>NC_090934.1:893684346-894396107 GCF_040938575.1 Ambystoma mexicanum | reverse complement strand
CTCCTCTTATCCTTTAGAGACTTGCTCACTCCATTTTATATAGAACTTACACACTGTAAAGTGTCCAATACTTGGCTCTTGCAAATGTTTTCTTCTCCTTTAATCTAAGAGAAATATGTCTTACGTACCCAGCTTATCCATCAGCCTCCCCTTGTGCCTTGCAATTATGACTTAAAATGGCACCTTTGATCGCAGGCCAACACAGATTGCTCTTTATTTTGCACACAAAGCTATTTCACCAACGTCCCCTGACTCTGCATCCCTGGTCTGTCTTTGAGGTAGCTAGATTGAGTCTTGACACAAGCTGCCTTCCATCTTCCTATTGTGGCTGCCTTAGCCACATTATATTTTCTGCTATAGCAAGCTTCTATATGTCTCATCTACCTTGTGTTACTGTGTATTTACACTTATTGGTCCGCAAGTTACTGTATCTTCTTTGTAAATATATTTACTTTGTCATTTCATACATGTTGCTCTTGCAACTTCAGTTACATTGTTTCTCTTAAGTATTTTCAGATCGTTTCAGTATGTCCTCATGTATCTTCTTCATGACATCACTCTTCCCTTGTGAGATTTCACTCAGCACTCCATGATGTCCAAAGGTGCGTGCTACCATCCTTCTACTCTTTTAGTATGAGGGTACATTCGGTATGGTTGCCTGAGTGCATATCATCTCTCATACACTCAATGCGGTATAGGGACAACACATGGCATCCCATATATGGCTCTGATCCTGCTGTTTCAATATTATTGCGCTGAGGGGAAGGGGGACTAGGGAAAACCCATCCACCTGCTCCTCTACATTCCGCCCTCTGATTGAGTCCTCAACCATATTTTCCTCTTCAATCTCCTTCATCTTCTCTAGATACCATCATTTCTTTGGGATTCATATGTTTGTCACCTGCTCAGGTGACCTTCATTCTTCGTATGTTCATCCACACTGCAGGTCATGTGACAGCATTCGTCTGATGGTCGACAGAATATCCAATGTGCTATGTATTTTATTTATCCTTAGGGTAGTAAAACCTGGTCCCTGGAGGTGTCAGGGCACTTTTATTTATATACTCATGGGTACATTCCTCATTCTGCATTTCTTCACCTGCTCCAGCATCCATATCAATCATTATCCTCATCCCAATGGTGTCTTGGCTGTCTTTTGGCACAGTCCCAAAATGATCCTTATGAGAGAAATACCTAGCAATACTAAAACAGGTTTTGCTCCGAGTATTTTAAAAGCATTTTCCAGCCAGGTTGAAATCTATGATAATAGAAATGAAAACCGGCCAGCTCCTGCTGGCTCATCAACTTCATCTTCCATCTTCGTATGCAGGGTCGTCAGCATACTTATTGCTTGCATCATCATGAGATGGTCTGAATGTACAGCAAGAAGGCCCAACCTTGGTGCACATGACTCCTTCCATTGCTGTAATTAAGTCCAGGGAATACCTTTTCTGGAGAGTCATCAGCCTGATGGCTTTCAATTCTTCTCTTATTGCATTGAATCCTTTTATTGTTGCATTGATTGTCTGTAACAGCTCCCATCTAGTGATCTGCAGCTAATTGGCGCTCACTGCAGTCTGCAGTCCTGGCATAAATATAAATGTCATTATCATTGCTGTCTTGCTGAACAGTTTATGCTCATCTGGGATATCTTCATAGGCCTTTATTGATTTTGATGAGAAATAGTTCCCCTTTTTCAACCGGTGAAGAATGAGCGACCTCTTCCTTGTCTGGTGTTAATTAACTTTTCTTGACTGAGAGACTCAACTTCAAAAAGGAATCTTGTAAAAATAGTTTCCTTGTTTTAACAATTGAATCAAGTAATAAAAAAACATAATTAACTTTTGGAAATCCATACATTTTTAGTTCACTTTGGGGAATCACTAATGCTGGAACACATATTACTACAATGGAAGATATTCCTCCCCAATTTTCAGGGAACTGCATCTAAGCTCTGGACCCACATGCCCAATATCAGTCTCTCAATACTGCAGTTCCTTCATTCATTCCTTCAAAACTACCAACATTCCAAAATGTGATTCACAGGTTTCTATTATATAAAGCTCAAAAACAACTTGATCTGCAAATGACTGATTAGTTGGCGGAGAAACTAAAGGGCATAACTCTCTTTGCCTTCAGTGGACTCCCACCTCTCTAACCCAGTCTTCCCTAATCCCCATGCAGGCTTCCTAATAAAGATCAGACATCAAGCCAGCTTCAGTGAGGACCTAAACATTGTAGCCTTATCTACTTGCCTCCCTCCCCCTGGGACTTCCTAAGGATCCCTAATGCTAAAAGTTATTTCCAAATGTTCAATAGCAGTGTTAAGGATTGTGATTCTGTTTATTTTCTCCTGTACCGTATCTTCCCTACCCCTTATCCCCATCTCATTCTGGTCTTTCTTACCCCTTCCAAATCCTCTTTCTCTCTCAGCCTTCACCTCTCTCTTTATTGCCACTCTTTCTCTTTCTTTTCTATTCTATCTCTTCTCCTCCCCTATTCTCTCTTCTCTCTCCTTTCCTCTCTGGTCTTCTCTTCTCTATCCCCCCCACCCGCCCATCTCTTCTAAGATCTATTCCTTCTTACACCTCTGCATTACCACAACTATAACAAGCTCCTGCATGACTACCTGATCTGCTGCACTCAGCTCCACCTCCCATACTCCTCTTGCTTCCTTGGTCCTCCTCGTCGCCTTCTGATTTCTCCTGATCAACTTTAATTCTTTCTGGCATTTTTGGCTCTTTTATACCCACAGCATCTTCCCTCTTTCATACTTCCCTTTTCCGGGCAATTCTGGAACTTATCTTGTTACCAAGGTTGGGTTCCAACAGCTAAAGGCTTTAAACCCCCATTTTAGACCTGCCACCTTTTCACATGCTCTATTCCAATTAGGCTCTCATTTTGCATTGCTGTCTTAATCCGCCTGGCTACCTTCCGTATAGCTGAGGTGAGTTTAGCTTGAAGTGCTGTTAATTCCACTGATGTTGGAGTGCCTCTCTTCAATTTGAAGTTGGTGTCTTCTCTCTGTGCTGTGCCGCACACTTCTGGGACTGGAAGTATTGTAACAACAGAGAAATACATCTGGCCACCATGTAGGTCTTTCAGTACTGAGTGACAGGCAGTCGTACCACTTTCATGCAGACAGGCACATGAAAGGGGGGGGCACAGATTGTGGCCTTGCCAATTCCACTCACTCCCCACCTCTGGCATAGCGCTGGCTTTGGCTTCCACCCTGGTAGGCCCTCTACCCCAGTTTGGGAGGAGTAGCTATCCCCCTTGACTGGGTCCAGTGCTGGATAATATAACGAACCTGGTTAGTGCTTGCAACACTTTATTGCATGCTTTGAAATGTTGCAAATGTACTTTGTACACATGCCCAGGGGAGTTTGCTCACTCGCTAACTGGTCGAAGTGTATGAGAATAATTAGTGAACTATGTTCCCTGCTGGCCTGCACCACTCCCAACAACCCCTATCAACACACCCCCTCACATGCACAGTACAAACCCCCAAACAAATGGCCTGATGTTTAGGGGAACATTCAATGCAGTGCGCTGAAGTGAAAGTTTTAACTGCTTCCTACACTTATTTTAAAACGAAACCATTCTGGAATGGTTTCTTTTCTTTTTAAAATACAAAAATATAGGAACAGTACAACTTAACAAAAAAAGTAGAGGAGCACTGCTCGCAACCGCCCCTCCCCCCCACTTCCACCAATGGGCTGAGCAAGGATTTAGATATTGACCTTTCTATCCTTCTTGCAGAGTACATGGAGTTGTCGCTGTAGGTGTGTGCCCTACCATTGATGGCTTTTATGGCTGAAAGGGTGCTTGACCCTTAATAGGGATATTGTAGTGATCTGGTTGCCATGTTATCTTTGCAGTATGAGTGGGATGTTGAGTGAATGACATGGAATGCTGCCAGTGAGAATGTTGATGTATGGTTGAGAGTTCTGAGTGAGTCAGTTGGAGATTTGTAGTCTACCTGAGAGCATGCTGGTGCATGTTGCCTGGAGCTCAGATGAACTGGACAAGATAAACTTGAAAGATGTACTGGAACTTCAATAAAGGAATAACTGGAACATCACCAGATGTCAGAGTCATCCCTGGGAACCCAGAGCTTTACAGATATCTTTATAGTTCCCACCCCGAAAGAACTACAGACACACAGATACTCTAAATATACCGAACATGTTTGTACCTTTATTGGAAGCATGGCTCTAACCACACAATACATGGGTTCTATGACAGGTTAGGATTTAACAACAGGTAATCAATTGTATCTTGTTAGGGACTGTCCAGTTCTTAATCTTAATATCAGCTTCAGTTTCGGCAAAGTAGGCTGAGATATTTGCACCAAACTTAATTCAAATGTGCTGTGTCATGGATTTTAAGCGAAAGAAGGACAGGGCCTTTGAATAAATCATTTCAACAGTCTGAGCCACAGGGATGCCCCTGTCAGTTGGGGCCTGAATGTTAAATTTGAGGGTGCATGACATAAGAAACACTATACATTGTTTTCAGCATGTGCAAGGTATTGGTAACCAAAGACCTGTTAAGATTAATGTCTAAAGCAAGAATGAGCAATATAGTCATTGCAATGCTGTCATCTGTATTAGACATGTGAGGGAATTTCGGGTCATGCAAAGAGATGTATTTTAAGTGAGAGTACACAAACTCAGAAAGGATATATAATGTTCTTGAACATGTGTACTCCTAAAATATCAAGGCTTTAGCTGCATGCTGGTGGTTTTAGGGATATGGGGTTTTGAGTTGCAATGTTATGTTATCAAGCTGTTATAGGGCACCAATTACCATTAGTTTTCTTTTGGCACCAGTACCATGTGCAGGCAAACTGACAGTAAAATGTCCAAGCAAAATTGCAAGAGGCGATGAAGAGTCCCTTAAAAATAGGTAAATTTTGTCATCATAATTCAGGATGAATTATGAATTAATGGTGCACCTTTCGATTAGTGACTTTGTCGAGGAGTTTGGGAAAATAAATGCCTTCCCTTAGTCTCAATGAGAAACTGGACATTTACCTCGGCTCCAACTCAACTAACACAACCTGGATAGGCTTCCTCACTACACAGTATAGTGTGCCCAGAAGTAGGCCTGGTGTATCTTGATTATCTCTGCAGATGCTAAACTATGTTAAAATCAACAACAACAAAAAACACTGGAAAGCATATGTGAATGTGTTATGTCTACCACCCACAATTGAAAAAGCCAAATAGTCAAACATGTATACTGTGTTGTGTTTCTGATTAAGTATTTGAACATCCTTCTTTAACTAATCATATTTGTTTTATATCTTTGGTATATTATGTGTGCTTGTAAAGTGTAAAGATCTCTGCTTCTCCCTTGTTCTGTCTTTCAGTTGAAAATCGATGACAAATACAGCAACCATACCTGTGGCCTTTGTGGAGACTTCAATGGGGACCCCAATGAAGTTGGTAAGGTTCCAAGCGTAAAAAAACACCTGCACCTTACTGAGATTGATTTATTGGCAAATGTAATATTGATCCCCTCTTTTACTACACTGGATGACACACTTCAGAGAGGAAGACACCTGCATTCATAATCATAGGACAATATACATCTCAGGCTTTCTTCAGACATCAGCCAAGGATCCCAGGAATTATTTCCAGCTGTTATCCAATGCATTCTCTTCCTTTATGACTGTACTTATTAACGGCTCTGTTTCTAAAAGGACACCTAGACACCAAATTAGAGACAGCAACACACAGGTGATCGATTGAACCAGTGAAGCTCTGGTTTAAAAGGTAAGGTTTTGGAGACATATAAGCAGATATTTCACACTCTGCATTATAGGGCCTTCCCACCTTTATGCGTTTACAGTAGTTCTGAAGATTGTGAAGAGCAGAGAAAAGCAAGTGATAAATCTGCACCGAAGCAAGTGCTTCAAAAATAAGCTCGTTTTCAAGAATGTGAAACATCCTGGAGACACAACGCTCCCATGGGGTTTCCCCGCATACGATCCATTTCAGTACAGAATCACCTCATGGAGCAGGAACCAAAGTGGAAACTCTGCTCTGTGTCTGTGTGTTGCTCCATTCCCTGAAGTGAACACATGTGTGTCTCCACTCGCATCAGTATTGTGATGCCAGTGGAGAGGCAATTATTCCCACTTACTCTGGTTGATTTTTGGAATGTGATAAGAGCCTGGGAAGTTCATAGAGATCGGTCCTATTCGAGGCCGTGAAATGTTTTAATCGGCCACGTCTATTATTGATCTCTCCTGTGTGTGTGCATGCTTGGGAGGCAGAGATGCAGGCAGCTATTCCACCTTTGGAGTAAACAGGCACAGGAATAAGGGTTCTGCACGGATTACTGTGCCTGTTTACTATGTGGAAAATTATGAGAATCAGGCGAGAGTCTCCGCACCGTAGCGGGAGGGCATTTTCTGCCGGATTCTCCGCTCTAAAAAAATTACATCCTAAATGTCTTCTGTGCAAAATGTTTAATAACACCAATCTGGTCAGCTATAGCAGCGATTTCCTGAGGACCATGTTGCTATCTTGCAGATTGGTGAAATGACACAATGCAATCAACTAGCCACTATACATACCTCCTTTGGTAATTATATGATGTTTTCAATAAAAAAAGTACATTAAGAAGCCTGTTTTAATTTTCTATTTGTTTTTAGTACACCAAGAACAGTACACAAAATAGTATCTTTTGGTGAACCCAATAAAAACATCCTCCGGCCTGTGACAGTACATGTACAGCCCAAGTGTAATGATTCAACACAATTGCCAGGTCTGGAACCTCAAGCTAGTGTGACACAGCGGCTTAAGTCAAACATCCAAAGTCTATGTAGATTAGTGTACCCACCTATGACATTTAAAGATGAAGCAATCAATGAATTCACAGTCTAAAAAACATATGTGTATACCCGCTATCATATGATTAGTCTGCAATATCTTTCAGACATTTTTAAAAGTTGTGATAATGTATTAAAACATCTTTAAATACTTTCAGCAAATGTATTTGTTTACAATCTTTTTCTTGTTCATTTCATATCCCTTACTATCTACCTTTCGCTCTTTCTCCCCATCAGCTACCTGCCACAGATATGACACAAAGCACAGTTGTTAGGGGAGATGCACAGCATTTTCATTTGATCAGAAGTATTAGTCAAAATACTGATTTCTGCTTTTCATGAACTGCAATTTGTTTGTTCACTTACACAACACACAAGGCACGATTTTCATGTGCACTAACTAGTACATTGAATATCTTCTTCTAAAATGTCAATGTACATTATTTAATTTCTACATACAATATTGTGTCCAAATATTTCTCACAAGTGGAAGGTCCATATAATGCTCAGGCAGAAAGAAATATGAAAATGACATCTATAGCGAAAAACAGTGGACTCTTGGACCAGAGATACCCCAGTAATGGACTCCAAACCTACATGGTTTCACGTGATTTAATGAAATTAGTATGAATGTCTTGTCATATCTTATGGGCCTTATCCCTTAAACTGAAGATTGTTGTTATTATGTGGACATGATATACAATGCGGGCATAGGTTTGGAATGGAACTCTCCTGCAACTTTTTGACAGGTACTACATATGTAATCATACTACTTTTTGTTAGATATTGCTTCACTGAAACATCTTACTTCATTTTTATGCACTTGTTTGTATATTCTTATTTTTCTCTCAATCCACCCTTTGTGGATTTCTACCCTCTATGGAATTTTACAAATTTGATCAACTCAAATTTGTATGAAAGTGAAAACAAATTGGGCAATTTTCGCACATCTCTAGTGTTTAGCTGATGTTTGACAATAGCCAATTTCTACTTCTTTTTGTGAAAAGTACTCTACATATCTGGCCTTATGTCTCGTCTCCCACCTAAAATTGTAAAGCTTTTTGTGAACAGGTACAAAGTGCCCCCTTTACTACACAAACATACACTACCTACTGACATTAAAGAAACAGATCTACAGTATAATTTCTTTCTTTCTCCTCTACAGTGGGTGAGGCAGGAGCGCTTCATTCTGTCTTAATAGTGCAGGTTCTTGTTTTAAAAAAAAAGACACATCATTGCAGCAATGATACATTTATTAGTCTAACTCCATATCTTTATCTGCTGTATGGAATCAAATTCTGATATCATGGTCTGACCACTTTGCAATGTCCTTCACGCTCAATATGTCATACAGCATCCAACCACTTGTCACTCCGCAGCCAGGCAAATAAAAAACATTACAAACACAGCCTTAGCACCATTCGTCCCACCCCCTTCATCCCTTCATACTCCTCAACAATTACAACACCATCATCATGCAGGTATTTCACCAATTATCCCTCAAAAATTAAAAACCCCACAACTATCCCCATAAAACATGGTCCAACAATTCCATCTCCTCCATTAAAAAATAAACCAGGCACCTGGAAAGAGCTTGGCAACAGAACCAAGGCCCCACGACCAGGACACCACACAAACACTGGTGCAATAAATAATCATTACGGACAGTAGACACACAGGCCTCCTTGCAATCCCTGACTGCTCTGCACCTTTTGACACAACCAACCACACCATTCTCCTAAACATTCTATCTCGCAGGATGAAACTCTCAGGCATTGTCCCCGACTGGGCCACCTCTTTTTTCACTGGCAGGACACACTTTGTTACCCCAGGATGCTCCCTGACCCCTCTACTCTATAACCTATATGTAGAATTCCTCTGACATACCCATAGCATTCACATTGTTAATCTCCACCAATTTGCAGATGAGAGACGAATATACTTCCAAATCTCATCCCCATCACAATTCCAGACCCTCAAAAGCTTTCTCTCCACCATCAAAATTCAACCCTTCCAAAATGGAATGCCTCCTCATCAGTCACCCAAGGCACAAACCCAACCTCACACCTTTGATCAAATAATTCACCATGGACAGCCCACACATAACCTTTTTCACACCTTTCAAATCCCTAGGCTTCACCAAAGGCCCCACCTTTCCTATACACACCACATAACTGCCACCACAAGATAAGACACATGTTTCTCACTTGAGACATTCACACTACAGTCCAAGCCATAGTTCTGGCCAGGCTGGACTACGGAAATACTTTTATCATAAAAATCCTCTCCTTACCAAACTCCCCAACAGCACCCTGCCCCCCCTGAAAGCCATAAAGAACACAGCAGCAAGACTCATCCTGCACCTACACAAATGCTCATACATCACCCCATCCCTCTCCCATATCCTCTGGCTAACAGTAGCCCATATCATTTCCTTTAAAGGACTCTGGATTATCTACAAAACCATCCACCTCAAACCCCCATACAAAGTTAGCCACAAACTGTAACATATTCCACTCTGCAAACTAACATGCACACAAAATCAAGCTTTCACCTAGTGGGCACCCAGAGCATGTAACAGCTTAAGGCTTCACAGCCGCACTGCACCCTCCATTGCCTGCCTAACTGAAACGTCCTATACTATTCAGAAAATGTGTACTTCTGTTTCACCTCCCAACACGTTGGGCCTCATTACAAGTGTGCCGGTCTGGTAAAAATGCTGGTTAAAATGCTTGTAATTATGGTTCCCTCATTCTTTTTTATCAGACCGGCACACTTCAGGTTTGATGGTGGGGGCCACGGATCTCCTGGCAGGCCCAACCTGCCATAAGTTCAGGCCCCTACCAGCAAACAAATGCCTGAATCCCCAGCACTGCAACTAACAGTGCTGGGGATTCAGTAAATCCCATCTCATGGGGTCCTAAGGGACTCTATGAGAATGGGAATGTATAGGCACTCCACCACCTGTAAAATCCCGGTCATACCGGGATATCAGGCGGCGGAGATGGTAAGTGAATTTGCTGGTATCCTGCCAGTAATACCGATGGGATACAGGCAAACTTATCATCAGGGCCTTTGACTCTTGAACCTTCTGCAGGGTCAGTGCCGAACAATAATTCAAATGAAACAAGCTATTTAAATGTCAGCTTTCAAGACCAAAGGCGTTTCTTCCTCAGGTAGCAAAGGTCACTATTATCCACTAGTAACTATTACTGCCTGACGAAGAGGCTAAAAAGCTATCTGGAAAAAACCTGGGGTGAGCTTAATGAAGATATCAGTGATGCAAGATCCACTGTTGTTTTTTATTGATGTTTTTGAAGACAACCATCTGCACAGCTCTATAAACTAGCACAGTATTCCTATCTCTCTTTTCCCTTGATGTCAAACATTCAACAATTCCCTTTGAATCTTTTAATCATAAAGGCCAGTTTTAAAAAAGGGCAGGAGAATGAATATGGATGGGCATTTGAAGCATGCAGTCAATCCAACCTGTTTGGCAAGAAAGTGATATAAAACCTGGTAGCCATTGAAAAGAAATGCCTTTATGGATTCAGAACTAAATCTCCCCTAACAGAATCACTGGCGAACCCAGTAAGAATCAACCACAAACAGATTTCACAATCAATACTGCTTTCCCTGTTTGGGTGGTGGAGGAAATCCACTTGGACTGGTTGGTAGAAACAGGATAAGCACCAGCAACCATTTTGAGGCTGATCAAGTGTCCATCACAATGAGTGTAAAGGGATGCAGTCATCTGAATGATGTTCATACACAGTCACACTAAGCCAACCCTTAAACAAGCACACAGGCCTCACATCAATGCCTGCAAAAACTTCAAGGCTGGATGAATTTATCTACAAGGACTTGATTTCTAAAACTCCTCCCTGCTGTGCCAATAACCCATCAACTATGGAGGTAATTACAACACAAGGAGCAACAACAGTTTCACACTTCAGATTACTCAAATGGAAGAAAGTAAATACATGAAATGAAGCTTCCACCTGCTACACTCCCTTTCTGCGACGCCCAGCAACCGGGATGTCTCAAAGTCATTACATTTCAGGAAGAAGAAGAAAACTCACCAACAAAGGTTAACATAAAATACCTCATTGATTGCCTCAGACCTATCCTCCTCCATCCACCCCCACAATTTCTGACACATATAATTAACTATCGATAGTACACTGCAACACTCGTTTTTTTGTTGTACTATATCCCACTGCCTCCTTTCACCTCATACTCAATGTTTTCTTTCTACCTAAGTGTATCAATCATTACCCCTTGACTAGTCATCTGATGAAGTTTCTGTTCCTCCAATTTCTCTCTCTTTAGCATCTTTATGAATAAGGCGCTTAGGAAGCAACAACAATCATTTCCGATAAGGAATTTCAACAGTGTTATATATATTGATGGCATCCATTTACAACTTCTTTGGAACCTGAGGGTTTCATCAAGAGTTTATTTTGCTTAGAGTTAGTGAGCACTAGCTCTTGGCAAATGTGCATTTGGTAGCATGTGAGCATTGATGAACAACTGGAGTAGCCACTTGATGAAGTGCAGCCCTAATGGCTCCTCTTTTTCACCGCTGTCATGATATATTTTACTGGTTGTTCACATACTGATCATCTTGCTGAGCTGGTATGCAGTGTTGCATTGTATGTGGGGTGTGTATGCTATGTATTGTTTCCTGTGAGCTGGGACTTGCAATGAAGTAGGTCCGATTTTGCCACGGTTGTTGAAAGAAAGATCTAAGCCATTATATGATTAAACCTAACCTCTGCTTGTTTTAATTTCAGAAATCAGTGGCCTAGATTTCGGAAACCTGCAGAAGCTGCTGACCCCCACTGAAACATGTGAAGATCCGTCGTTTGTACCATTTAGCTGCTCTGCTGATGTAAGGATTTTGGATACTATAATATTTGTTTTAACTAAAGAAGGAACTAAATATACATTTATCCTATTTAGTATTCTAAAATCATACATGTGTAATCAAAGCACTCCACAGGCCTCACCATCCCCTCTCCACAATGTTCTTTCATTTTTACGGATCTATAACTAGCCCATTTATTATTTAAGATGGAATTTCGAATATTACTTTCTGTGTTTCCTCACATGCTGCCACTCATTACTATGCCTCTTACTGCTAACTTCCTTCACTACACTAAAGCTCACAATGTTCTGTTAAGATGCATGGGAAGTCCCAAATTACACATGGGTTTCTGGAGCCAGTTCCAACCGGACTCAATAACAGAAATAGGCAAGGTGCAAGGCAAAACCCAGATGTATTATCATCAACATAAATCAGCGACAGCATACAGGCATTTAATTCTTGGCGCTCTAACTGGTTACATGATATAGGAACGGTTTATATATTCAACATTGGTCATAACTGACATACTGCAATCTTAGTTACCAACAACCTACGGGGATTAGGGGTTTGCTAATAGTGGTACATATACATTCTAAATGCTTGTCCGATGGCTCCTCCTGCAACCACCTCTAAATTGATAACTGTAAAAAAACATCATCTCTACAATATTTAATTGACTGGCACCTTGCTTCAGGGTGGCATAACATTAGATATTTTCATTGGCTGGCTTCCTACTAACCAATCTTGAACAACTGACAGGTCGTCAAGAGATGAGCTGGACAGGAGTAAGGGTAGTGAGGTCCACAGACTGCTTTCCCTTCAATTAAATAAGATACCATCCCTTATTTCTAGGCAATGAGCCAGGGTGATCTCTTCGTGTTTGGCCTTTTATGGCGTCTAGTGTCACCCTTCATTTATTGGGAGTTTAGCTAATATGGATGCAAGTATTATGTTTCATCTTGCCACTAGGGACACTCTTGAGTTATTCTTCATTAAGACTTTTGGCTTATAGTTATCATGCACCTGGCTTAAAACAGCTGGTTGTATTCTTATAAAACCTTCATTAATCTAACAGTATCCTTGTGTCCTGGGAATTGCTATCTCATGCTTTCACTGCAACACCCTGACCCTCCCTTAATTTGTGATAACCATGGCTGTGGTTGCCAGTTCCTTACTGAGCTGTGCATGGATCTGTATTTTTGTGATTTCAGAATTTTGCGTTCTTGTTAACCCTTGAGACCTTTGGTTTATTTAGAAGCTTGTTGTGGCTTCCATTTTGGAATAGATGGCTGCCCATTAGTGTTGTGTTTCTAGGTTAGTGAGCTATATGTGCGTGTCATTCATGTTGCATTCAGCGTATACATTTCTTATGTTAGTTTTCTTCATGTCTTTATTGTGTGCACATTTGCTTCATGTCTAATGCATGCAGATGTATTGTGCCAACATTAGTTTGTTTACTCGTGCCATCTTCAGCGTAGATCATGTCCATCTCCTGCTGTACCTGCCTGGGATAAGGGTGGTACAGTTTTCTTAGTGAGAAATGTTTCTCACCTGTGTGGTATTGAGCTGGGGAGTGGCAGAAGCTATGGATGACGTATCCATCTGCCTATAAACACTTTGCACAGAAAATAAAAGACTTCTCATTATCCCAAGGTGTGCTGCACCTGGCGCCTCTTCCCTCAATAAAAGGCCTTGCTTTTCTAAGACCTACCAACTCAGACGTTTGACAGTTGGGTGTTACCACATGGTGCGACCCACCACACCAGGCCCTATTGTATAAATCCCTCAATGTGGATGCCAGACTTAGTCCAGCAATGTCAATCAGTTGTCAGAGTTTCAGATCAATGTAGATTGAACACCAGCCAAGCAACCAACGGAAATCCCGAAACTGCTCATATAGAATATGATCCAGCAATGTCTGGGTTTCCCCCCAGTTTGCCTGCCTGCACCTCAGTCCTTCATCGCTTGACGTGGTGTGGTCAGGATGTTCTGGATACCACAGGGAGGAGTTTAATGAGGAAACATGAATAACAATTTAAAAACCATGTACTTTGTTCTAGCACCTCTTATGCATGAGTTTAAAGGAAGAAGTGCAATCATGAACACTGTGTGGTGGCAAACAGGGATGATATGGCTCTGCGCCCTCTGCTTTGTTGTTCTCCTTGCCTTGTACTAGGGTAATGACAGGAGATTGTCTGCACTAAGTAATGCAGCAACAAAAACGAGACATCCTATCTATGAAGACATTAGCCTTCCTTAATATCCCTATGACTAGAAATACTTGAATAATTAAGTCTGTGCGTAGCAGCCGTATGTTGGTTTTCTGTCTTTAGCTGCGTTAAATGTTCGATTTCATGAAGTAGAATTAATCTACTTCCATGTTCTTTCCCGCCCAACTTCCGTCCAGCTAGGTACCATCTTGAGTGCAGATAACCGTGGAACAGAAGCAGTCATTTGGCAGAGCTCTCTCTCTCTGTCTCTTTCTCTCTCTTTCTCTCTCTCCCTCTTGGGTGCTGGTCTCCTGTCCCTTGTTCGGCAGTAAGCAGGGTAGGGGAGCGGGGAATAATAATGCCTTCCACCAGATTACTAGTGATTAATTGGTGGTGTTAAGCTCCTCTCAGGACTCCATTGGGGATTTGAAGCATTTACCATGGGCGGTAATTCCTTCTGTGGTAAATCCTCCATGTTCTTTGAAATGTAAAGTGGAGGAAAAACCTCTGGCCACTGCAATTGAAATAGAGGCTGAACGACTCAACCCTTAACCCCCCCGATCTCCCCCACCCGTCCAAAGAAATGAAGAGATCCAGAATATCTGGTTGCACCCCCAACATTGCTGCCACCACCCACAGCTTGATATGCTGCCTCGCAGACTTCAAAATAAGTATGGGAACTCACTTTTGGTCCTATTACCATCTTCATCCGTGCTGTAATTAGAATAGTAAACAAGTAGCAGTTCAAGGTAACAATAGCCCTCCACAATAAGGGTACATGTGTTCAAGCAAAGGTACAGGGCTCTTTATAATGAGTAGCAGCCAAGATGAATGTATACAGGCTGTAGTTCAAATGCAGGACAGAGATCATATGGAAAAAGTGCACATAGCCCAGAATAGGCAGAGGACTCAGAGTAGCAGGCTCACAGAATGCAAATGTGCTTAGGCATGGAATGAGGAGTCCTATTGGAATCAAGGAGAAACATACACATATATCCTAACTAGGGGATGCAGATTAGAAGCTACCAGGTGCCCATATGACACAGGTTGAGAGTAG
This sequence comes from Ambystoma mexicanum, assembly GCF_040938575.1. NCBI lineage: Eukaryota > Metazoa > Chordata > Amphibia > Caudata > Ambystomatidae > Ambystoma > Ambystoma mexicanum. The sequence goes on along the minus strand of NC_090934.1, from coordinate 894,381,126 downwards.
AAGAGGGGCATGGTTTTCAAGTGGTGTTGCCATTAGAGAGCAACAACACCAGTGGTTCTGGTGTGCAATGTATATTGGTGCTCGCTATTAATATAGCGGAAGCAAGACTATAGCCAGTGAAGCCAAGAGTGGGGCTTTTTGAAGATCATACCCTGAGAACAAAATCAATCTAAAGGGCTGACAATTTTGAAAGGTTTGGGGACTGGCAATTTTGATAGATTAGGCAATAGGAGTTTAAATGAGATGCCCATGATCAAACTTTGGTTAAGAGAAAAGCTGGGATTTGTGCACAACCTGCACATTCTGCACTTTGCCACTTTCTTTTCCAGTTCTTATCACAAGCAAGTAACATGTATATGTTAATGTTTGACTTTCATAAAACAAAATAATCCTGACTTTTTAAGTACACACATCACATAACCCATCCTGACAGTTTTTAAAAACAAAACGTTATAGAGGGGTATTTCGCAAAATGGGAATGATGCTATCTTCATTGTATCCATTATAAAGGGAAGTAAACAAGTACCAGCATATTAATTGATGTGGTCTTAAAATATTTCATTTGTGTTTCTCTTTAGTTTTTTAATGATTTAGTGCACCCAGAAACACAGAGATGTGAACTGTTATTTATGATGTGCAGAGGAGCCTCTGAATTGTACAAAACAAAACGTTGTGTGTCAAATAAGCAGACCTTAAAATATGCTTGCCAGAGGTCAGTGATATGAGGTCGGCTCTCTCCTTTCTATAACCCCTTCTGCTCCAATGGCACACATAAAAAGAAAGATCAGGTAATGGGCTAAACAGTGGCACCAACATGTTAGGAGACAAACTGTTTCACAGAATGCAGCACAGTACTGTCAGTGATATAAAATGATAACAGAATTACTGTATCATCAGCTGGCAAAGCCAGGATATGAGCATGGATGCATTGATTCCACAGTCTTGAATGTGGGCACCTAATCACCTCTCCAGACACTAACACTTTATGCTAATCACTGAGGGTGGCTGCTTAGGTTTTACAATGCCCCATTTGAAGGGGCTGACTTCTGAAACGTCAGCATACTAGTGCTATAAAAACCGTTATCTGGTGCAGGCACATTGGTGATAATATCTAATGTGCTACAAAATAAAGTATATATGTCAGCTACAGATATAGGAAAGGGTGACTTGGCTTTGCTTGAATTTGATATTGTAATCTTGCACATGAATACTCACCTCTGCAGAGAGAGCTTAACACACAGAGCTATCTTCTGATCCATAGCAAGACTCACATGTAGCAATATGCATTTCAACTTTGGCTCTTGCACATGGTCACTATAGTACTCCCTACAGAAAGGTGAAAATGTTACAGGAGTTCTGCTGTAGTGAATGCACACATTATTTATACTAAAGTGAACGCATAAAGCATTGCAGGATCAATTGATCAGAGCAGAATGTGCTTGTCAACAACAGACAGGCAGTATATTTATACTGGTGTGTGCTATTTATGTTTGTGAACAATAGAAACTGCTTTAGATCAGGACCCCCTACTGCCCCCAAAGTGGGGGCCCAGGACACATGCGCTTTTTGTCCTCCCATAAAGATGTCTCTGTATGAGGCCAGGGGAAGGCACATTTGGACAGGTCCCCGTTTTGTTTTTTCATGCAGTAAATTTAGCAGAAGGGAGTTGCAAATACAGGCAGAGTTGCCAGCTCCAGGCCACCCTCCCAACATACGGTCAAGCCCCTAATATAAGAACAAACACATAAAACCTTAGCACTGGGCTGGGACATTTGAAGCAGGGATTATCTTGCAGGTGAGATATGATCCATTCTGTCAATCTCCTCCTCTTCGATAGACGTTTCCCTCGCCTCATCAACTTCCTCACATCTCCAGCTGTCCCCTCCTCTCACTCCTTGGCTACCTTGCTAACTTTTTCCACCTCCTCTGACACTCTTCAGGCTACCTCCACAACTCCTCAAGGAGTACCTCTGATGTGTACTCCTCCCAGGAAGGTCTTTAAGGCTGGCAACCTTCTTCATCTAGCCACTCTCAACTCTCGCTCTGCAGTCAAACACTCATCTGACATCTGCCACCTCCTTGAAGAACTGGACCTAGATGTACTCGGTTTTACGGAGACATGGTTCACGGCCAGCTCTGTCACGAGCTTTGACACTCTACTCCCTGATGGCTACAAGATCCTCTCTGCACCCAGATCTACTCGACCTGGATGGGGCGTAGCCCTTATCTTTCCTGAGTGGATTTCTGCCACTATCATTCCCACTCAGATTTACTCCTCTTTTGAATGCCTTGTTTGCAGGCTCTCAATCTCTCCTAAATACTCTCTTACTGTTGCTACTCTCTACCGGCCCCGGTGCAAATCAGCTTGTTTCTCTCTGAATGGGCTGACCTCTCCCCCACCCTCCTGGCCTCTACCACCCAACTCCTCCTCCTCCATGGCCTCAACATCCACCTCGATTCTCCCTGTCCCTCATCTCTGCTCTTTTGAAACCTCTGCAACTCCCTGTCCCTCTCTATCCTTCCCTCTGGCCGACACACTCTGCTGGACACACACTGGATGTCATGATCTCCTCTGGCCTCCCCTCTCTATCCCTCAGACCACTCCTCTCTCCTGGAGTGACCACTGCCTTCTCTCCTCTCATCTCTCACTCTCTTCCCCTCAAGCCAACCCCACCCCAAAACTGCCACCTACTTTCTCAGACATCCAACCTATGAAGTGTTTGTCAGCTGAGGCTTTCACTGCCACCTTCTCTCCCCCTCCCCCTCCCTCTCCTCTGGCTGACTCTCACCCTGACACAACCCTGTCCCTTCTCTACTCTTCTATCTCTGACACTTTTGATGCTCTGCCCGTCATGAGGATCCGCTTGAAGTCCAAAGCCAAGTGCAACTCCTGGTATGACTCTGTCCTAGCTACACTTAGACGAACGTGTAGGGTGGCTCAGAGGAAATGGAGGGCTTCTTGCCCATCATCTGACAAACTGGCCTGTTGCCTGCTCCAAAGGCAATACTGACTCTCTGTCCGCACTAAGAATAGAGCCCACATTCAAGCCTGTGTCTCTGCGGCATCTAACAATTTAGCCAAACTCTTTAAAATTTGCAAGGAGCTTGCCAACCCTGCGGCAGTCTCCACCCCTCCTTTTGCCTCCTCTTGCCTTTTATTTTAATCGTGTAAGCTCCATACCTGGCCATACCCGGCCTTTCAGCAGGCCATACCGGGACTGGGAGGATAGCTCAGTGGTAGCACATTTCTAGGTAGCAAGACAGCGAAGAGCAACACAGGTAAGAATCCCGCTCCTGTGCTTAGAGACTGGTCTCTGGTATTAAGCGGGTTATAAATCATGAATGAATGAATTAATTAATATCAGGCTACATGTCTACTGTGAGTCCTTATTGAGGTGTTCAAGGCAATCACATCTCTGGGGAATTGTCTGTAAATACAGGTTAGGCACAGTGTTTCTGATTCAAATGCGAGCAAGCACCAAGAGAATGTGGTGGCAACCATGAAGATGGCATCACGGGTGGCAGAAAGGAGCTAAACAGCACCAATGCTAGAGATCAGGCTAGCTTGTAACAGCCTTAAACCAGAAAACAGAATGGAGGTTTGTTCACTGTTATTTTTCTATACCATTGCTCTTAGAGGGTTCTGTTAGTGTGCTCCAATCATGCAGGTACATTATTGCTAATATTTCAGGCAAGATGCCAGTGCCTTCGAGAATGCAGTCAATGGGAGACACTATGGAGCTCAACACCACTGATTGTGGGGAGGATGGAAATATATGGTCCCTGTAAAACAGTAAATGGTCTAGTTCTTAGGGTCTGCTGTATTATACCCGCAAAAGTTGCATGACAAGCCAACCAATGGTAATAAATTGATAGGAGGCGAATGAAAGCAGCACCTAGGGTGTGGACATTGTTTCAGCTAAGCTCAATTTTGGTATTTTTCAGTACACAAAAGACAAATAAAAAAATGGAGTCTCAGAGGTCTTCTTCAACTTGCCAATCACACTTCACTTTCTATTGAGTGTCCCTGTGTCCCTCCCTTCACCATGTGTGCTTACATGTCGACTATTCGGAAAGTAATTCTCCTATCTATCTTCCCCATTGTTCGAAGACTTGAATGACTGAAGTTAAGGGCCTTCTATTGGGCACCTCATTTACATTTTGTCATCTGTTTATTTGTTAAAGAAGTAATTTATTCTAGAGATTTTAAGCAGGTATTTTCACTTACAAAAAGAAATTGAACACTGTCAACATTTGTAGGCATGGAATTGTGTGACTTCCGCTCCTGAAGTTCTGGGTGTGGAACTAGCTCCATAAGACTTGAGATGCACGACACGTCTTATACAGTACTGCTCTGTTACTTCTTTCAATAAACTTTGCCCTTTTTTACATACCACTTATTTAATCTTTTAAATCATTATTGTTATTATTATTATGGGTATTTATTGAGCTCTAACTCTAACCATGCTTCAGGAAGCAACACAGTGCTTTACAATCATAGGGTGAGGGAAGCAGAGAAACAAGAAAGGTAGGAGCTAACAGTGGAGGGGGAGGGTGGGCAGTTTGTCAGCAAGGGTTCTAGACGCAACCAGGGGAGGAAACAGTGAGGATCAAATCACCTAGTCTTAGGTAGGGTGGGGACTGGAGGGTGTGTGGACTTTAGTCTTAGGGAGGAGCCATTCCTTGTAGAGGAGGATGTTGAGTTCCCTCCTGAACTGTAGAAGCGAGGGTGCATGCCTGATGTTGACGGGGGGCGTTTTCAGAGTATTGGTGCATAGATAGAAAAGGCCTCTCTTCTGGTTCTTTCCTTTCTGCACAGGTAGAGTTGAAGTCTACACATATCCTCACTTCTGGTGGATCATAGGCATTTAGAGATGATGAGGTTCACAGTGGGGAAACTTTAGGATTTCAGGGTGATTGCCTAGTAAATGATGCAGCAGGATTTGAAGATGATACGGCCTTGCATTGTGAACCAATGCAGTACGATGATGGTCAGGGCGATGTAGTTGAGTGTGCAGAGTCCTTTGATAAGTTTTTCTGCACAGGCAGGACACATCTCCAGGGTACCAGGCTAGTCACCTGAAGGCCTTCCAAAAAGGCATTGCCACCAACCAGGTGGGAGAGGATCAAGGCTTGGACTGAAGCTCTGAAGTTGTTTTCTGGGAAAGAAGGCTTGATGTTCTGCAGGGGAGAAAGTTGGTACCATTCCGTTTGTATCTTCCTTGCTTTGTTCTGTTTGAAGGAAAGGTGTCTGTCGAGGTCAAACCCAACAGACTTGGTGCAGGTGGCTAGCTGGGGTGTGAAGCCCTTGAGGTACATAGCAAAGAGCCAGGTCTGGATGTCAGGCTGTTCAGTGTAGTTGGTCAGCAGTAGGAATTCAGTCTCAGAGAGTTTGAGATTTAGGTAGGCACTCGACATCCACAACTGGATAAAAGTGAGGCAGGCCTTGAGCCTGTGGATGTCTTTGATGGAGGAATGGATGAGATCTAGGGGTAAATCATATTGTAGAGCATGGTGATAGCCACTTAAATGAGGGTGTGCGGACTTTAAAATTGGCAATTGTAATGGTGACTTCATTACATTTGCCAATTTTAGGTTCATTGTATTTGAATTTCTGATTGACCACTCAATGTTAAGCAATGCTTACTCATATCTTAAGGGGCAGATGCAGATACAGAACTGCACATAACTGGGGGAAACTATAAGGCTATTTATGGTTCAAATGTTATTGAATATTTTAGTAGTTTATTTCACAATAGTGCATGCATAACAGACAACAACATGACAGACATGTTTTTTTTTGTCACAGCAAAGCATTTGTGCAATTATACTGTTTGGCTCAGCCTTCGAAGACTGTGGCCCATTGCTTGATCCCATCCAATTCATTGCAGCCTGCTCAGAGGACATCTGTTACTGCAACAAGTCTGCTGCTGACCACTGTATGTGTAGTACATTTTCTGAATACGCCATGGAGTGTTCCCATCTTGGTGGAAGGCCCCAGGATTGGAGGACTACAGAACTCTGTTGTAAGTATCTCTTGAGAATGATTCAATTGCAGACACAATTAGTGTTTCATCAAAGAACATGTTTTAAAAACGACATAGAGTCTATCTGAGTCACCAGGCAAAACAATTGCGTATTCAAACAAGTTTCCTCACCTGGCCTGGATCCCCTATGCAGGAGAGCTATGACCCACCATGTGTGTTGGTGAGTTACTCTGTTTTTGGGGAAGGTCCCACCGTAAGCTTCGATTTTCGCCTCCTCTCACCCTTGACTCGGCCTTCTACGCCCACTATCACCAGTGAGCCAACTCACCTGTCGTTAGGCACCCCTGTGTGTTCTGTCCTTCAAAACACACATCAGGGTGCACATCATATGTTGTTAGGGTTTTGTAATGTTGCATAATCACTGCTGGTGTGAATACGCTGAACTTTTTGAAAGTCCTTAAATACCATCCAGTGATTTCAATTGAAATGGATTGGTGACAGTTTTACAATCTGTTGCTGTCTAGAACCTGGGAGAATGATACAATCCTATAATCTAATTGTCAGGGATGCAGCTATCATCTTGATGTCATCAAGATATTGTTCTATACAGATAATATACATACAGAAATGTGCACATACATACATTCACGTGCTGGGCATGACAGTCTAGAAAAAGTAGATGACATCCGAAGCACTAGTGACATTTATTATAATAAAAAGTGACTGATGTGTTAATGAGAGAAGCATTTTTCCTCTATTAATATTACTACTACACAATAAATTAGCAGCAGTCTGGTACTGTTTCTCACATGTATCGGCTTCGACTATACCCAATACACTTGATATTTCAAGACTCATAAAAGCAAACACCCAATTGTTACAGGCTAATTCAGGGTATCTGCTACGTCTGCGTGACAGTGTGAGTATTTAGAACATTTTCCAAACTGTGTCATGCTGAAGAAAATGGATGATGGAGTTTATACAGTGGCCAAGTGAGCACTTTTGATTGTGGTGCAGCTGAGAGAGGGGTTTGGATGGTACTCCCTGCTCTTCATATGGCCCTTCTTCGGCCACCTCTTCCTCCTTCTCTCCCTTTCCCCTGTTCTTCCCTGATGAGGTTTCCAGACAAGTCCAATCTATGAAAGTCTCATCAAAACAGGTTCACTCCTGCTCCTCCAAAACCATCAAGGACCACATCGACTCCCTGGCTCCTGCCATGGCCAACTTCTGCAACCACTCCTTCACCACTGGAGTCTTCCATTCCCCCCTGAAGCACTCCCTTGTGCACCCTCTTCTTAAGAAACCCCCTGCTGACCCGTCTTGCCCGGCCAACTATCGCCCAATCTCCATCACTCCTTTCCTTGGCAAACTCCTGCTAAACTGGCCATCTCCCATCTTAATCTTCACACTGAATCTGTTGGTTGACTCCATGACCATCCGTCTGGATTCAGAGCTGCCAGAAGCATGGAAACCGCTCTCCTGAACATCTGTGAAGTCCTGCTCTCCAACCTTGACTCCAACACCCCCTGTGTCATCATCTTACTTGATCTCTCTTCTGCCCTTGATACGGTCAACCATGCCATCCTGCCCAATCGTCTTTGTGATAACCTGGAGATCACTGGTCAGACCCTGGCATTGCTGACTCCTTTCCTTCCAGGTTCAACTTGGGTCCTTCCTCTCCTCCATCTCTATTTCTATCTCTATCTCTGCCTGGGGTGTTCCCCAGGGGTCTAACCTCTCTCCCTAGCTGTCCAGCCAATACCTGTCACTTCTTGCCCACTGCATTGCGGCTCTCTGCCCCAACTTTCTGTGCTATGCGGATGACACTCAACTCCTTTTCAGGCTCCCTTCTGCCTCGTCCTCTCCTTCTCTCATCTCTGACTGTCTGTCTGCTATCCAGGAGTGTTGTGCCACTGATGATCTCTGCCTTAAAGCCAGTAAGACTGTAATTCTCCTCATCAGCACTCCTGCTCCCTCCTTTCCTGTCACTCTCTGGCTGGCCTCCCTTGGCCCTCTTCCTGCTCCCACCTGTGAGGCTAAAAACCTCGGGGGTCATCTTCAACTGCACACTCTCCTTCTCTCCCCACATCTCTGACGTCTCTAAGAAGTCACACTACCAGCTGCACCTCCTCAGAGGTATTCTTCCTTTCCTCTCCTTCCCCATAGAAGCTCACTGTCTCCAGAGCTCTGGTTCTCTCTAGGCTGCACTACTGCAACAGCCTCTTTCTAAATCTGCCTGCTTCTACTCTCCGCCCTATGGAACTCATCCCGAACAGTACTGCAAGACATGTCCTTGGCCACAAGCCCAGGTATTGTATCAAGGTATTGTATCACTCCAGGACTGAAATATCTGCACTGGCTCCCAGTGACTGCAAGGATAAAGTTCAAAACCCTCTGAATTGTCCACAAAGCCTTCTTGAGCCTGGGGCCTCAATACCTTCAACTCTCTCTTCCCAAATATCTTCTTTCTCAAGCTCTTCACTCATCCGCCTCCAACTCACTCAGGGTCAGTCGCTTCTCCACGCAATGGGTTGGTGGTAGATCTCTTTCTTCGGCTGGGGCCTCCCTCTGGAACAGCCTCCCTGCTTCCCTGAAACTTGAGGTGAACATCTTTGGTTCTGGAAGCACCTCAAAACCTCGCTCTTTGCTTCTCCTTTCTCTCCTCCTCTCTCCTCCTCTCCCCTGCTTAACTCCAGGCTGAATCCGAAATTGCACTAATCACCTGGCTCCCCTGGAGGGCCCAGGTCCCCTCCCCCGCCAGTTGCACAACTGCACTGCCTCCTTGGCAACCCCCACACTTGGGGACTTTTTTCTGTATCCCTACAGTCCCCTACAAGCACTTGACACCTGATGTGTGCACTTATGCTTGCACTTGCCACCAGCTGGCCGGACCTTTTATTTATTGCTTTTATTTATTCTATTTATTTTTACTGTCAATCCCATGTACTGCACTGCCCCCTCCCCCGTCCCCCGCACTTTTCCCCTTCTCCCTTCCCCTGCACTTGCGCGATCTCAACGTCACCGGGACTAGTAAGATTGTTGTCTGTCTTCCCTCTGCTCCCCCTCCCTTGCCTCATCGCGCCTTGAAACACTTGTGTATAGGCGCGTTATAAAAGCCATATCATATCATAAACTACTACAGGTTTGCTGGCATCAGTTCTTTACATCCTTCTGAGTATGCTGCCAAGTTCTGACCGCAGCGCTATACTTGCCCAATATAATCATGGGTTTTCAATGATAATGGGCCTCATTACGACCCAGGCGGTAAGTTACCGCCTGGGCCGTGACTACGTAAACTACGTTTACGCCATGGTGGTTGGCTGACTTACCGCCCCATTCCGACCTTGGCGGGGCGGTAAGTCCCCAATCCCCATTTACCCTTCCCCATTCCCATTTTTGCCCCATAGGGCATAATGGGAGTGGGGAAGGCGTTAATTACGCCACCGTAAATTACGGTGGCGTAATTAACTCCATGGTCCCTTAGCGCCATGGATTTTAACACCTGCTAAAAGCAGGTGTTAAGTCCGCCATGGCGCTAAGGGACCTCGTACTCAGGCGGTAAGGGTCGGCGCTGTTTACGCCGCCGTAAAACCCTTACCGCCTGGGTCGTAATGAGGCACACTGTGAGGGTAAGTAAGTTTCCTCAACTAACTAACTGAGAAAGGCACCACTGGTTTATGGGAGTCTTTTGATCAAATTGATAGAGTGCATCATGATTGGACTGTAGAAAAGTGCCTATAGTCCCCATACTTATCTAAAATAAAGATTCTGAAGGCTGGCTTTATTCTATTAAGGTGTGTGAGTATGTGACTCTGATATTGCAATATGTAGTTATAGATCACCTGCATATGATTTTCAAAAGGAATTTTGAACCAGGACAAGTTCTAGCCAGTGTGACTGCGATGTCTCAAACGGATGCACATCCTAGGTTTTTGCCCGGCAAGAGGTTGATTGTGAATGAGTATCTGATTGGGTTGCTACTGAAAGATTTTAATGGATGTAGCTCTTTGATTGGTGGTTGGGTCAGTGACTCTCATCCCTATACCCCTAAAAGTGTACAGTCTTCTCGGTTAACATGTCAATGTAAGGAAGAAAATACCTTCCCTATGACAGAGCTAATATAGTTACAAAACTTGCTGAGAAGACCAAAGGGTGAAGCAGTGCCTGGTACCTCAGAGAATCAGACTTCTTAAGTTGCAGGATGAGACCAAAATCAGTAAACACCTCACATATTTGTGGACCCAACTGGGGTGAAGCTTGCCTCTGATGATCATTAACCTCGGTCAAGGATGTGACCCAGCTGCTGGAACAGGGGACATGTGGGAATCAAGGTATCCCTCAGAAGAAAGAGATATGATCTGCAGATTTGAAGCCTGCCCAGGGTAAAGCATGTTAGGATACCAGAAAATGATGGCCTCATCTCTCATTCTGTACTGCGAATATATTTACTTCATCTTCATTGCTAAGCATCCAGTTGTAACTGGAGCTGTGTTTCCATCAGACAGGAGGATCTGAATCATTTCATAGGAACGTTTACTACTCTACTTGGCCTCTCACCAGCTGTAATGTCTGCCGCCAGGACCTCGTCATCTCCTAGATGTTAGTGTAGACATTTAAGTATCCCTCTGGCACTGAGGTCCAATTCCATAGGGTGCCAGAGACGGGTTTACAATACAGATGTCCATCAATAGATGGATGGTTGTAAACCATCATTCTCTGTAATCTGTACTATGTTGATTAATGCTCAGACAACCCTTCTGAAATAGCACTGTAGTAGTTGAGATGGGACTCAATGTTCTTGACCCTGTCAGGAGGATCTGCCTGAAGCCCAAAGACAAGTGCAACTCTTGGAACGATTCACCATTAAACGCAAGTGCAGGGTGGCTGAGAGGAAATGGCGTGCTTCTGGTACATCCTCTGACAAACTGGCCTGCCGCCTGCTCCAAAGGCAATACCGGCTCTCTGTACGCACCAAGAAGAGAGCCCACATCCAAGCAAGCGTCTTAGCGGCATCCAACAACTCAGCTGAAATCTTTAAAATCTGCAAGGAACTGGCCAATCCTGCCACAGTCTCTACCTCCCCTCCCCCTTCCCAAGCCCTCTGCGTGGCTCTGACTTGCCATTTCATCTCTAAAACTCAGGACATCCTGTCCTCTCTCTCCTCCTCTCCCCTTCCTCCCTCTGCACCCTGCTCCCTCTCTCATCTCTGACTGTCTGTCCGCCATCCAGGAGTGGTGTTCTGCCAATGATCTCTGCCTTAATGCCAGTTAGACTGAGATTCTCCTCATTGGCACACCCACTCCCTCCTTTCCTGTCACTCTCTGGCCCACCTCTCTTGGCCCTCTTCCTGCTCCCACCTGTGAGGCCAAAAAACCTTGGGGTCATCTTCGACTCCACACTCTCCTTCTCTCCTCACATCTCTGATGTCTCTAAGAAGTCTCACTACCAGCTGCACTTCCTCAGAGGTATTCTTCCTTTCCTGTCCTTCCCTCAGAGGCTCACTGTCTCAGAGCTCTGGTACTATCTAGGCTGGACTATTGCAACAGCCTCTTTCTAAATCTGCCTGCCTCCATTCTCCGCCCTATGCAACTTATCCAGAACAGGACTGCAAGAATTGTCCTTGGCCTCAAACCCAGGGATCGTATCTCTCCAGGACTGAAATCTCTGCAATGGCTCCCAGTGGCTACGAGGATTAAGTTCAAAGCCCTCAGCATTGTCCACAAGGCCTTCTGGGGCCTGTGGCCGCAATGCCTTCAACTCTCTCTTCCTAAATATCTTCCTTCTCAACCTCTTTGCTCATCCATCTCCAACTCCCTCAGGGTCAGTCGCTTCTCCAAGCAACAAGTTGGTAGTAGATCTCTCGCTTCGGCTGGGGCCTCCCTTTGGAACAGCCTCCCTGCCACACTGAAACTTGAGGAGAACCATCTCCGGTTCCGGTTCTGGAAGCACCTCAAAACCTTTCTCTTTGCTTCTGCTTTTTCTCCTCCTCGCCCCTGCTGAACCCCTGGCTGAAACTGCCCTGGTTACCTGGCCACCCTCTGTTCCCGGGCTCATGTCCCCTCCACCTGCACTGCCTTACTGACAAACCCCCGCACTCATGACTGTCTCTGTATCCCTACAGTCCCACTACCAGCACTTGACACCGGATGTCTGCACCTACCCTTGCACTTGCCACCAGCTGGCCGTACTTTACTTATTGTTATTATTCTTTATCGCATGTACTGCACTCCCCTCTCTCTCCCTCGCACTTTCCCCCTTTCCCCTTCCCATGTCCTTGTGCGATCTGAATGACACCTGGCCTAGTAGGATCGCTGTCTGTCTTCCCTCTGTTCCCCCTTCCTTTCCTCGTCGCGCCTTGAAACACTTGAGCATTGGCCCTTTATAAATGCCATATCATACCATATCATACCAGGACACTCTCAGCATGGCATGGGCCTGACTGAAAGGGGTCAGAAACCCAGAGGATTCCAATAAAAGGAAAGAAGAGTGGACACCAAGGTTTCCAACAGTTTCATAAAGAAAGGCAAAAGACAGATCGGGTGGAAAGTAGCAGGAACAGATGAGTCCAGTGATAGGTTTTTTAAGAAGGGGGATGACGAAGGCCTGTTTAAGCTCCAGCAAAATGCAGAGTGACTAATTTAATAGATTAAGAGCCTGGGAAACCCAGGTAATCATGCCAGGATTGATGTCGTTGAGAACATCCAAGGGGACCGGATCAGAAAAATCAGCCGATTAAGCTGCATAACAGCATTACTAACCGCTTCTGCAAAATAAATAGGGAAATGTGACCATGTCTGCGGGTAGTCCGCCTTTACCTTCACAGAGTCCATACTGACAGCACACTGGTTTGTCAGATGGATATTGGAAAGTATATCTTCAATTTTAGTAATAAAGAATTTAGCCAGTGAGTCACAAAGCAGTTGAGTCAGACCAACAGTACGCATAAGGTTAGTGGCAGAGGAAAGGGATTAACCACCAAGAACAACTCCCATCAGCTGGTTAAGGGCATTCTTAATGTTCAGAGTAAAGAAGGCTTGCTTGGCCTCATGAATGGCTGTGTGATAATGTTTAGTGAGTTGCCAATAAACCGCTTTCTCAGCTGCCCCATAAGAATGGCACCATTTGCGTTCAACTTGCCTTAGGTTAAGGCATTGTACTATAATCTTATTTGAGAACCAAGGCTCAGAAGGGCGCCTCAGAAGTTGAATAAGCTTTGCAGGAGCAACTACATCAACCACAGCCTTCAGCCAATAAGTCAGCAAAGACAGATCAACTGTGGTGCTAGTACTACGCTCTCCATTGACTATAGACAGTAGGGCATTCCAATTCTCAGAGTGCCAGTTCCGCTGCATAGCTACTGGGGGCGGTGGAATTTTGGAAGTGGTGTAGGAAATCCCAGCACACAAGACACTAGATGGTGATCTGACCAGACCATTTGCTCAATAGGCAGAACACTAATCTGAGAACTACCAGAAATCACCAGGTCAAGAATATTCCCTAGACCATGTGTGGGTTCGAATAACAGATTGGTAGAGGCCCAAATCATTTAAGACTTCAAAAAATTAAGTTACAATAGGGGCATGAGGGAGGTTACACTTCATATTAAAATCCCCCAAAACATTCAAGTGTGAATACCTCACCTGAAGCTCTGCCAACAATTTGTTACTCCTCTCTCTGCTTCACCAATACTCCCTCCTCTGCACTATTACTCGCTCATCCATACTACTGTATCCTCCTCCACATGAGTATACCGCTTCTGCACTACTACTCCACCTCTGCACTACTAATACTCCCACCTAAACACTACCATCCATCCTCCACACTACTACTTCCTCCTCCACACTACTTCTACTCAGACACCACCTTTTCAATCAGTACCGTACACTGTACAGACACTCCTTATACTAATGGTTCTACCCACACTTGCAACACTTACACACTCACCTACTCAAAAAATCACTTTCACACTCTGCCCCTTTTCCTCCGTCCTCCTCTTCCTCCTTCTCCTCCTACTCCTCGTCTGAGCTCACCGTATTAACCCACACTTACTACTTCTTGTTGCCTCTTTATATATCCACCCCCTTTCTGTGTTGACTTTCTGTCCCTGGCCCTTCTCGCTCTGTCTTCCCCACCCACTTGTTCCAGACAGACCCACCGCAGACAGCAATGCTGGCCCTGGAGGCTGAATGCTTGAGTTCATGTTTTGGGATTTATTCCTAGAGCCCCAAAGGTAAAGAACATTGTGGGTGGGGGTTGATCCCCTGATTTTGTCACTGGTGGCCTAGGGTTGTTAGGAGTGTCTCTGTGTGCTCACCGAGGATGTATAGCAGCACCATGCATCTGTTCTTTCTGGCGCGTAGTGTTGGCACTGATGTTCTCCTCTCTCCTGCCGGTCTATCTCTGTTGCCAGCGGATTGGAGAATCTTTGGGAACGGATTACTGGTGGTCAAATCCTAGTCTTCAGGTGGCTGGCATGTGGTGCTGAATCCCTGCTCTCCCTTGGATGATTCTCGCTGATTTCTCATTGGAGTGCGATGTTATTAGGAGAAATCTGGAAACACTGGTAAACATGTGGTTGAGGAGGTATGGGATGAGCCAAAGGTGGACTGCTCAGAAATAAGCTGATAACTGGGAGGGAGGGTAGCAGGAGAGGCCCTCTCAGTGGCCACTGTTGTACTTAGTGTCCGGATTGGCTCAACATTTTTTCCCCCTCTGGTCCTTTGGGAGGGCCCTCTATCGCCACTTCAGAATGCTAATGTACTTGTCTTGTGACTTCGAATAACAAATCAGAAGCAAGAATCAAGAAAATGTTCACACTTGAACTGCTCCATTGCAGGAAGGAAAGAACCAGAAGATGGGCCTTCTCTGTCGTATACCCCAGATTCTGGAACCTCATTCCTGTCAACACCAGGCATGCCCCCTTGCTTTCACATTGCCCACTCCCTTGTATTGATCCCTTGCCACCTGCATCCCTCAGCATGTACTTCCCCATGAATTGTAAAACACTAAATTGCATCCCTAAGCTACGTCCATGCTCAAGACATACCTTAATGATAATCATATTATAATAATTGATAATATACACATTATTATAATATGATTATCAATAAGGTATTTCTTGAGGGTGAACATAGCTTAGGGATGCAGTAGAGTGCGTTATAATTCATAGGGGAAGTACATGCCGAGGGATGCATAATAATATCAATCATGAGCCACTGCAAACATGTATTTTGGGTCACCCAGCATGATCTTGTGTGGTCTTGTTTGCACGCAGTCTACAAAATGTAATACATTTCTCAGGTTCCGTGTGTAAATCATTTGGTGTTTATAAATAAAATATTCTCTCACTCAGAACGTAAATCTATCAATGACCTTTATGCGATATAAGATCTTTAGGTATAACCTACACCCACAGTAAATAAGTACATTTCATTAAATAATTAACACCATTCATTCATTTGTAGAAAAGAAAAAAACCTGAAAAGTTAACATGACAGTAACCACATTTACATACACATTTTAAAATGGCGTCTTAACTAAAATGTATATATTTATGACAGCCTTCATTAAAAAAAAGTCTCCTTAGCCAGGCGCAATGAATATATTTTGCAATAAAAAATACCACATTCACATTACTAGTGCTTTTGCACAAATCAGGTGCCCGTGCTGTAGTACAAATTGAATATGCAAAGATTAGAGGCTTAAGATATTTTGTGCTTAGGTGTCTTAGGCACTCACAAAACTGCATAAAATGTCAAATCGATTCTTCCCCAGCTCCACATAATAGACAACTGCTGACATGAACCCATTTCCATGAACTTGTAAATTGCAAACTGTCGGAACAAAATTCTAAGAGAGGGCGCGTGCCTACAGTGGAGACACAAGATCTAATTAAGGTTAAAATCCAAAGACTGTTTTGGAGAGTAAATACTGAGAACCTAAAGGTCGGTATATACAAGCAATTATCATCCTTAATCTTGAGAAGTAAGTTGCGGCCTCTTTCAGTTTTGTCTTTGATTCCTCACTGATATGTTCTGGGGCGTCTCAAAGACACAATAGATCCAGTGGCAAAAGCCAATTCTTAACATGAATTATCCAAGGAATGGCCTGGCCCCCCGCTAGTTGCATTACATATGTTAGAGCCTCACTATATTTAGCGAGTCCAGGCATACTCCATATCCTTAACCAATAGTACACTGCTTTAGTCCTATGTCAATATCAATAGGACTGAGGACACACTCCACGTGAACAGGTAAACTGGGAGATCACATGATAATTAGTGGGGTTCTCCCTTCACCCTTTTTTAAACAAGGGGACAATCACAGCTTTGCACCACGAGGCTGGGACAATATCTAAAGCAATTAAAGCACTGAATAGCCGCGTAAGCACAGGGCCCCATATTTCCAGCTCACTGTTAAGAACACTATGTCATGGCCCGGTGATATCCCCACTTTTGAGCAGAAATTGCCAACGTAACCTCTTCTAATGAGAAACTTAAACTTTGAGAACCTGCTACTGTCAGGAAAGACTAATCTCTATATTGTCCTTGTGCATTTGAAGGCAAAGCCTAATAGTATCATTGTAAAGGGCTTTGAGATGCTCACACCACTGTTGTGGCGGTATGCACTCCTGGGTGGTCAACTCCCCCTTTAAGTCTTTCCCTGTAACCAATATCCAAAATATTGAGGAATCACCCCTTCCCACAGCCTCATGTATCTCTCCCCATTCAGACCTCTCAAAGTCCTTCTTTTACTATTTAGTTACGTTTTAATAATTAGCTATAAGATACCAGATGTGTGCCTTGGCGATTTTGCACTCTGTGTCAAACCATTTGTTCCTTTTTAAAATACCCTTTTAAACTATGGGTCCAGTACAAATTAACAGAGGCTGCATCCTTCTTATCAGCGAGTCATAATCCTTAAATAAACTTCCATCAGATAAATACAGATCTTCTCGGTAAATTCACGTAAGTGCAAATGTTGGTGGATCACCGCATGCAATGTATGTTCAATGTAAAATGAGGCTGAGCTTCAAATCTTTTACTAAGCGATAAACTGAACGTTCTAACACCATTGAGACCCCCTTTTACTTTGAATGGATCACAGCTTCAATTAACAAGTGTGACACAATCAAACAATGTATTATGTTAAACAGAAAAGCTCAAGATAGAATTAAAATAAGCAACCTGTGTAAGATTGAGACCACACACAATCAGATATTGGTCAACTTTCATTTAGAAGTGATTTCCTAGTTGCATCCACAGAAAAACTTTCCACTATAATTTTGCCCCATATACCAATAATTTGCGCCAAAATTGGTGATTCAGAGTCAAAATTAAAACACACCATAGTTATAATACAGATCATACAAAGAGGTTTTTCCTGATGGCGCGTATATTACAAAGAGAGACTCTCCAAATTTGCTGAACACATAGACATCAGGAAGAGC
Source organism: Ambystoma mexicanum (assembly GCF_040938575.1). Taxonomy (NCBI): domain Eukaryota; kingdom Metazoa; phylum Chordata; class Amphibia; order Caudata; family Ambystomatidae; genus Ambystoma; species Ambystoma mexicanum. The sequence goes on along the minus strand of NC_090934.1, from coordinate 894,363,691 downwards.
GCATATTTTCATTATTATCCAGAGATATTTTGCAATAATTCGCATCATTTTAAAATGTAAGAACTTTCCAGAGGATTTCGCTCTGTGTCCATGGAATCTCAAACTGTACCTGTATATCTAGAGAGAGAAATCCCACAAGATTATGAAGATGCAATGACCGCAGCCAGAGACGTAGGAAAGCAGTAATAGCCTAAATAATAGGCTAGCAACATTGCAGGCGTAGAGTTCTTAACATTCAACAAGATTGCTGAAAATATCAAAAAGAGAGTGCAGCGTGATGTAGTTATTTCTGTTCTTTTTATCGTTACGTTTGCAGATGTGCACGTTTTCCTTGTTTGCCCTCCAGATATTCATATAAATATTCCATAGAGCTTAACATATTTTTCTGCATATTTAGAATGTCTCTATTTGTACATTTGATTTAGGAGTCTCAAATATCAACTGATATATCTAGAAAACAAACAAAATCAGGCAAAAGCACTTCCAGGTGAAAGTTTCTGGTACAAAATTACTTTTATCTTGCAATGGAATTAACAGGCAGGCCATTTCTGCATCCACCCGCCTCTCTGCCGCCTGTCTTGAAGACTTGCGCATGCAATCTACAAGGGATTGCAAAAACACAATTTTGTAATCCTTTCTCATATTATCAAATCAGTTTTTTTCAGATCAGAAAAAAAATGATAGTCATTAACAGACACTCAATAAGAGGCCACCAATGGACCACGAAGACATGATTAAGGCCCCACTATTTCAAGAAATGTTAATGTCTGAAAAAATGCACACTTTGCCTATTGTCACAAATCCCAAATACAGCATTGTGTTACTTTTGTACCATGAAACGCCCTGACCATTTTAATACAATCCATTGTATTTCAGTTGTACCATGTCCCAAGAACTTGGAGTTCCACGAGTGTGTCTCGCCTTGCCAGGACACCTGTTCCAACCAGGAGAATTCCCAGGTCTGCACATTGGAATGCCAAAGCGGCTGCTCCTGTCCACCAGGCAAGTTGATTCCAGAAACATGTGTTTCTGCCTTTGAAGGTCTCCTTTATCTTGGATTAACTGGAAGAGAGAAGGAGTCTGCATTTTATTCTACGTGCTACCAGAGTTTTACCTCATCCTGAGTGTTCGATTGCCATTGCATGTTTGTTTTGTATTTGCATTTTGTTTTCATAAGTGCACACCCAGACAAGTGAGTAACAAAGCTTGACTCAAGCATGGGATGGCTACAATTCTGATGAGATGGTAGGGAAAGGAAAACATTATAGATTGGTTGCATAGTTTAAGGAAAGAGGATCAGGGTAGGGAGGGGTGAAAGGTAGGAATGCCAGTTTATACTGAGCTTTTTATTAGTAGAAGAGGTGTTTTTGAAGAGCTGGGTCTTCAGTTCATGTCGGCATTGAAAGAGTTAAGGGTAGAGCCTGACATGCAGGCACATTTATGACAGGTTGTGTTGGCTTAGTTGGTGACAGCTTGTTGTCTGCTCTTTCCCTTCTTGTAATTCGGGGTTTGAGCCGGCCTACAACATCACTCCAAGGCTTGCATGGCTCTCCTGAGATACTAAGTTCCTATACTAGGTAGGGTGGTCATTGGAATGTCACTTCCTTGTATGTGATGCATCAGGCTTTAACAGTGATGCAGCTCTGATGGGACAGACATTGCATTTCTCTCAGGAACCGTGTGATATGATAACATTTCTTTAGTGCCTTAATCAGATACAAGGAACACACTCTTTAGTGTGGTCAGTGTAATGTTAGAAGATAGTCAGTAAGGAAGTAGTAGCATACAGGTGATAGAGGACCAAAGCCCTGGAAGTGGTTCTGAAGGATGATTCTAGAAGGGGCGTGCAGGGTTATTTTGTGGGACAGCAGGAATCATACTATCTGGATTTTGCTTGGATATGTGGGTTTTGACGAGGTCAATGATAAATCTGACAGATTGACTGTGGGTGATGGGTTGTGGAATGAAGCAATCACATTTTAATTGTAACTGCTAAACATGGAGGTTGGCTTTCTTTATTTTCAAGCAACGAGGATACATTTTCTGTTTTATTGGGATTGGGCTTTCCAGAATCAGACGATAGTCTGGATAAGAGTGCAGTGATTCTTGAGCCTATGGATGGTCCAGATTTTGGATATTTTCAATTATAACTTAACTTTGTCAGCGTATTGGTGGATTTTGATTCCAGGGTCGACATACAATGCTCCCAGGGGATGGATGCCAAGAAAAACAATACTGAGTTGACCCTCTCAGTTCCTGCCACCCAGTGAGTGGCACTACAGATAACACACGTCATTCATCCTCGTCAGTGTTTAAAAGGGTCACCATACGTATTGAGGCTCTAACATATGTATGTATCGCCCTACAATGTCTACTTGCTTCCCCACTACAAAGAACATCCAGTTTGGGACCCAGCATGTTACTAGAATAAAGAACTCTCACCAGATGCAGAGATGTTGGACTTCGCTATGTGACAAAGAGTGATGGAACACAGTTGCAGCACTCACTTCTATTGTTATCTACTTCTATAGTGAGCCAGTTTATTTCCCTTCTTGCTTTCAGGAACCATATATGATGACATCAACTTATCTGGATGTGTTAAACGTGAAGATTGTGCCTGTACTCGGGGTGAAACTATCTACATTCCTGGCAGCACTTACACCTCTCTCTGCCAGACATGGTAATATTTTATATTTACACACTGCCTCCATTGTATTCAAAGCGATTTTTTCTCTCTGACCTCTTTTGCGTCTTTGTTGTCTTTAAACATTGGGCTTACAGAAAGTAATTCCTCTGTGACCCTCTTAGTCTGCCATATTCTCTGTCTAAATAAATTCCAAAGATTGTGCCTAATCTCGAGTCTTACACAGCTTTTCAGTTTGATTACCTCTCGCATCTCACAAAGTGGGCTTAGCTCCATCACTCATTTTAGCAAGTGTGTTTCACTGGAAGTCCCAAGCAGCCAGATGTTCCTTCAGACTTCAGGCACCCCTGTCTATTTGATATTCATGGTTTGCAAACGGTCTCTTGTATTTTCCTTCTCACTGCACAACCCCTCATAGGACCTGGGGTGCCGGGTGTCGGGTCAGATGGTCGAGTCACTCATATTTCTTTCTGGGTGCAAAGAGATGGGCTTCCCTCCACGAAACACTTGTTAGCACCTGTGACAATCACTCCGAGAGAACTATGAAGAGGCGAAACATTCAGTGCAGCAAACTCTGAGAAACCACGTGTGGAATGTTACTCAAAGAGTTAAAGCACAGAAGGAATTGCAATGCCCTTTCTTTGCTAGCGACAGCTCCTTAAATATTTCCCATTAACAGCCTAACAGAAGTGAAGCAATCTGAAGTATCTTGTGATTTGCATTCTGTAGTATCTCAGTTGTGCTCTGAAGTTATCCTATAAAAATGTACTGCATTACAAAACACCAAATAAATAAATTACAATATCAATTTACAAACACACACACACACACACACGTATGTATTCATTAAAATACGTATCAACCATGATGGCTTCAGAAACAACAAAATATCCAAACTGCGAACTACATTGTGAAATGATAAGTAAACCTCCCAGAGAAATCGCTGATCAATCACACTTCCCACTGGAGGTGACACCTCCTTCTTCATGGTGTAGACAGGGCACCACAATGATATTTCTTTGAAGCCACATTCCACACCTCCTACCTTTGCATCTTCACCCATCTACTTCCATCATTCGGTTGCAGGCTGCCATGACAACCAAATCGGTTAACATTCATCCCTTGAACACGGATATATTTTAATACATCATTAATAAGAATGGCAAACTTATAATAGGGAATGTACAAACAATTAACTTTCCCCAGCAATTAACACTGTTTGGATAACCATGGCAAATCAAGTTTTGGTTCTAGCTGGGAATTCAGGCATCCCAAAGCTCAAACTCCTCCCTGCAATTCAGGGAAGAGATGGAGAGTAGGCCGAAAAGAATCCAACCCCACATGTTTAATATCAGAAACGTGCTACATACAATGGCCCTTTCACCTCTAAAATTAACTGAAGAGCTGAATGAATGATGCTCTTGTACATTAAAAAAAAGAAAACTTTAAAACAATTTTTAAAGCTTTCTTTGCTAACAAAATCCATGCAGATGACCACACTTAACCTCTCACAATGCAGATTGCATTGCTTTATTACATGTTATAAACCTTAAGGAAATATATCTATCTAAAATGTCTCACAGTTTATGCTGAATATTATCATGGATAGTCCCCACAGACAAACGGCTGGTTTCATCCAAGTAAAATAATAGATAGAATTGCATCACGCAAACTCTGCCTTCCAAAAAGAACACCTTTGAATTGGTCTCTGTGACAAATACTGTTAAAACATAGGCCCCCAAAACTAAATATACATTTTTTAAAAAACATCGCAGACACTGATTATCATTAAAAATAATCTTGCAGAGGCAAGCTGTGAAAGTGAATGACATCTATTTTTTTTATAAACTTATTTTTATTGAGAGAGTAGGTCAGCAGCAAGACACAACATAAATACATCAAAACATAGCTTAATTATCTTACAGCTTTCAAGTCAAGGGAAGAAGGGAAGAGGAAGATACCATAGTTTTAAGGATTCATGCCAATTCTGGAGCAAATTGGATAAAAAGTACCATCTTTGAAAAAGCATCAACAATAATACTTATTGTCATGCAATGTTCAGGTGGCAGGATTTAAACCACTAACACTGTGAAAGTTGTGTGTGTGGTGGGGGTTTTGTTTTCTTTGGTGAGTGTGAGACAGCAGAAACTTCACTGTGACCATCTCACAACAAGCCAAATAGCCACTGGTGCCGTGATACATTTTGAGAATGCTTAGTGCAGTGATTCTAGTAACACACTGATCAGCAGCTGCACTAGGCCAACAAAACGAGAAGTGTGAAACTTCACAGTAGCCTTCGTAAACCTACTTCCATATGAGACTGCATCGTGGCATATCTTCAATGTTTCTTCCAGAAGCTCTGGAATACTCCCAAACAATGCCTATTTTATATTTAATAGTCCATCCCACTAATATGCTCTCAGCTTTACTGAAGATGGGAAAGATAATCATTTCTCCCAATTAATGGCTGGTCCTCTTTAACCCAATCAAAAAAGCAATGTACCATATCAACACCCGTATTATGGCCACATTAGGTAGAAAGGAAAGGGGAATACCTACATGCTCAAAATTGTATAGCACCTAGGCAACGTGTCAGCACTAACATTAAAACATATGCAGCAGTAACATCATACAGAGCAAGAAAGTATGGCCATCTTGTCTGCAAACAATTTCACTGTTGCAGGTGAGATTATACCTTCAAACTACTAGGTGTGTATTACTCTCAAATGGGAAATTATCTCCTAACAACACACCTCTTCAGGCCATCTATCTCAGTGCTTACTCTCTTACAGAAACATCATTGGCTGTATTACAAGAGGTAGGCATACAGGAAAGATAAAACAAGAGGTGCCGACCAATCATAGTCACGGAGCTGTGACAAGAGTGTGCGTAATTCTCTATCGCAGGTGTTAGTGTTTAAAACAAATGGTTTGGAGGTATACAGATACTTCAAAAGAGACCCTGACTGTGATCCATTTTTTCATAGATGTCTTTATGCATTTCTGGTCGAAAATCAACCAATTACATATACGTGTATACGTTATGCGTCTGTGGGGGAGTGGGAGAGGGTGGAGGGTGGGGAGGATGTGCGGGTCATATGTAGCGGGAAGGTGAGGGAGGAATCCCATTAAAAAGAAATGGTCATATTCATTTCGACAAAAAGTGCACAAGGTGCACACGTTTAAAACACTGTCTATGAAAACAGGAAGAACATATTGGTCTGTTTCAAAGCCATAACAGAACTTTCTACTAGGTGATCCCAGTGAAGCCATGGAACAACTTTTGTAACAGATGAGAGAACTTAGGGGGGGCAAATAGAAATATTCCTGAATAAATTAACTAAACAGATTTTCAAAAACAAAATAAGCATTGATCTTATTTCATTAATTTTTGATAGCCTAGACCATTGCACTATTGCCTCAATCATCTATGGATCCATAGCAAATGTCAAATCCCAGATACTCTACAATTATGTCACGCTCAAGCTTATAATTGTTAGACTTGGCTGAAAGTCAGTTAATCTTCCAAGGGCATCCAACACATCACTGCAGTACTCCTGCAATGACATAGAAAAACTATACATGTCACCAGATTTAAACAATCAGACAAACTGGGAAGCCTTTAATATTAAAAAATTGGCAGAGCTTTAAATAACCCAATGGGCATCGGAAAACATTCATGATACTTCAAGGGGAGTTTGGAGGCGGTCTCCCACTTGAGACGTGCCCTAATTTTGTAGCAAGTAATTTGCCCCTCGCAAACTGCCTTTGGTACAAACTGCAGCACTATGTATAATTAAAAAATATCCCCAATCAAGGCTAAGTAGGACTGCTCCTAAAACCTTTCACACCTCAAAAGTCAACAAAGGGTTGTATTTCAGGGGGGTACTTTTGATCACGAACAAAATGACTCCTGAAAACTGTTGTTTAAAGGACAATGAATTTGTTCTGCACATTGACACAACAAGTACCTTAAGGTCATGATAGGTGGCTTTAAAGAGCATCTGAGGCGAAAGTGGTACGGTCTCCTGCCAGGATCGGGGTTGAACGCCCGAGATGGAAATGTTTGAGGGAGAAAAGACTGAAGATTATTTTTCCGAAATAACCTTCAGTCTTATTGCACCTGAACATTTCAGACTTGGGCCCCGTCCCCAGCCCTACCCCCACCCACACCACAATAACCCCCTCACCCTCCTACTTACCTTGCTGCCGACTCACTGTGTCCCTGCGACTCCTGTTCCTTTTCACTTCCATAATCAGGAACCAGCTTTTTATTTGGGACCAGCTGCAGGGGACACCAGTGCAACCCCGACTCACAGTATAGTGAGGGGACACTCCCGCAGCCCCCGCCACCGAATGGGGGATTTGGTCAAACTTTTCAGCCATTCATTATTTTCGAACGGCCGAAATATGGCCAAATTTCCCATTCGGTCTACTAATCTTTGGGCCTCATTACGGCCCAGGTGGTAACCATGGCGCTATTTGCGCCATGGTTACCACCAAAACCCTACTGATTCCGCCATGGCGAATGGCGCAATTACCGCCCCATTCCAAGGTTGGCGGGGCAGTAATTCCCCATTCACCCTTGGCCCTTCCCCATTCCCATTTGAGTCCCCATAGGGCTCAATGGGAATGGGGAAGGCAGCAATAACGGTACTGCAAATTGCGGTACCGTTATTGCCTCCAAAGTCCCTTTGCGGGTCCCGTCCTTAACGGCTGGTAAAACCAGCCGTTGAGGGAGGACCCGCAAAGGGACCTCGGAATAGGGCGGTAAGGGATTACCGGTACCGGTGCCCTTATCGGTACCGGTAATCCCTTGTCTTTTTGGATGACTCCCTCCTGCCAAGTCTTCTGTTTGCCAATGGGAGGTGCTACAGAGTGTTGTATGGTTTTGCCCCTTCAAACTTCTTCTGTTTTGCTATCCTTTTAGGGGTCCACTAAGCCTGGTGTGGGAATGATGGGAGGCCAATCCCCACACTTCTTGCCATACAATAGTGGATTATGTACTTGTCGTGAGAGCCAAGAAGGGCAAGTACAGAGAATGGAGCACTCAGAATCTGAAGGTCAGCTAGGAGCACATGAAGCACCAGCTTGACCAGAAGGCCACAGTGACAAGGTATACATTCAGAATGATGGTCTGGATATTGGAACCTGTCAAACCCAGTGCCCTTAATGATAAGTGGACTGGGCCCTATGTGGTGCTTGAGAAGATCAGTGAGGTTAACTACCTCATTGACAGAAAGAACCCACAGAATACACACATAGGGGGTCATTCCGAGTTTGGAGGCAGCCATGGTGCTATTACTCGGGTCCGGGTAGGCGGAATGGGGACTTACTGGGACATTCCGACCTATGCAGACCCGGTAAGTCCCCATGCCAAATACCATTTTCTATTCCCATTCGAGCCCCCATAGGGCCCAATGGGAATGGGAATGGTGCTAATAACAGGCCCGCAAACTGCAGGCCCGTTATTAGCTAAAAGGTCCCTCAACAAGTCCTGCTAAGAATGGCTGGTCTGACCAGCCGTTCCTGGTGGGACCCGCTAAGGGACTTCGGAATAGGGCGGTAGGGGGTTACCGGCACCGGCATCCTTACCGGTCCCGGTAGCCCCTTACCACCCAACTCGGAATGACCCCCATAGTCTTTCATGTCAATCGGCTGAAGCCTCATTATAGCCAGGATGATTTTGTTATGGCTCTCGTGATGAACAATGAGACTGAGGAGTTGACAGTTCCCCTCCCAAACTTCTTGCCCACAAAGTCAAATCTCTCCAGTCCTGCATGAACAGCAATTGCAGGACTGGCAATTGCTGCTGGGGCAGTTTTCAAGTCTGTTTTCACGGACTACAGGTAAACTTGATTGGTGCCTACCAGTGCTTTAAGTGGGCCGGGGCCTGCCTGGGCTGGGCCTCGGCAGTCTCCAAAAAGTGTGGCTGAGCTGGGGCCCTGCCGGGGCCCCCCCCCAGTCCCACCGCAACATTGGCGGGATGCATTATCCCGTCGCATCCACAGCCGCGATGGAGATGCGCCTGCCATGAAGTCAGACGAGCTGACAGAAGTGCCAGCCAGCCAGAGCAACGCTGAGGCTGGCTGCCACTTCCGTCAGTCATAGTAACTGCTTCTGGTGACCCCTCACACGAGAGGTCACCAGAGGCAGTTACTGTCCCTTTGTTTCCCCAGGTCAACGAGGTGTCTTTAACCCTCAGCGAACCTCGGGATTCCTCGACATTTTTCGAGGTTTATAAAAGATGGCTTGAAAAGTACACAATTCAAGCTATCTTTTATAAAGCTTTGTCGACGGACAATTTTGTCCGTAGTCAAAGCTTTATAAAAGATGGCTTGAACTGTGTACTTTCAAAGCCATCTTTTATAAACACGAAATGTTTAAAAAGATGGCCTGAAAACTAGGCAAACCATAAGGTATGCACACAAATATATATACATGTTACATATCTGTGTGCGTACCTTACTATGGTGTGTGTACTTTGCAAGCCATTTTTTCTAAACATAGAAATATGTTGCATCTATGTTTAGAAACGATGGCTTGCATAGTACACAAACCATAGTAAGGTACGCATTCAAATATATAACATGTATATATATTTGTGTGCATACCTTACGATTTGAGTACTTTTTAGGCCACGCCCCTCCCACAAGCCACGCCCCCAAATGAGGGCCCCCCCCCTCGATTTCTTACGCCACTTAAAGCCCTGGTGCCTACATAATATAGACACTGGGGTCAGTAAGCTGATAAAGAGCAGAATTCACCGGATGTCTGATAAGGCAAAGGACACCATCAAGGAGGAGGTCTCCAAGATGATGGACATAGGGGTTATTGAGCCTTCACACGGCCCCTTGGCTAGCACAATGGTACTGATCCCTAAGAAGTCTAGTAGTAGGAAAAGTGAAGTCCACTTTTATGTGGACTACAGGGAACACAATTCTGTCATGAAGACAGATGCACACTCCACACCTGAAGCAGATAAGCCGATTGAGGAGTTAGGCATTGCCACATTTCTGAGTGCCTTTGACCTCACACTGGTTGTACTGGCAGGTTGGCGTAAAGGACAAAGCAAAAGAGGGGTCAGCATTCTCCACACCAGAACGGCACTACCAGTTTATTGTGATGCTCTTTGGCTTAAATAATGGCTCTCCCACATTTCAGAGGATGGTGAGTGACTCAGTTCCTCTCTGGGATAGAGGACATCAGGATTGCCCATCTTGATAATGTTGCTGTCATCAGCCATACCTGGGAAGACCATCTATTCCACCTGAAACAGGTACTTCAAGTCATTGCCACATGGCAAGGGTGCAGGAGCACTGGCTTTTTTGATTTGTATTAATTAACTAGCAGAAGTACCCATTCTCCGAATGGGGTCGATAGACAGACATGATCCTGTAGGTTGCTGTTCCAATTCGCTTATTGCTTGCTGTGCTTTGCACCCTGAAGTAGACTGCATTGAAAATGGACGTGTGTGGCTGGCTGACATACCCCAGAGCAGACGTTGTGGGGAGGCAAGAGTTGGTGTGCTGGTACATACTGGGACCTTCAGTTCTCCCTCCCCACCTGCTGTTTCACCCTCCCATGATGCAGTTTGTTGCAGTGCACATTTATTGGAAACAGTGCAACTTAGGTCATGGACCTCGAATTTTGTTCTTCGTGTCGTGACCAGTCCTATGACCACATTGATGTTTTTGCCAATTTCAGGCAACTGTTTCATGATTGAAGGTGGTGAAATCCAGGGAAAGGGCTGTGGTGTCCAAATGTCATGTAGCCAGTAATGTCCGGAGGGTCCTAACATGTAACTATGCAAGTATTGGTGCAGATTGGTGAAACAGTGTGGAATTGTATAAGGAAAAACAGTTTGCCAAGCAACAAACCCACAACACATTTGACTTATTGTGAAATCCGCGGAATGGGTTGGGGTGTCCAAATGTCATGTAGCCAGTAATGTCTGCAGGGTCCAAATGGGTAACAATGTAAAAATTGGTGCAGATTGGTGAAACGGTGTGGAATTGTATAAGGACAAAGCTTTGCCACAAATCTTGCTACGAACATTTTTGACTTTTATATATATAGATAAAACTATGTGAATAAGGGTAATTCCATCTCTGTAAGGGAAATCTGCTGGTCAGAGTCCCCTTTCATAAGCTCCATGCCAAACGCGTAGTGTGTACCTGTGCCCTGCTGCTGATTTGCAGCACCTGCTCTACCAGTGGCCCAGAGTAGGTTCAGAGGTCACAGGTGGCCTCTTGACAGCTGCAGTGACAGCCAAGTCTCTGCACCGCAGGAGCACCATTTAAGACCAAAATGTGTATAACTCTGAGGATTATGTCCTCGTGACACAGTAAACTCTAAATATAAGCCATGCTTTAATTAAACAGAATTTCTTTGTATTGATTTGTTGGGGAGCAGCTGCTTGCTGTTTACCTGTTTCATCTTTTTGTTTGATTATCGTAATAATTGCTCAATAGTGGTGTTTGTTCATCTTTAAGTGATTTATTTATGTAACTCATGTTATTTTATTATTTGTTGTATATTTTATGTGAGCGTTCTGATGCCTTTGGGTTTGTTGCACTATACAAATAAAGTATGGTGGCCAATTGCTCTCATAGTTATCCCATATCTGATGCCTTTGGGTACGTTGCACTATACAATTAAGGTATGGTGGCTAGCAGCTCTCAAAGTTTTCCCAGACACATTAAACTGATTTCACACATGTTTCAGCCCTGTGGGCTCGGTTCAACAGTAGAAAGGTTATGTGTAATCATTCCAGACAATGCCCTCCCTGCCCACTGGCAGATCTGCAGCCTTGGGGGATTTCCTCTCTATGTTCTTTTGTAAGTGCAAGTAACACCCTTTCCAGAGAGACAGCCACTCCACCGGAAGCTGTCCTGGTAACAGGAATCAAAGGGCACACCAATTCAAGAAGGGCTAGGCCTCACATCAGGGTGTTGTATTTCCCTTGATTATATTGCAAAGGGAAGTGGGCTGGGCTATTGTAGCCAGGGAGAGATCTGTACAGTTTGGGGACGATTCTGCCATCTTGTTTCTCTCTGCCTCTCTTTCCTGTCCCCTTCACTTCCTGTAGCACAAATCACTTTGAGTGTGCTGCCATAAGGGCAAAGGCCACTCCTTCCAAGGGCGGGGATCAGACCCCTAAAGCAGGCTAGCTGTAGTCCAATCGCCTGTGGGCATTTGACTTTAAACCATTTATTTGAATCACCTCTGGAATCCATTGAAGGCAGGTGTTCCAAGACAGAGGGGAGCTCTGTCCCTTAACCATCCCCAGACACCATTTGGGATGAACTCTGCTGATGAACCTGGTGTCCCCAAACAGCGACCTCTGAGCTTCCCAAACGATTTGACTCGTGTACACATCCTGGTACCAGCTCAACCACCCTCAAACCTTGACCTCAGACTGAACCTGGTGACTAACCGATCCACATAGCTTTGAGACCACAGCTACCTTCAGGTTTGACCCCGAATCAGCACTACCTTGCGGTTGGACCATCGCATCTGACACATCCTCAAACCGAAATGAACCTGCAAACTAGGAGAAGCTGGGTTTGGTGCAGTGAAACCGCCAAAACATTTACAAAGGTATCACTGACTTATTTCAGGCCCCTTGCCCATCTTTGGGTCCTAGAGTCTGGCTAGGCCATATTAATCCCTTTTGACACATTATGAAATATCCTTTTTGACATTGAGGTATTTTAATTGACTTTTCTCCCCGTCTCATTATTCAGAGTGTTACGTCTATTCTATCTGTGCATATTCTGTGTTTCTTCTACAGAGGTGGGTGTGTACAGTTTTTTCTAGTTAGTTAATATTCTACATGGCGCGTTTGATTAAAGTATATATTTTAGAAGACCCTTGATTAAACATTCCTTTATTTTGGACTGTTGTACATTGCTGTTTGGGTTGCTACTGAACCACATTTACACCCCTCTTAATATCATAGCCTTCCCTCTGCCAACGTTACAACAGAAAGAGAAAGAGTAATATAACTGTGTCTGTGTTACTTTTATGATTGTGTTAGCTGTTGGTTTGTAGACGTGTAAGGGTTGAGTGGGCACATTAGCCTCTACCTATTCTTGTACTTCTGCATGGCAGAAGTCAATTTCTCTGAACATATCTGAGTCGATATTGCCCCAGAGGTCAAAAGTGAACCCTCAGTAGCTGTTACACCATTTGTTGTGATATTAGCAGGTAGGATTGAGAAAGATGGTTTGTGCAAACTTGAACCACCTGCATTTTCTTTGTTTCCAGTCCGGAAAACCTCTAGCACTTCCTCCAAGGTCCAACAGTAGAAGTTCAGGTTCACCCAGCAATTAGAAAATAGGGTGAGGCTACTGCCTTTGCCTACAGGGCACTACGTCATGCCCCATATGGTGTCTGGTCCACATTTGGCATTTGGATATGTTCATTAATTTATTTATTGTTTGCTTGTTAGGCGCTTATACCATAAGGAAATACTGTTTCAAAGTGCCCACAGGGCAAGGGAGGGAGCAGGAGTGGGAAATGTAATAAAACACATTGAAACACAGTATATAAGATCTTTGTGAGTAATCAGAACATGCAAGTGCAGCAAGGTATCTAGAAGGCAGGCGGTCAGTGATGTGGAGTCTGAGTTTTTGGGAGAGCCACAGATGAAGTGCTAGGAATGTTGAGTGCTACACAGCATGGAGCCGCGAGGGGTGTAAGTGCAGGCCACCAGGGAGGTGGATGTAAGTGCAAGTGCAGATAGACAGGAGCTGGGATGATTGGATGCAGCAGGTCAGGATCCTGGGGATGCATAAGGGCCCAGGACACCAGTCGCAACAACTGTATGATTAGCAGGGGAGAGAAGACAGGAGGAGGTAAAGAGGAGAGTCTTAAGGAATTTAAGAAGATCTGGCTCAAGGCGGAGAGGGTTGGGGGGAGACTGTTCCATAGGAGGGAGCCAGCTGAGGAAAGTGAACGACCAGCTGCCCTCAGTTTAGAAAAACACTTTACACACAGAGAGGCAGAGCCTGTGGAGTGTAGTGGTCGAGGTGGGGAGTATTTAGTAAGATAAAGTTGAAGATATTGTGGTCCCCGGGCCCAGGCTGCCTTGTAGATGATGCAGAAGGATTTGAATTTAATCCGTGCAGCAACCAGGAGGCAGTGAAGACTTTTCAGTGCAGGAGAGATGTAGTCCCTGGGATTAAGGCCAAGGATAAGTCTTGCTGCGGTATTCTGGGTTAGCTGGAGGAGTCACAGAGTGGAAGATGGTAGAATCAGAGGGAGGATATTGCAATAGTGAAGCCTAGAGAGAACCAGGGCTTGGGTCACATTGAGCCTCTGCGGAAAAGTGAGAAAAGTGAGAATTCCTTTTTAGAGGGAAAATCTGAAAGTGGGACTTCTAGGGGGAGAACCCAAAGAGGAAGGCCAGAGTGAAGGGAAGAATGAGGGAGCAGGGGTCCTAATGGGATGGATCTCAGTTTTACAGGAGTTGAGGCAGAGATCATTGGCAGTGTTCCAGGATTGGATGTCAGATAGGCAGTCTGGAATAAAGGCTGATGCAAGAGGGTTTGAGTTTGAAAAAAAGCTGTGTGTCGCCTGCGTAACACTGGAAGTTGGAAGAGAAGGAGAAGATGAAGCATGCAAGCAGAGCAAGGTAGATGTTGAAGAGCCAGGGGGTGAGGATAGAACCCTGGGGGACACCACATGTTGTGAGGGAAGGAGAAAGTGTCCAGGATGACTTGGGAAGAGCGGTCAATTGGAAGGATGTCAGCCAGTCCAGTGCCCATTCAGAGATACCAAGGTTATCGTGGAGGGAGCCTATGTATGAGGACGGAATAGTTAACTGTGTCAAAGGCAGAGGATAGATCGAGAAGGATAAGGACAGCTGGGGAGTTGGACTCCAGAGATGCAAGCAGTTCTTCACAGGTGGTCAGAAGAGCCAATTACGTGCCACTGGATGCTTGGAGTCCAAGTTGATGGTCGTGGAAACCACCAACAAGTTCAGTTTGTGAGTTGAGTTGGGGCAAAACCAACTTCTCCAACAGTTCCCCCAGGAAGGGGGTGATGGAAATAGGGCGGTAGTTGACAGGGCAGGTAGGATCTGATGAAGGTTTTTTCAGGAGTGGGTGCACAAGGGAGTGCTTAAGGGAGGAGGGGAAAGATCCTGTAACGAAAGAGTGATTGCAGAAATCAGCGAGAGCAAGGGAAGGAGAGACAATTATATCCTTGATGGTCCTGGTTGAGCAGGGAAAAACCTGCTTAGAAGAGGCCTTCATGGAGCGTACAAATCTGGTAATTTCTTCGGGTGTGACAGGGGTGAAGGAGGAGAAAAAGGACAGAGGAGGGAGGGGGTGGATGTGAGGGGGTGTGGGACGGGTTGTGAGGGAGAGTAGCAAGGGTGGTAAGGATGTCCTGGGTGTTGGAGGCAAATTGCAATGCCAGTGCATTGCAGAGGGACTTGGAGGGAGAAGGGGAGGAGGCGAATGAGGAGGGAATTACTAGTTCCCTGCAGATCTTGAAAAGTTCAGCCGTGTTATTGGATGCACTGGAAACCCATACCTGAATGTGGGCTCTTTTCATGGAACGGATGGAGTGTCTGTATTGCCTTTGGATCAGGTGGCAGGCCAGTTTGTCAGAGGATGAGCCTGAGGTTTGCCACTTCCATTCTGCTGCCCTGCACTTACGTTTCAGGTCCACAAGTTTGGTGTTGTACCAGGTGTTAC
The DNA here is from genome assembly GCF_040938575.1 of Ambystoma mexicanum. NCBI lineage: Eukaryota > Metazoa > Chordata > Amphibia > Caudata > Ambystomatidae > Ambystoma > Ambystoma mexicanum. The sequence goes on along the minus strand of NC_090934.1, from coordinate 894,348,338 downwards.
GCTTAGAGGCAGGTTTCAGACGGATCCTCATGACTGGGGCAATAATGTCAAGAGTATTGGTGAAGGAAAGGTGAAGGTTACTGAGGGCGGAGTTAGAGGTACATTCAAAGGTGGGGCAGGGGGGACGAAGGTGGAAGCAAAGGCAGCCATAGACACTCGTTTCATCGGGTGGATGTTAGCGAACAAGGTTTGTGGGACTTTCAGGGGAGGGTGGAACGGTCAGGGGGCCAAGGGGACTCAAGTGGGGGGAGAGGAGAGAATGGTCAGACCAGGAGAGAGGGGTAACTACTGGGGGGAGAGAGATAGGTCAGTGTATATGACGGCATCCAGAGTGTGTCCAGCTGAGTGGGTGAGAAGGACGAATGGAGAGGGAAAGCAAGGTGCAGAGGTCAGTGAAGCGCATTGATGCAGAGCCTAGGGAGTCCAATTGGATGTGGAAGTCACCCAGTAGGAGGAGGTTGGATGTGGATGAGAGTAAGGAAGAACAGAAGTCGGCCCATTCAGAGAGGGACAGGGTAGTGGTGCCTGGAGGCCGGTAAAGAGTGGCAATGGTCAGGGTGAAGATGGGAGTGATGACCAACTTGAAAACCAGGCTTTCAAATGAAGAGTAGAGCTGGGTAGGAAAGATGGAAGCAGGAACCCACTCAGGGAAGTTAAAGGCAACCTCCCACCCCTGCCAGTGCGATGAGGTCAATGCTTGGAGAAGATCCTGAAGCCTTCAGGGAGGAGGGAGGAGGGAGTCAAAAGCAGTGACTGAGCTGGCATTGAACCATGTTTCGGTAAGAGCAAGAATGTCGAAGTCAATGTCTTCAAGGAGGAGGCAGGTATCAGCAGAGTGTTTGTTGGCTGTACGGGTGTTAAGAGTTGCCAGGTGGAGGAGGTCTGTTCTGTTGAACGTTTTCTGAGGTGGTGTACAGGGCGGTGGTGAATCAGTCAGAGGGGGGAAGAGAGATAATGTGGAGATGCAGAAGGAAGTAAGTTAAAGTTAATGAGAGATGGCAAGATCCGGTCAAAGATGAGGAGGTTGGGTTGTGGACCCTGAACTAGGATAGTGCCCGTTTGATAGACATTAACGAAGCAGCAAGAGCATGAGAAGCCGGCCAAGAGGACTTCCCACTTGGTGCCACTGTTAATGGTAGATCCTGTGGAGGGAGAGAGAGTAGAGAGGGGATGGGGGATCCATAGATCTGGAGAGAGGACAAAGAAGAGGATATCAGTGAAAACCTCTCTAGAGGATGCGCTGACATAGGTGTCTGCGATGGGAAGTCCATGGTGTACACTCAAGATGTCTTTTTGTGCTTTGTTCTACTGGACTTTTTGAGAGAGTGGGGATAGGTGATAGTCTAGCAGTTAGAGAATATAGGTTGGCAGAGGTTTGGACAGGAAAGAAAGAGGAGAGGAGTGTCTGCAAAGTGCAGTTATAGCTAAACTCACTAGCTAAAATGTTTTTCTAGTTCCTGTGCTCTTGGACTGTATATATATATAAACAAATTAACTCTTTTTAAGGTTACTTGGGGGTGCTGGGGGTACTAGCAACTTGGGAAGGGAGGAATTGGGGGCAGTGTAGGCATACAGAGGATGCAACACACCCAAAAGTGCACCACCAAATTTTGTGGGTCACATTTGGGTGATAAATGGGTCCTTGACATATGCAAATAAAATAGCAAATTTGATGGATCTAGATGAACAAGCTATCTGAAGAAGTTTAACATAACTAAACACAGGTATTTGTTCAACACCTAACCTGCTAATCTCATGTCCTTTGTCAGTCACCACGTTACATAATTTTAGATGAACAGTCATACACACAACACAAAAACACACGTAACTCAAATATTTACAACCATGAGCAAATCGCCAAACATAATTAACATAGCATCCCATAGACCTTTACAAAAAAGACCTGTAAACAATTGGACAACTATTACCAAGTTCAAACTACAGAAGTGCAAAGTCGGCATATTACAATAACAAGAACAATCAACTGCATCATAAAATACACAGTCCATATGCAACAGTCCTGCACTGTTGCTTTTGTAATCCCTTCAAATTATAACACAACACATACACTTCTACTTCATGTTGAAACAAGCAGTGACAATGCCAAAACCAGTGCATGGCCATAGGTTAGCAACAATGGAAAATGGAATGATTACCTGGGTGTATGATTTCAGTACCTGACAAATACCTATCTAATAACTAAAGCCAAAACTATTGGTATTGGCCTTGCTTGCCTTTAACAGCACACAATTACAAGGGCCAGCACAAACATCAATTGGCTAAATGCACACTTGGTCAAGAAGTTTGTATTACACCAGTAGCCGTTTACAGCTGCATTTCAGCCATTGGCTCTGCTTAGAAAAACACTGGCAGGCTGAAGCTCAATGTTACTATTTGATAGAACAAGCTCAAAGATATCACAGGGGGTTGTGTTTTTGGTGGGGTGGGCATTGCCTTAGGAATAAGCATGGCCATTGTCAGGTAATGGGTGGGTAAATAACCAAACAATACCCACAAGTTGTGTGTCCCTCTTCACATGTCATCTCCCCCTACCCGCACTCCAATGCAACAATTGCAGCTTATAGTTGGCGCTTAAGCACCACCTACTAGCCCAAACTCAAAATGAAAAGTGGCTCAATGTGCCTTAGCAGTCTTAGGAGAATGTCCAGCTTAAGTAGCTGCCCACTTGTTACACTTGTTTGTTGTGACAAAATGTATAAGTCAAAAAATGTTCTCCAGGGTATATGCAATTTAAATTGCCTTCGCAGTGCAACCTGGGTGCATCACATTTCATTTTTCCGCCTTCACTACCAGGCCGGTTGCCTCCTGAAGCTGGTGTGAACATCCATCAATATGTTAAGAGTGCAGGAGCTTTTGGCAACCAAAATGGCTTCTTCAGCATAAAAAGGTCTTAGTAAATGTAAATGTTTTGTGTGAGAATCATCTTTCCTAATGATAAATGAAGGGGGTTCCACAAGTTCCTTTTGTAAAATGTGGCACCTTCATCAAAAGGGACCCATAAATGTTTTTGAGTCACAGAGCCAGAGGTTCAGTGATCTATGACTCGTTATGCTGAATATTTTCATGTGCGAACCAGACCCTTCATTCCGCACTCCTATGACAACATCCACCTCAATGCGCCACATGCTACCCGCCAGCACACCCTCTATTTCTACACTGAAAATAGACATATTGGGCATGGCCCCCCTCCCTGTTGCGGTCCTCTAGCCCACAGTAGAGCAATGGACATGTTGCAGGGTCCTGTGTCACCCGCTTGCCTTCCCTGTAATGCCTAAGTTTCATATTTATGGCTGATCACAAACTTTCAGATTAAACTTTACAAACGTTTGTGGGACATCAAACCACACAACATGCTGGCGTTTTCAACTCTGGTGGTTCATCTCTTCTTAGTCTTTGGTTAGGAAGGAAGTGTTGGGGACACCACACCCCTTGTCACTTTACATAACACACCTGAAGGCTCAAAGCTGAGTTAGTTCATAGGTCACAACTCCCAGGTGGATCTATGGAATAACAGTGTTATTTCTTTTCAGCAACTGCACCGGTGGTCTGTGGAGCTGTGAAGATCTTCCGTGTTCAGCGACCTGTTCTGTGGAAGGAGGGTCACACATTACCACCTACGACAACAGAGCGTACAACTTCGATGGAAATTGTTTTTACATCCTGTCCAAGGTATCAAACATGCCTGCCATTTCCATGCATGTCTCCTGGTCCTTGAAGCACTCTGAAGTGAAATGTTCTTTGCATTCTGAAATAGCGGTTTCATAGACAGTCTTGCAGACATCATTGCTCTGCAGGATTGTGTATCAAACATCCAACCACTTCATTACTGTAACCATGTAATACACAGGCACACTGCTATTCATGTCCTTTGCCATAGAGTTGTCGGTCTAGACATGTATATTCCAAGTGGCCTGCCCTGCGTCCTCAAAATGAGAGCACCAGCTCCTTGCAATTAACACTTATGAATGCAGGTTGCTTGTTATACTGCTTTATTATCAGCTGTTCCCCACTGTTGGGTTCAAAAGCACAATCCTTAAATATTGGCATATACACATTTAACATAACAAGCTCGTATTTATGAACCTGCAGTGCCTCAGAGTTGCCTATTTTGGCAATGTAACATTGCAGGGTTTACACTCGTATTATTGCATGTTCCATGGCTTCTGCTATAAACAATTAAAATGGCTCTTTCTATATGTTAAAACTAATGTGTCCTTGGCCCTTTTAAGTATACAAGATGCAGGGTTTCTGCTATAAAGCATCGGCCACCACAGATTCCCTGTCACACACATGGGGTACCACACAAGACCAGTATTATTTTATTTTAACACTAGATGCTATGGGATGTTACACGGATGGCGGTAGGGATTTACCGGTACCGGTAAAATACCGGTACCGGTAAATCCCTACCGCCTTACTACGAGGTCCCTTTGCGGGTTGGGGGATTTAACGTCTGCTTTTTGCAGGCGTTAAAATCCAACCCGCTAAGGGATCTCGGAGCTAATTACGGCACTGCAAAATTGCGGTGCCGTAATTAGCGCCTTCCCCATTCCCATAGAGCCCTATGGGGCAGAAATGGGAATGGGGAAGGGCAATGGCGGAAGGGGGATTTACCGCCCCTCCAACCTTGGAATGGGGCGGTAAATCCCCTTTCCGCCAAGGCGGTGCCGGTTGTAATGAGGCCCTAAGTGTTGAAATAAAAATACATTTTTAAAAACACATGGTCCAAAAAGGTAAACCTAAAACAAATATGGGCTCATTACAAGTTTGCTGGTAAATTAGGGATATTTCGACTGGTTTACCACCAAACTCCTTAACCGTTACCACAATTCAGTCCTGTGACATTGCCTCCATGAGAATTTTTGGTGGATTAACTGCGAGTGGCAATACCAAATGGTGAATCCACTCATTTTTTGAGGTAAAGTGGAGGATTCACCTCCAACATTTTGTTGGAGGTGAATGCTCCACTTTACTTCCAAACTCGAAATTTGGTAGTGCAGCTAAAGTGGCGGTAATTCTGTTACCTCCCAAAAAAGTACCAGTAACAGCATTACTGTCAGATTTTACCACAATGTTGAACTCTTAAAGAAGCACATTGTGTCTTCTTCTACATAAATGCCTGAAACTGTATGATATAAGATATACAGCATGTACATGCAGGATATACAGCCTCAAGGTACCACAATTCGCTTCTTCTCAAATCATATTTGGAACAACAGTAAATGTCAAAAAATAAAACAAAAAACAGCTGTTTGTCAGAGCACAAATCACTGCAGCTCCAGTCACCATTAGTTTCTGTCAGGGACACTCTGTGAGGATGTAAGTTTAATTCTAAATGGTACTGTTACCTCCTCCACTGTCCCCAACTGCTCTTCCCAGGTACCTTTGCTACCAAACACTAGCCCCTGGTTGTGTCCTTTATGTACAGCACCACACTGCTTCCCAGCTAGCTTTGCACTTCGCAATTCTCATACATAGATACATGCATACATACATATAAAGTAAAATTTTAAAGTGCCTATGATGATGAATAAAATGCAGTACCGTATATATAGAAAACACATACTATATCCCCAGTACACATATTTCAATAAACTGATATCTTATTTGACTTTTCTCCCAACCTGTTTATGAATGTATGTAAAATGAGTTTACCACACATTCTATGATGCTGTACAACTAGTAGGGCCATGCGGGAGGATGCAGTGGGAAGGTATTGCGATGTGATTGCAGCAATTTTATTTGATGGATAGCAATGCTCCTTTGATATTATGCATTTCATCATAGTTCAGTTGTGATGTCAAGAGTGTACAGTTTCCATCAACTGAGCCAAAACCAAGTAATTGCAATACGTCTGCTATTGTAAGCCTTTACTTTGCACAAGGACTCTGCAAATAGGTGGCCGTTAAGGACCACAGCAGTCTATAAAACTTCAATGCAGCTCATTTCTAACTATACTCCTTTATTATGTAAATTTCTGCCTTCCATTATTTATGTACACATTGCAGTGTTTTGCTAAGAGCTAGTTCAGAGGTTTCGATATGGTAAGGTAATTGTTGGCTAGTAGCCATATTTTCGAATTTGACCACACATTGCTGTGGGGCAAGGGACAGCAGGGGTGATAGAGATTTGAGTGTGGGGCTGACAGATGTCAAGTGGTTGTGAATGGCAAGAGCAGAGTGGAAGATGCAAATCATACGACCTTCTCAGCACCTTCAGCTTTCAGCCAAACACTCAAGTGTAGGCTCTTGCATGTAAAGAGATTGCCCCAAACTCAATCGCTTTTATCCATGAATGCAGTTGTAGATTCGTTTCAGAATGGTCAACTGCAGAAGCCTCTGAGGTTGGTAGGGTTGAAAGAACATTGGGCCTCATTACACGGAAGGCGGTAAGGGTTAACGGTCACCGGTAAGGGTACCGGTGACCGTTAACCCTTACCGCCTTACTACGAGGTCCCTTTGCGGGACCCGACCTTAACGGCTGGTGTAGACCAGCCGTTAATGTTGGGACCTGCAAAGGGACCTTGGTGCTAATTACGGTACCGCAATTTGCGGTACAGTAATTAGCTCCTTCCCCATTCCCATTGAGCCCTATGGGGCCAAAAGGGGAATGGGGAAGGGCCATGGAGACAGGGGGAATTACCGCCCCCGCCAACCTTGGAATGGGGTGGTAATTCCCCTTTCCTCCATGGTGGTACTGGTATGGTACCGGCGGCAACCATGGTGCTAATAGCACCATGGTTTACCACCTACCGTGTAATGAGGCCCATTGGCCCTCATTAGGACCCTGGCTGATTTTTTCCGCCATCGACGGACTTTTCGGCCATGGCGTAAAGTCCGTTTACGCCATGGCGGATGGTGGACTTACCGCCCCATTCCGAGGTCGGCGGGGCGGTAAGTCCCCATTGACCCATTTACCCTTCCCCATTCCCATTTCGGCCCCATAGGGTATAATGGGAGTGGGGAAGGAGTTAATTACGCCACCGTAAATTACGGTGGCGTAATTAACACCAAGGTCCCATAGCGCCATGGATTTTTACGCCAGCAAAAAGCGGGCGGAAAAATGACCATGGCGCTCTGGGAACTCGGAATTGGCGGTAAGGGGTCGGCGCAGCTAACGCTAGCGTAAACCCCTTACCGCCAGGGTCCTAATGAGGGCCATTGTCTGTTATCCTCGCAAGGTGGGACCTATGTACCCCCCACGACGGGGCCTTTAATTATGAACATTCTTGTTTCGGGAGGAGTTGCATCCCTTTCATTGCCAGTGCACCGTTTTTCGTTTATCTCAGGCTAGGTGAAGAGTTGATCTACATGATTTTTTATTTTTTTATTTTTTAGTTTCAGTCGGGAACTTTTCAGGAGAATCATAGACACGCTGCTGCAGTAGTAAATGTGGGATGACACAACTAGAGTGATTTGTGAGGAAGCTGCGGGTGGATAAGCATCACTCTTACTAGGCGTATTTACTGCAATTCAATCTTGAAGCCTGTAGTCACCGAGGGTACGAAGGAATGGTCTTCCTCAGAAACATGCCGACGTTGTGCACTTTCTGGATTTACATTTGTAGTAGGGTTAGTGTATCAATCTAGGTGAATCCAAATGTTATTGGGTTCCCTGGGCCCTTGAGGAGGATGTCAGTTTTCTATACTTTGGGCAGGACAAATGTTGCTTGATAGCACAGCTTTAATACTTTCCGTCATATGTGCTGCTACAAGACCTTTACTCTTACATGTTATTGCAATATCGCCCTCGTATAAATGGTGTCCTGTATAAGCCTTTTTTTTTTTACCATGGCACAAATTACTGATGGCCTGATGTTTGCATGGAATAAAACACATCCACCTCTGTCCACCTTTAATATCATAGAGTACTACTTATAAAACCCTGACTCCTATAATGTCATCCTGTACAAGCGTTGCTATTTTTTATTCCTCCTTTAATATCAAATATGTTTATGTTGGAGGGTGCTGCTGTGCTTGGCCAAGATGGCAGCGAGCATGTGAGCTCCCTGGCTCTTTAATACATCTGAAAGAGATTCAGACACCATTTTGGCCAACACCGAGGTTACAAGAGGTGCATCGGATGTGTGAATGGTCCGGCAGTGCCCCAACGAGGTTTGATGTCTCCAATCCACCTGGAGGGACCATAGTGGGCACAATTAGGAGAGGCCAGATCAGAAAAGCTCCACAGCGCATGAGACTGCCTGTGAAGTTTGGCAGGCAATGTTGCTGCGATGTACTGGGTGACTCAGTGCCCCCCCCTTGAAGGTGTCAGGGAGCTGCGCCCGATGTGATTCTATAACATCAGGAGATCTGAGAGGCAGCTTGAGGTGAGATCCGGCAGAGCATGTGGGAGGCCCTGCAGTCCACCGTGGTGCCATGGTGCCCATAGAACAAGAGTGTGGAGCCGGGAAGGAGGTGACGCTGCAGTATTGCACGAGGTAGGGGGATGGTCCTTCCCCGGATGGTGTGCTGCAGCCCCGATGAGGGCCATTGGGTACTGTACGACCAGGGACCCCGTGAAGGTGCCCAGATAAGCCCCGGAGTGGTCATGGGGAGCCAGGTCATCAGGCCGGTCTGCACGACATAAGAAGAGCGGAGCAGTACTATCCAGGAGCAGAGTGGAGTAGAGGCAAGGCTACACAGCTGCAATGTGGAGGCCCTGCCCCCTGCACAATTTAGTTAAAACTGTAGACTATTGGCTGCACAGTGGAGTGAGTGCTTGGCAAAGTTGGAGATGGTTGCAGTGTTGAGGATTGTCCCTGATAAACTGATGGCCCAGCTAACAACACAGATTGGTGCATACTTAGACATCCTTGCACCCTGGGGGAAGGTTTGCTGTGGATGTGTTGGGGTGCCCACAGCTACTGTATAGGTATGTAAGGTGCAACTGTGGGCTGAGGGGAGCAGTGGGTTACCTGAGGGCGTTAGGGACTCTTGGTCTACTGAGTGTGCAGTAAAGTGGTGGAAGAAGGCAGCGCAAGACAGAGCAAGTCTGGACAAGGTGGGTACCTGTGTGCCTGCATATCCTGGGACCTGCAGATACTCCTACTGCAAGATGGTCAGTGTGACTAGGGTGAGGTGGGGCGAGGACTCATCCGGGTGAGTGATAAGGGTAGATCTAGAGTGGGATTGCAGCACCAGGTTCCCTTGTGCCACAGACATAGCAGAGGTGGCATATGAGCCCAGTGGAATGCATGCCCATGAAGCTGAGACCCAGTGAGGAGACAGGCACTCTGGAGTAGCCATAAGGTTTGGCAAGGAGGACAGTGGTAAGTGCTGCTAGTGAGAAGTGAGACTGGATGGTACCATTGAGCTGCCCAGTTAGTGTGTGATATCATTATGAGGCTCAAATACTGGTGGTGAGCCCACCCCCAGTCCACCCAATAGGTGCCCAAGTGTCATTATGTCCAGGTCACATAAAGTGGAGAAACAACAGTCAAAGTTGCATTTTGAGCCCCCTGCAGCGATGAGTAATCCCAACGTAGTAGAAGACCCCCTGGAGGGGAGCTCTTAGCCTCAGCCCCTTGATCCTAGTCATACATTCAATTACATCAAAGCTATGTTTAACCAACTACAGGCCAGCATACAGTCCTTGGATGAGAAAATAGACACACTCATGTGCAAAGTGGACCATATGCACTTGCGCTTGTATAAGCACAGGGTTAGACTGGATGAGGTTGAGGGGCGAGTCTCTACTGTGGAGGACGATTCCACAGCAGAGGCACAGGAAATTGGGTAAATCAAGAAAGCGCTCAAAGAATTGGCAGACAAGCAGGAGGATATTGATTTGTGGTCTAGAAGAAAAAACTTCAGAATAGTGAGAGTATCTGAGACAGTGGATCAGCGAGCTATGGAGCCCCTGGTTGAATCCATTGTACGGGAGACGCGTGGTAACAAGGACGTCTCAGGAATCTTCATAGTGTAAGGGGCACACTGGATAGCCAGTGGAAGGAAGCCAATACCCAGAGCCCCTCTGAGGCCTATCATAGAAAGTATGTTGAACTATCGAGACAGAGACGTGGCACTGCATTTATTTTATTTTTATTTTATTTATTCGCATTTGTATAGCGCACTTGCAGCCCATGGACATCGAGGCGCTGTTACAAGTAAGTGTTGGATTCTTAATTAGCAGATATGCATGAGACCAGAGGTCTTATGGATACAAAATTACAGGCATAGTTGCAGGTGAGGCATGATATTGATAATACAGTAACAGAATGCATTCAGGTACGTTTCATACAAAGAGCTTGGTTTTAACAGCTTTGCGGAAGGCTTGGTGGGATTCAATCATTCTGATGTGAGGTGGCAGTGCGTTCCAGTGGGTGGCGGCCCGAGTGGGAAAGCTGGCGCCGCCAGCGCGCACCTTGCGTGATTTGGGCGTGACAATCGTGTTGGAATAGCACGTTCTTAATGGTCTGGTGGCAGAATGCTTGGAGATTCTTTGGGTCAAGTATGGTGGAGCAAGTTCATGGAGGCATTTGTGGGTGAGGGCGAGTGTTTTGAAGACAATCCTCTCTTTCACCGGGAGCCAATGTGCCTGTCTTCTGACTTCTGAGATGTGGTCTTTTCTAGCGGTACCTGTGGCCGCCCTAAGTGCATTATTTTGAACTAGCTGAAGTTTGGCCAGGTTCTTGTTGGAGGTCCCAACGAGTAGGGCATTACAGTAGTCCAGCCTGGATCCAATTATTGCCCTAGCAATGGTGAGGCAATTCTGGTGTGACAGGAAAGGTCTGGCAGCGTTGAGGACTTTCGAGTAATAGGCTGAGGAGGAGGCAATGGCATTGACCTGTCTATCCATTGACAAGTCGGAGTCTAGGTAGACTCCGAGTGTCTTCACATGTTTGGAGACCTTGATGGGAATGTTATCAATAGTGAAGGAAGTGTACTGTTCACCGAGGTTCCCCAGCGTGGAAGGTGCTCCTATGAGGAGGAGTTCGGTTTTTTCACTATTAAGGCATAGCCAGTTATCTGCCATCCATGATTGGATAGTGGAGTAGATGGTGGTAAGAGTTTTAGTATCCGCCAAGTAATCGCCTGTGAGTGGGATGAGGACCTGGGTGTCATCCGCATAGTTTGTATACGAGATGCCCAGGGAATCGAGGATGCTGAACAGTGGCCTCGTGAAGAGGTTGTAGAGCGTGGGCGCGATACATGAGCCCTGAGGCACACCGCAGGTGATGTGGCTAGGGGTGGCACAGGCTGAGTCGGAGAAGACTTTCATGGCCCTTTCTTGGAGGAAGGAGGTAATCCATTCGCAAGCTTTGGGGGAAAAGTTAGCTTGGGTAGCTAAATGGCGACACAAGGTGTTGTGGTCCACCAGGTCAAAGGCGGCGGATAGATCCAGGAGCAGAAGGAGAGCAGGTTTCCCTGCGTCTCTTAGATCGTCCATTTGGTTCTTTAGGTCCAAGAGAGCCGTTTCGGTACCGTGTCGTGGGCGGAAGCCAGATTGCCGCAGGCCGAGGAGACGGTTTTCTTCAAGGAACTTTTGGACTTGCAGGTAAGCTGCTTTGTCCAGGATTTTCAGCAGGAAGGGTACAGTGGTGATAGGTCGATAGTTCCCCGGGATCGTGGGGTCCAGCGACGGTTTTTTGAGGAGTGGGCGTACCCAGGCCTCCTTAAGTCCCGTTGGAACGTGGCCGGACTGGAAGGATGAATTAATGAATGCTGTGAGAAATGGAGCTAGGATCTGTGCTGAGTCTTTAATGAGACTAGCTGGACAGGCATCTCCCTTACAGTTGGAAGGTTTGATGGACTTGAGCAGGGCGATGACCTCGTGCTCAGTAATATCTTTGAAGTCAAAAGATGGAGAGGGATTAGTGGTGGAGGGTGTGGTGGGTTGACTATGCAGGTTAGTTATGAGGCGGGAAAGGGCTTTTTGGTGGCCACAAATTTTAGTTTGAAGAGTGTTAAGCTTGTCTAGCATTGCGGATTGAATGCTATTGCACCAGTTGTCATCTTTGATGAGAGCGGGAGGAGGAGAGGATGGTTTTTCCAGTTCCCTGAATATGGTGAAGATTTCCTTTGACCCCGATTTGGCGTCATAGATCCTAGCGTTGAAGGAGGCAGCTTTAGCTAGGGTGATGTTAGTTTTGTAGGATTTAGAGATGGCTTTGAACGCATTTTTGGTGGTTTCTGAAGGGTTAGCTTTCCAGGTGGAGAGGGCAGTCCTCTTTTGCGCGCGATGTTCAAGGAGTTCTTTGGAGAACCATGAATTAGCGTGTTTGGTTTTCTTGGCTTTTTTGAGGGTCAGTGGCGCAACAGAGTCAACTGCTTGGGTGATGACTTCTTTGAAAGTGTTGGCTAGGGTTTCTGGGTTATTGGAGAATGGGGCCTGCAAGGTGGGTTGCGGAGGTAGGGTGCTAAATTCTCGACTGTGAGCTGGCGGGAGCTCCTGGCGAGAGTAGCTGGGCAAGGGGCGGGAGGTGAGTTGGTCTCTTTTTTGGTGCGAAGGTTGAATTGGATGTAATGGTGGTCAGACCATGGGATGGGCGTGTTTTCCGTGACAAGTAGTGAGCAGCTATGTTGACTGATCCAGTCGAGGGTGCGCCCTTTGATGTGGGTGGAGTCAGAGACAGATTGCGCAAAGCCCAGGGTGGATAGGGCGTTCTTGAGGGTTTTGGCATGGGGGTCCTTGGGGTCATTGAGCCCCAGGTTGAAGTCGCCCAGGAGTAAGACCTGGGAAGTCTTTTTGATGTTGTTGGACAGTGCGAAGATGATGGTGTCATGGAAGTCAGTGCAAGGACCCGGAGGTCTGTAGACAATGTGCACAGTTATGGTGCAGTTAGGAGAAACATAAATTTTGAGTGGGAGGTAGTCACTATTGTGGTCGAGTTGCCCTGCCATTTCCCTAATAGCAAAGGATTCCCTGGCGATGAGGGCCACGCCACCACCTCTCTGAGAGGTGCGGTCCTTCCTGAAAATGGAGTACCCAAACGGAATAGCCAGAGATAGTGCCGGGCCTGAACTTTCATTGAGCCAGGTTTCCGTGAGGAATAGGAGGTCAAGATTGTCCTTAATGATCAGGTCGTTGATGTCGAGGGCGTGGGCAGGTACAGAGCGAGCGTTGAGCAGGGCGCAACTGAGGGTGTGGACCGTTGAAGGTGTGGTGGAGGTGGGTGGTCTGGGGGGGTAGTGGGTGGGTCGGGGATAGGGGGTAGTATGTTTTTGGACTTGGTCGTGGTGTCAGCACTAGGCATAACAGGCAGTGCAGAAACAACATTGGGCATAGGGGCAGCAGTAACAGCAGTGTCAACAATATCAACATTTGGCATGGGAGCATCACAAGGCATAACAGGCGGTACATAATCCACATGAGGTATAAGTGCAGCAGAGACAGTAGTGGCAACATTGGGCTTGTAAGCATCACTTGGCCTGGGCGTGGATGGTAGTTCCGCGACAGTGTTAGTAATGGGCCTTTTGATTTGGGCGTCTGATGAGTTTGGGCGGAGATGAGGAGCAATGGCTTCAGTGTACAATGGTGCCATGGTGCAGGCAGGCCTGTGGGGCACAAGAGTGTCATCCGGGTAGGTCGAGTTAAAGTTGTGCCTGCATGACGGCGGCAAACATCTGAGACCTACCTTTAGGTTACGGTCAACAATATTCGGGGTGTAGGTGATAGAGGGGCGGGTGCGCGACCGGAGTCGTGCGTTTCTGAAGCTGCACGGCACTGTGCACAAAGTAGTAGAGAGGGCCTTCCCCCATGATGGGGGGGACAAGCAAATATTAAGGCAAGTGGCCTTACCTTGTGTGGGGCAGCATAATAACGCCTTGCACGCCGTCGAGCAGCGGAGAGCTGCAGAGAGCGGCGTCGGCCTTTGCCAACGGCCTTCGCCAGACTGCGGCTTCGCCTGCCGGTCTGCCTCCTCTCCCTTTAAGGCAGGAGAGGAGGGGCTGGCGGGCGCGGCAGGCAGATCAGCTGTGCTGGGACCAGCTGTGCGGAGTCGCGCTGTGTGGGAGGGGCTCTGCTCCTCCCAGTGCATCGCGGGCCGGGCCGCGTGCATCCCAATGGCGGCGGGGTGGGGGCTGCAGCTGTGGTTCCTGGGGGGGTTCCTGGCGTGAGGCCCTCGCAGCGGAGCTGCAGAGAGCGGCGTCGGCCTTTGCCAACGGCCTTCGCCAGACTGCGGAGAAGGCCAGGGAGAAGGGGGTCACTGCTATATAAAGGGGACACTATCAAACTCTTTCCAGATTTCTCTGATAAGGTTCAGGCAAACAGGCGAACAAACGTATATTGATGTGACAAAAAAGGCTGTGCGGGAGGGGCATGAAGTATGCTATGCTTTTCCCTGCCAAACTTAGAGTGGAGCATGGGGGGGGGGTTGTGCATTGTTTTTCCATACCCCTGAAGAAGCAAACAGTTTTTTGGAGTCATTGGGCCTCATTCCGACCCAGGCGGTAAGGGGTTTACGGCAGCGTAAACAGCGCCGACCCTTACCGCCTGATTCCGAGGTCCCTTAGCGCCATGGAGGATTTAACACCTGCTTTTAGCAGGTGTTAAAATCCATGGCGCTAAGGGACCTTGTTGTTAATTACGCCACCGTAATTTACGGTGGCGTAATTAACGCCTTCCCCACTCCCATTAAGCCCTATGGGGCAAAAATGGGAATGGGGAAGGGTAAATGGGGATTGGGGACTTACCGCCCCGCCAACCTCGGAATGGGGCGGTAAGTCCGCCAACCACCATGGCGTAAACATAGTTTACGCCATGGTGGTAAAGGTACGACCCAGGCGGTAACTTACCGCCTGGGTCGGAATGAGGCCCATTGCCCAGAGTCCCAAGGGACGGGGGAATAACAACAGGGGGGGAATCCCTGTGAAGCCTGCAAGTGGGATATCAATTACTGATGCTTATTAAACTGACTAAGTAGGATGGTGCGAGAGCATAACAAACTTGTTGATGAAGGACTGAGGTGGCTGGGCCCACCAGTAATCACATATACGGAAAATACAATTGGTTGAAGTTTGTGGGGAGTGAGGACAACTGGCATGCTGTGGCTGCCAGTGGGAGGGGATGTTTGGGGTGGGTTGGCTGTTGGGGGCATGGCGGTTCTCGATTGATGTACTCTCCGTAGAATATGGGGAGACATGTAATCGTGGCCAGAGCGCTAGATGTATGGCATGGAATATTTGGGGTTTGAACTGCCCATCTAAGTCCCATAAGGTATTATTGTACATGAAATGTCATCAGGTAGACAGAGTTCCTTCAGGAAACCCATCTGACCCTGCATGGGGAGGCACAGTTTGGCCAAGGGTGGGGTTGCCACTGATATTTTTCCTCCTACTCATCATATTACAGGAGGTTCTGCATCCTCATATGGGGCACAGTGGGCATTCGCCTGACAAGGGTGATTAAGGATCAGGAGGGGCTGGCACTAATTCTGGTGGGAAGCCTGCATGGACAGGAGGTTAATCTGCTAAATTACTATGATCTTTACCAGGACATGGTGTACCCATTAGAGTGGATGTCCACTGGCTGACCTCTTTCCTCTCAGATCGACCCTCCCAGGTCCAACTTGGGTCCTTCCTTTCATCTATCTTCCTCTCTACCTGTGGTGTTCCCCAGGGGTCTAACCTCTCGCCCTGGCTTTTCAACCAATACCTGGCAACTCTCGCCCACTGCATTGCCATTTTCTGCTCAAATGTCCAGTGCTACGCTGAAGACACTCAACTCATTTTCAAGCTGCCCTCTGCCACCTCCTCTCCCTCTCTCATCTCTGATTGCCTAACTGCCATTCAAGATTGGCGTGCCGCCAATGATCTTTGTCTGAATGCCAGCAAGATGGAGATCCTCCTCATCGGCACACCTTCACCATCATTTCCCCTCACTCTCTGGCCGGCCTCCCTTGGCCCTCCTCCTACCCCACCCTGCGAGGCTAAGAACCTCGGGGTCATCTTTGACTCCACCCTTTCCTTCTCCGCCCACATCTCTGAGGTCTCTAAAAAGTCAAATTTCCAACTTCCTCAGAGGTCCTCTGCCTTTCCTCTCCTTCCCCCAGACGCTCATGGTATCTCAAGCTCTGGTTCTCTCTAGCTTGGACTATTGTAACAGCCTCTTTCTAAATCTGCCTGCCTCTACTCTCCGCCCTCTGCAACTAATCCAGAACAGGACTGCAAGACTTGTCCTTGGCCTCAAGCCCTGGGATCGTATCTCTCCAGCTCTGAAATCTCTCCACTGGCTCCAAGTGGATGCAAGGATTAAATTCAAAACCCTCTGCATTGTCCACAAGGCTTTCTGGGGCCTGGGTCCAAAATACCTTCAGCCATCCCTCCGCAAATACCTCCCCTCTCGAGCTCTTCGCTCCTCTACCTCCAACTCACTCAGGGTCAGTCGTTTTTCTAAGAAACGAGCTGGGGGTAGATCTCTGTCTTCGGCTGGGGCCTCCCTCTGGAACAGCCTCCCTGCCACTCTAAAACTTGAGGAGAACCATCTCAGGTTCCGGAAGCACCTCAAGACCTTCCTCTTTTCTTCTGCCTTTGCTCCCCCTCTCCCCAGCTGATCTGTTCTCTCTTGGCACCGTGCACCTGGCCACCCTCTGTCTTTTGGGCCCAGGTACCTGCTCACCCTGCCACCCTCCTGCACTGCCTCCGGGCCACCCCTTGCACTGGGGTCTGTATCTGTACCCATACAGCCCCCCCTTTTTTCTTCCTGCACTTATCAGACCTACCCTGTCTGCTGCCTTAAACCTAGCACTTGCAAATTGCTGGCTGCATTACCACTGTTTGTTGCCTTTATTATTTATTTATTGTTATTTATCTGTTTCTCCTCTGCTTTGCACTTTCCACCTCTCCCCCTTTCATGCACTTTTCCCCTCCCCCTCTCCCATGCACTTGCGCGTTCTCAATGTCACTGGGCCTAGTAAGATCGCTGTTTTGTTCTCCCCTGTTCCCCTCCCTTGCCTTGTCGCGCTCTGAAACACTTGTGTACGAGCGCGATAGAAATAAAATATCAATCAACAGCTTGAAAGGGATAACACTGTGGTGATTATATGGGAAGGGGACTTCAACGCAGTGTTGGAACCAACTTTTGATAGAACAAGGAGTGCTCTGCGACTGCCAATGAAGTCAACTGCAATGCTGCAAGAAATGTGTTGGACATGGGAACTGCTAGATATTTGGAGGATGAAGCACCATTTGTTCCACTGTTAATAAATCAGCTTCTAGATTGGACTATTTCTTGGTCTCCGAGGGGCTGGTGGTTGGGTAACTGAGGTCACGATACTAGCACGTACCCTACTGGATCATTCACCAGTAGTGATGGGGTTGGAGATACCAGGGCGACTGGGTAGTAGGCCACCGTGGAGATTTAAGAATGAGGGCTTACAGACGAGGTAATTCGGGCAGGAATCACCTGTGTTATACTTTACACTAGGCGGGTTGCGTTCATTCTGGCGAATGGTGAACTTACATTGGTTGCCCCAATCATTAGGGTCACAAGACAGGTATGTCCCTTGTCACCATTGTTTGCTGTGGCGATTGAGCCACATGCTGAGATAATGCAGCAGGAGCATATACACATGTTTATACAGATATATAATTACAAGGTGGTGATTTCCCATTATGCAGACGATATGGCATGTTGAAGAAATGCAAGTCAATTTGGGGATGATAAGGAATGAGGTGCTGAAATTCATGGATTTCTCAGGCTTAAGGAGTAATGTAACAAAGTTGGTGCTTTTTCCACTCACAACAGACAGTTTAATAATGGTTTTGGATTCCAATGGCATGGGGATTACACTCGATATCTAGGTGTGGATGTAGCAAAGGACCCAGAGGTGCTGTTTCAGTGTAATTACACTGAAATACTGGAACACACTCAAAAGGTGGTGGACAGGTGGATTGGGATGACACCCAGTCGATACGGTAGGATTTCTCTAGTGAAGATGGTCTTGCTCCCTAGATATGTACCGTATGTTCCGGCGTAAAAAATGACTTTTTAACCCAGGAAAATCTTCTCAAAAGTCAGGGGTCGTCTTATACGCTGGGTGTCGTTTTATAGGGCGGGTATATCCCAAACGCTATATTTTAACTGGAATAGTTGGGGGTCGTCTTATACGGCGGAACATACGATATATGTGTTTTTGAATGTTCTGCTGGCATTACCCAATCTGTATGTTCAAGTGTTGAAACTGGTGGTGTCTCGCTTTATTTGGGTGAATAAACAAGTGCAAATGTCCTGCCAAAAGCTGACAGCACCATTATATAGGGGGCCTGGCATTATTTTGAGATGTATTCTGATGCAGCTCAGGCAGGGTTTCTGTTGCATTGGTTTGAGTAAGGAGTGAACAGGCAACATGTTCCCTGGAGGTGCCCTTTCAACTGCGTGCAGTTATTTTGACGGCCCCTGCCGGAGTATCGAAGGTTAAGAACATGCTGGAATTGACTTGTAGGTCTTGGGCTCGGATAGAGAAGAAGGTGAAGGGAGAAACTCTTTACTCACCATGACTGCCCCTCATTTACATCCCGGATTTGCCGTTGACCAGTCAACTGGTATATGTACAATTTTATGAAACGGCTTGGTATTACCTGTTTTCCGGATCTCGTCCTGGACTGACTTTTTCTGACGGTGGAGGGGCAGCAGGAATAAGGGAGCGAATACTCTCTACATTTGTTTTTTTTACTACTTGTTAAGAGATTCCCTGCATGGGTTGTTTCCCACCTTTCCACAAAAACCGATGACGGTTCCCATCTTGAACAACATGATTGGAGAGGCGGACGTTAATAGAGTGGTTACCAATCTATACGGTAGAATGCAGGAAGCTTGGAAGGACTAGGTAGTGTCATCAAGTGAGAAATGGGAGGCGAGGTTGGGGGGATGTGTCCACACAGGTATGGGACTATTGTTGCTCGCAAATGAGGAAAATAGTGAGTGACAGTAGATTCAAGTTATTTCATCTTAAATGTTTGCATCAGTTGTATGGTGGTTGTTGCACACATTTTTCCCAGACACTAGGGATGAATGTGTTAGATGTGCAAGACCCTCAGCATATTTCATACATGTAGCTTGGAACTGCCCTCTGGTGTTGCAATATTGGGAGGGTGTTTTTGATACTCTGAGTAATATAATCAGGCAGAGGGTGGAACTGGATCCTGTGGTGGCTTTATTTGGCACACCCAACAGATTGCCAGTCAGGCAAGGAGGCTGGCTGGACTATTGCAATTAGTGGTTAAGAGGAGGGTAGCGATGGTGTGTGGTGGGCCCAATCCACCTGTTATAGAATGATGGAAGGATGACATTGTTTAGTTTAATGAAATGGAAATGGAATATGGTAGAGTGATGCACCCCTGCGCTAGACCCTGGGATATATGGGGTCAATACAAGGAATATTTGATTAGGCAGGACCGTAATGTATTGGAAAATGTCGAGAGAGTGGGAGATGCTTGATTTGTTTGTAATGCTGATGGGTAAAGGGTTGGTAGGGTGGTAGCCTGATGCCCTTTGGGAATAAAGGACCATGTGATGAGACTCACCCGATGGGAGCTTTTATGGGTGTGCTCCAAGTAGCAGCGAATTGTAATGTTTTGGGAAGATCAGGTGGCGAGTCTCTAAAACACTGGCGGGGTTTGTTGTAATTGTTGAACGGGTGGTTGTTATAAACTCAATATACACATAATTAAAAAAAAACTCTTCGTTGTGAGTCAGCAGTTCTGCAGTTTCTTATTTGTACAACTTAACATCAATTCTGTTTTTCAGCCTTGTAAAGACAGTACATTTGTTGTCGAAGGAGAGCTGCAAACAAGTTCAACAGGTTTCAGAGAGACCACTCTAGTGTCTGTCGTCCTTCACTTGGACAAAGAGGTAAGGTATTCATGACTCTCTGGAAAACTAGAGGACATTTAACGTTTAGTGCAACACTCCACTGGTGTAGCACTGTAGAACTCTAATAGCATGTAACATTTGCATCATTCGTGAAGGTGAAAATAACACTATATTTACACCTTCCAATCACAATGGCAAATTGTGCCACTGCAAGTAGGACATGACAGATATACCAGTGCAAACCAAGTAACTGGAGCAAAGGAATAGGCTGACAAACTGCACAACAACTGGGTTTACTGAGGCAAACAAAGTCAAACGATGGTGTGAACTTGGGTGATGGCAGTGCAGGTGATAGACTAGCCGCTGCACTGAAAGCAAAGTGGCACAAAACAGCTCCTGAAATAGAATAACATTCACAAAATTGTAGATGGGTAACTATGAAAAATGTGGACATACTCCCCAACGATTTCCATGTGACACGTTATAGACATTGAGAGGTAGAGTTGTCCATGCTGTTCCTGGATGCTGAGCTGAAATGAACCTCGTTGGGTATCCTTACATATTATCCCCACCAAAAATATCAGCGTACATATGGTCGTTTGTCTTGCCATAGGCAATATTTTTTGGGGGGTTAATTTGTGGGAACAGGGGTTTTGGGGGTGACCCCCGCACATTTTAAAATAATGCAGGGGTTGCAGGAGTGTCGCCTGCAGGGTCCATGGCTCAATATCGCCGCAAAAATATGGCAATATTTTTGTATCACAATATTTTTGCGGGGATATTAACACATGGAACCCCTCGTTGTTAGTAGGTGCCATCAAATACACATATGTTGGCCATGACCAACTCATCATTGCTTTTCCATCCCATGTGCGGTCTCCGTGAACCAGCTGGGCCGGATGTTGGTATAATATGAGTGATGGGTGCAAAGGCAATCCAAATATCCATGGTTCTTTCCCCCAGCCCCACATCCATCTATTGTTGTGACCTTGCTTCCGTCTTCATGCCACCAATGACCCTGGGAGGCAAAGTAGATTCCATATTGCACTGCTATGCGGCCAGGCCAGTGGAATAAGACTTCCATATTGAACTGGTGTGTTGTCATTGCAGATGGAAACAAGCTTTAGAAATATCTTTATGCACTAATGGCTTTTTATGTAAACCATACACACCATAATGTACAACTGCCTAGTTGAACTTGTTATATCAAGTGCTCTCAATGTGATGTGACCCCCAGATCTTGATTTTATCAGCTCTCCTACACCATTGCCTCTGCAATATTTGGAAGACCATTGACTGATTTTCATGTTTTTAACAAAGGTTTCACACAACTGCAACAAATTCAACCTTTGACAATTCCTTCAACAGTTTTGTTGTTGGCATAAGTGCTAGCACTGGTGTTTTTTGCTCAGCACCACCTGGACCTATTTTTACCCATTGTAGCTCACAGCTCACTTTAAATATGGCACCATCTTTACTTTGGTTCAATTGATCATGAAAGTTTTAGATTTATACCAAACTCTAAACAAGAGTGTTCGAGGTATTACTTCGGAGTTATGCAGGGAACACTAGTGTATATGGATACTGATTCACAATGGAATCAATTTCTGAGCAGAATGTTGCTACCACGCTTTTCACAAATGGCAATTGCTGTTGGAATTTTATTCACAAAGACTCCTTTGCAACCATGGAGAAATGTGGGCCTGCTGTAAATTACTTTCACTAGTACATCCTAAAACAAAAAAGGAGCAAATCCCTAAAACAAGTTTCTGCAACGTTTGTCTCCCCAGATGTTTTCGACTACAACTCCCATCAGCCCTAGCAAGCTTGGTAATTGGTAAGAAAGCATGTGCAGTGTAGTCTAAAACAGCTGGAGAGCCATATGGTATAGACCCCTTGCCCTAAGAGCAAGTCCATGCAGGAAACAAACTTATGGGCGGGTGAAAAGTGAAATCATTATGTGATTTTCAATGAAAGTTGTGTCACACAGTGAGAAAGTCAAACACTTTCTGGTGAAAAATGAAAAATAGTTCAATACTATTAGAGGTGTATGGGTTGCTGGATTCTGTCTCCACCCCTGTAACTTTTAACACATCATGTGCAGAATTTATTTTATTTAAACAAATTATGCCTATCGCTTTAGTCCTTAACGCTAGTTATATATCCCTATAAGGGGAAGCTCTTTATCTCTCGAAATGGCTGTCCCTGGTAAGGCGCTGGTACATCGCCTAAAAAATGTGCATGGGACAGTCAGCATACTCGCCCTATTCTGGCTCACTACTGTCCTACTACTTAAAAAGGTGCACACTGTGTGGGAGTTAACAGTCCTCTTTATTTGTGGTGCTGCCACTTGGTGTGACTTATCATAAACTCACAACAATATGTGGTCCAATATTTATTGGTCTCATTACCGTTGTGTGTTATAAAAACATAGGATGTCCTATAGCCATGCTCATATATTCCTTATTATGAGTCAGGTGGATCAGGTCTTCATCCTGAGCCAATCTTTGTCAACCAGTTTCAGTGGGGAAAAAACAGTTTGCCGCTTTCTTCAGGACTATAGATGTTGCCTACTGGGGCACTCTATATGTACATAAAAAGGACAGTTGCATCATTTTGCTGTCACTCAATTGCTTTGTCTGGAGCGGGCATCTTCCATTTAGAAGGGACATCTCATCAGTGCATCTGCTCTCTGCAAGGGAGAATGCATTAATCAGGGACCTAGAAGGCATCTGACTACTATAAACTGTGTATTACATTTCTCTTAATTCTTCTTACCTAAATCCGTTGTCTACTGTGGTAGATCATCGGTTCGGTCTCTATGCTCCTTCTCCCAGAGTTATTTTGTCTCTGTCAAACAAATGGTCTAAGGTCAGATTTTACTGCCTCTCTTTTTCTCATGTTGTTTTGTAGTGCCTATTATATTGCAGCACTTACCCTTTCTTTCAATGCTTGATATTCATATATCTTCTTTTTTTCCTCCCTCTTTTTCGTATTGTTTCCTTTTCATGAGTGTTGGTCCATGTAGGCTGTCGTGCCTAGAAAGTGTGAGAGGTAAGTATGTCAACAGTGGCTACCATCTCTGTGACTGTCCACTTTTTTATAATTAACATAGATGTCTATGACAGTTTTTGACTCATCCTGGGAATCTCGTGATCCTAATCAAGACAAGGAACGTATATGTATCTTCCCTGGTCTCCTCAAACCTAGTGCGGGTTTCTTACTGTGTCGTGTGTTTGTAAAGCGCGAGTGCAATTCACCCGTGCTCTTATTGTTTTTCGTGGAGCATTTGTGTTACTGCTTACATCCTCTACCAGGTTAACATCCCGTAATAAATCAGCTGTGCTTCTTTCAGCAATGCGCAAGATCTAATGCATACATGGAGCCTCTGGGCATGTATGCTCGGCATCCGCCGTCTCATTATTCTATTCAAATTTTTACATGTACACACTTCATTCCCTTTGTTTCGGTCTTGGCGGTACCATTATCAGAAGCGTAGCTTTCCTGGTCTCTTCATGTTTAGTGCGAGTTCTCACTATATCATGTTTTTAAAAATGCGCATACATTTAACCCATGCTCTTACTGCTTTTCGCCAAGCAATTGTATTGCTGCCTACGTCCTGTACTAGGTTACCATCTTGTAATAAGTTAGCCGTGCTTATGTATGCGGTGCACAGGAGCTTGTTGCATACATAATGCCTTTAGTCATTCTGACCAACTTTGCATCTACTCGCTTCACTCCCTTAGTATTGGTCTCAGCAGTGCCATCGCTTGATATTTCTCTTACCTCCAGCGTTGCACACACGCCACTCGGATCTACTTCCTCTGTGTTCCGTTATCGTCCGCCATCTTAGGAGGTCCGGTTTATTATAGTTACCGGCGCCACGTAAAGTGTATTATAGTCCCTTTTCAATGTTTAGTTGGCATCTTATTTCCTATGCCTTTTAAAGGGACCTACAATCATTATAATTTACTTATATTGTTACAGTCTCTAATTTAATATTGTTGCAATTTCTCACGGAACTGTAAAAGTCTCCATGCATGTATGATTAGACTGGGCACTAGGTGTTATTTGTGCGGCACTCGTGATGCTGCATACATATTGTGCTGAGTGATTTTGGTGCATATGCAGTATTGTTTTGTTCTTAGAGCACAATATGGGATCATTTCTGATGTTATCAACCGTGTTCAGCAGGCGTGCATTGTCTAGGCATACTGTTCCTATGGGTCTGTACCGTTATATTATTGCCAGACCTTGTCTGGGTGATATCAGTGATGTAACATTTTTTCTCTGTCAATTTTTATTTTGTCTGGACTGCTAGTGTTTGCCAGCATATTCCTTCATTGAGACCGTTAATGACTCTTTGGTCTATATATCCATAGTTGTTCTGGATTTAAAAGCATTTCAGACAAATTTCCACCTCTCTTTGGTACATTTACCTTTTCCAAAATTGTCCAGCTCATCTCATTTTCAGAATGTTTTTGCAGTAAGTAGTGTTCTACTTATGGGGCAGTGGTTCTTTTCATCCTGATATTGGATCTGTGCTCTCCAATCCTTATTTTTATTTTTCTGGTTGTCATCCCTATGTATATTTTATCACAGGGGCACTTTATCAGGTATACCACATTTGTGGTGTTGCAGTTGGTCAACATCATCTGTTCCCACAGTGTGTTCCAGCCGATGTCCACTGTGGTTGACAGTTTGGTAAATGGACATGCTGCACAGGCTCCACACGGTGTGTGTCCCGTGGCTTTTGCTACATTCCACATTGTTGGTTGGTTCTCATTCTCTTCTTTGTAAGTATGTACCAGAATATCCCTTATATTCCGCCTTCTCTTGATGGTGAATGTGGGGGTATCCAGTGTCCCCTCGCCCACATTCAGAATGGGCCACAGTTTCCTGACCTCCTTTTTTATGCGGTTCACTATAGGTGAATGACAAAAGACAGCCATAATCTGGGTTTCATCCATTTTTCTCCTTGGGTGTTGTTCCAGTGTTATTTCTCTTGGGAAATTACGTGGCCTTTTCTTGGCGTGCCTTATGATTCTGGGGGGGTAATTCCTTTCTTTTCGTTTTCTTGCCAAATTGTCTGCTTGAGTGTCATATTCAGTTCTTGTGGAGCAGTTTCGTCTAAATCATAGAAACTGTCCGAAGGGTACATTTTTTTTAAGGGATCTCTGGTGAAAACTGTTGAAATCCAATAATGAGTTCCAATCCGTTGTTTTTTGATAGACCGTTGTCTCAATTTGTTCTCCTTCCCTAAATAATTTCAAGTCCAGGAAGGTTGCTGTATCTTTACTGTATTCAAAGGTGAATTTCAAGAAGGCGTTCTGTGTGTTCAACCATTCTCTAAATTCTTTCAGCGTGTTCTCATTGCCCTCAAACAGCATCAGGACGTCGTCAGTGTAGCATCGCCAACTCTAGATATTACTTAAGAATGGGTTTGTTTGATGGTAAATTACGCTTTCCTCAAAATCTGCTACATATAGATTACCTATGGAAGGGGCAAAGTTGCCCCCATGGCCGTCCCTGATATTTGTTCAAAAAATCTGTTGTCTATCATAAAGTAGTTCTTGTTTAGAGCAGCTTCTCCCAATTGCATAATGAAGAGAATTGGTATTTCTATCTCGGGTCTTTTGGCACGTAGTGTTTTTTTCTATGATCTTAAGAGTTTCTCCTTGTGGTATTCTGGAGTATAGTGACTCTATGTCCATTGCCACAATGTGAATGTTGTTATTAGGTAATACCAGATCTTCTAGGTAGTTTAGTGCAGCAGTGGTATCTTTCGTGTATGATTTCATCTTAGTAACTTCGTCCTTAAGGAAGAAATCTGCGAATTGAGATAAAGGTTCTAATATAGAACCTATGCCTGACACGATCGGGCGTCCTGGAGTTGGAATAGTGCTTTTATGTATTTTTGGTAATGAATAAAAGGCTGGACACTTGGGATATTTGGGGCAGAGAAACTGTGCCTCCTTCTAACTGATGTATCCCTCCATGAGGCCTTCTTCAATAATGGGATAAATTAGCCTTCTCGGTGTCTCTGTTGGGTCACTCACTAGTTGTCTACAGGTTGTCCTGTCATCCACCAGAGTGTTCACCATGGCTTGATAATCTTTTTTGTCCATCAACACAATGGCTCCCCCTTTGTCCAATGGCTTGATTACAATAAGATCATTATTCTGTAATTCTTTGAGTGCTTGGCTCTCCGTTTTCCTGAGGTTGAAGAATGGTTGAATCTCTTCTTTCTCAATTATTTCAATCCTTTCCAGTAGAGCTTTTTCAAAGGTTATTGACCCTGGAGTATTTGAGTGAGGGGGTGGGTAGTATTGGGACTTGTTGTGGATGTTGGTGGCTCCTTGATTCGTTTGAGATGTATTGTTCGCGAAAAATAGCTTGAGGCAAATCTTCCTCATCAGTTGCGTTACTTCTATTCGTACGTCAAAGGGGTCATGTTTTTTGTGTGGACAAAGGACAGTCCCTTTTGTAGTACTGCCAGTTGTTCTTGACTCAGTGTTATGTTTATAGGTTTACTACTAAGGATTGAGCCATGGGTATAGAATGTTTTTTTCTGTTTCGCTTCCAATTCATGGTCTTGGGGCATTCTGTTCGTACCACCCTCTCCCTCTGTTGCGGGTGACACGTGGTGACTGGTCTTGCCACCATCCTATTGCTCTCCAACAAACTCTGGGCTGTTGAAAACCTTGGGCAATTCCACGCTGATTCTGTTGTCGATCCTCAAATCTGAGGGATCTTGCCGGTCTCGTGGTGTCCTCATCCGAGCTCCCACTGGAGAAATTCCATTTGTTTGGTCGTGGACTGTTGTTCCGTTGGTATGGTCATCCCCTTGGTTGTCCACTGGTCTGGCTCTGGTTGTTGTTCTTTTCCATTTCCTCATAATATTCATCTGTAATATACGGGTATTTTTTCTCATGGGTGAACACTGCAATGTCCTTCTTTAATTTGATGATTTTCTTATTCAAGTTAAATTATTTGACTTTCTTTATTGTGGCGTCCAATGCTTCCATGCTTTTCAGGTAATTCCCTACAATCATTTTTTTTGCTAGGGAGTCCTGTTTTATTATGATTTCTTTCATAATTTCTTCGGACACCGTCTTTGCTGTATTTATTATGAGGATTAACAAGTCTCTTGTATACTTATTTGCTATAAAGCTCCAATCTTTCCTAAATTGGATCTGGTCCAGAAAAATGCGGGTCTCAATTCTTATAATCAGACCATTCGGAGCTGTTTGTGACCTCAAATATTCAGTCATAATGGCACCGTGGAGTTCCGTTCTTATTAGTTTTTTTCGGAGGACCTCTAATTCATTCAATTCGTCTCCTTTTACTTGTGGATTTGTTTGTTTTTCAGTTCCTAAAATGGAGGGATTTGCTAATATGCCTTCCACCAGTTCTTCTGCATATGCTAGGAACGTTGCCTCTGCCATGCTGCTATTGTGTCTTTCTAAACAGTCTTCTGTAAATGTAGTCATGCACTTCTAACCCCTGGTCTAGGCTCGAATTTTGAGTTTTTAAAGTGTCCTTACCTGGTACACTAACTCACGGTGCAATAACACTGCTTGAGGAATAAATAGTTCAATACAATTAGAGTTGTATGGGTTGCTGGATTCTGTCTCTACCCCTGTAACTTTTAACACATCACAAGCAAAATCTATTTTATTTAAACAAATTATGCCTATCGCTTTAGTCCTTAACACGAGTTATATATCCCTATAAGTGAAAGCTCTCTATCCCTCGAAATGGCTGTCCCTGGTAAGGCGCTGGTGCATTGCCTAGGTCTTGAGACCCTACCTCTTAGAATTTCAGCAAACAATTAAGAATATCATTTTCCCAATCACTAGGTTTGTGAGCATTAGAAATTGACGTGACCCTTTCATTTTCATGGTAGTATTGAATGGAGAGAAAAAGAGGATAATACAATTATACTAGTAGTGCCTTTGAAGTTGAACAATTGTTGCAGCATTCAGAAGGGTGTGAGATTGTTAGTTTGGAAAAAGAATGACATGCTGTTTGTGAGAAGGAAGTTAGACAAAAAACACATTTGTTTGAAAAATATGTTAAATACTGTTTTTGAAAACAATGTATTAAAACACGAGAACTATGTAAAAGAAAAAATATGGTGATTAGTGAAAAATACATTTTAGTAAGCAACAAATTTAAACAAAAAAACATTAAACTTAATTCGGAAACAAACATTCAAATCGTGTTTGACGTGTGTTTGATAAGTAATAGATCATACAGTTGGAATAGGGTTAAAGTATGGTTTTAACCCCTCATTAAAAGTGTAAAGTGGCATTTGTTTTTGGAAAGGCAGAACTTTAACAGTTGGAATATGTTAGTACAAGACTTCTCAAGACCCAAAGGATAGTTCCCAGTCTGGTTCTATGTGTCAAAAAAAAACTTTCTTGCACTAGCTGTTAGTAAATATTAGTTAATATAAATGTGGGCATCATCTTTGATAGACTTTTATCCTCCAGTAGTGTGCATAACTGATGCTAGAAATTATTATGGCATTAATATGTATATAATTTCTGTGGATTGTCCTTTGGTTATCACTTCCTTATTTCCTTTGGTCATAGTAGGGAAGGGGGGCAGGGTAGGATGTGAGCTTAATGATCTGCTAATCTTTGCACAGCTCTTTCCATGACTGGTTATTTGTTTGTTTTTTCAAATAGAATATTGTGATTTCTGCTTCGGGCAGTGTCTCTGTCAATGGTGTGTCAATAAACTACTTCCCCTACTTCACAGGTGAGACTCTAAAACCACTGCATGCCAACATCAGTGAACTTAACATTTCTTGTGTGTGTCCTCTCACAGTCCTATTTAAGAGTCAACATTATATATCCATTTTTTACATCTTCTGAATGGTGTTCACTACATATTACTTGGGTTTAACACAGATATGTAGAACATCCATTCTGTTATGCTATGTTATGGTGGTTTTCTAAAGCATGCCGTTCACCAAATTCAAGGATCTTGTCGCCAGGGCTATGTATGCAGGTCACAACCAACAGAATAGGAACAGTTTACTATAAACTAATAGTTGGTATCTATGTAGGCCTATCGAGAGCATTCCTTTCTGCTGATTTCTGAGATACAAAACAATGTATTTAAAATGAGACGGAATAATCATAGAAAAGTAAGCAATCAAAACAGAGGTTTTTAGCATGGAGGAGGTTGAGGAAAATGTAACAACTACAATGCAAAAAGACGAACTATTGTCAATAACATCATTCATACATTCAGATACCACATTACATGATAAGGAAGTTGTAGGGTATTTTGTGGAGATTTGGGGCCTGACGGTATTTTATTACCGCCGAAAAATAACTTAGCAATAATCACTCCTTGTATTCAGATTGGGCCATGTGCAACAATAATACAGTGGACATGCATTATTTCAGCACCCAGACATGCATATTTGGTATGTGTGGTTGGTATGCGTGGTTGGTGGTATTTTGGTGAGCATAATTCCCTTGTTTTATTTGTGGCCCCAATGTCCAGAATCCCTTATCTTTGCTTAGATTTTTCGTGTAATCACTAGAGAGACCTCGGACTTACATTTCAGGAATACCACATTTTCAGTGTTAGTGTTAGTGTGCCACCATGGGCGATCTCACTGACTTATTTACGACAGAGAGTTATATGTGGTAATTTTGTGGTAATTTCCACTACCTTATATACGGTAGGGAACTATGTTTAGAGAGTCCCTCTTCCCGTTGGCTCATGTACCTCCAACGAGCTATGCTACAAACAATCACTCTCAACTGTCCATACTGAATATGATCATACACACATCTGTCTTAAAATGACAATTGCATTGTTTAAAAATCTCCCCTCATCATCAGCACTGTATTGGTAAATATAAAATACACCACCCGTCTGCTTTCAAATATTTTTCTGTATTATAAAAGTTGCATTTAAACACGATCTCACTTTTTACAGAAATAAATAAAATAGCACAGTAACAGCATTGTCTGTGATACACTGAAAAAAGAGTGGCGGAGAACAGAACACAATTTGCAACATTAACATGTGATTAAGGCACCGGAATCTCCTTTCCTACTCTGACTGAATATCCTCGTACACACTCAGCTCCCACACCTATGTAATTACCTTATATGTTCAGCCGAGTTTTCTTCAGCTGTTCTCTTTCTGAATGTGGCTCCCTTGAAGATTAACCCCAGTGAAAACGAACGCCTGCCGTTCTCAAACCGGGGTTATTATCTGGAATTCTCAGCTTTTGCAGATAGGAATGTCTCAGCCAGGAAAAAGGTCCTTCTCCCAGCTCTGCCAAATCTTGACTGTCTTTCTCTGCCTCAAACTCCCCCCAGCAAAACTCTGATCACTCCCTCTAGCATGATACTTGCTATGACGCTGCTCCAATCAGAATCAATCATGCCATCTGCTCCTTCTCTACACAATGGCTCATTTTTATAGTAATACTTTGTAACCAACTGATTTCCTGTTCTTTCGGGCTCTTTTGCTTCCTGTAGTTATGTGGACAGGGCAGCAGAGAAAACGAAAAGAAAAAAAAAATGGATGTGCGTTTAAAAGTTCACTTTCAGAATAGGCCTAATTCTGCAGTGGAGACACATTTTTATTAGTGGATTATGTTAATCTCAGTTTCATTAGTCAGGTTAGTTATAAGTAATGTTAGTTATTAATTTTCAAATGTGTCTCTCGCACCATAGGCATTTCAGGTGAAAAATAGTGTGCATTTATGAATGTGCACGTGTGCTTTTAACTGTAAAAATAGATTTGCATCTTATATGTTAAAATCGTTTTTGACTGAATAGCCTGTCTTTCCTTGTTAATCTGGTAACACATATAGCAATGCACCATAGGCATTTGGTGCTGCATCAAAAAAAAAAATTTGCTACCTGTGCAGTAGTGCTGTACTCTGTGCTGGTTGCTACCTGTGCAGTAGTGCTGTACTCTGTGCTGTAACACGCCAAATATCCTTACATACCCTCCTTTTGTTTTTAGAATTTGGCTACGATCCAAGCCAATTCCTAAAAACAATTTGTTCTTTTTCTTCTTTTCACAATATAGCAATCCAACAAAATGAATATTCATGTGCATCAATGAAAAAGTTGCAATCAATACAGTATTCATCTGAGTTC
This sequence comes from Ambystoma mexicanum, assembly GCF_040938575.1. Taxonomy (NCBI): domain Eukaryota; kingdom Metazoa; phylum Chordata; class Amphibia; order Caudata; family Ambystomatidae; genus Ambystoma; species Ambystoma mexicanum. The sequence continues at coordinate 894,317,416 of NC_090934.1, read as the reverse complement.
ATTAGTTTACAAAATGTTCTACATTTGCCTTCTCAGTGGAAGTGGCATTACTCTAAGTTTAGATTTTACAAGTCAATTAAAAACAATGAAATAAAACAACTAACCAAAACAAATAATTAATATAACAAATTAAAATAAATAATTAAAATAATAAATACGTGGAAGTCCATATGTCAGCACTCTTGTCTGCCTCTGATATGTCCCGACCAGCGATGTTATTTGGTTCATTCGAGTACACTTTCATCTTGGCAATCTTAGATCCATAGGAGTCATCTTTTTTCGCATTCTGGTTATCTTGTCTTCACCTCCACCTGGAGGCAGGCATCTTTTGGTCTTCATCCAGGGGACTCCAGGACTCCATCGTCTCCCGTGGCCTCTGATCCCGGAACCTCCGACCAAATAATGTTAATTTTCTAAATCAAATAGAAAATAAACAAATTAAGTACATAGCATAATACTAACTTCACCCTTTTGCCAAAAATAAAACATGCTTGGTAAAAATATTTCGTTTTTTTTTTTTTTCTGAAATTAAACACAAGTTAAAAGAAAACAAGCACACATAAACAGCATTCAATATTTAATACATTTTCTCTCTGCACACCAACCATGAGCTTCCGTTATATGTGCATTTATTTATTTATTTATTTATTTATTTTATATTATATATTTTTACATATACTACAGTGTTTATGTGCCATCATAACAATCAACTTTTTAACTCCTTTGTCACTGCCTCCTGATTGTACCCATTTATTTTCTCTTTTTGTGTTCAAGGGACTTTATCTGTTTCTACATGCTCAAGCTGCCTGATCTCATGTCTGGGATGGCATGGTTTGATTTGATTTACATGGACAAACTGCTCTATCGCTGTTTCACCTTCATTTTTCAAAATTTTATAAACTACAGGAGAGACCTTATCTATAATTCGAAATGGCCCCTGCCAGGCTGCTAGAAATTTAGAATTTTTCTGTTTACTTTTTCCAAAATGAAACTTGTACACCTGATCCCCTACACTGTATTCCTTTACTGATGTCTTTTTATCATAATACGATTTTGCACTGTCAGCAGCTCTTTCCAGATTTCTCTGCACAAAAGCAAATGCATGTTGCAAATGCCTCCTCAGTTCATCAATATATTCATGAACTGTGGATGCACGCACAAGGCTTTGCTCATGTGTCCTGTATAGTAGGTGTTGTGGTAACACCATTTTCCTACCTGTTAAGACCTCATGGGGGCTAACACCTGTTGCTTTGGCAGGAGTCGACCTGATTGCCATCAAAACCAACGGTAAACGTAAATCCCAGCTGGAACCTGCTTCTGCCACAAATTTCTTTAAAATATCCACAACAGACCTATTGCTTCTTTCAACTGTACCTGAAGACGCCGCCCGATATGCGATATCTAGTTTCCTTTTCACACCTAGTATTTGCCATACCTTACTCATTAGAGTACTTGTGGAATGACTTCCTCTGTCTGACTCAATTCTTTGTGGCAACCCAAACCTTGAGAACACATGGTTCACCAGCAATGTGGCTGCTGTTTGCGCACTACAATCTGGTGCAGGAATGCATTCAATCCACTTTGACATCAAACATACCACACTCAAAATATAACGGTGTCCCCTGCTCGACCTTTTTAAAGGACCTACATAGTCTATTTGCAAATCTGACCAAGGGAGAGTTAGGCCTCTTTTCATCAATGGTGCTCTATGCATTGGTGAAGCAGGTTTAAATTGGGCGCATACTAGACATCCTCTAGTATATAATTCCACATCTTGGGACATATGTGGCCAGTAAGCATAATCTTTTAGTATTTCTAATGTTTTTTGTGAACCTCTATGGCCTGCGGTTATGGCATCATGTGCATGGTGTAGCATTAGTCCTCTGAATGAAAGGGGTACTACCCACTGTATTTGTCCTGTTATGGACTCTCTAATCATGAGTCCATCCTGTAATCTAATTCGTGTTTTGTTCTTTAATAGCACCCTCAACTCTTCTTTTCCCATACAATCATTTTCTGTTAAAGAATTTTGTTCGGGGTCTATCAAATGATTATAATAGATTCCCAAAATTTGATCATTCTTTTGTGCCTCAATCAAATCTTGGTCTGGCGTGTCATGACTCCACTGCACCACCGGTTGATCTACCTCCTTTGGTGCTTTAGAACGTGTGACTGCATCAATTTGTATTTCACCCATTAAATAATCAATAGGTAGCAATTCTCCCATCACAGCCCCAATCTTAGCCAGGTGGTCTGCCTTATCATTTCCCTCCTTATCCTCTCCTGGTGTTTTTAAATGCCCACAAATTTTTCTCCAGTATATTGTTAACTTATTCTCTGACACCAATTTGTCTATGGCTTGTATCATTTTTCCATGCTTAAGTGGCTTTTTGTTATATGTAACCATGCCTCTTGCTTTCCAACCAGGCAAATACTCCACAAAGCTATTCCGTGCATAGTCAGAATCAGTCACCAGGACAATTTCACTGAACTTTTTATCAACTGCAGTAGCAATTGCTTTATAAATGGCTGCCAATTCCGCCACCTGACTGCTCCTATCTCCAATCCTCATCCCTATACTAGGGACACCTTCACATTTCAACCAGACATTTCCTATTCCTGCCACTAACTGTTTATTACTGTCATTTTCAATGTGAAAAGCACAACCATCCACATATACAGTTGGCAAATCCTTGCATGTTTTTTCATCAAAAGCTTTGTGTGGTGATTGTTCAAATTCCTGCAAACTAGTTTCTACTTCAATTTCATTTGGTATTTGTTCAGCTGCACAGTCATGTAAGTCAGCTAACCCTTGAGCAATTGGGTTCTTTTTATTTTGTCCATATCTCACTTCTACGGGAAAACCTTGTAATGCCAGCGTCCATGAAGTGATTCTGGATTGCGCTAGATTACCTGATCTAATTCTTTTACTCTCTAAAAATTGCAAAGGTTGATGATTTGTTTCAATAATTACCTTTTCTCCCTGAACAATGGGGCGGAAATGTTGTAGCGCCCACACAGTGGTTAATAGGGCCTTTTCACATTCATTAAATTTCATTTCAACTTGGGAAAATGCAATGGTTTTGTGATTCAAATCGTGTTTTTGTGATAACACTGCTGACATACAATGTTCAGAAAAACCTATTTCTATAAAGAAATCCCTGTCCTTTATGGGGTATGCTAAACATGGTGCCTTTACAAGACATTCCTTTAATTTAGCCACTGCATCAGACTGCCCTTTTTCCGACTTCCAGGGAGTATTCAGTTTAAGCAGTTTAGTCAATGGTTGAGTGATTTCTGCATAATTTTCAATGAACTTTCTGTTATAGCCTGTCATCCCTAATAAACTTTTTACTCCTTTCACATTTTTAGGATCTTTTAATCTTTGTATGGCCTCTATTTTCTTCTTTTGTGGATTTAGCCCATGTTCAGTCACTTCATGCCCTAGAAAGTTCACTTTTTTCTTGCACCATTGTTCTTTTTGCAAAGATACTTTGGCGCCTGCTTTCTGCAATTGGCCAAGTACATGTCTTATTTCATCAAAATGGCTTTTCAGGCTTTCATTTTTTATCAGGACATCGTCCACATAAACTATTGTTCCTCTTTCCGCTGCATCCGGCATGGCCTTTCTCAAAAATATGCCAAATTCACTCCCACTATTGATGTACCCGAACGGAGCTCTAAGCCAGGCATATTGAGTCCTGTCAAATGTAAAGGAAAATAAATGTTGTATCTCCTCTGCCAATGGCACGCACCAATATCCAGAGGTGAGATCTAATGTGGTAAATACATTTGAACCATGTACCTGAGCTAGGCCCTTATCAATGAATGGCAGTGGCCATCTAGATATTGGTACTCTTTTATTTAACTCTCTCAAGTCTGCACACAGCCGCCATTGACCATTTGGCTTTAACACACCTAAAATAGGTGTATTGGATGTGCTATGAATGGGCCTGATGATTCCCCGCGATTCCAAATTTTTAATAATCTCTGCCAATGATTCTAAACATGCCAGCGGTAGTCTATACTGGCGCACAAACACTGGATTTCTGCTACACCCTTCTGGTAGTGTGGCCACATGTAAATCAGTTAAACCACAATCATAAGCATCTTTTGCAAATACATCCTTAAACTCCATAAATATCTCCCTCAGATTGTCCCTCTCTTCATTGCTTTCACATGCATCCGCTAAGGAGATCTGCTCTTCTACCATTTTGGAAAATTCTGGAAAATCTTCTGGTAAGGGAATCTCGGCGCTTTCCTCTAACTGTGTGGCTGTGTCTTTTTGTAAAGCTGCCACTTTTAAATATTTTGGCATATCAGCTTCCACTTCAATGGACTGATTTTCTGTTTCATTTTCATTTAAATTAAATATTATGCAATCCTCTTGATGGCAGCACACTGTCTCATTTGAATCATAAGGATACACAGAATGAATTTTAAATATTCCTTTGGGCTGAGAGTCCAGGTGTTCTGGCAACTCGCCCTTGGCATCTACATATTTTTCAGGAATATTCCAAATCACCATGTTATTTAAATCTGCCGTATAATGTGATTTTTGTATGGCCATTCCTAATGGGGAGTTTTCCTCTAAATGAATATCCTGACAACCTTTATTATTTACCATGATTTTTACAGATCCTTCACCAATGTCTACCAATGGAATGTATTCATAATACAGGCCTTGCTGTTTTATGGATTCATTCGGGCATACAAATGCATCAGAGCCTTTCATCTGCTGTCCATTTTTGCATTTCAGTGTTATTGCAAACTGTTTTGTAAATGCAGGAATAATAGTATCTTTCCTCATTTGTAATTCGATTGCATAAGGAACCAGTTGTGCACAATGATAAGCCCTTCTTTTGTCTTCAAATTCAGGTGCCGGACCACCTAGGAGTGACCATATTTTTTGATTAAGGAAATCTAACACCATACACATTCTGTGCATGATGTCATTGCCCATGTAAAATTCATTTTGTGCTCCACTCACTACCCAGACATTATGGTAAATTGTTTTCTGCCCAATGCTAATTTTAAGCATGCATCTGCCTGCAATTCGGTTTTCAAAGTCTGGGCTGTCCAACCCAGAAACATATTGGTTTTTAATCCTAAAATTCGGGATTTCTTCCCTCTCCATTATTTTTTGCAACAATTTCTCATTAATGAAGCTCCTTTCATGTCCAAGCGCTAAAGTGGCTTTTATTGTTTTAAAATAGTCATTTATACCAACATGAACCCATGGTTGCTCATCTTCCATGTGTATTTCTGCCAGAGTGGTAATGTGTTTTTCTGAATCTGTTTTAGGAACAATATTCTGTTTGCACGTTTTCTCTTTTAAATAAAAACATAATGTGTGCTCATCTATGGCAGTCTGCCAATCTTTCCTTGGGTCCAAGTATATTTGTACAGGTAGTTTTTCATTGTCGCTCTGCATTTTGTCTTGACACATTAATATAACAGTGATACTAGGTATGCAGCTATTCTGGAGATATACCTCCACAGCATCATTTGTTTTGGCAACGGTGTGACATTCATTTATATTGCTGTTTTGTGATTTTAGTTTCTTAGGCCTCAATGGTTTTTTGGTTAAGGACCACAGCACTCCATTCACCCCATCTATGAGAGGAGACAATCTTTTCAGGCAATCTGTCCCCATCAGAAATGGAATTTCACAAATAGATGTGATCAATACCTCTTGTTTCATTCTGTGCTTTCCTATTTTTATGTCAACCTCAGTTACACCTATGATGGGCACCTCCTCCCCATTAAAGTTATGCACTGGGCCTTGATTTTCCTTCACTGTGATCTGACTCTGTGGAGGTCTCCCTTCATTGATACTCTTTACCAGCTCCTTGGACATAATTGTGGCCTGTGCGCCAGTGTCAATCATAGCAAAGGTGTGGCATTTTTCTTCTACAGTGATGGGTGCATAATATCTGTCCTCAACTTCCTCTAATACACATAAGAAATGTGAATTCTTACTGATTTCAGGGCTCACCTTTCTCAGGTCTTTTTCACTTTTGGCTAAGCACATTGGTAAATGAAAAAACATTTTTCCCTCCTTTTTACCCATTTCTGTGCGAGAGATTTTATTCATTTCTCCATGTTCAGAGGTTTTTTGGAGTGTGGCCACTGCTCGCCCATCCATCTGGGTAACATCAGAGACCACATTACAATCCTCCAACTTAACATGTGTAACAACATCATTCAGCAATTTGTCATTTTTTAATTCTGTGCATTTGTGATCATTTAGTGTGATACCAGCCCTTTTAGCCTCTTCAAAAATATGTGGCTCAAAGAATTCTTCAGGTGATTGACTTGTACCCTCCTTTTGAGTATTTCCTTTTTCTGTCTGTGTTTGGTCATTGTTTTGCTTGCCCAGGGAAGGAGCTATAGCATCCCCACTTACTCCCTGTTCACTGGTATTCCCCATGCATGAATCATTTTTCTTAAATCTGTCCCTTTGTTCTTTTGGAATTCCTAATGTTTCTTTTTCATTTGTGCAAATCTTTACTGTTTTATTTAGCTCTAGGTTAAATCGTACCTCTTTTTTAGAAGTATTTGCACTTTCTGTCACAAGTTCATTTACGGGCACTTTCATTTTTAATCCATTAGGCATCTCAGAGTCGTTATGCAAAATTATATCAGAGCAATCTGTCATTTTGGCATTGCAGTTATCATGAGTACTTAGTCACTTTTCGGAAGCCCCCCGGTCATTGCTATGGCCATCAGCCCCCTCTTTGGAAGGTTGTTTTTGCGCTGTATAGAGCTTTCCTATTTGCTCAGCTAACATTTTCACTTGGGCCTCAAGGCACTGGAACCTTTCCATCTCTCTAGGATCCTCTTTCTGTGGCCTAGTTCGATATTGGTTGTTTTCCCCCTGATTGGATCTATTCTGATACCTCTCAGGTGATTGATGTCGGTTGGGATGGTTTCTGAACTCTTGATTCATTTGTGGAGGGGAGCGGGTTGCACCCATCCTTTGAATATAGTCCCCTGGTGGGGAATCATTGTACTGGCGTGGATTGTAGTTCACGTTTTGCCTCATGTCCTGTCTCTCAGATTGTGGGTACTGGCCCCTAGGTTGATTTCCATTATCAGTAAATCGATCCACATATCGGGGCCTATCCTGATTACCATATATCATGGTGCTGGGATCAAATCTGCTCTGTGTCCCCAATGACTGGTAGGGACCATCATTTCTTTGATCTTGATTTTGTCTCTGGTTATTGTTCATACCTGCCATATCAGGCCGGTATCCTACCCGGGGTCTGTCCCCTAAATACCTAGGGCTGATGTAGCTCTCTCTATTACTAGGATCATGTGATTGGAACATTGGTACAGGAAATGGCGATCTTTGTTGATTACCCCTTTGTTCAGATGTCACATTATTTTTACCTTGGCTTTGAGCAGACTCAAGGGACATTTTGGCTGACCTGATTTCCATTACTGTGGCTGAGGGTTCTTTAGATTTAGGTCTAGTATCTTTCATTTTTATCACTTTCTCTACCCTGACAATAGAGTACCTCATATAGTTTTGTGCTTTGATGTACAATCCATTCAAGGGACTTGTCACGGTCAAATTCACGGACCAATTGGGATATGATGTCTTTCTATAGCCCATAGAAGTATGCAGTTTTAAACTCATTGGAATTTGAGTCAAAAGATACATCAAAGCGAGAGAATGCTCTTTTTAAGTCTTGTAAAAATTGGCGAGGGGATGTATTAGGTCCAGCAGTAATTGTGTACGCAACTTTCTTTGCCTCCTGCAATGACTGAAAAGGAGAAAAATGACGCCTAATTTCTTTTTCAAACTCCAACCAGGTCATATTCTGCTGTTCATTTAATCCCCTTATGATGCTGGCCGTCGGGGCATCTAAAGTTAAATGAAACTATTGTCTGTACTGTTCCTTAGGTATCTGGAGTGCTTTAAAAATGTCATGCACCGCTTCTAAGTGATCCTCAATGCAGCATTCACCTCCCTTTTTAAATGGTTTGATCAGGGCTTTAATGGATTTCATTATTTTTATGGGGCTACTTGTTGCAATGCATGTAATTGCACTATTTTGTGATTCAATCCTGTTTTCAGGTGTATGAGATTGGTGGCTGCCCCCAATGGGAGAATCAAATCCCCCAAGGGCGCTGCAACCAAGTTCAGTCACCGGCCCAGTCACTGGAGCACTAGCTCTTTGGGCAGAGCTAGAATTCACCTCCACTCCATTGAATGTGGTACCCTGCCGCCTCTCCTGGGACCTGGGAATGCACATTTGCTGTTCTAAGTCCTTACACTTTTTAAGGAGTCTGTTGGCTTCATCTTGCAAATAGTTGTTTTCACCATTCATTTTATTAATCACCTCCTGCATGTCGCACATTTGCATTTGGCATTCATTGAACTCTTTATTTCTCTTGTCTCTTTCTTGAATCATTTTAATCATTTCTTGTTCTGCACTCTGGAGATCACCTTCTTTTTCACAATGTTCTTTTTGTAAAATCTGCATCTCTGAAACAACCTCATCTTTATCCCGTCTAATGTGATCCACTAAGGCTTTTAAGTGTGCCAATTCTTGCTCACTATCTTCAAATTGTTTCTTGCTTTTGGATAACTGAGTATCAAAGTCTCTGCATTTTAATTGCATGTCTTTTTGGCATACATCCAATTCTGCTCTCAACATTTCCTGATTTTTACTTGCCCCATCTAATTCAGTCTTTAACCTGTTAATTAGCTGAGTATCATTCTCTTGCATTCGCAGGGACTTGTTTAAAATAAACCATATTTTGCCGCATAGCCGTATTAAACAGTCTTTCTCTGCACTTTTATCGGCTGCATTCAATAATCTTGTAAGGCAGACCTGAATTATGCTGCCTTCTGCAAAAATATTGTCTAGTTTTTCTTTCTGCACCTCACCCTGAATGCGGTTACTCCATTCTAACGTGCTATTTGACGACCAATTCCCATGTGCAAACAACTTTGCCTCTAAATATTGCACTAGATCTGAGAATGTGGTTTCCCTTTGTGACATTCTGAAATTCGTTTTTAGTGGCACACTGCTATTATAAAATGGGTTCCCTTTAATGTGCAAATGGCAGTGTGAGACACGCTTTCCACGCCCAGTAGGTACTCTATGATCACTTTCCCGGCCTGCAACGCACTATAAATATGTAGGGTATTTTGTGGAGATTTGGGGCCTGACGGTATTTTATTACCGCCGAAAAATAACTTAGCAATAATCACTCCTTGTATTCAGATTGGGCCATGTGCAACAATAATACAGTGGACATGCATTATTTCAGCACCCAGACATGCATATTTGGTATGCGTGGTTGGTATGCGTGGTTGGTGGTATTTTGGTGAGCATAATTCCCTTGTTTTATTTGTGGCCCCAATGTCCAGAATCCCTTATCTTTGCTTAGATTTTTCGTGTAATCACTAGAGAGACCTCGGACCTACATTTCAGGAATACCACATTTTCAGTGTTAGTGTTAGTGTGCCACCATGGGCGATCTCACTGACTTATTTACGACAGAGAGTTATATGTGGTAATTTTGTGGTAATTTCCACTACCTTATATACGGTAGGGAACTATGTTCAGAGAGTCCCTCTTCCCGTTGGCTCATGTACCTCCAACGAGCTATGCTACAAACAATCACTCTCAACTGTCCATACTGAATATGATCATGCACACATCTGTCTTAAAATGACAATTGCATTGTTTAAAAATCTCCCCTCATCATCAGCACTGTATTGGTAAATATAAAATACACCACCCGTCTGCTTTCAAATATTTTTCTGTATTATAAAAGTTGCATTTAAACACGATCTCACTCTTTACAGAAATAAATAAAATAGCACAGTAACAGCATTGTCTGTGATACACTGAAAAAAGAGTGGCGGAGAACAGAACACAATTTGCAACATTAACATGTGATTAAGGCACCGGAATCTCCTTTCCTACTCTGACTGAATATCCTCGTACACACTCAGCTCCCACACTTATGTAATTACCTTATATGTTCAGCCGAGTTTTCTTCAGCTGTTCTCTTTCTGAATGTGGCTCCCTTGAAGATTAACCCCAGTGAAAACGAACGCCTGCCGTTCTCAAACCGGGGTTATTATCTGGAATTCTCAGCTTTTGCAGATAGGAATGTCTCAGCCAGGAAAAAGGTCCTTCTCCCAGCTCTGCCAAATCTTGACTGTCTTTCTCTGCCTCAAACTCCCCCCAGCAAAACTCTGATCACTCCCTCTAGCATGATACTTGCTATGACGCTGCTCCAATCAGAATCAATCATGACATCTCCTCCTTCTCTACACAATGGCTCATTTTTATAGTAATACTTTGTAACCAACTGATTTCCTGTTCTTTCGGGCCCTTTTGCTTCCTGTAGTTATGTGGACAGGGCAGCAGAGAAAACGAAAAGAAAAAAAAAATGGATGTGCGTTTAAAAGTTCACTTTCAGAATAGGCCTAATTCTGCAGTGGAGACACATTTTTATTAGTAGATTATGTTAACCTCAGTTTCATTAGTCAGGTTAGTTATAAGTAATGTTAGTTATTAATTTTCAAATGTGTCTCTCACAGCATAGGCATTTCAGGTGAAAAATAGTGTGCATTTTTGAATGTGCACGTGTGCTTTTAACTGTAAAAATAGATTTGCATCTTATATGTTAAAATCGTTTTTGACTGAATAGCCTGTCTTTCCTTGTTAATCTGGTAACACTTATAGCAATGCACCATAGGCATTTGGTGCTGCATCAAAAAAAAAAATTTGCTACCTGTGCAGTAGTGCTGTACTCTGTGCTGGTTGCTACCTGTGCAGTATTGCTGTACTCTGTGCTGTAACACGCCAAATATCCTTACAAAGTGGATATCATGAGAGGAACACAACCATATGACAGTTGTCCACATCATCACACTTTTATAAAAGGAAATGCTGCTTACCATTCTTACAGTTGTAAACCTATTTGGTTGAATCATGTATTGACATGGGATGCAAAACATTTAACATGTGTTAAGTGTTACCCTTGTGGAATCTTTAACTCATTTAGATTTGTCCTTAGGGGTAAAGAACCAAAATAAAGTGATGTTAAATCTTGACATAACATATTTTGGAGTAGATATTTAACAAAGATGCTCTGGATAGAGACTCACATAACTATTGATGGGGTTTTCAAAAGATGCATCACAACACACCCTATGCATGAAACGTCTAGAGAGAAAATACTGAGTTAAGTAAGCCCAGTGAAATGAATGCTTCATTGTCCTGAACTTATTTTCACACTCTCCTTGTTAATGAAGTTACTCAGATCCTGGAATAAATTAAACTCTGGAACATGAGCCGCTTGTAATGTTAAAAGCTAGCATTTTTCCAGACTCCCAGCACAATGGAGGAACCTTAATTGCTTTTGATGGTGCTGAAACCGAACACTTGGTCAAACTGTTTGGCAGACGTACACAAGAGAAGTAAGGTATCATCACCTTTCAATAAGCAAAGACTCAGAATGTTGGTAGTAGGGACTGCTTAATGCTTCTGTTTAGCACAGAAGAGGGCGAGTTCAAGAGAGCAATACAAAGAAAACAGGTAAGAAACAAAATCATTGAATGTTCGTACATACATTCAAAAACAACAAATGTTTTATGGAAAATTCCTGAGAAATGAAGATATTTTAACCAAAGTAACCATTCCCAAAATAAAGTAAATGAGGATGCAGGCGACAGTGAAAATCTTTGTAGCAATATCTAATTAATTCTTTACTACATTTTTCGTCCAGTGTTGTTTCTAAAGCAAGGCAGTTTTAGGAACCTGCCCAGTTGTTATTAGAAAGGGGTGGGGACACAAGTGATGACAAATCATCTGTACACACATTCTATCTGGACCTATTCCAAAGAGGCAACACAATGGCCCTGCTTGATTTTCTTCAAACCATGCACCTACCTTGGCTCAGTCCATCCCACACAGAATGTCATCATTGTCTTCCAGGAGGGGTCAACATGCATTTATCCTGCACCACTTTGGTGCTGTGGGAACTTGATGCAAAGAACTGTGGACCAGGGAGAATTAGTGAATGCTGGTTAAAGAATACAGGGGCTTTTGGGGTTGTTTTCCATATCCTTATGAGTTGCAGAATTGGCTGCTGCCCGGACCACATTATTTTCCACTGACTGATGCTGTCTTTTGGGAGTGCCAGAACATGGAGGACAATCTGTGCATACATATCTACATTCCGTGGACTTGAAAGGAGCATGTCACTTAGAGTGGTGACTGTCCGTCCTAGTGAGGTGTTCCTGCAGTGGTGCAGAAACTCACTAAGCATGTGAGAAAACCTGTACTGGTGCAGACTGTCCCCATGCTGTGCAGTATTAATATCGAGAGTCTCCATCATCGGTGTGCCTCACATCCAGTCTTTTACACTGCTCATTTTCTTCATGAAGATGATCATGTTTTGGATCATTTTCATGAGCCTGGGTAGACACTGTTTGCCCCATGAAATTACCTACACTTTATCTGGAAACAGAGGACCAGAGTTTGATTCTAATGTTTGTTTCAGGCAGATGAAACTAAATACAACCTAATGGATAACAGTATTCATCACTTTCCTAAGAGCTGGAAACTGGATTTTCCATTAATGAAAGAAAAATACAAGTTCGGACTTCAGAGAATATAATCCAAAATTAGCTCAGATCACTAGAGGGGAAATGTTATCCTATTTAAGGTTGAACAATGAAATTCATTTTGAAAATACTTGGGATTGATGGAAGGGGGTGTAGTCTGCAGTGAACAGACTATACAAATGAGTCAGAGGGAATGGGGTTCGGGGGGACCAAAGGCCTTGCAAAATGTGACAATGGCTATTTATGTTTATATTTGTTTGATCTCTCATGACATTTTTTGATTGAAATCTAAATGATCAATTGTTTACAAATAAAGATTACTTAGCATACACCTATGCTCAGCATGTGACATCACACCTCAGCACCTATCAACCTAAAGAAAGAGGAGTTGTATAACACAGAAGATTATGAATGCCTTTTGAATGTTCTTATCTGACACCCCTAGAGGCACCATAAATCCCTGTAGATATACAAACAATATAGGTTATAGATTATAGTTTATTGTGCGTCCAAGTAACCTACACATACATTTCTTTTTAGAAATGTTTCTTTGTGATCAAGTGCTCCACATTCATAGGGCATAAAGCTGCACCTCTCTAAGAAGAGGGTTTGGAATGAAAGAAGGTGAATAAAAAAGTCACATTATCTGAGGTGAGGTGATCTTTCCTGAGGAATAACAGGTCAGATAAGGAGACATGTAATGGTTGTCCCAAATAAAGGATACACTGACAATTCTCATGGTACATGTCTCACTGATGTATTCTTTTGGAGACCCAGAATACTGTACACAAACAAATTCCTATAGTTTATTAACTCCTATTGTGATGTGTGGATCCAAGCATCTACTTCAAAAGTAATCATTAGGACTAAATTCAGTTAAATGACTTCATAGCCCAAGCAGAACTTTAGACCTCCATAGTTGTTTCCAACATCCCTCAGTTTACCCATGATTGACATAATCTTTGTTTGACTAATTTGGACATTTTTGTGACAAATTGGATTGTGCCCCACAAGAGTACAGGGATGAGTACAGGTAACATGCCCCACTCAGCCATCACACCTCTACAAACCTAAACACAGTGCAATCATAAAGGTAAAACAGAGACAGTTATGAAATATGCCAACTTTGCCTTTTGTGGTAACATGGGCGGAGGGAAGGCTGTGATCTTAAGAGGGGTGTGAAGTTGAACCAGTAGTGACCCAAACAACACAGTATCAACAAGCACACCACCTGCATATGGAATGAATAGGGAATACTGTACAAAATCCCACACCGAAGAAAGAACAGAGAAGATGAAACACACTGGAGAAACTAGCACTCTGAGCATAGTTCCAGGGTTGGTAGGTAAATCACTTGCCACAAAATTGATATATCTTGAATGAAAACCAAAGCAATCATGACCTAACCAGTCTATAGGGTCCAAATGGGCTGAGGGGGAAGTTCAGTGTCAACAGTACCTGAATCCAGTTCTTAGTGTGCTGACGGAATCAGACTCGGTGTGGAACATAGATGCAAGCAGATCAAGCTCAGTTAAGGCACATTGGATTGTGTGAGCCAAAACAGCAAGCAGACATTGGGTAGGGGAAATTGTGGTTGCTCTGTGTGGTAGAAGGGTGGCTCTCAAAGATGCAGGTCAGGGCAGTACCAGGAACGTTTTGCAATTGGTCAGATGAGTCAAGCTTCTGATGCCGGGCGGTGTCGATGAGTGATGCTCCAGTAGTTTGAGACAGTGGGCATGGTCGTCAAAGTGGTGATCTTGGATGCAACGATGTGCAGGTCGATGAGGTGGTAGTTCAAAGGCTGACTGGGATGAGCCATGGCTGTAACCCCCAGTTAGATGTACATGTGACTCTCCAGTCGTTCAGTTTGGTCCCAGTGTCGGCCAGTCGCTTTTGGCCTAGCAAGTGACAAGCTGTAGCTTGGACACAGTACATTGTCATGCTGGTTCAAAGTGTAAGGAAGTTTGAAGATGTGGAGGAGCACAGCAACCAGCAGCTGTCATTTTCCCTCTTGTTTCAAGTGCTGTGAATATAAGGGACCAGTTTGGTGTGGTAGAACAGGGAGCCTTGGCTGGTCTGGCCCTCTGGTTGCTCTGTGGCCCACTCTGGGGGCTTGAGAACAGTATGGTTCCATTCAGGGTCTACTCTTCCATCTTAGGAGATTCCGGTGCAGAGTGGTAGATCCCAGTATACACCAGGAGGTCACTCCTGACGTGCCCTGGGAGCGGGTAAAGACCAGATCTTCCTTCATTCTTGGATTATTCCTCCTTCACCTCAGTCTGAAAGATGTGGAAAGTACCATTTTCCCAAAGAAAGTCCAGTGAGATCTTCAAGGTGAATCTGCAGCCTTGAAGGATCTGAGAGGATCTTAGAGAATCTGCAGAAGGAGTGAGGGACCACTTCTTTTAAAGGCAAACGTTCTCAGGGGATTTGACTAATGCTAGCTTGCATTAGTGGTCCAATACCTGCTATTGAAAGGAGTGGACATTGCCCTTCTGATGTCACACTCTGGAGAAAGTGGAGGGGACAGTAAAGAGAGAGAGGGAGGAACAGTGAGAATGAAAATGGCTGAAGTTTCCTTCCATTGACCAGAGCCCTCCTGCCCATCATGATCCCGCCCCCTTCCCTTCTCTCTGAGAACAAAGGTCTTTAGAGATGCAGCATCCTAGTGTGAGGCTATGTCTTTTAAATGGGTGTGCTTCCTTGATGCCTGGGCCCGGGAGAGCTGCCTGCTGTGCAGGTGTCTCGGTGCAGGTTGTTATGTGCCCTTACAAAGAGATCAAAAACGAAGCCCGGCGGTCCAGGTTCCTTTCCTGCCATTTGGCGGGCTACTCCCGGCTGACCAGAATACACATGCAGGCCGATTCATGGAATAATTAGCGCGGCGCAAGTGGTCAAAAACGTGCGAATCGCAGTGGAATAGCGAATGTGCGATAAAAAAGTGTGCGGCGCACGTTGGCGCACAGGCCATCTAACAGCGTGCGCCAGGTCACAGCGAAAATCGCAAAGGCCACAGCGAAAATCGCACATAGCGCGGCGCACGCAACAAAAGTAGGCGGAACACGGGCTTAACACTCGGAATGGGGAACAACTTGCCAAAACGTGGGCGTCACGGGGGAAGTACAGGGCACAAGTGCGCGGAACGCCCACACGCTCGCCTACAACACGTATTCATGGAATAGAATAGGGCAAAAAAGCGCACGCTCAAACCAGCGCACAGGCACAAACACGACCGCCACAAGAAAGCAGGCGGTAGCGTCTCTGCGGCTGTAAGAAATGTGCGCCAAAAGGTGCGCCAACAAATAGCACCTATATACTGCCATGATGAATGTCCTATACTGTGGCCCTCCAAGACAAATGACGTGCAAAGGCATACCCACAAACACGGACACCCGCTGACAAAAAATACGTGTGCGTGTATACCGGGGTGCGCGGGAAGTCTCACACGCGATTTGGCCGGGTACGTGGATTTCAGGGGTGCGCGGGAAGTTCCACACGCGATTTGGCCGTGTACGTGGATTTCAGGTGTGCGCGGGAAGTTCCGCACTCTATTTCAGCAGGGTATGTGTATTTCATGGGTGCGCGGGAAGTTCCACACGCGATTTCATCAGGGTACGTGTATTTCAGGGGTGCGCGGGAAGTTCCACATGCGATTGGCCCAGTGCGAGCAGGGTACGTGTATTTCAGGGGTGCGCGGGAAGTTCCACACGCGATTTCAACAGGGAATGTGTATTTCAGGGGTGCGCGGGAAGTTCCACACGCGATTTCATCAGGGTACGTGTATTTCAGGGGTGCACGGGAAGTTCCACACGCGATTGGCCCAGTGCGAGCAGGGTACCTGTATTTCAGGGGTGCGCAGCAATTTCCACACGCGATTTCAGCAGGGTATGTGTATTTCAGGGGTGCGCGGGAAGTTCCACACGCGATTTCATAAGGGTACGTGTATTGCAGGGGTGCGCGGGAAGTTCCACACGCGATTGGCCCAGTGCGAGCAGGGTACGTGTATTTCAGGGGTGCGCGGGAAGTTCCACACGCGATTTCAGCAGGGTATGTGTATTTCAGGGGTTCTGGGGAGTACCACACGTGAATTGGCCGTGTGGGTCCTCCCAGGTGTACGCTCCACAACCTCCACGGCCCCTGCAGGCAGCCCACACCACGGGGGACTACCCTGCACCCCTGCTCATGTCCCGCAGGCAGCCCATCCACCATGGGCATGCCCCCCAGCCAACCCACATGTCACCTTGCACTACTGATCAACAATGCATGTCTCCCACCACCCCCACCCCCCAGCCACCAGGGGCACCCACCACCAGGCCCCCACTCATGTCTCCCACCACCCCCACCCCCCAGCAGTGCAGGGGCAGTCTCCACCAGGCCCCCACCCATGTCTCCCACCACCCCCACCCCCCAGCCACCAGGGGCACCCTCCACCAGGCCCCCACTCATGTCTCCCACCACCCCACCCCCCTGCCACCATGGGCAGCCCCCACCAGGCCCCCACTCATGTCTCCCAACACCCCCACCCCCCAGCAGTGCAGGGGCACCCTCCACCAGGCCCCCACTCATGTCTACCACCCCCCCCACCCCCCAGCAGTGCAGGGGCAGCCTCCACCAGGCCCCCACTCATGTCTACCACCACCCCCACCCCCCAGCAGTGCAGGGGCACCCTCCACCAGGGCCCCACTCATGTCTACCACCACCCCCACCCCCCAGCAGTGCAGGGGCAGCCTCCACCAGGCCCCCACTCATGTCTCCCACCACCCCCACCCCCCTGCTACCATGGGCAGCCTCCACCAGGCCCCCACCCATGTCTTCCACCACCCCCACCCCCCAGCAGTGCAGGGGCAGCCTCCACCAGGCCCCCACCCATGTCTCCCACCACCCCCACCCCCTGCCACAATGGGCAGCCCCCACCAGGCCCCCACTCATGTCTCCCACCACCCCCACCCCCCAACAGTGCAGGGGCACCCTCCACCAGGCCCCCACTCATGTCTCCCACCACCCCCACCCCCCAGCAGTGCAGGGGCACCCTCCACCAGGCCCCCACTCATGTCCCCCTGCACCCCCACCCCCCAGCATCCAGGGTCACCCTCCACCAGGCCCCCAATCATGTCTCCCACCACCCCCACCTCCCAGCAGTGCAGGGGCACCCTCCACCAGGCCCCCACTCATGTCTCCCACCACCCCCACCCCCCTGCCACCATGGGCAGCCTCCACCAGGCCCCCACCCATGTCTCCCACCACCCCCACCCCCAGCAGTGCAGGGGCACCCTCCAACAGGCCCCCACTCATGTCTCCCACCACCCCCACCCCCCAGCAGTGCAGGGGCAGCCTCCACCAGGCCCCCACTCATGTCTACCACCACCCCCACCCCCCAGCAGTGCAGGGGCACCCTCCACCAGGCCCCCACTCATGTCTCCCACCACCCCCACCCCCCAGCAGTGCAGGGGCACCCTCCACCAGGCCCCCACTCATGTCTACCACCACCCCACCCCCCTGCCACCATGGGCAGCCTCCACCAGGCCCCCACTCATGTCTCCCACCACCCCCACCCCCCTGCCACCATGGGCAGCCTCCACCAGGCCCCCACCCATGTCTCCCACCACCCCCACCCCCCTGCCACCATGGGCAGCCCCCACCAGGCCCCCACTCATGTCACCCACCACCCCCACCCCCCAGCAGTGCAGGGGCACCCTCCACCAGGCCCCCACCCATGTCTCCCACCACCCCCACCCCCCAGCAGTGCAGGGGCACCCTCCACCAGGCCCCAACTCATGTCTCCCACCACCCCCACCCCCAGCAGTGCAGGGACAGCCTCCTCTAGGCCCCCACTCATGTCTACCACCACCCCCACCCCCCAGCAGTGCAGGGGCACCCTCCACCAGGCCCCCACTCATGTCTCCCACCACCCCCACCCCCCAGCAGTGCAGGGGCACCCTCCACCAGGCCCCCACTCATGTCTACCACCACCCCCACCCCCCTGCCACCATGGGCAGCCTCCACCAGGCCCCCACTCATGTCTCCCACCACCCCCACCCCCCTGCCACCATGGGCAGCCTCCACCAGGCCCCCACGCATGTCTCCCACCACCCCCACCCCCCTGCCACCATGGGCAGCCCCCACCAGGCCCCCACTCATGTCTCCCACCACCCCCACCCCCCAGCAGTGCAGGGGCACCCTCCACCAGGCCCCCACCCATGTCTCCCACCACCCCCACCCCCCAGCAGTGCAGGGGCACCCTCCACCAGGCCCCCACTCATGTCTCCCACCACCGCCACCCCCCAGCAGTGCAGGGGCAGCCTCCACCAGGCCCCCACTCATGTCTACCACCACCCCCACCCCCCAGCAGTGCAGGGGCACCCTCCACCAGGCCCCCACTCATGTCTCCCACCACCCCCACCCCCCAGCAGTGCAGGGGCACCCTCCACCAGGCCCCCACTCATGTCTACCACCACCCCCACCCCCCTGCCACCATGGGCAGTCTCCACCAGGCCCCCACTCATGTCTCCCACCACCCCCACCCCCCTGCCACCATGGGTAGCCTCCACCAGGCCCCCACCCATGTCTCCCACCACCCCCACCCCCCTGCCACCATGGGCAGCCCCCACCAGGCCCCCACTCATGTCTCCCACCACCCCCACCCCCCAGCAGTGCAGGGGCACCCTCCACCAGGCCCCCACTCATGTCTCCCACCACCCCCACCTCCCTGCCGCCATGGGCAGCCTCCACCAGGCCCCCACTCATGTCTCCCACCACCCCCACCCCCCAATAGTGCAGGGGCACCCTACACCAGGCCCCCACTCATGTCTCCCACCACCCCCAACCCCCTGCCACCATGGGCAGCCTCCACCAGGCCCCCACTCATGTCTCCCACCACCCCCACCCCCCTGCCACCATGGGCAGCCTCCGCCAGGCCCCCACCCATGTCTCCCACCACCCCCGCCCCCCTGCCACCATGGGCAGCCCCCACCAGGCCCCCACTCATGTCTCCCACCACCCCCACCCCCCAGCAGTGCAGGGGCACCCTCCACCAGGCCCCCACTCATGTCACCCACCACCCCCACCTCCCAGCAGTGCAGGGGCACCCTCCACCAGGCCCCCACTCATGTCCCCCTGCTCCCCCACCCCCCAGCATCCAGGGTCACCCTCCACCAGGCCCCCACTCATGTCTCCCACCACCCCCACCCCCCAGCAGTGCAGGGGCAGCCTCCACCAGGCCCCCACCCATGTCTCCCACCACCCCCACCCCCCTGCCACCATGGGCAGCCTCCACCAGGCCCCCACTCATGTCTCCCACCACCCCCACCCCCCTGCCACCATGGGCAGCCTCCACCAGGCCCCCACCCATGTCTCCCACCACCCCCACCCCCCAGCAGTGCAGGGGCAGCCTCCACCAGGCCCCCACCCATGTCTCCCACCACCCCCACCCCCCTGCCACCATGGGCAGCCTCCACCAGGCCCCCACTCATGTCTCCCACCACCCCCACCCCCCTGCCAACATGGGCAGCCTCCACCAGGCCCCCACCCATGTCTCCCACCACCCCCACCCCCCAGCCACCAGGGGCACCCTCCACCAGGTCCTCACAATCCCCAATCATGTGCGTAATGGTCAGCCTCCACAGCCAAAAAGCCCTACCAAGTAACCCATTCACCCACATGGAAATGGAAATCACATGTTACACCCCCAATGTTCATGAAGCTAATGAACCCATGTCCGTCACACACAATGGTTGCAATTGAATGGGAAAACACCCAACATGACATGCATGAAACCAATGAGATGATACCACACAGTGAAGTATGAAAACAAAATTGTATTGAAAAAAATAAAGAATGCTATAGAAAGGAAACAAACTACAATGGGAATGGGAAAAAATAAGCTGCATGTCCGTATTAAAAAAAAAAACTGCAAATCAGAATCCAAAAAAATGTCGTCCAAAGTCAAATGTAAAAAAATCTCTATGCAATAAAGAACTATGTAAAAAACTACCAAGGGTCCATGAGCCCAACTGAACAAAGGAAACCTACTAAAAAACCTAACTAAAAATCAACTATATACAAAAAGTGGAGCAGTGTCCGTCGACTCCAAATCATAATAAGAAACAAAGGAAACCTAAAACTAAAGAACTATATACAAAGGCGGCGGGCAAGTCCAGCGGCTCACTCCGTGGTGTCCCGGGCCAGGGCATCATCGAACTCCTGTTCGATGTCCCGGAGGCGGTCCAGTTCCATGGCCCGAGGGTCCGCAGGGACGACGCGTGTCCTCCTCCAACCCCCTGCGGATTGCCTCGAGGCACTCGGCCCGCCTCAGGGCCCTCCGCATGGAGTTCTCCGCCCTGACCATTGTGAGCCGCGCCTCTTCCGCCCGCCGCCGCTCCGCACCTATGGCGTGGCCCAACCGCTGCCACACGGAAGACACTCTCTGTCCTGGGTCCCCCTGCCCTCCGGCCGATGCCTGCCCCTCTGATGTCGAAAGCCCCGAGCCTTCATGTCTCCCACAATGTTGCTGCTTCTCTGCCTCTGCCCGTGCACTGCCTCCTGCTGTCTGCACATCCTGCTCCGGCTGGGGTGCAGTTGTTGATGTAGCCACCCCTGCTGGACCTCCGACTCCCGACTGTGGCAGGGATGCCTCCTCCACCAGCCTGGCCGCACCGTCAGAGGCAGCTCCACAGGGCACCCAGGTGACTGATGGGTGGGAAGATGGCACAGAGGACGACTGGTGCATAGGGGGTCCAGTTGAGGAGGGGGTCGGAGCAAGCCCCATCAGACGGAGGAATCCGGCCTGGGTGACCTGTCCCAGCAGGCTGACGTGGTCAACGAGCCATTCGAGATGACGTGCAGTCTCTCCATGAAAAGACTGCAGGTCACCTCGCATGGCCCGTTGACGCAACGCCACACCAGCCAGGACAGGCTCAACCCGGACCTGGATGGCCACGTCCGCAGGCAGAGGAAGGCCAGTTGACGTCAGCTCATCCCCTGCCTGAAAACGGGTCTGGACGTAGGCATCCCTGCTGGTGCAAGATGATGCAGGGACAGGATCGGGGACAGGACTGCACACAGGCACCTCCGCGGTGGCCTGTGCTGCCTCCTGTCCCTGCACTGCACCACTAGCACCAGTGGGATCCCCACCTCCAGACCCCGTCTCTGGTGCTTGCACGGCCTCCTCCTCCACCAAACCCCCCACCAACCTGGATGACTCCGTGCCATCTTCCCCTGTTGGGCCCTGTGGGGTCCCAGCTGCCCCTTCTGCTGCCGAGGAGTCCAACTGCAACCACCGCCTCTTGGACCTCCCCCCGGCAGCTGCGGCCTGGGACGCGGCACCGGACTCCTCACTCCCCGACGAGATGACAACACGGGAGGGGAGCCGGGTCTTGCGTCTCCGGCTGGCGGTCGGATCCCTGCCGCTGTGCTCCACAGCACCTTCTCCGCCCTCTTCATCAGTTGACGCTGCAGACAGGGAGAAACAAAACACAGGCATCAGGGCACTGTACAATGGAAACATACACACATGACAGTTGCACATGAGTGGCATTGGCAAACCTCAGACATGTCATCACAATCCCCAACACACATGTCATTGCAACTCGCACACATGAGCCATACCACAGCCATATCGCAACTGCCAGCACCATCCCTACACATACAACAGCATCAGCAGCCAAAGGGGAGCCAGACATCACATGCAACACAGGAAGTGCACCACACATGTACACACACCACCACACTTGCATGCATGTGTACACCTCTGCCAAGTGTCGCACTGTTCAGACGGGCATCCATGTCACATCTGCCAATCAGGCTTCCACATCCCGCTGTCACATGCATCCATGTTGCATCACTGTTGCACCCTTGTCAAATACACACACATGCACATGTACACAGTGCTCATACATGCAGCCGAAAACAACGTACATGCGTGACATCACGGACATGTCTACTTACATACACATTCATCCAAACATGTGTGCACGCACAACTGCATTTGTCATGCAAGCCTACACACACAAGCACCATCCATGTCTCACACATTACAGCCCTCGCATGTGTCAGCCCCACGGCCCTGTACACCCCCACCCATACTCGACCACATACAAACAGATGTGCAACCTGTACAATACTGAATAATCACCACACGCACTGCTCACAATCAGGATGCATGTACACTCACCGCTCGACTCCAGACGGGTCTGCTTCTCTAGGACCTGGACGTGGAGCGCTGGGGATATGCGTTCCAGGACCCCCATCTGTTCTTCCGACAAGTGGCCCCGGCGCCCCTTGGCATCCGCTGCCTTCAAGAGGCGCCGGGCCTTGTTCAGGGTCCTGGATCTGAAGTCCTCCCAGCGCTTCCTGACATGTTGTAAGTCCCGGACTGCCACCCCCTCCGCGTTGATGGCAGTCACGATGTCAGTCCAGATCCGAGTCCGTCCTTCCTTGTCGGCGCGGGAACTTCCGAAGAGGGCATCATACTGCCCCAGGACTTGCTCCACCAGGACACCAACTTCGGTGGCACTGAAGCTGGTGCCCCTCTGCCTCTCTGGCCGGGGGTTGTCAGTGGTCACAGATGGTGTTTGCCCCGACATGACAACCCCAGAGGCAGGAGTGGGTGGGCAACTGGGTCCTGGGGCTGGGCTGTGGAGCGATGGAATTCCAGTCGGGAGTCTTCGGTTCCAGCAGGGGTGGTCACAGCAACAGCACCCCTGGCTGATGTGCAGGCAGCAAATGGCAGTGCACGTGGGCAGCAGGCAGTCAGGCAGCAGCAGATGGCAGGTGGGAGCGTGCTCGGGGCTCTGGGGGGCAGTAGTTCGGCCTTCTGGGCAGGAGCGTGGTCTTCCGTGTGCTTACGCGTGGCCAGCTTGGTACGGAGTGATTTGGCACGTTAAAATCCTGCACGTCAGCGTGAAAATCGAGGAAAGGCCCTTAGCGCGTAAGCACGTCAGCACGCATACGCGATTCTATTGGACCAAAGGCCCTCAGCGCGTAAACGCGTCAGCACGCATACGCGATTCTATTGGACCAAAGGCCCTCTGCGCGTAAACGCGTCAGCACGCATACGCGATTCTATTGGACCAAAGGCCCTCAGCGCGTAAACGCGTCTGTGACGTGACCCGCACGGGTGTTTCCCACACAGCACGTGATGACAGAGCACACGTGGAAAGACTGCACGTCAGAGTGTCATTGCGTGTAATTGGACAGCACGTCAGAGTCTCATCGCGTGTGATTGGTGGAAATGGCCCTACACGCAGAAGTGACAAAGCGTGTAATTGGTGGAAATGGCCCTACACGCATAAGTGACAAAGCGTGTAATTGGTGGAAATGGCCCTAGCGCGTACACGCCGCGTAAGTGACGCTGGACGTGTGGGCCTGTATAAAAGGTACGTGTAGAACACCATTTCCTTGTACGTGCTTTTCGTGGAGAGCGAGTGGGTGAATTCTGTACTTCTTGTCGTTTCATACGCGATTTACTTCACGGCGTTTCAAGTTCGTATTCCCTGTTACCTCTGACAGCTTTTTCTCTTTTTTCTCTTTTACTGGTTTACCTGGGCCTGTTCCCTCAAACAGTGTTCCCTTCTACTGTTGTCCTGTCTCCTCAGACAGCGTACAAATCTTCTTTTGGAGGGGGTGTTGCCAACCAAACGCGCTCCTTTTTCACTCTCTTTTACCTGGCAGACGGTGAGTCACGCACGTATCTAACATCTGTGCTTGCCCCGTATGTAGCCTACCCCTTCAGAGGTCATTCTAGGCTTCGTGTGACACGCATACGTTCATTCTTGTGTTACTGGGTGCCACAGCGTAGTGCAGGTTTTTCTTTCTGCACACGTGGTCTAGGAGGGGTTGCGTGCACGTCATCTCCCTTTTTTGGGGCTCCTGTGCGTAGCGTGACCCGTCATCTTTCCCCAGGGGCTACAATCAGCCTTGCAAGAGCACTAGGGTACAATTACCATCTGGTACCCAACCCCTTTGACCCCCAATTGCCCAGGACAATAGTTTACAGCCACTCCCATACGCACATTTACATCAGTGCCATGGCTGGGAGGCGAGGATTCCGTAAGGGTGGCAAAGGTGGAAGAGCCACAAGCGGTGGCCGTGGTGGATCCGGTAGGGGACGTGGTCATTACTTGCAGGGTGAGCCTGTCCCCCCATGTGTGGAGGACCAGTCAAGGGCACCCATAATCCCCCCCCCCTCCCGTTGAGGCTGATGTGGCTGACACCATCCATGCTCAGCCCTTGTTGGACTAGCCCATTGTGGCACCAGACCTGGCTGACTCCATGGCTGACTTCCAGGTCAGCAGGCCTATGACACGTGCGCTGGTGCACGTTGATGTCACCATGCCACGTGCATCTGGGGCAGCAAGGTCATCTGCTGCACCAAGTAGGCAGGGCGGAGAGGCTGCAGGGGAGGCTGCGGCTCCATCCACCCCAGCCCTCACAAACCCAGCCAGGACAGTGTCGGTCCTAGTCCATGCTGCTGACATTCCCCCTGACACCATCACACTAGAGCCAATGCCTGCACCAACTCCCATGCTGAGTGTGCAATCCCACACTCCTGATACAGAGTCCACCAGGGCTCCTGCCCCTAGTGTCCAGAGCGGCGCAGGACACTCAGGATCACCACCACCTTCCAAGCGGAAGAGGAAGAGTGCTCGTCCGGCACAGGCTGATGCCCCAGACACGGCTACACAGTCCGGCCCGTCCAGGAAGCCCAGCTTCACGGATGACGAACTGAATGCACTTGTCGAGTATGTGTCTGCACATGACAACGAGATGGTCATTGTTGCAGGATCCAAGACCACACCTGCACAACGCCAGGCACACTGGCAGACCGTTGCGGACATTGTAAGTGCCCTTGGAATTGTGAGGCGCACAGCCAATGATTGCTATAAGCGCTGGAATGACCTAAAGCGCAGGGCAAAGAGTAAGCTGGCCTAAAGTCATGCCGCAACTCTAGTGACTGGAGGTGGGTCTCCAGTAGTAGACATGGAACTCACTCCACATGAGTCAGTCGCTGGGACCTACGTCACGGAGGAACAGATCCAAGGCGTGGGAGATCTGGCAGATTACGAGGCATTGTCCGGTGAGTGCACATGCATGTGTGTGTCATCCATGTGCAGGGTGTGTGTGTGAGGGCTTCTGTTTGTGTGCCAGGTGAGAGTGTGTGCGCCTGAGTCGTATGGGTCAGCCATGTGCTTCATGCAATACATCCTGCGCAGCTGCATTTGGCCATAGCAGTATCCCTTCTGCCAACAGTAGACATCTAGCCCAACTGCACGCCAGTTGCCCTTGAAGTGTCACCTTGCCACAACATTGTTG
This sequence comes from Ambystoma mexicanum, assembly GCF_040938575.1. Lineage (NCBI taxonomy): Eukaryota > Metazoa > Chordata > Amphibia > Caudata > Ambystomatidae > Ambystoma > Ambystoma mexicanum. Next base: position 894,291,501 of record NC_090934.1, on the reverse strand, counting down.
CTTATTTTTCACTGTTCATTCAGTCAGATTGTTTGCATTCCACCACCTTTACTAGGCATGTCGCAGTCCACTAGTCACATGTCTGACATGGCTATGGTAAAGTGGAGTGACTTTGTTACCTGGATATCATTTGTTCACACATGTCCCTGTGCAATTGGACCATTTCAGACTGGCAGCTCCAGGTGAAAAATCTGACCTGTTAGAATTAGAAAAGCTATTACATGCGGGAACTGGACTGAATGAATAGGTGCTGCCCTCCTCTCCATCTTCACTCAATAGCAATGGTACATGCCATCTGTGTGATGGCATGTGTGTTTCACCTGGCAATCACAGGCCAATGTGTGATGCCACTGCCAGGCAGCATGCAGAAAATGTGTTCATCTTCCATCTTGGTGTCATCAGTGTGTGCCATTTGCCTGCCCTTCATATGCAGTGAGGGTGCATGCATGGGAGGGTTTTAGTCATGTGGGACATGTGTCAATCAAGTACTGGTTCTCTTGCTTCTCAGCCCTCATTGTGTGCCATGGTGCTAATGCCTGTTTCCATTTCTTTGTTTTTATGTCTTTGCAGGGGAAGACGCACCTGATACTGCTGGGGTTGTGGAGATGGTGCAGACCCAGGAGGGGTCCGAGGGCCGACCAACCACCAGTGAGGGACGTGGTGTGGTGGTGGGTGAGAACCCACAAGTGCTGCAGGTCGTGCTCTCAAGGGGTGTCTCTGGCTGCACCTCCCCCGAGCTGTACTCAGGTGTTGATTCGGATGAGACCTACGTGCCGTCGCAGGTGAGTGTTCCAGGGAGGGATTCTGTTCTGTCCCACCCACCTGCACCAGGGTCAGAACCCTCAATGGGGATGTCAGTGTTGGCAGCTACGCCTTTGGTGGTTACGGATGCAGGGTCACACTCCGCGACATCTGATCCTGTTCCTGGGCCAGCAGATCAGAGGGGGAATGGAGTCCTGCAGCCTCAGGCAGTGCCGGCACAGCAAGGCGCAGTTCGCCTTGCCCCAGACAGGTGTGGTGCCCGCCGACGTGGTGGCCGTACGCCACCTGGCAATACCGCATGGGAGCAATCCATTTACGGTATGGCAACACAACAGGCAGCATCATCCGAGATGATGGCTCAGGCCATGGATAGGGTGGCCACTTCCATTCTCCCCCCTGAAAGGCTGATGGAGCGACTAGAGCAGGCAACCGACTCCATCTGCCAGTCACACAGGGAGGACATGTTGGGGTCCAACAGGGACAGGCGGGCGGCACTGGCGACTCTGCAGGAGGCCATCTCCATTGAGTCCCAAGCCCACAGGGAAGCCCTGAGGCAGGAGCTCCTTCACCTCAGGACGACTCTTGTTGAGCTTGAGGCTTCAACACACCAAAGGACAGAACAGCAGCTGGAGCGTCTCACCCGTACGCTCTCAGCTGAGATGCAGGCAACGAGGGCGGAGGTCCGGGCATCCCGTGAGTTGTTGCATGGGGACCTCCGCACACTCATCCTCCAGAACCAGACCTACCACACCTGCATGCTTGCAGCCATGGAGGAGCAGACTAGGGCCTTGCGTGGGCTGCCTCCCATAGTGCAACCACCTCCGGATGCAGCTGCACAGGGTGAGAATAGCGACAGCAGTGATACTCCCACAATAGGGTAGCCGTGTGGGCCATGAGCCCATGGAGGTGTTTTTTTTTCCCAGGACCCACACAGGTGGGTTTTGGTGTGCACCCTGTCCTCGGACCTCCTGGGTGGCCTCCCAAACCCCCCCGGGCCCATCAATGGCCATTTTTGATTTTTATTTTTATTTTTGATTTTTATTTTTAATTTTTTTTTTATTTTTTATTTTTATTTTTTTTAAAAAAATTTTTTATTTTTTATTTTTATTTTTATTTTTATTTTTATTTTTAATTTCTAAATAATTTTTCCCAATTTTTTTGGGACAATTTGTTGGCTTCCGTGGTTCCTGTGGGCATACGCAGCATTGTGGCTGGGCACATGCAGGCTTGTCATGTATTTGGTTCAGATGCTTGGGTTTGAGTCACACACACCCCTCCTGCTTCCCGTTTCCATGGGCTTGCAAAGGGTGTGCCCAAGTGACATTGACGTACATGGTGACATTGGACTCCCACTACATGTGTGGGTAGTCTAGTCAATACTGTGTATACATTCCTAGTGCATATTGCTGTTGTGTTGTACACTGCATGTTGCATTGATGTGTAACTCATCATCTGTGTCTACCTCCCAATTTGCAGGGCCCTTCCTCATGTCTACACAAGGCCCTCTAGTCTGGAGATGGGGTCCATGTTGGCAGCAGTGCACCTACAACTCTACATGGCGCCAACACTGCACAGTTGGTAGTGGTGGGAGTGCAGGCATTTCCAGGTGGTGAGACTACTAATATATAACATTTGTGATGTCATGTTAATGGTAGTACCTGCTCAAGTTTGTTGTTGGTCCTGAATTACTGTGAGCATTTCAGGTGTTGCAAGTTTCAATTAGGGACACTCTACATTGTGACACTAGTGTCATGTTGTGGGGATTACTTTGTTTACCTGCAAATAGCATGACATGGCACGGTGTGTCGTGTGGCGGTGCTGGGGATGGGTTGGCTGACATGGCACTGTCCTCTTGTTGCATTTTGCAAGTGGGTATTCATTTTAGCTGTTTGAATGTGTTACTTCACAAAACTGCATTGGTGGTGTCTGTGTGGGGAGGGATGCACACATTGTGACACTTCCAAGTGAACAATCTCAGGCTGATATGGTTTTCACGGTTCATTCTTCAGACATGCAGGATCAGTGTCAGGTTGAGTCATCATTGATTGTCAGACGGAATGTGCCAGGGCAGTGTGCACTCCACAGGGGTGTGATTTCTATGTGAAGTAATTAGCCACTAGCTGTGTACGGGCTGCCTCCCCCGTGCCCTTTCCCCTCCCATGCGCAGCGGCTGTGCATGTGGTTGGGGATGTGGGGCCACCACCATGTCCACGGCCAGGCCCCGGCGTGTTGCAACGTTGTGCAGGACACATGCTGCCACTATGATCCTGCACACTACTGGGGGAGCGTACAACAGCTGCCCGCCAGAACGGTCAAGGGAGCGAAAGCGTGACTTTAGCACTCCGAATGTGCGCTCCACTATGCCCCGGGTTGTAATGTGGGCTGTGTTATATCTTACCTGGGGTGGCGTGGTGGGGTTCCGAATTGGCGTCATCATGTGGGGGCTGAGAGGGTAGGCACTGTCCCCTGTGGAGGTGGTGATTGGTATCATTGGTGGGGTTGTGACCTTGCTCAGTATCTGACATGCATGCATGTGCAGTGGCATTCATACTCACCAAGCAGCCATATATCGCCATGCCGCCCAGCTTCTAGGTCCCGGCTTAGGGTGGACATTCGGTAAATGAAGCTGTCGTGGGTTGACCCGGGATAGTTGGCATATACTGAGGTGATGATTCCCTTGGCATTACATACTACCTGCACGTTGATGGAATGCCAGTGCTTGCGGTTCCTATAGATGTGCTCAGATGCCCTGGGGGGACGTAGAGCCACATGGGTGCAGTCGATGGCACCTAGCACTTTGGGAAATCGTGCCACAGCGTAAAAATCCAGGGCGGCAGCATGCCTTTCTGCAGGTGTTCTGGGCAGGTATATGTGCCTGCGGACTGATGGGCGTGCAGTGATGATGTTCAAGACCTGGTGTAGGCAGCGTGACTGGGTGGCCTGTGATACACCACCCACAATGGCACTTGTCCGCTGAAATGATCCAGTGGCTAAGAAGTGCAGTACATTGAGGACCTTCTCCAGGGGGCTGAGTGCTTGGGAGCACAGGGTGGGTGATGTGAGGTCATCCTCCCACTCACTCACCAGGTCCAGTATAATGTGTGGTGGAAACCTGTACCTCCCATGCACCTGGTCATCAGGCATCCCGAAAAGGCTGGTTCTGGGTGTGAATATTCTGGCCCTGACTATCCTCCTCCTCCTCCTTTGGTAGGCCACGCCCACTGCTGCTAGGAACGGTATGTTCAATCCTGGGTCTGAGCTTGTTATTTTGTTAGCGCGCAAATTAATGCGTTGCGCGTGTTGTAGGCGAGCGTGTGACCCGTGCACCCCTGAAATCCAGTACCCAGTCCAATAGCGTGTGGGAATTCCCGTGCACCCCGGGATACAGGTGCGCTGACGTACTTGCGTGTGTAAGTGTCCGCGCACCCCTGATATACACGTACATAGGCCAATCGCGTGTACGCGCACTTTTGTCCAATTACACGCGATGAGACTCTGACGTGCTGTCCAATTACACGCGATGACACTCTGACGTGCAGTCTTTCCACGTGTGCTCTGTCATCACGTGCTGTGTGGGAAACACCCGTGCGGGTCACGTCACAGACGCGTTTACGCGCTGAGGGTCTTTGGTCCAATAGAATCGCGTATGCGTGCTGACGCGGTTACGCGCTGAGGGCCTTTGGTCCAATAGAATCGCGTATGCGTGCTGACGCGCTTACGCGCTAAGGGCCTTTCCTCGATTTTCACGCTGACGTGCAGGATTTTCACGTGCCAAATCACTCCGTACCAAGCTGGCCACGCGTAAGCACACGGAAGACCACGCTCCTGCCCAGAAGGCCGAACTACTGCCCCCAAGAGCCCCGAGCACGCTCCCACCTGCCATCTGCTGCTGCCTGACTGCCTGCTGCCCTCGTGCACTGCCATTTGCTGCCTGCACATCAGCCAGGGGTGCTGTTGCTGTGACCACCCCTGCTGGAACCGAAGACTCCCGACTGGAATTCCATCGCTCCACAGCCCAGCCCCAGGACCCAGTTGCCCACCCACTCCTGCCTCTGGGGTTGTCATGTCGGGGCAAACACCATCTGTGACCACTGACAACCCCCGGCCAGAGAGGCAGAGGGGCACCAGCTTCAGTGCCACCGAAGTTGGTGTCCTGGTGGAGCAAGTCCTGGGGCAGTATGATGCCCTCTTCGGAAGTTCCCGCGCCGACAAGGAAGGACGGACTCGGATCTGGACTGACATCGTGACTGCCATCAACGCGGAGGGGGTGGCAGTCCGGGACTTACAACATGTCAGGAAGCGCTGGGAGGACTTCAGATCCAGGACCCTGAATAAGGCCCGGCGCCTCTTGAAGGCAGCGGATGCCAAGGGGCGCCGGGGCCACTTGTCGGAAGAACAGATGGGGGTCCTGGAACGCATATCCCCAGCGCTCCACGTCCAGGTCCTAGAGAAGCAGACCCGTCTGGAGTCGAGCGGTGAGTGTACATGCATCCTGATTGTGAGCAGTGCGTGTGGTGATTATTCAGTATTGTGCAGGTTGCACATCTGTTTGTATGGGGTCGAGTATGGGTGGGGGTGTACAGGGCCGTGGGGCTGACACATGCGAGGGCTGTAATGTGTGAGACATGGATGGTGCTTGTGTGTGTAGGCTTGCATGGCAAATGCAGTTGTGCGTGCACACATGTTTGGATGAATGTGTATGTAAGTAGACATGTCCGTGATGTCACGCATGTATGTTGTTTTCGGCTGCATGTATGAGCACTGTGTACATGTGCATGTGTGTGTATTTGACAAGGGTGCAACAGTGATGCAACATGGATGCATGTGACAGCGGGATGTGGAAGCCTGATTGGCAGATGTGACATGGATGCCCGTCTGAACAGTGCGACACTTGGCAGAGGTGTACACATGCATGCAAGTGTGGTGGTGTGTGTACATGTGTGGTGCACTTCCTGTGTTGCATGTGATGTCTGGCTCCCCTTTGGATTGTGATGACATGTCTGAGGTTTGCCAATGCCACTCATGTGCAACTGTCATGTGTGTATGTGTCCATTGTACAGTGCCCTGATGCCTGTGTTTTGTTTCTCCCTGTCTGCAGCGTCAACTGATGAAGAGGGCGGAGAAGGTGCTGTGGAGCACAGCGGCGGGGATCCGACCGCCAGCCGGAGACGCAAGACCCGGCTCCCCTCCCATGTTGTCATCTCGTCGGGGAGTGAGGAGTCCGGTGCCACGTCCCAGGCCGCAGCTGCCGGGGGGAGGTCCAAGAGGCGGAGGTTGCAGTTGGACTCCTCGGCAGCAGAAGGGGCAGCTGGGACCCCACGGGGCCCAACAGGGGAAGATGGCACGGAGTCATCCAGGTTGGTGGGGGGTTTGGTGGAGGAGGAGGCCGTGCAAGCACCAGAGACGGGGTCTGGAGGTGGGGATCCCACTGGTGCTAGTGGTGCAGTGCAGGACCAGGGACAGGAGGCAGCACAGGCCGCCGCGGAGGTGCCTGTGTGCAATCCTGTCCCCGATCCTGTCCCTGCATCATCTTGCACCAGCAGGGATGCCTACGTCCAGACCCGTTTTCAGGCAGGGGATGAGCTGACGTCAACTGGCCTTCCTCTGCCTGCGGACGTGGCCATCCAGGTCCGGGTGGAGCCTGTCCTGGCTGGTGTGGCGTTGCGTCAACGGGCCATGCGAGGTGACCTGCAGTCTTTTCATGGAGAGACTGCACGTCATCTCGAATGGCTCGTTGACCACGTCAGCCTGCTGGGACAGGTCACCCAGGCCGGATTCCTCCGTCTGATGGGGCTTGCTCTGACCCCCTCCTCAACTGGACCCCCTACGCGCCAGTCGTCCTCTGTGCCATCTTCCCACCCATCAGTCACCTGGGTGCCCTGTGGAGCTGCCTCTGACAGTGCGGCCAGGCTGGTGGAGGAGGCATCCCTGCCACAGTCGGGAGTCGGAGGTCCAGCAGGGGTGGCCACATCAACAACTGCACCCCAGCCGGCGCAGGATGTGCAGGCAGCAGGAGGCAGTACACGGGCAGAGGCAGAGAAGCAGCAACATGGTGGGAGACATGAAGGCTCGGGGCTTTCGACATCAGAGGGGCAGGCATCGGCCGGAGGGCAGGGGGACCCAGGACAGAGAGTGTCTTCCGTGTGGCAGCGGTTGGGCCACGCCATAGGTGCGGAGCGGCGGCGGGCGGAAGAGGCGCGGCTCACAATGGTCAGGGCGGAGAACTCCATGCGGAGGGCCCTGAGGCGGGCCGAGTGCCTCGAGGCAATCCGCAGGGGGTTGGAGGAGGACACGGCGTCGTCCCTGCGGACCCTCGGGGCCATGGAACTGGACCGCCTCCGGGACATCGAACAGGAGTTCGATGATGCCCTGGCCCGGGACACCACGGAGTGAGCCGCTGGACTTGCCCGCCGCCTTTGTATATAGTTCTTTAGTTTTAGGTTTCCTTTGTTTCTTATTATGATTTGGAGTCGACGGACACTGCTCCACTTTTTGTATATAGTTGATTTTTAGTTAGGTTTTTTAGTAGGTTTCCTTTGTTCAGTTGGGCTCATGGACCCTGGGTAGTTTTTTACATAGTTCTTTATTGCATAGAGATTTTTTTACATTTGACTTTGGACGACATTTTTTTGGATTCTGATTTGCAGTTTTTTTTTTTAATACGGACATGCAGCTTATTTTTTCTCATTCCCATTGTAGTTTGTTTCCTTTCTTTAGCATTCTTTATTTTTTTCAATACAATTTTGTTTTCATACTTCACTGTGTGGTATCATCTCATTGGTTTCATGCATGTCATTTTGGGTGTTTTCCCATTCAGTTGCAACCATTGTGTGTGACGGACATGGGTTCATTAGCTTCATGAACATTGGGGGTGTAACATGTGATTTCCATTTCCATGTGGGTGAATGGGTTACTTGGTAGGGCTTTTTGGCTGTGGAGGCTGACCATTACGCACATGATTGGGGATTGTGAGGACCTGGTGGAGGGTGCCCCTGGTGGCTGGGGGGTGGGGGTGGTGGGAGACATGGGTGGGGGCCTGGTGGAGGCTGCCCATGGTGGCAGGGGGGTGGGGGTGGTGGGAGACATGAGTGGGGGCCTGGTGGAGGCTGCCCATGGTGGCAGGGGGGTGGGGGTGGTGGGAGTCATGGGTGGGGGCATGGTGAAGGCTGCCCCTGCACTGCTGGGGGGTGGGGTGGTGGGAGACATGGGTGGGGGCCTGGTGGAGGCTGCCCATGGTGGCAAGGGGGTGGGGGTGGTGGGAGACATGAGTGGGGGCCTGGTGGAGGCTGCCCATGGTGGCAGGGGGGTGGGGGTGGTGGGAGACATGGGTGGGGGCCTGGTGGAGGCTGCCCCTGCACTGCTGGGGGGTGGGGGTGGTGGGAGACATGAGTGGGGGCCTGGTGGAGGGTGACCCTGGATGCTGGGGGGTGGGGGAGCAGGGGGACATGAGTGGGGGCCTGGTGGAGGGTGCCCCTGCACTGCTGGGGGGTGGGGGTGGTGGGAGACATGAGTGGGGGCCTGGTGGAGGGTGCCCCTGCACTGCTGGGGGGTGGGATGGTGGGAGACATGAGTGGGGGCCTGGTGGAGGGTGCCCCTGCACTGCTGGGGGGTGGGGGTGGTGGGAGACATGAGTGGGGGCCTGGTGGGGGCTGCCCATGGTGGCAGGGGGGTGGGGGTGGTGGGAGACATGGGTGGGGGCCTGGTGGAGGCTGCCCATGGTGGCAGGGGGGTGGGGGTGGTGGGAGACATGAGTGGGGGCCTGGTGGAGGCTGCCCATGGTGGCAGGGGGGTGGGGGTGGTGGGAGACATGAGTGGGGGCCTGGTGGAGGGTGCCCCTGCACTGCTGGGGGGTGGGGGTGGTGGGAGACATGAGTGGGGGCCTGGTGGAGGCTGCCCATGGTGGCAGGGGGGTGTGGGTGGTGGGAGACATGAGTGGGGGCCTGGTGGAGGGTGCCCCTGCACTGCTGGGGGTGGGGGTGGTGGGAGACATGAGTGGGGGCCTGGTGGGGGCTGCCCATGGTGGCAGGGGGGTGGGGGTGGTGGGAGACATGGGTGGGGGCCTGGTGGAGGCTGCCCATGGTGGCAGCGGGGTGGGGGTGGTGGGAGACATGAGTGGGGGCCTGGTGGAGGCTGCCCATGGTGGCAGGGGGGTGGGGGTGGTGGTAGACATGAGTGGGGGCCTGGTGGAGGGTGCCCCTGCACTGCTGGGGGGTGGGGGTGGTGGGAGACATGAGTGGGGGCCTGGTGGAGGGTGCCCCTGCACTGCTGGGGGGTGGGGGTGGTGGTAGACATGAGTGGGGGCCTGGTGGAGGCTGCCCCTGCACTGCTGGGGGGTGGGGGTGGTGGGAGACATGAGTGGGGGCCTGGTGGAGGGTGCCCCTGCACTGCTGGGGGGTGGGGGTGGTGGGAGACATGGGTGGGGGCCTGGTGGAGGGTGCCCCTGCACTGCTGGGGGTTGGGGTGGTGGGAGACATGAGTGGGGGCCTGGTGGGGGCTGCCCATGGTGGCAGGGGGGTGGGGGTGGTGGGAGACATGGGTGGGGGCCTGGTGGAGGCTGCCCATGGTGGCAGGGGGGTGGGGGTGGTGGGAGACATGGGTGGGGGCCTGGTGGAGGCTGCCCATGGTGGCAGGGGGTGGGGGTGGTGGTAGACATGAGTGGGGGCCTGGTGGAGGGTGCCCCTGCACTGCTGGGGGGTGGGGGTGGTGGGAGACATGAGTGGGGGCCTGGTGGAGGGTGCCCCTGCACTGCTGGGGGGTGGGGGTGGTGGGAGACATGAGTGGGGGCCTGGTGGAGGGTGCCCCTGCACTGCTGGGGGGTGGGGGTGGTGGTAGACATGAGTGGGGGCCTGGTGGAGGCTGCCCCTGCACTGCTGGGGGGTGGGGGTGGTGGGAGACCTGAGTGGGGGCCTGGTGGAGGGTGCCCCTGCACTGCTGGGGGGTGGGGGTGGTGGGAGACATGGGTGGGGGCCTGGTGGAGGCTGCCCATGGTGGCAGGGGGGTGGGGGTGGTGCGAGACATGAGTGGGGGCCTGGTGGAGGGTGCCCCTGCACTGCTGGGGGGTGGGGGTGGTGGGAGACATGGGTGGGAGCCTGGTGGAGGCTGCCCATGGTGGCAGGGGGGTGGGGGTGGTGGGAGACATGAGTGGGGGCCTGGTGGAGGGTGCCCCTGCACTGCTGGGGGGTGGGGGTGGTGGGAGACATGGGTGGGGGCCTGGTGGAGGCTGCCCCTGCACTGCTGGGGGGTGGGGGTGGTGGGAGACATGGGTGGGGGCCTGGTGGAGGCTGCCCATGGTGGCAGGGGGTGGGGGTGGTGGGGGACATGAGTGGGGGCCTGGTGGAGGCTGCCCATGGTGGCAGGGGGGTGGGGGTGCTGTTAGACATGAGTGGGGGCCTGGTGGAGGGTGCCCCTGGTGGCTGGGGGGTGGGGGTGGTGGGAGACATGCATTGTTGATCAGTAGTGCAAGGTGACATGTGGGTTGGCTGGGGGGCATGCCCATGGTGGATGGGCTGCCTGCGGGACATGAGCAGGGGTGCAGCCTAGTCCCCCGTGGTGTGGGCTGCCTGCAGGGGCCGTCGAGGTTGTGGAGCGTACACCTGGGAGGACCCACACGGCCAATTCACGTGTAGTACTCCCCAGAACCCCTGAAATACACATTCCCTGCTGAAATCGCGTGTGCAACTTCCCGCGCACCCCTGAAATACACGTACCCTGCTCGCACTGGGACAATCGCGTGTGGAACTTCCCGCGCACCCCTGAAATACACGTACCCTGCTCGCACTGGGACAATCGCGTGTTGAACTTCCCGCGCACCCCTGAAATACACGTACCCTGATGAAATCGCGTGTGGAACTTCCCGCGCACCCATGGAATACACGTACCCTGCTCGCACTGGCCCATTCGCGTGTGGAACTTCCCGCGCACCCCTGAAATACACGTACCCTGATGGAATCGCGTGTGGAACTTTCCTCGCACCCATGGAATACACGTACCCTGCTCGCACTGGCCCATTCGCGTGTGGAACTTCCCGCGCACCCCTGAAATGCACGTACCCTGCTGAAATCGCGTGTGGAACTTCCCGCGCACCCCTGAAATACACGTACCCTGCTGAAATCGCGTGTGGAACTTCCCGCGCACCCCTGAAATACACGTACCCTGCTGAAATCGCGTGTGGAACTTCCCACGCACCCCTGAAATACACGTACCCTACTGAAATCGCGTGTGGAACTTCCCGCGCACCCCTGAAATACACGTACCCTGCTTGCACGGGGCCAGTCGCGTGTGGAACTTCCCGCGCACCCCTGCAATACACGTTCCCCGCTTGGCGTTTGCTGTTTGCCAGCCCGGTGAACTGGTCCAGGGTTAGCGCAGCCCTTTGCGATGATTTAGCGATTTTGATGGCTTTTCCTTGCGCGAGGGCGTTCTTGGGGGCGTTACTGGCGCTGCTGCAGGGTCGCTGCGATTCTCTGCGCCACGGCTGGTTTGGAAGCCTAAAATCCATGAATACGCTGTGCGCGGAAATCGGTTTTAGCGCACGTGCCTGGCGCAGTCAATCGCACGCGGACACTATGCGCCAGCCGCTTGCGACACTTTTCTGCGAAATTCTATGAACTACCCTCAAAATCTTCCACATCAGAGCTGAAATCACAGGAGCTTTCCCATGTGCAATTCTAATTGGAATGTGGTGGCCATTATCATAAGTAGTACCATGCACTATTCCTAAACTCAGGCATAGCTTTATTTAGAGATTATCCTGCCACCATCATGGGCTACTTATTATCATTGATGTATGGGTACTGGGGTGCATACCTTAAATGCCTCCCCTGCATGGCAGAGACTTTTCTGTCACTGCCGCTGTCACATGGGCATCTGTGACCTCTGGGCCTGCTCAGGGAAATAGGTAGAGCAGGTGCTGCAATTCAGGATACTGATGCAGCAGGCCACATATACACACTATGCATTTGGCGTGGAGCTGGCCAAAGGGGAATCTGATCAGCAGATTACCCTTTCTAAGATGAAACTCCCCACATCATTTTATTGTTCAATAACAATAAAAAAAAGCCATGGCTTTGCGCCTTTGTCAGAGGGTGATTCCTCACAATGTTGTTTTCAGGAGATCTTTTGGTCAACATTTGGGGCTGCATATGTACGCTGTGAAACAATATCAGGACAGTATCCATCTAGTTCTAAATGAAATCCTAAATTTTGATCTAGAATATCATGTTTTTTGTGATTTTGTTTTAGAATCAGTGTTTTGAGTTACAGTACTAATGCAGCATGTTTTGTTGTTTTAATTATTGGTCCAATTTCTACCAGGTCAGCACTCAAATGTGCATGGTAGTCCATGCAGGTGTTTTTCTGAAAACATGCATCAAACTGAATGATGAAAAAATAAATGTCCAGCCTCAGGGAAAGTGGTGTGTCCCCCTCCCAAGAACATGCCCATCATTCAATGTTGCCCTATTGTGAATGGAGTGAAATAGCTCCCCTTTTGTATTGTTGATGACTGCCTCTCCTCACTGATGTGATACAATTTCACTTCCATTACATTTCAAAAACTTGAATATTTCTGCCATATAACAACATGAAAACAAGCTAGCAATCCCATAACCTGAGTATAGAAATGCAGCATGTTTCTACATCCTTACAATAATCATAAGAAGTAAGTTTGACTGTAAGAATAAGCACTATTTCCTTGGGATCGTGGAGAAAAAGCAGCTCTGAGATCTGGTACACGAGCCAAATATGTGCTCCCCATCAGCACATCACACTCCCCCTCCCTTTCACAGAAGACTCCACATTCGCACTTCTGATGCATACAAAGAAAGAGAGATTCCAACATTGAAAATTAGTCCCAGTGAATGATCATGGACAATGATAGGGAAGAGTACACCAATGGCTCAATAGCTTTATTGAATGTTCCAAATTAGAACTGTGCATAGCCCAGAGAACAAGTGTGGAGAATGCTTTGGGATGCTTACTTCGCTCGAACTGTCCAAGCGCAGAGAAGTGGTGTGGCTTGACCTCTACCATTGACCAAGTTCTCAAGTATTTCTAAGAAGCAGGGCAGAGCTGGTAGTGGAGGAGAGCCATGAACAAGCTAATAGCTGACCTCTGGTATAAAGTAGAAGTGTAGAACATAGGACGAGATGGTTACTAACCCATCTTGCTCCCCAAACCTGGGTATTTTGTTAGCCTCCCAAGGGTGGTGCAGTGGAAAACTATGTGCAAATAGGAACAAACCAGACAAGAGGGAGCATCCAAAAAAAAAGAGACAACACACATTCTAGGCTATCGCCTACATAAATTGAAAATGTTACAAAGAAAAATGCAAACGTTAATGCATTAATTTAAATAATGCAATATAAAATACATCAAAGCTAAATAAATAGTCAAGGCATTTCAAGCAAAAGAGCATTGGCCACAGAGGCTAAAAGGATTCCAAATGCGACAGCACTGACAAGTTAAACAAACGTGATATAATAATGCTCAGAGAAAGCAATACCTTACGCATATACTTAATGAAACAAAGAACCACACTTAATAATCTGAGAATTGCCAACAGAACAAAGGAGAGTGGGATGGGCGTAGAGTAGGAATGGGCTCACCCATCATGAGCATTCTCACAGTCTAAACTATCCATAATGGATATGCACAAGGCAACGTTGCTTAAAGGAAAATATGACAAACCAAATACGTCCGCCATGTAGCTTGCTGGAAGGGTGGAACAGATAGAGATAACCTGGAACACCAACTTCTTAGAAATTAAAATTATTATTGGTGGCAAGCCCTAACAAGTAAGAGTCAAATAAAGTCCCCCATTTAGAAACATCTTCAAAAGGACTTATGGCAGAAGAAATTGTTGGCAAATTCTGGGAGTTCCAAAGGGTGCAAAAGAACATGATCTTCGGAAATTCCTGGCAAGATGAATTTGATCATTTTCAGACATGCCACAAGGCAGAGGCATTGATATAAAATAAAAATGTCAATAAGTCCTTCGGGAGCTAATGGGAAAAGCAATACAGCATTTCTCTTTATCATGGATGATGTGCATTCAGGAGATGTAATACTGACAGCCGCACAGAGGAATAGGAAATTAAAGTGGCAGAGCTTGCCCATACCTACGTGTATGATAACAGCTGAGAAACCAGGGTTAGAAAAAGACCTTCAAAGATATTAACAACAAAATTCAGACATTAGAATCAGAATCATGCTTCCAGATAAAAAGAGCGGGTCCGTAAATAAGGTGCTGGTAACAAGGTAACCGGCACGATTTCTGAACCGGCTCACACAGAGTCTGCCAGTTGGGGCTGTGTACTACTACCGGCAGGCCTGATCTGTGCCCTATATTATTACTCCATTTCATAATTTTCTTTTTTTTTTGATATTGATGAAATCATAGAACCCCAGGCATTTGTTCCCCTAAAGTTGTCTCATATTAGGTTCAGTTCCCTGTAGGCCTTCAACGCCTTGTTGAGGCTTTTGCTTTCTATGCAGAAGTGGACTCACTGATCATAAACTATTGTAAGAAAAACGTCCTCCATTTACAAAAATCATATGGGCAGTCCTCATTTGTATGGAGACTGGTGCAAGATAAATTGGAGGTGGTGGATAACATTATTTGAATGGGGTTTCCCGTGCTTGCTTACGCAAACAGGAAAACTTTTTATATCACACACAAAACTGCCCCACAAAAGGCAGGCGAAATACCTGGTGATTGAGATCTGCTCCTTCAATAAATGTCTGCTAGACACTAGAGGCATGTTCACATTTTCCCCACCACAGGGAATTGCTCAAATCATCTGATGCACTTCACTACTTTATCAAAGAACAAGTTGTGCCACACCAAATTCAAGCACTCCACACCATGGTACACATCCCAGCTATCCGCCAACAAATGCTTTATCAGATTCTTTTTAAAGAAGTGGCACAAAGGAAAAAACCCAGAGGATCTCTCATCCTTCAAATCCCAGTGCACCCAACGCAGACACATTATCTCATCGGCTATGTCGGCTTACTAGCCTTGGGAAATTGAGGCAGCCTCTAATAGGAGAAAAGCCTTATTCGAAGTAGTTCAGCACTGTGCCAGGCCCAGACCTGTCCCTGATAGGTCGACATGACAAGCAAAATGCAACAGAATTAATAACTACTTCAATAACAAAACTGATAACATTAGACCTCTCATAGATACCGCCCAACAAAACTGCTATCCATTCCCTTGGGCAATGCTCTTTTGGACCAGCTTTTCCGTCTTCTGCCCAAAGGCTCTTTCCGACACACTTGTTTTCCTTTAATCTACTGCTTACACAGAACAACTTCCTCTGTGTCTCCCCCATTAAACTCAATGGCCCAGCGAACAACACACTCCTCAGTATTGTGAAAGCATCCCTTATGTGCATTTCCAGATATGTTGAAATCAGGTCTCACATGTCTCACATGACCCCCTCATATGACCCCGTTCTTGAAAATTCCTTGATTGATCCAGAGAACCTAGCCAACTACAATGCCATCATGAGCCTCCCATTCATTGGAAAGTTCCTCTCAAAAGTAGTTGCAATGCAACTACTTGTCATTATCAACCAGCTTGGCCTCCACTATTTCCAGTCCAGCTTTCCCTCTGAATGCTGCACTGAGACTCCAACCATCCAAGTGGTGGGCAATGCACTGAAAATCAAAGAAACAGGGGGATCATGGCTTCTAGTCCTCTTGGACCTCTCTGGCTCCTTCAATACATCTCACCACCCACCTCCTTCATTGCCAACAGAATGGGCTTCTCTGCAACCATCTCAAAATGGTTTCTGTCCTGTCTGGCAGCAAACACACCAAACAGATGAGTTAATTCATATATAGCCAGCTCTCAGTAATTGGGGTACCCAATGGTTCTATACTCCCCTCAATGTTCTTCAAGCTATACATTGAACCTGGACCTACATCAGTATTCTAATGGCACTCAAATGTATATTGATGTCAGTGGCCCCCAGGACATTGTTTGCCTCCACAAATGCCTGGATACCATCCACACATGGATGTCAAATGCCTACCTCAAACTGAATGCCAAAGTACCACATTTCAGTTTCCCCACCAAACAAAAACATTGTGAAAAATTGGCTGGTTGACATGTGCCTCAACCCTCTGCTGTTTAACGCAGCCAAACCCTAGGCTTCATTGTTAACTTTAGCTTTTCCTTCCAAAATCACAAAGCCAACAAGGAGTTTGGATACAGATCTCACAATTCTTCACAATCAAACCCTTCATCCCCTCATGTATTTTCCACATAGTGGTCCAAACCCGTGTGACCTCAAACATTGATGGTGGAAACACACTCCTTACTGGAATTCCAGCTGGGCAACAGTCCCCCCTTAAGGTAACCATTCATGCGCTGAAGCCTGTCTCATGACAGGTGCCCCAACATTGACTGTACTGCTCCAACTCTGTGCAAACTTCACTGGCACCCCTCCCACACAGGTTCATATTCAAAACTGCATATATCACCTACAAAGCAGTCTCAAATGTAATACCACACCTCTGGAGGCTCTCCCATCTCACATAGCAAAACTATCAAAAGGTTGAAGTGTTGAAGTCAAGCGGCCCCTAAAGGGAAGACACACAAGTAGTCCTTTTCCTTCCACTCCCCCACCATTGGGAACTCAATCCTGGCAGTGGCTCGAAATGCCCCCACCATCCTCCAGTTCCAAAAAACACTAAAAAATGGCACTTTCAATAATATATGCCAGATGAATAAAAATCCCTTAATCTCTTCACTGGCAGCACTGCGCTATTGTTTAAAAGGCCAAGGCTGGCAAAGTCCTTTTGTAAAGCACTCTTTTGCACTAGAGCTAGATTAGAGCTAAAAGAAATACAGTTAATAAAAAATTATCACCAATGCCAGGCTTTCACACATTGGACTTTCCATCACCTCTAGAACATACAAGCTGCCCGTTTTCTTCCCATGACAAATCCTGCATGATCTTCTCCTATTCAGTGAATTGTCATCTTGGAAGGTTTATTTACAATTTCATTGCAAACAATCCTACAGTAAAATTAAAGTTAGCACTGATTTAGGTAAGTTGATTCACATTTCCCTGGTCTTAATAATGTTTCCAATGAAGCATGTTCGAAATTATATTAACATTTCCTCCCTTGTAATATTTCATTTGCAAGCTGTGCTAGATCAAGGTCTATTAGATCCTTACATTCTTTTATGAAGTTTGACATTAATACCATCATCACCAGAGACTTCCCATTTCTCATTTAATTCACACTGATTATTAATTTTGTTTCAGTAGTTCTCACCCACAAAGTCTTTTTTACTATGAAGGAACATTTACTTAAATCAACCAAGTTGTCGCTTGCCTACTTTTCATTGCCTCAATACAAATAATTATTTCTCAAAATTGCCAATTCTCTAAAACATCTGGCTAGCACCAGAATGTTTTAAATGCCGATTCATGTAAATAATATATTCTTTATCATGCTATAAATGTAAACAGAGATCTCAATAAGCTATCTGGAGCTACCATAAACTCAAGTATCCACTGATCAAACCCATTGTCTATTTCCAGCTGAAATAATCTCTAAAATTAATTTCAGGTTTTTACTCTGCAATAATGGCATAGGGTTGGAAGAACTAATCCACGTGCGCTAGTGTTCTTGGTAAGCTTTTCCTAAGCAATTTCTCCAATATTTTAGAGTCCATGTAATTGTGTATTTGGGAAGCCAAGGACAGTCTGAAAAAAGAAAACGCATTAGGACAGGACCATCATTTCTGTCTCTGATCCTTGTTTTTCCCACTTCGTACAAATTCTTGTATTATCTTTAAAAGCCGTCTCGTAAATAATCTGTTCATAAATCCATTTCATCCATGTCCTTGTCTAGAATGTGATGAACCACATTCCTTTTCCTCATTCTCTTAATTACCATGCTGACACTCTTCCCAATAAATTACCCTATTCTTATGTCTTTTATAAAAAGGTTGATGCATTCATTAATTGCATCTCCTAATACACCTACCCTCCCACATTAATTCTCCAACTCCTCTAATTCCTCCATTTAATGTTGCTTCATAGGTTGTTGAATGGTTTTATTGGTATCCCTACAAAATATCCCCACCAAAAATTTCGCCGTACATATAGCTGTTTGTCTCGCCATAGACAATATTTTTGGTGGGCCTAATTTGTGGGAGCGGGGGTTGCGGGGGTGTCCCCCTTACATTTTAAAATAATGCAGGTGTTGCGAGGCTGTCCTCCGCAGGGTCCATGGGTCAATATCACCACAAAAATATGGCGATATTTTTGTATCTCAATATCTTTGCGAGGGGTATTAACACATGGAACCGTTTTATTACAGTCTTGGGTGTCATTATCCCCCCCCCCCCAGCCCAGATGAAGGCTCCCGAGTGTCCAACACTATTTCTGAATAGGATTTCACTTCATTATTTATGAGGAAATAGCTATGGAAGACCTCCCTTATCTGATCAGTTTTGAAAGCCTTCTCCACTGTATCCTTGCCTGGAATTATATGAACAACATTCATTTAACTAATTTGTCTTAAATGCCAAGCTAACAAACTTCCAATTGTATTTCGTTCCCCATATAGTTTTATTAAACAGGTCTGGCCTTTTAGTAATTCCTTACTCTACTTAACCTATCTGACATCTTTTTCTTAATGTCCTGTGCTTAGTACCTTTATGACATACCTGCTCCATTTCTTCTTTCTCTTTGCTCCCTGAGTTTCATATAAGTCCTTATGTTATTTCGAGTGTTTCGAGAACATTTATGTCTCCATGGATGCTGCACTGTGACTAAAACCTCATGACCACAGAAATAAATCTATCCATGATATTGTCTGACACAACTTTGAGAAATGATTATTTGTTTACATGGATGGGTTTTATTTCCTTTTTCTGTCAAGGTAATATTCTGCGATTAACCAATATAATGCATTATTGGTTTTGGATCACTTTACTCTTTCCCTTTCTCCCCTTCCAAATCCTGTCTAAGACTAAGTTGAATTTGCAACCCATTATCAAACCGTGGGGAACTTATTTGTTTCCAATCTTATTTGCTCAATTGAATGGGAGTGACTCGAAAATAGACTTTTTTATGTACTATGTGTATGTGCTCCATAAGAGCCAGGTAATCTGAAAATCAACTATCTACTTGACACTCTGTATTTACTTAACACTAATCTTTCTCTATCTATAGCATAATTTCTCCTACAACTCAGCTTGAGGAGTTAGCAAAAGCCAAAATGCATTCTTGTAACTCTATCATGTTCTCAAACTAGATCTCTTTGGCCTTTGCTAGGTTATTTTCCAGAACCATTAGATTGTCAGTTCCTGTTCTCTTGAAATACACCATCAAAACGTGCAATGCTTTGATATTATTTAACTGATGCTAATTAATAGATACACTGTACTTATTTCAATCCCATTGTTCACAAACCCTTGGCTTCTACCTAGACTCCACTTTCACCTTTAAAAAACAAGTTAATGCTATGGCATCCGCCACATCTTATACATGCAAACTCATCAGAGCAGCCAAACCTTTTCTCTCCCTGTCTAACTGTATCACCCTAGCCAGGGCTCTCATCCTGTCCAAGCTGGACTATTGCAACGCACTTTATGTAGGATGCAACAAATATATTACGAACAAAATTCAGATCCTCCAAAATAACGCCCTTAGAGCGGCCCTCAGTATCCCTGATATTAGAAGGTCTGTCAATTGGCTTTCTACCAAATATAAAATATTCCTCAAATCGGTTTCCCTGACCCACAAATGCCTCCACCAAACAGCCCCTCAATACCTTATCACTAGATTCACCAGAACTACCTCCTCTCGCCCCTCTAGAATGGCCAACTCCAATCTCCTCCTGGTGCCCAGGTTTAAACGTTTCATGTCGGGTGGGAACAGTTTTCCTGTTAAAGCAGCACAATACTGGAACTCCCTTCCACCACCTTGCAGGGAGGACCTCCCCTACCGCCTATTCAGAACTAAGACCATCCATTGGCTCAAGACTCATGACACATAACAACCTCTTGCCCTATTGCTACCCTAATGCTCCACCACTATGATTGTAAATATGTACATTTAGGTTGTCAACTGCTCAGTGTAGTTGAGACAACAGTTTTCATGAGACAACCGATTTATTGTATTTAGTATTACTTATATTGTATATTTCTGTAACCCATGCCTCATCGGCGTGTATTGTTTCTTTTTACACGTCCAGCACTGTAACCACGGCTGGACTTCATTCTTGTATGTAACCAAGCTTTGCAATCCTCTTGTTGCCTCTGCGCCTTGCTACCCCTCTTAGGGTTAGGTGCGCAATATAAATAAATAAATACTAAACATAATAAAGTATATTTGATGTTTAAGTGTGGGAGTTCAACACATTAAATTCAGTGTTATTGCAAGAAAACATTCAAAATGTGGCATAAAAGAAAGATTAATAACTTATTGGAAGGGTTGCTCTAATGACGTGTCTGCTTTGTGTTGTGTGAAGTCATGAAAAAGTATATGAATGTCTCACTCTGTTAAACTAGACACCATTCAATGAATTTTCTTTTTCTATAAATAAATATTTTTCTACCAGAATGTGTTCTTTAGTAGGGTTTCTCACATAAACTATAAATATATTGATATTGTTTCCTTTTCATGAAAATGTACATTTTTTAATTTTATTTTGGTTTCTCTTATTTTGTATTGTGGTTGATGTACACATTGTACATTTATACACATTTCATACAAACATTTAATTTATTTAATACGCATAGCAGAAGCTTTGCATATACAACATTTAAAAACATACGACATAAATACAACAATTTAAAATTCCATATTATATGTTACAAACAGAGCTGATAAAACAGAATAATCACTTATAAAAAGATCTTATTACATCAAGGAGAACAGCTTCTAAAATGATAAAATCACGCCATAGTATCCAATATCTTCATAATTTCATCACATTTCCACTAACATTTTACAAGATAAAATATCAGATTAATATTGCATCCTTTACGAAACCCTGACTATATCACAGACAGATCTTCTATATTGATGGTATTTTTATACGCTTTCAGATGATTACATCATAGTCCCATTAGACTTTCACATTCAAATAATAGATGTTCCAATATATCTATACAGTCAACGCTGCATAGCCTACAGTAGCGTCTATTATGCTGAATTCTCAACCGGGCACCCTGAGTCATTAAAGCAATACTTATAAAACATTTCAGCCTTAAATATTGTTTGGCTATTGCACTGCTAGGAAATGCCACCATGTTTTATTATGTTACTTGGCGTTTATATAGCGCTCTATATATCGTTGGTATGACCTCAAAGCGCTGGTAGGTTGAACGCCCTAGGGAACCATAGTTCTGGTCAGTTGAGAGAGGTAGAGACAAAGGGTGCGTGGGTGCACTAGTTATGTGCGCAGATGATGTAATTGCTTGATGGTAGCAACATTCTAGCGTTACACTGCACACAATTTTGTGAAAATAGTTCTGAAGGTGCAGCAACTGCTCCGTGTCCAAAACCTGCTTCCCCCTTTTCCCAACAAAGTCCACAGTAGGCACAACTCCCCCAACCCTTCGTGTCTGAGCCCCGCCTGCCCTTGCAGGTGTTCCTGGGCTGGGAGAGTGCCGTTTATTCAGGGAAAGCTGAGCCCTCATTGCTACCACCAGATGCCCCCGTCGCTTGGGCCCCCAAGAGACGCTGGTTCCGAGAAGAGTGAAGACCCTTCCAGCTTTCCCATGGCTCATTCGGAGTCTGTCTCTTGTCACTGGTCGCCAAAACACTGCCTCACCGTGCCGCTACGTCAACGGCCAGGCCTTGCCATACTGCTATTTCTTATGCAGGGTGGGTGGATGGAAAATGAAAATCTGGTCCTCAGATGCAGCGGGCGTCCTTCTGCTTAGGGTTGCGATGCCCGTGCAGTAGGACGCCCGCCAGTTTGCATGGCACTTGTCATGCCCCCTTTCTTTTTTGCCCTTCGCAGGCTTTCCTTGCACCTTGGCGTGCTTTACCACAACCCTCCCATTACCCAGTGCAGAGGGAGGAGGAGCACCCTGCCTAGGTATTGGGGCACCTCCTCCATTTTAACGTTGTAATGTACATTTTAATGTAACGGGGCCTAGCAGCTCTACTTGTACTTTTTATATAATCGTTTAAGACTATTCTTTTTAATGTAGACTGCTCCGCAGCACCCTGCTTGCCAATTCATGCAGGTGTGAATTATCTTTCCCAGGGTGCTCAGTATGTAATAGGTGTCAAGTGTGCAAAAGGCATCCACGAATGCACCCATCATGGTATCCGTTTCTAGCCTTATCATAGTATCACAAAATAGAATAGTATTCCTAATTGCATCTCAAACTCCAGGTACAATAATTCTATAGATAAAGTCGGTGTAAGCCCAAATAACATGCGTAGTACTGTTGATTCTTATCTTCTCAAAACAGAAGTGTAATTTCCACCCCTTATTTCAATGCCATAAAATATGATTGAGCAGACTTTCGTATGATAAAGCAGCATCACTGTCTCAAAAGACATACCTCTCTGTCTACCTACAAAATGATTTAACACATTGGGCCTCATTCCGACCCTGGCGTTAACCAAGGCGCTATTAGCGCCTTGGTTGACACCGTTATCTTTCCGACTCCGCCATGGTGAATGGCGGAATTACCGCCCCATTCCAAGGTTGGCGGGGTCGGTAATTCCCCATTCACCATGGGCCCTTCCCCATTCCCATTTTTGGCCCATAGGGCTCAATGGGAATGGGGAAGGCGCTAATTATTAAATTACGGTGCCATAATTACCTCCTAGGTCCCTTTGCGGGTTGGTTTTTTAACGCCTGCAAAAAGCAGGCGTTAAGTACCAACCCGCAAAGGGAACTCTGAAAAGGGCGGTAAGGGTTTAACGGCACCGGTCTCGTTACCGGTGACCGTTAATCCTTACCGCCCGACTCGGAATGACCCCCATTAACTGCTTGGATACATTTACCCCTGATCACATTCCAATGTGTGTCCCATTTCAGTTTACTCTGAAGATGGATACCCAGATACTTATAAGTATCAGCATTCTCCATCACGAATCCATTCAGATAAATTCTAGCTTTTACGAATGGTTGGAGTAAATACCATGGTCTTACTCTTCTCGATATTTATTTCCAGCCCATTGTGACGTGTGTATGTTCCCAAGGTTTCAAACAAGTTTTCAAGACCTTTTGGTGTGTGGTCGATCAACACCAAACCATCTTCATAGGTTAACCAGCTTTTAAAGTGGCAACCTACTTTAACAGGACGTAGTGTTAGGTTAACAAAATCCAAACCCAAGTCACAGACGTACAGATTAAAGAGGGTTGCTGCAACCACGCACCCTTGCTTTACTCCACGTTTGGTGGTAAACGGGGCAGTCAAGCAGCCCTCACCATCCGATCTAATCCTAACTGACGTATCCGAGTATAAAAGCATTATCATCTTCAAAATTCCTGCCGGTATTTTCCATGCCACAAGTTTTTTCCAAAGTCGACTTCTAATGACAGAATCAAATGCGGCATAGAAGTCTATGATTGCTTCATAAACTTTAGCATTCCTTCTTTCCCAGGTGTATTCTATGGAGGATACAAGTATTAGCAAATTATAGGCCGTATTAGAGTGTTTGATAAAACCCATCTGGTTTGGGGGGAGGATCTTATTTACTGCAATCCAATCATTGGCCCTCATTACGACCCTGGCGGTAAGTAAGCTACATTACCGCCATGGCGTAATCATCGTTTACGCCATGGACCGATGGCGGAAAGAGCGCCATATTCTGACCCATCGCGCACGAGCATTACGCCATGGCGGTAATGTAAACTACGCCATGGCGTAAACAGCCCTTACCGGCATCGAATGCCGCGCTGGGTGACCTACCGCCACCCATCATTGCGCCGACCGTAATCAGCGGGCCCCGTAATTAGCGGGCACCGTAATTAGCGGTCACCGCAAATAAGCAGAACCGGAAGTAGCGTCATCGCGGCAGAACGGGAAAGAGCACAGCGGCCATCTTTAAAAACACAATCCATTGCCATCCTACCCAACCACACTACATTCGACCCTGAAACCCTGTGAATCACATTACCCACCCATTTCCTCACCTAACCATGCCAAAAGTTGTTAAAAAATACTGCAACAGGCAGTGGCTGGACCGCTTCAGTCGCGAAGAACTAACCATGCTGGCAGAAATGCTGCAGGAGAAGGCAGACGTCGTCTTCTCATCAGAGATGACGAGACCAGCCATAGCCCGGAAAAAAGCAGTATGGGAACTCGTGGCACAACGCGTCAGTGCCGTACGTACCACCCCACGCACCGCCAGACAGTGCCGCAAAAGGTGGTATGACCTCCGGCTCCGAGTAAGGGGCATAATGTCAGCAAACCGCAACCTGGGACTGGCAACTGGCGGTGGAGCAGACTCCCCACTGAAGATGCAGCCATGGGAGGAGACATGTACCTCATTGATCGGCATAGAGTGCATTGAGGGCGTCGGCGGAATGGAGAGAGGAGCCCCGACATCAGGAGACACAGGTAGGTGCCTCCAATTCAGCCTTGCAAAACACCCTCAATCACACTTACATGGGAATCACAATGTAGCCCCATATGGCAAATGCAACACATCAGCAGAAGACCCACACCCTGCACACATGCAGCATGTACACTCTACAGCAGGCACACACATTCCTGCATGCTCAACCCACCCAAAAGGGAGACAACCTGTATGTCACGGCCTACAAAGTCCACCATCTATCCATCTAAACCATGGCACTCATCACAATGCCTGCTCAATGTCCGCTGAACCATCAATAACACTTTCCCTCCTCTGCTCCACCACAGGCTCACTCTCGGACACCGGCAGGGACGAGAGTGGCACCACCCCAGCCAAGAAGACCAGGACAGAGGGAAGAGGCCACCAACCATCCACCTCTGCTGGACCCATAGCCAACCCACAGCAGGCCAAAATTCCTGTTGCCGAACAGCCCAGGACAGCAATTCCCCCTGAGGAAAGGGACATGATGGCACCCACGGCAGACCCACAACGACTGCTGCCCACTGAGGGGATCGTGTCTGCGGGGAGCAGTACAGTCGGGGAGACTGCAGCCATCGCAGCCTGTTCTGACAGCGATGTGGCGAATGGGGATGATGACATGGAAGGACCCCCAACACCCAACTTACCTCCCCACACCTGTCCCCATGTAGCCTGCATGGACAGGACACACGGGGCAATCCCCTGGAGGTTCATGGCCAGCCACTCCAAGCCCAGTGGGAGTAGGGGAAGAGGGGAGTAGTCCTATTGGGCCTGCAATTGCAACCTCCATTGTGCCTGATTTCAGCCAGGTGCTGGACCAAATATCAGCGAGGCAAGAACAACTGTCCTAACACAGCATGTTGCTGATTGTGGAGGTGCCAGTTCAGGCATGGAGAGGTGTGCTGACAGCATCAAGGCAGCCATCCAATCAGCAAGCACGAACATATGCACAGAACTAGCCGCAGTGCAGAATATGATTGGTGAACTGATACGGACAATCATGGACACAAGGCGTACCGAGCAGGCCGGTACCTCCTCAGCTGCAAGTTCGGCCCCATCCAGCCCCGTCCGCAGGTCATCCAGGACCCGGAGGAGTACAGACAGGGGGGCCCCAGGTTCCGGGACAGGGGGCTGGCAATAGTGCCCGCCCAGTGGACCACTAAAACATTACCCACTTCACCACAGGGGTTGCCAGTGAATTCGTCGAAAAAAATTGGTCGACCAGACAAATGGTCGAATCAAATTGGTCGAAAACCATTTCGTCGAATTTTTTTTTTTTTCTATTTTAACCCTTTTTTTTTTTTTTTTTGGGGGGGTCCCCCCCCCAACCCCCTTTTTTTCTCTAAAAACCCATTTTTTTAACAAAACGAAAACCCAAAAATAAATATATAAATAAAAAAATGTTTTCGACGAAATGGTTTTCGACCAAATTGCGTCGACCAAATTGCAGTCGACCAGTTTTTTTTCGACGAGTTGACTGGACACCCACCACAGGCACTGGCACTCCTTTGCAGGGATTTCTGGGGGGAGGGAGAGGGGGGATTGGGTGTGTTGGGGTGTTCAGGGGGGAGGGGGGATCGGGTGTGTTGGGGTGTTCAGGGGGGAGGGGGGATTGGGTGTGTTGGGGTGTTCAGGGGGGAGGGGGGATTGGGTGTGTTGGGGTGTTCAGGGGGGAGGGGGATTGGGTGTGTCATAACTTTTCAGAAGCACAATACACTTTTTCGTTTATCACAAACCAAATGTGTGGACATTGCTCATTGTGTATGTGTGCTTTATTGTTGTACAGTCTACAGTGTGCATATACCAGACACACACAGTGCCCCAAGTGCCGTCCACATGTTACACGCACACGCTGTGTGTGCTAGAAGTATTGGTCAATGAGATTCTGACACATTTCACGCCCCTCCTGTGCATCACTGCCTCCTTGAGGTGCTGCCCCATCCCCACCCTCATCATCCTCATCATCAGGTGGTTGCAGTTCTGCGTCAGGGGGCAGAGGCACGTTACGTCTGACGCACATATTGTGTAGCATGACACATGCCATGACGATCTTCGCAACCTTCTCATGGCGGTACAGGAGTGCCCCGCCAGACCTGATGAGGCAGCGGAAACGTGCCTTCAGTAGGCCAAAGGCCTGCTCTATCACCACACAGGTACGTGCATGGGCACGGTTGAAGTCCTCCTCATGCTGGTTCTGTGGGTTCCGGACTGGTGTAAGGAGCCACCTCTTCAGGGGATAGCCTGCATCATCTGTAAATGGGCAACAATGTATGTGTCAGGAATGAGATTGCTTTCTGAACATGACGCGCCACCATGCCTTGCATTCAACTTTTACTTTGCACCAAATTTAGTTGTGCTAATGGGTTCACACTATGCAACCGGTATATGTTCATGGCTCTCATGTACTGTTTTGCATGCCAAGACACAATGCAGGGGGGACAATTGCCTTGTGAGTGCCCATCCACTGTGTCCGTTCAGGCCGTTACTTTATGTGACCTGGCACGTGTCCTGTGAGGTCAAAGCTCACATGATTGCAACATTGCTGTCTGGCTCATTATGACCCCAGGGAACAATACTGGTGTCAATGGGGGGAGTTTGTGGGTCTTGCTGTCTGTGTAGTGGTGCATTGATGTTCCTGTCCGACATGTGCCTCCTTTGTGCGCAGTTATGGGGGACAGGCCTTTCAGTTGATGGTGTTTGGTGACGTGCATGTAGGTGCGTTCCTTTGGAGTCAATGTGGTCACATTTCGTACAATGCACTTGCAGATGGTTGTGTCATGGTTGGGGTACACTTTCATTCACATGTTAGGGCTGATTAGATCAGGCATCATGTATACAGTTGTCAGATGACGTGAGTGCTGCCTCAGGGTATGATCTGGCTACTGCTAGTCGCAGCCATGTGACGTATGCATCACGCCCCCCCCCTTTCTGCCAGGTGAAATATGCATTGGTACGTCGATCACCTACACACTTCGCATTTCCATGCTCATGACATTAGACTCACCGAGTAGGCAGGATCTTGGGCCTGCATGTCGCTCTATGTAGCGTGGTATTGTGGAGTTCCGAAGGACCATTGAATCATGGGTTGATCCGGGGAATCGGGCACAACAATGTGTGAAGATCCTGTTGGAGTCGCAGACCATTTGCACGTTGATTGAGTGAAATAGTTTACGGTTGCGGTATGGTACCTCCATGGCATGTGGGACCACCAATTCAACATGGGTGCAGTCGATGGCACCAATGCAACCAGGTATGCCAGCTAGTGCATGGAAACCCACTTTGGTTTTGGCAATCTCCTGGGCAGACCGTGGCAATGAGATGTGGTCGTCTGTGTGCTTGAGGAGGGCATCAAGCACTTGGATCAGTGTACGTGAGAATAATGGTTGGGATATGCCATGCAAGTGGCCCACTGTGTGCTGGTAGGTGCCTGTGGCCAGGAAGTGGAGCACGGACACAACCTTCAGTAGGGGCGGGATGGCGGTGGGTGTTTCTATCATGCTGACAATGTCGTTGTGTATCATGTGCACAATGTTGGTGATGGTGTCCCGGTCCAGTCGGTACAGGGTGTGGATCTGCTCTGCGGTGAGGTTGAATGGACTGGCTCTGATGCGTGGGATTGGGGGCTGCCTGCGTGGTGCCACTGGCTGTGCTGGTGGGGCTTGCTGGCCCTGCCTTGCCCTCCTTCTCCTCCTGCGTCTCCTCTGTGCAGCTTGTTGTTGTTGTTGTTGTTGTTGTTGTTGTTGTTGTTGTTACAGTTGTAGCACTCGCATTGCTATCAGGTCCTCCAGGCCCAACATTGCTAGTCCTATTGGTATCATTGTGGAGTGTGACTGGGGCTGGTAGGGGTGGGATGTGCTCTTTTTGCACTGGGAGAGTCTGTATTGCCTCCACCTGTGCTGATTCTGTGCACCTGTGGCAGCTGGGAACACTGCACATGGCCATTTACGGTTGGTTCGCGATGGCGGAATTAGAGCCATGGCGGTAAGGTACTTTACGGCCTTGGCGATGGCGTTAGGGGCATGTCCGCTTGGTTTGTGATCTGCATAGTTTTGCGCCATGCTGGTATTTACGGCATGGTGGGTCGCGCGCGCGCGACCTTGGTGCTGTTAGCGGCACTGTAAACTACGATGTCGCTAATTGCACTTTCGCGGGTCATAATCGGACCTAGCGGAAAACGATGCCGGTATTCATTTACCGGCATCGTTTTCCGCTTACCGCCTGCGTCGTAATGAGGGCCATTAAGTTCAATCAATAGGACCTTGGAGAAAACCTTGAAGGGAATATCCAGCAAGGCCAGCATACAATAATTAGCTGCCAAGTTCCAGGCCCCTTTTTTGTGCACTGGCAGAATTTGGCTTTCCCTCCAAGTTGGTGGTATTAATCCAGAGTTTCCAATATAGACCCTGTGCCCAGAGTTCAGAATTTAGTTTAACCACTACATTACAAATGCCATTTGGCTCTGAGGCCCTACATTTGTTTAAATGCCTGATAATATTAGCAATATATCTTCTGTTGATATATCAGGGATACTGTCATTCATGTCAACTCCCAAGGTTTTGGCAATGTGTATTTCCCAGTCAGTCTTATTTACAACAATGGTTAATAGTCCACGTTGCTGTGTACTATGCATCAGTTCCCAAAATCAGGTAGTGTCTTTCTCTAATGCGATGCGGGCAATATCATTCCAAATGTTCATATTGCATATTTTTTTGTGATCAGACAACCATTTACCATATTAAGCTTTCACCAGTCTAATGTAATAACCAGCCTCACTATAGGATAGGGGCCTAATCTGGTGATAAACAGCATTAGTAATGCATTTTCTAAGCTCTCGCTTAACAGCTGCTATTTTTGGGTCATGAGCAATATGTGATTGCAATTTGCTATTACTTCTTCTGGTTACATTTCTATATGTACGTTTCACCATAGATGCTTCTTTTATCAGTGTGACCATTTTTACGACGCTAGAGACAATGGGCCTCATTACAAGGTTGCCGGTCCGGATACAACGGTACTGGTAGGCTAACCGGTACCGTTGTATCTGGACCGGCAAACTCCGCGTTGTGCTTGCGGGTGCCTTACATTCCACCCGGTCTACCCTGGTGCAATGAAAGGCACCCGCGAGTACAGCAAGCCTGTAGCACCGGCACCGCTATGAACGGGGCTCAATGGGAATGGGGATATACCGGCACCTGCGAAATGGCAATTACCGGGTCCGGCACGGCCGGAATAGCCCGGCAATTGCCCATTCACGGGTGCCAGATTTTCATGCCGGTTTGGAGGTAGCCTTGCCGGTTTTACCTCCTAAATATGTGTTAGCAACCAGTATATAATTCATAACTACCAGGATATATGTTTTGACTCAGTTCAGTGAGTATGAAGGAAGGCTACCTCCAACCTTATAATGAGGACCAATATCTTCCTTTCCCCCCCCAGCATTTTGGTTTCATAGGTTTTATTAAATGTAGTGACTAGTGAATGTGAGAGTTTAGAAACCTTTTCAATCTGTTGATCATATGACCGTACTCTGTTGCTCTGTGTGTTAGTTGATATATCACCATTTGTAGCTATTAGAATTTGTTGTTCCCATTTCGACAAATTTGTAAGAAGCAAACACAATGGTAAATGATTGCTTTCACCTCAAGGAATAATGGCCATATTTCTTATAAAGGTACATACCAATCTCATTTACAAATATGTAATCAAGGGTTGCAGCTGAATTTCTACTTACTCAAGTATAGGCCATAGGAGTGTCTCCTATGCTGTTTCCATTCATCCTTGTCATATCATGAACATCTAACAGGTTAAGCAATTTTTTCCCCGTCGCCTGGCAGCACAAGCAGGTATAACAGTTTCAGAAGAAAATGTATCACATTGATATAGTTCTTTAGTTTCAATCAGAGCATTGAAGTCTCCTACTAATACTATAGGAACTAGACGACTGTACTTACTCAGCACGTTATTCACAGTGTTCGTATGAACACCTTCAACGACTCCATGGCCATTGCCATTGATACTATCGCCCCACTGAAATTGCGCAAAGGAAAACCTTGAGCTCATTTGAACTCTTGGTACACCCCCGAACTCAAAATATTGAGAAAAAAGAAAGCTAAGCTAGAAATACTATGGAAAATGGAACCTTCTGCTGAAAATAAATCCAATCTTGCGAATATATTCTCCTTATATAAAAAGGAGATAATTCACACCAAAAAAGAAACCTACAACTTTAGGATAAATCAGGCAGGATCCTGCACCAAAGAACTATTTAATATACTAAAGGAATTAGAAAATCCTAATCCACCTACAGATACTTGCACGAAAGACAAACCGTGGTGCACCAGCATCCAGAACGCCCTTGCCAACAGAATCACAGGGCTCCAAACCAAAATAGAGGATAAACGACAACAATTTACCAGCAGTAAGTCTAACAGCCCAAGCTCACAACCGCTCTCTGACACCAATGTACGCTTCACATTTAAAAAGGTAACAATAGCGGAAGTTCAAAAAATCATCGCCTCTCTAAAACCATCCTACTGCAAAGGGGACAGCTGCCCTGCCCAGATCATAAAAGACACAGCCAGAGATCTATCCCCTTTCATCACTAAACTAATTCAGCTGTCTTTCTCTACTAATTCAGTCCCTAGCAACCTGAAAGAATCATGGGTTCTCCCACTCTTAAAAAAACAATCATTAGACCCAGCCATACCCACCAATTACAGACCCATCACCACGGTCCCTTTCTTGCTAAAAATCCTCGACAGAGTTGCTTACCTGCAAATTCAGGACTACCTGGAGACAAACCAACTGTTAGGAATACGTCAATCTGGCTTTAGACCTCAACATGGAACAGAAACTGCCCTTGTTGACCTCAAAAGTCAAATTGATGAAATCAAAGATAAAGGCAACGCTGCCATCTTACTCCTTTTAGACCTCTCAGCGGCCTTCGACTTGGTCGATCTCAAAATCCTCTGCAACCACTTATCTTCCGCAGCTCACTTCTCTTCTGCTGTCTTATGGATACAATCTTTTTGGCTAACAGAACCATGAGGGTTTTTTCACCAATAGCAGCAGCAGACCCGATCCCTATCACCTGCGGTGTCCCACAAGGCTCATGTGTTTCTCCCACTTTGTACAATATATTTACAAAGCCACTCTTTGACAAACTGGACCATCTGGGTGTCACCTACACCAACTATGCAGATGACACCCAGATACTCCTCACCCTCTCAGGTAACTACAATGCTGACGTCATCCGGATTAACAAAATCTTCTCCATCATTCAGGCATGGATGGCCATACACGGCCTATGCCTGAATGATGAGAAAACTGAGCTTCTCCTTGTCGGTTCACCTAATAACCTGTCGAAACTCAGCCCTAACTACAATAGCATCATCATCAATGGTAACACTATTCCCATTGTTAAACGTGTGAAAACCTTTGGCTTTTATCTTGATGCCAACACTAACCTCTCCAAACAAATTAACATGACTGCCCCAGCCACTGCCTGCACTGGTAAACTGATCGGGGCAGCAGACCTTTCTTGTCCGCTATAAGCTGCCTGGCCAGGTCTCTTATACAGTCCAAACTGGACTACTGCAACAGTCTATACCTAGGTGCAAACCAATCCATAATTAATAAACTACAGGTGCTCCAAAATAACGCACTACGAGCAGCATTAAACATCCCCAGGCGAGAGCACATTTCTACCACCAGAAAATCATGCAAATGGCTATCCATACAACAAAAAATTGACCTAAAAACCATCTGTCTCACATACAAAGCATTAAACCATCTAGCCCCACCTTATCTCACCAACAATTTCACTATGAAACCTGCCACTAGAATTACTAGATCCTCCAATACCTTATGCCTAACAGTGCCCAGATTCACCTAAAAAAAAGCTGGAGGATTCAGCTTCACGGTCCTTGCCTCCCAACTTTGGAACACTCTACCACTTAACATCAAATCTATCGAGTCCTTTCAGTCTTTTAGGAAACAGGTTATTGGATGGTTACTGAACAAAAACTAGCATTTACCATCTTCTCTCTCCTATGTCTGACGATACTGCCTATACTTAATTGTGCATTTTACATGGAAACTGTATAAATGTATAAATGTAAAATGTAACCGTTTCCTGAAGCGCAATTTTTACCTCTGGGTCTGGAGCGCTATGCAAATAATAAAACAAACAGAACAAACATACAGATGCAATGTTCACTTGTGTTTCTCTGTTGTCTGCATGTGATAAGTTTATATCTTTATCTTTTGCTGGACCAATATTTTCTAAATATGGTAGAATATCTCCTTACACATACACATTATTTAGAACCAATCGATTTGAGCCAAGGGACAGATCTGCTACTAAAACCGTCGACAGTGGGTTCTGAATTTCATCAATTTTCAAAGAAGAGGTGGCCGACGTGATCAGCCCTCCCTTGGGTCTACCTTTAAGTCCTTTAATCGTGATTTTAGAGATAGTTGTGAGTCCATTGAAGTAGACGTGGTCGCACAACCAAGTCTCCTGGAGCACAATAATCAAATAATTACACAGGTATGATATTAACCCTCCATCACTGAAAATGTGGCTAAATCCTCTTGTATTCCATAACATTATTAGTTGAGTGTCATCGAGACATTTGCAAAAAGTACGTTTTAAAGCTGGCCAGAAGCCATTGCCAGTAACCACTTTCTGCATCACCAGTGGCTGGCTTCGGAGGATGGTTCTGTTGTTTATATCTAATTTCCTTGTCAGAATAACCAAAGGTGTTTTTGTAGCATTAGGAACATCAACTGCACATTGCGCTCGCATCTGTGTCGCAGGAATTTGTGCAATATCGCTTGTATAACCCATTTAAAGATGGCTTCTTGGTAAGACATTGCATAATCTAACAATGACGCTGTCTTAAAACGTATATTAGTTATATTAGTAGTATTATGATTAACTTGTTCTACTAATAATATATCATTGGACATAACTTGCAATGGTATAATGTTATGAAAAAGGTTAAGAATTGCAGCTCGATTCAAAGGAGGTGCATATCCATTAAACGGTATAGCTTGCAACTGGAATATCGTTAGCAGGTTCTCCTCTTTAGGTGATATATTTTCATTTTGTCAATTAACCATAGCGTTTTCAACTGGTCTGTTCAAGGGTGCCCATACCTCTGGGAGTTTACGCTGGTCAATACACCAATCAATTTTTGGATTTCCTATCATATTATTTATTGGGAGGACCTGTAGGCTAGAAGTTACCACAGCTTCGAAAACTGCCCAATTACACTTATTGCATTTAGTACAACATTTGTTTTCTGCCTGCCCCATAGTCGATTTGCATACATCAATGCCTGGGATACTACTTTCTTTTTCTTTTTCTATCTTGTTTTAATGTTACTTTTAAAACCATGTGTATTACTCTTCTTAATTAAGCTTGCTTTTCCTGTGAAAATATGGGGAATCAATCAAGTATTAACAGGTGGACAAATACAAAAGGCTCAGTATTTGTTGATGATCATGTACATTTTTTCTTCCCCTGCCAACGCTCCTGTGCACCAGTATGGATTGGATATCAATCTTATTATCCAGCTTCTCACATTTGTCAATTAGCGTTATTAAAAGGCGTTCAAAAGCCTGGAACATTTCATCTGATGTCATACTATCGGTACTCAATGTGCTGTCCTTCTTGTCTAGTCTGATACTGGAACCAACATCATTTAACAACATGCTCAATATAACATCCACATGTGATTAGTTTAGATCTTTATCTTTTACTGGACAAATAATTTCTAAATGCGGTACAATATCTCCTTTGCGCATTATGTCGGGTCGCTGATGATTTCACTCACCTACGTTATCAATAGTGCCATGGTTGCAAATATCAGATTCATGCTCACTTTGTATCTCAGATTTAACTCTACAAGAGGAGTGATCCACAGGAGCACTTAGGATGGGTAGTGTATTTTCTAACAATGGACCTAGAAATTCTACCTCTGTGTCATATCCACTCATGTTAAGTTCGATTTGCTGTCCGGGCAATGATAGTGGATTAATATTGCCAGGACTGGATTTATGTATTTGTGTGTCAAATATATGTTTACAATCAAAAGTAGGTGCTGACAGAAGCTCCTTATCCTAATCTTCTTTATAAGTAGTGCGAGCTTCGCCTTCACATAGGTCTACTAGTGTAAGGTCATCAACTACTCGAGTTCTCAGATCAACTTGGGCACAAGGCTTTGTGTTACCATCCTGAAAAGTATTCTGTGTCACAAGACACATTTCCATTACAGTTCGTTTTACAAGTGTTAGCAGGTACCACTAGTTTAGAACCAAGGCAGCTTAGTGATGCTAGTAACTCATTAGTCACTGCCAGTGCAGCCTGCTCTACATACGTGGGTTCAATGGGACAACTTTAGGATAATATGTAGTCATTTTCCGAGTAAGCATATGTTTTTGAAGCTGTGATATGATTTGGGTCGGACATACACGTCGTCCTCTCGGTTTCAGTTTCATTTTAGGCTCTTTTCCATTCATTTTATTGTCAGACATATCACTCTCATAGCAAGGTTGTTTCTCCATATTAAATTATATTAAATTGTATTGTATGGAGGCGTATATCCTCTCACTCAAATTTAAAAACGAATAACAACAAGTAACGAGTAACAAGGAACAGCTATTAAATTGCACGGTTCCTCCAAAACAAGTAATACAGTCAGCAGATGTAATGTTACACAGCACACCCCACTTACAGTGATTTCTTATCACTCGCGCTACTGTCCTGCTATCCTCATATTGTAATCATGCCCATTTTACAAAACCATTTTTCACAATTGGAATACCGACAGAGCAGGGCAGCTTTGCAAGGTATCAAGATTGGTAGCGTTGCATATAGCATCAAATTTTGGTAAACGAGTGATGACAAGCAAGGTAATTCAGCTTCCAACCCTTATGCCTATGACATTCTACTTTAACGTGCAAGTATGTTTAGGTAAAATATGGATTGCAATCACACAGTTCATTCACACTCTCATGTGTTCAACTGCTAACATCAGTAGGAGCTATAGCACTTAGTAGGATACTGTGACATGCGACAGTCAGCTCGGCACGGTCGCACACCGGTATCATATCTAGCACAAAGGCGGGGTGGCAACGTGAGACAGCTACAGCTAGTGATTCTGATTATCTCTCAGTACATGTGTGTCTCAGCCTAATGATCGCAGGCCATACGATAGCAGGACAACATGATTTGATACAAATTACTACCATATTCCAATGCGGCTCCCTGATCCCAGCTAACAGGCACTTCTGGTGTGCTTCCCCTGTGTGCGGGCGCTAGTGTGCGTGCACGCCAAATATTTAGGAAGTGATGTCTGGCAGGGGGGCGGAGCCTGATAAAAAATAAATATAGCGAATATTAGATATATAATGCACAGTTGTGCCTATTGTGCCTAGGTATAGTAAATACAAGTCTCTTAAATCGCTAATGGTAATCCACTTCCCATACCACAGGAAGCGGATTCAACAAATAGAACAATGACCAGGCAGCGTTTCTCCAGTGTTCTCCACAGGCAACAGGCACTTCTGGTGCACTTCCATAACATTTTAAAACATAATTACGCTTCACAACACAGTATACAAAAGTAATATTTAAAATAAATGTGTTGCATAAAGTTAACAGTTAGAAAGTTGCATTGGGGCCATGTGGTTCCATTCCACAATTGAATAGAGTTCGCTGTTTAAATTGACATACTTTGGTTAGATCCAGAATTCCTTGCTCTGTTACTTTATTGATTTCCAAGAAAATGTCCAATAACATTTTAACCAGATCTATCAATAGTGACAGTTGGGAGGTCTTCATAAACGTATGCCTTAGATCGTGGGTTAGGACTGCGGACGTACAGTGGATAAACCACGCAAAACTGTGCACCCTATGACTGAGGAATGCAGTACACAACATCACCAAATGGAATAGTGTCTCAGCACAATCTGATTTACACATTCTACAAATACGTAGTTCTCGCAGGACTCCCACCTTAGGCCCCAACACCTCTAGCGAGGGAAAACCAACATATTAAATACCGATCATGGTATTTAGAGCCTGGGAATTTCACCAAATACGCTCTTAGTTGATTTGGTGGAATAAAAAATAGTTCCTGTCCTGCAAAGAGATGTAAATGGCCGAAATCAGAGAGATCTGTTGATCTGTCCCATCTTTTGATTTTGTTCTTGAAAACTGTTTCAGATACTGAACCGTTTAAATCGATCATAGTACAAAAGTCATCACATCTTTTTCTTAGTTATTTCAGAAATTGATTTGTATCTTGCAACAGTAAGGCCTTTAGGTAAAACCCTATTGAGTGTTCACAGGCTCTCTCTAGGGTGTCAAGGATATACTCCTGCAGATGTAATGAGACCAAAAGGAAGTGAGGCCCAATTCCAATCTGATGATACTTACTGGTACTGAAAACGGAAGCCCCAGGACCTGTTTCAAAATGTTCCCCTCTAGTACATCTAAAATATTACTGCCTGAAATATTCATCACTTTACACCCATAGAGAACAATTGGTGACACTTTCACTCTGTGAATTTGATCAATGGGATCAAGGAGTATGAGCACAATTTCTGTTTTATCATCTTCAACAATGACATACAAGACAATAACTTTTCTTCCATTCTTACTGTTTGTTTCTGGCATTGTTTCTTAACTGTGATCTCAAAACCCAGATAACAGATTTAATCAACTTGCTGTATTGTGACGTTGTTCAATTTCCATGAGTACTCTTTGCACTTCCGTCTGGTAGTGCTAACCATAATGTAGGATTTCTTAGTATGAATTTGCAGGGCATTTTCTTTAAGGTATTTTTCCACTCCAACAAGTTGCTGTTGAAGGCCAGCCATTGTGCAGTCCATTAGCAGAATGTTATCTGCAAATGCAATACACCTCAATTTCAGTCCTGACCACATAGGCACAAAACATCCCCACTCCTTACTGGCTTCCCATAAGTCAACTAGGTACATGTTAAATAGGATGGGGGCCCACACATACCCCTGAGGGACTGCTTCTCAAACCAGGATTTTCCTAGATAGTTCCCCCAATGTGGTCAGTCTGACTCTGGTGGTATTGTCAGAATACAGCAATTGGATCATCTTTAGCAAGGCTGGGTCTATCCCCCATTTTGACAACTTTGACTACAGCCTGGAGATGTCAACACCAACGAACGCAGAGGACAGATCGATCGCTGAGCAGTATAAGGTTAGTCTAGAATGTGACCCTATGTCAGAAAAACAGCCCCTCAGCTCTAGACCACTCATTGTACCCCCACCCTCCCTATAGTAAGTCTGCAGCACGCTCAATAGGTGTTGTCTGCCCATGCCGTTAGTTCCTTCAGCACTATATTGGCAAAGATGTATGAAGAGGTGTCCAATAAAGAGATTGGTCTATACTTGGAAGTATTGATTCAGACCATGTGTTGGGCAGATATACTGAGTTACATGGGTAGGATTGTCCTTAAATATTCTGTTCATTACTCTATCTGGCCTACTTGCTCTCGAGTTCTTCAACTTGCTAGTTATCATATCGATGTCAAGACGATCAAAACCAAGTAGTTGATCTGCAGAGTTGGATCTTTGTGATGCTAAAGGAACAGTACAATCTGTTTCTGCGTCATACTTGTTCGAGAAGTGCTCAACCCACTCACCTTCACTTACAACAGTAGCCTGAGCAACTGCTTGTGACTTGTTTTTATCATTCAGTATCCACCAAATTGCACGTGTGTCTTTTTTCATGATTTTATGTAGCAGGTCCTGATTGTTCTCAATGTACTTGTGTGTTGTGTAACGTACACCAATTCTTATGTCATTGTTTTATAATCTTTTTATGTTTCGTTTTTTCTTCCCAAGTCATGTCAGTAAGTTTAATCAATTTCCTTGTGTTTTTCTGCAATGTACATTTTTGGGTTTGGATCTCTCTGTCTTGATTCTGCCTTTTGGAGTGAAAAGGTGAATGGAATGATTGAACAACTTTTTCTCCCCCGGTTTCTTAAGTCTGGCAATTAATTTAGGGAAGTTTACAGGGAGGGTTTGCATGCATTTTTCATTGTTACTCAAATTATTCCAACTCTCCGACAACCCTGAATTTACTTCCTTTGAGTTGTGGCAACATTGAGCAACCCTGTTTCTTCCCGAAGTAGAGACCACTAACGATTTTTCTGACATTAGTTTCCTTCCTACCAGGAAACTTCCAATAGCAAGAGATATTTGCAACATTGTGTGGTCACTAGTTTTGGTATTCACAATTTCAAGGGGTCCTACTTGATCAGTCTCAAAATAAAATAAAAAAAAGGTATAGTCAATGACTGAGGCAGCCAAGGCGTTGAACCATGTGGGTTCTTTTCTAAGGGCTCCTCGATGTAGGAGGTAGGTTTGAGTGAACGCCCACCTCGATAGAAACTTTGACCAGTTCTTTCCTTGGTTGATTTTGCCCACTGTGTGCGGTGTGGGTACTACTCCCCTTTCCCCATCCAATTAATCTCAAGCCAAATCTTTAACTTGGCACAGACAATTGAAATCGCCTGCTATAACAATGCATCCTTGTGGGTTATCGGTCGACCAGGCGACCAGGATCTCTTCAATCTCATTCTGGACCACCTCAATAGTACTCAGAGGGGTAAATAAATATTGATCATGCAGGCCAAAGAGACACTTGGGATTACCCTCATATCAATGATCTTCGTGATCAATATGGCATCTGAGTTGGTGGTAATTTCAATTGTAGTCAGTCCCTGTGTTACACTTACAGCTGTATGAGACCTCCCGTTGGCCTGCCCCTAGGACATTTTTTGCTAATTTGGGTAGAGTTATAAAGCCATCCCACACTGGAGTTGACCTCAGCCAAGATTCCTGCAAAAGTATTATGTTAGATTTTTCCCTCATCGCATGTATGAATCATTCAAAAAACAATTGTGTCCTTGAGAGTACCAGTTTAAGATGTGCCAGGTATTAAATAAAGCCTGGTCTGCTTCACACTGTGGCTGGCTAGACCATGGAGACATTTTACATTAGATAATGCCTTTTCAATGGATTGTTCTAGTGCTGTATCTGTGCACCAGTGTATAAGTATTTTAATGGCCACTATAGTGCCAGCATATAGAAAAAAAAAACCCAAACACTTGTACTATTATCACACAATATTAAAGTACCACAGGCGCCTCACAAGAGGGGTCCTGTTTAACACCTAAAACCTATTATATAGACAACATACACAATATGATGTCAACTATGTATAACACAGTCTATGTCAGCAATTTATTGCATAAATCTAAAAAAACATGAGACCTGCTCATGCTAAATCAGGGTCGACCGGTTTCATAACCGTAACTTATTGTGGTCATCTTCATCAGGACTTTTAATTAAGAAGGTCTTGACTGCCTGTCTAGGGTCGCTGTCTTGCACCCCTCCGTGTGTGTTTCTATTCCTATAGATTATAGTTCAAAGGAAACAAAAAAAGGGGGATGGTCTTAATATGTGCCATTCAAACTTCTACGAGTCTATACTGCTATGCATATATTACTTTTAAATTGTATTCAAGAATATCATTAGGCTTTCTTACTATTGGACAAATGATTGTGTCCAAGACATGTGCCTATTATTACATTTAACATCAAAGGGAAGAGGGGGGGGGGGGAAAGGAAGGGGTAGGTGGGGGTTGGTTGTGTACAAACATGCACGGGAACATCTCCACATTCTAATCATTTGGTTGTGAATGGAGGTGAGAAAAGGGGGGGGGGGAGGGGGGCTCCCCGTGGTGAAATGACCTTATAGCCCATATCAATCTGTGCGTTAACTTACCGCACTTAGCTGAAGAGCGTCACTGCTCTTGGGTGTCTAGGGACTAAACGCTTCCTGACGTGGAAGTACTCGATGTCATGCTCTAAGGTTATAGAGTAGACTCATGTACACCCTATAAAAAAATACATGATGCTTTTATTTACGAAATTTCCACTCGAAGGACGGCCGTTTTTTTAAAAAGACAATGCAATTATTGTCCATTTAAATGATTCCGGGCTATGTCCTTTTGTGATAAAATGATTTACCATGGGCGCTGTCAACTTTTTAGTCCTTAGGCACGAGCGATGTTCAATCATGCGCTTCTTAATGGGTCTCATAGTCATCCCTACATATTTAAGATTGCAGGGGCATTTGATGAGGTAGATCACTCCCGCGGTGTTACAATTGGTAAGTTGTCGTTGTATCCAAGGAGTGCGAAGCCCCACATCTATTTCTTTTGTGCGCTCAGTTTGTGAGCACAGCAGAGTGTAAAAGCAATTTCCAGCCCACGATTTTTGGTGCAGTTGCATTAAAGCACTGATACAGACACTCAACAGAGCTAGCAAGGTAAGAGACAGCATTTTATAAGTCTTGCATTGTCTTTTTAAAAAAACGGCCGTTTTTTTAAAAAAACGGCCGTCCTTCGAGTGGAAATTTCGTAAATAAAAGCATCATGTATTTTTTTATAGGGTGTACATGAGTCTACTCTATAACCTTAGAGCATGACATCGAGTACTTCCACGTCAGGAAGCGTTTAGTCCCTAGACACCCAAGAGCAGTGACGCTCTTCAGCTAAGTGCGGTAAGTTAACGCACAGATTGATATGGGCTATAAGGTCATTTCACCACGGGGAGCCCCCCTCCCCCCCCCTTTTCTCACCTCCATTCACAACCAAATGATTAGAATGTGGAGATGTTCCCGTGCATGTTTGTACACAACCAACCCCCACCTACCCCTTCCTTCCCCCCCCCCCTCTTCCCTTTGATGTTAAATGTAATAATAGGCACATGTCTTGGACACAATCATTTGTCCAATAGTAAGAAAGCCTAATGATATTCTTGAATACAATTTAAAAGTAATATATGCATAGCAGTATAGACTCGTAGAAGTTTGAATGGCACATATTAAGACCATCCCCCTTTTTTTGTTTCCTTTGAACTATAATCTATAGGAATAGAAACACACACGGAGGGGTGCAAGACAGCGACCCTAGACAGGCAGTCAAGACCTTCTTAATTAAAAGTCCTGATGAAGATGACCACAATAAGTTACGGTTATGAAACCGGTCGACCCTGATTTAGCATGAGCAGGTCTCATGTTTTTTTAGATTTATGCAATAAATTGCTGACATAGACTGTGTTATACATAGTTGACATCATATTGTGTATGTTGTCTATATAATAGGTTTTAGGTGTTAAACAGGACCCCTCTTGTGAGGCGCCTGTGGTACTTTAATATTGTGTGATAATAGTACAAGTGTTTGGTTTTTTTTTTTCTATATGCTGGCACTATAGTGGCCATTAAAATACTTATACACTGGTGCACAGATACAGCACTAGAACAATCCATTGAAAAGGCATTATCTAATGTAAAATGCCTTATGTATTCACTCGTTTGTGATTTATACACTTGGTACTGTATTTTAACTTTTAGAAATGATTTAATGGACACTTTTTTTGATGTTGAAAAGAATCATTTATATACTGAAGAATTGTCTTTACTGCTTCAATAGCCAGATGAAATGTTTGTGCATATTAAACTATGTTTTGTAAAACCACTTCCTCTATAGACCGTGATTGAGTGTGACAATAATCTTGTAATTCTCGGTAAGAATTGAAATTTAACCTTGATTAAGGTAGAAGTAAAATTAACCCTTGGTGTTCTAGACCATGGAGAGCCATTCCCAACTGAATGCCTCTTGGTTCTGGGCAAC
The DNA here is from genome assembly GCF_040938575.1 of Ambystoma mexicanum. Lineage (NCBI taxonomy): Eukaryota > Metazoa > Chordata > Amphibia > Caudata > Ambystomatidae > Ambystoma > Ambystoma mexicanum. The sequence continues at coordinate 894,249,426 of NC_090934.1, read as the reverse complement.
TCCTCGCTTGCTTTCCATGTCGAAGTGGCACATTACTTTAATTCTTGGTTGAACTTGGGCTGATCCTCTATTATCAGCTTGGCGTACATACTATCATTCAAAGCCCTGAAGAAGAATGGATTCCTGTTTCTCGATTACTAGCTTCTCCACAATCTTTGAGTGGAAATGTGCTGCACATTTTCCCAGATGGTCATAGTCAAACAAAAGGACATATTTTGTGTCAGCTGACGAAATTGAGCTCAATTGTGGAATTGTGGTAAGAAGAGTAAGCAATCTGCTTCTGCTCAATGGAATATCATAGTCGGTCTCGGGTACAGATTCAAATATTAAAAAGTTCTCAGTCGCCTTTCGAAACAGACTGCCAACACTCGCATATGTTGGAAAATTAATTCCCATTGGCCACGCCGCTGAACCATCATCATGAGTGTAAGTTCTATGATTGTGGCATGAACCCATTTGTGAATGGTTCCTTTTGCTTTATTCCATACACGGGGTAAGGCTCCTATTTGTGTTTCTGCTTAGTGTTTATTTGGTGCTTGTCATTTCTTCTTTTTTTCTTCCTGTTGCATTCCCTGATAAGTCTGTTTGAGGTGTTCCCGCCCGGTTAAGGTTGTTATGAGAGTAGTTTGTCACTATTGGGTCGTTTTGTCTGAATTAAATTTGAAGCTGGTGTTTGGAGAGAAGCCTGTCTATGCTGGGCTAAAGCTGTTATCGTACTACTTCTTTGATTGTCCCCAAATCTTCAATACTTTGACTCTCGTTGGTGATGCAAATAATGTCTTTCAAGTTAATATCCATGCTCTTCTTTTGGTTACTTTTTTCCCTGCAAACGAGACATTTTGCAGAAACTTGCGTGACCCCTTGTTTGAGGTTTTGTGTTCTCCTGTCATGTTTTGGGATTGTTTTTCTCCTTTATATTTTCCTCCATCTTAGATTGAGTTTCTGTTCATTTTTGTTTTATTGAGTTTCCTGCTAGGTTGGAAATGCCAAGTGGTACACTGTCCATAGCAATGGTCACATCCAATTCCCTATTGAGGGACCCAATGGTGTCTGACAATTTTGTGAGCGATTCGGAAGAGCCCAGAATCAGGGGCCTCTAACAATTAGGCAGTGGATGTAGTGCATTTGTCAGAAGTGACCTTATTTCATTTAAGGACTGCATGTTCATTCGTACTTCGTGGGCCACAGTGTCGTAGAGATGAATTAATGATTTCAGAACCATGTTTAAGGTGGCAAGTGACGTGGAAGCACCGTCCATTGATTCTTGGCAACTTGATTTGTTCCCCCGAAAAGTCAGGGAGCTGAGGTCCCTCATCATTAAGGAATCATTTGTTCTGTGACTATCCGGTATTAATGTGTCTGAGACCACATCGATGAGTGCGTCTTGAGTTCTGAGTAAGCAGGGAGACACACTCAATCATGCAGGTTTCAAAAATCGTAGTGTATACTTGTTGTTCCACATGAGTTACAACTTGTCCGGAAATGTCAGACTCTGAATTGTCTGTATTGTCTTTGTTCATTTGTGTATCCTTTATTGTTATCAGGGTGTTGTCTGAGACCACGCACCCGTCTTTAATTACTTGACTGAAGAGCTTCTCAAGTTGCTGGGGAAAAACGTAAATATTTTTCCATGTTTCATATTTGCGGTAGAGTATGCCTGGTGCGCCACAATTTGCTCTGAGGGCTTGTCAAAGGGTTGTACGCTGTCTCTCCTTATCGTGTATGATTTTGATTTCCATGCATGTCTGAGCCAATTGGTGTCAAGGATCAAATGGTCTAGCCCCGTAAGCTCTTCGCGCTCTCAGACGAAAGAGTCCCTGCCTGATCTAAGAAATGTTGGATTAACTGAGGCTTGAAGTATGGATATTTCACAAACGTTTTTGTAACAGTATTAACAGGTGTTTGCTTTTCCAAGAAATACAGATTGATTAGTATCCTATGCGTGATTAATGGGGGCATAGTTTTAACTCAGTCAGAGCTGTAAACATTCAATTTCCTTGACTTCCTTGGCTGGGGGACGGTTCTGTAGTACCTCATCAGTTGTGCCATGGGCCTGCTCAGACTGAGGGGCTGCACCACTCTGCCCCACTCCACTATGCGGTCTTGAGGCAGTTTTGAAGACTGGCTCCGCCTCACAAAATTGCCACAAACAACAGACTAGCAATCTGACCGCACGGACAGCACCACTCTGCCCCACTCTGACATCTGCCTTTCAACTTCATAGATCACAGAACCTTCGTTTAAGTGCTAGATTCTACCAAAAAATGATGAAAAATGTGTGCTTAAATATGATAACAGAAAAATAAAAGGCAAACACATTTGACTTAGAAGAAATAGTTTACTCATATTAACTCCAACTGATTAAGAATGAAAAAATAATATAAACAATAATTTACATATGTTTTTCCAGGAAACTCCTCAAGTAACAATGAATTGCTATAATTTATAATTAACCAAAACAATAATGAATCCAAAGCAATTTGCAGCAGTAATTTTCTTTGAGTTATATATCCATGTCATGTTGTCAAACAAATGTACTATGACACTCCCCGATTATATGTAAGTAGACGTGTGTACTGCACTATCTCTGGGCTCAACATCACATAGCACGTGGTGGATCCTAGCACCTAGCGGCACACCAGCTGCTAGCCCAGGAATCAGGGAGACTTTGTTATACTTGTTAATGTTAAGCTTATTTTTATGCCATGTTAAGTTTCTGCCCAAATCTCATATTTTCTTAATTATCACAATAAAACTTTTAAATATTTTTCACTCATTGTGATCTGGGTTTGTTAGGTTTGGTAAATGTGTGCTACATTGCACCAATGACAACAGACAAAACTTTAACAGTGAACTGTTGCAAAGTATTTCTGCAAATTTGAGGTCAATTGCTTTGAATTTAGAATCATGGCAAATTACTACCAGTATTAGCATCATACTTAGCAGGAGATAAACAGCGAATACAGTTCTACTATTTCCTTATTAGCATTGGTATAGCATTATAGATCACTGCTAGTGTTAATTTAGTGGTGTATGTAAATCGCCATAAAACTACAGTAATTCAATTGGCATTCCATTTTTTACCAATAGCTGGAGTGTGGTGTTTTGAGCACATCACATAGGCAGGCAAGATGCTACATCCTTCATAATAGTATATTAACTCCATAATTAATGTTATTAGGGGTGATAGAAATACTAAGGTCCTCATTACAAGTATGGAGGCAGCCATGCCCTTAATAAGGGCATGGCTGCCTCCATACCGGGTTCCAGTACTGGGTTCTGTGAATGAGGAATTACCGGGTCATTCCAACATTGGAGGACCCGGTAATTCCTCATTCACAAAACCAAATCCCCATTCCCATTTGAGCCCCCATAGGGCTCAGTGGGAATGGGGATGGAGCTTATAACAGGCCCGTTAATAACGGGCCCGTTATTAGCTCCTTGGTCCCCTAGCGGGACCCGCAAAGGACGTCTGGTATGACCAGACGTTCTGTGTGGGTCCTGCTAGGGGATCTCGTAATAAGGCATCCCGTAACAAACGGTGCCTGTCCCATACCGGCACCCTTCATTACGGGAGCGCCAGGGCCGTAATGAGGCCTTAAGTGTAAGAACTCAAATGCAAGTATGAAATGAAATGATGACAATGGGCCTCCCAGGAAGTATTGTGGTTTAATTTCAAGAACGTATTTGTGAAAAATACAAACTTTTCACCAAAAATGTAAAAACTTGTTTGGATTAACACACTTCACTGCAACGTTCTAAACATATATTTTAAAATACAAATGTATGACGGAAATCTGGCTGTAGTTTTCGGAATGTATGTTTTCTTTTAAGCTACTTGATGGGTTAGAGTAATCACTGATCATTTCCACAAACATCTTGGACCTAACATAGAAGTCTATGAAGCCTGCAGATCATGCACATTGGGCAGATATATGTGGTCAAAGAGTTAATACATTTACAGTAGATGCATTGTTCATTTATTAATTTACTGTGTGCATTTATTTATTGTGATTACGATTATAGCAAACATTACACAATGATTAAATTAACTACATGCTAACCAAGTGACATTAGTGAGTCATAGGGCCTCATTACGAGTTTGGAGGTAGCCATGGTGCTATTAGCTCCGTTAACGGTTTCCTGCAATGGGGACTTACCGGCTCATTCCGACATAGGAGGACCCGGTAATTCCTCCTTGCAGGAACCATTCACCATTCCCATTTGAGCCCCTATAGGAGCGCCACCCTTGTAATGAGGCCCATAGTTTGTTAGGAAAGATTTCCTTTTGGCAACTTTCCCTCCAAAGTTTACAATGGAAGCTCATTTTGTTTTCAATCCTCTCCTGACTTTTTGAAGAGCAGTTAAGCCCTCATTTAAGCCCTCAGCTTCAATTCTCTTGCCTTTGTCCTCATTCTCCTTGACCTCTCCTCTGCCTTTGACACGGTCAACCACAACATCCTGATTGCATATCTCAGTGACACCCTGGAAATCACAGGTCAGGCACTAGCGTGGTTAACCTCCTTTCTCTCCGACTGCCCATTCCAGGTGAACTCTGAGCCTTTCTCTCGACTATAGCTCCCTCAACCTGTGGCGTTCCCCCGGGATCTAACCTATCCCCCTGGTTCTTCAACATCTATATGGCTGCCCTGCCACATTTGATTTCCACTTTTACCTCTAACTTCAGTGTTACGTGGATGACATGCAACTATCCTTCAGGCTACCCTCAGCCGCCTCCTCCTCGCACATATATGACTGTCTGTCCGCTATTCAGTCATGGTGTGCAGCAAACGACCTCTGCCTCAACGTCAGTAAGACGGAGTTTGTTTGCATTGGGACACCTGCTCCTGCTTTCCCACTTTCACTCTGCCCAGCCTCCCTTGGCCCTGAGCCCACACCCACCTGCAAGGCTAAAAACCTTGGGGCCACCTTTGACTCTCTCCTTTTCCTCTCGCATTTGGACATCTCTAAAAAAACTAACTATAAACTGCACCCCCTCAGAGGTACTCTACCTTTTCTTACTTTCCCCCAGCGGCTCACTGTCTCCAGAGCCATGGTTCTCTCTAGACTGGACTATTGCAACAGCATCTTCCTCAACCTCTCTTCTTCTGCCCTGTGCCCCCTGCAACTCATTCAGAACAGAACTGCACATTTTATCCTTGGCATCAAACCCAGGGATCACATCTCTCCGGCGCTGAAATCCCTTCACCTGCTCCCTGTGGCTGCAAGGATCAAGTTTAAGACCCTCTGCATTGTCCACAAGGTTTTCTGGGGCATGGGACCTACCGACCTGCAATGTTGCCTACCTAAATATTGTCCCTCACAAGCCCTGCGCTCATCTTCCTCCAACCTTCTGCGAGTCAGCCGGTTCTCCAAGCAGAGATTTTGAGGGAGATCCTTATCCTCAGCAGGTGTCTCCCTCTGGAATAGCCTCCCTGCCACTCTCAGTCTTGAGCCTGATCTTCTTAAGTTCTGCAAACTCCTCTTCTCCTCTTCCTTCTCTCTCCCTCTACCCTGCTAAACTAGCTCTCTGCACTTTCCTTCTCTCCCCCCTCTTCCTTACAGCTTGATGATTGACCGCCTAGTATACCTCAGAGTCTCACAGGTCCCGGGCACCCCTGCCAGTCCTCTCTCGTACTTGCCTCGGGGCCCTACACCCCACCTAACTTCACTGCACTTGAGAAATAACCCAAGTCTCCATCGATCGGGTGCACTTGGACCTCCCTCTCCCTGTGAGCGTTCTGTGCACTTGCACAATTCAAATGCACTGTGCCTGAAGATCGTCTGTCTGTTCCCCCTTTTTTCACCCCCTAATTGCACTGGTAAAACTGCATAATCGCCATCAGGCCTATTTGCTGTGCCGTCAACTGTTAAATGTATTATATGCACTTACTCTGCCTGTGCAGACTATCATCGTCTCAGAAATTCAAGGGCTCCGAGTGACTGTTGTTTTTCCCCCCATGTTCCCACCCTCTTTGAGCACTTTGAAGCACTTGCCTGTGTATAGGCGCTTTATAAATAAACAATACCATACCATACCAAACCTCAGACTAGCAGTACTGTGAAACATTGTTTCCCTTTTGAATTGTATTTTTATATTATGCACAGCATCTTACAAATCAGTGCAATAGTGCAATTGGGACACTTTTACAACACCCTACCTTTTTACAGAGAGGATTTTTGGTTACTTGTATATGTGCCTAAAGACAAGCTGTGGCAGCAGTTATACAGAGATTGGTGTAAATATTTCTAAAGGCAGTATTTTAGTATGAAGCTATTCTGAAGAATTTTACATGAATTGTCACTATGGAAGTTACGAGGTAGATAACATTTGCATTTGGTATACATTTGGTAAAAGGTGAAACTTAATTCGAACGGGTCGCATGTTGTAACACTAAGGTTCGGAGTGCTCAGAAACATTTTTTTCAGAACTGTGTTACCCGAAGTCTTGTCGCAAAGTTGTTTTTCTGTTGTTTTTTTAGGATTGGAAGCTCTGTCTTCCACCTTTTGTTTACATTTGTTTAGGAGACATCAAGCCAGTCAAGGGATAGAATATTTAGAGTTCCATTAGAGAAATTATTAGATACGTTTAATCTTGTGGTCTAATATGCATTATTCGTTTTTCCCTATGTTGTTCTTTTTGTGCAGTTTGTTTGTCTTGATTTATTATTGATTTTTTCATTGATTTTTGTAGGTTCATGCTGCTTGAATATCATGTTCTTAACGATTGATATTTTTGACAAGGTCCTTGATGAAGGACTTATAAGAAGCCCAAAATGCATTGGACACGGATATGCTTGTCTCTACAATAGAAAGACTTTATCATTTTACAAATAGAATGAACAATTGATACTTAATTGTAATCATAGTTTAACATTATGACAGAAGCTGTTTTTGAACAAAATATGGCAGACTAGTCAGCAAGGCATTCAGTGGCACCACGGGAGGTTCCCACAATAATAATTGAAATAGAGTGTCCCATACTGTGTCTCATGCCATACTCAAACTCATTGAGGGCCCTCTCCTAAGACTAAGACTTGACTGCTCATCCACGTACCTTTATTGGGTTTTGGCTAGCCCCTCAGAGCTCCCTGTTATTCATTACTAGGGTGGCCTCTTAAAAACTGTCCACCAAGCCAGATTCTAGAAATCCACCTTAGCATGCTTCAAGGGGCTGGTTTTACTCCCATTTTCTAGGCATTTGATAGATCAGTTACAGTTAAAGAATGAACAGGGAGCGAGTATGTATCTCTGTTTAGGTTCGCCAGCTGTGTGAATATCTTGTGAGAAACCCCATTGAAATGTAATCTAACATGGATTACCATATTCAAAAGCATAATATCAGGCTTTCAGAAATCCTTGAGGTAAGTCTCACTGCAGTATTGTAGACCAAGGATGGTTTTGGTGTACCCTGTTGAATGTACATGCATTACATCTATTTTGATTTAGTATTGTCTATGATTTTTTAATTATGTAATCCAGCTTCTCTTTGATTTGAATTTTCTTGGAAGCATTTGATATTCAGACCTTTGATCTCTGATTAATTAAAGAGTGATTAGGATTTTTTATTTGCCTTTTTTATGGCTTTATTTTTAGCCATCAAAAATAAAGTTTTGCCGTGTAAGATTAAATACACTTTACATGACGTTTGTCACATGCATGTATGGTGTTTATTGCATGCAGTGTGTGTTATGTACTACCCTGAATTAGGCAGGATTATTGTCTGCCACTATTTACTGCCCATCTTTCAATGCCCAACCAAGACAGGTGTGCACTTCATGTGAAGGGTCCCTCACTTCAATGCCATTGGAAAGGACCCCGTACTTGATATGCCTGGGGCATGCTAATGTAATGTTGTTCATGCTGATGTTTTGGGTTTGATTTCTTTTTCTAACAATGATTTGCTGATTGAGACAATTATATTTGTTCACAGGCAATTTTATTATTTTCCAACCTACCACATCTGCCATACTTGTGCATGTAACGATTGGTCTCAAACTGCAGATTGAACTTTCATGCATCATGCAGCTCTACATTAGTTTGGATCCATCTTTCAAGGGGCAAACCTGTGGTAAGTGGCATCCATTATCTCACTCAAGAATACATATGGCAAATTGGGTGAAGTCAAGCTGCATTTCATGTTTCTTTACACAGGGCTCTGTGGAAACTTTAATGATGACCAGACTGATGACTTTACATGCAATAGTGGTGTGGTGGAAGGCGCTTCGATACATTCTGCCAACACATGGAAGATTCACCCTGACTGCCCAGATATTGAAAGAAGCTTTAGGGATCCTTGTTCACTGAACACAGGAGTTGGTAAGAACATTTAATTAAAACACATGCATTGATCCCTACAGAAAGAAAATGTCTCAAAGCAGTGAAATAGAAGGAAAGAGAGTGCACAATGTTAAGACCACCTCTTTTCTTAAAGCTCAAAGATTAATGAATTCCAGCAGACTATGTAAGAGTTTGCAAATTCAACACAGCGTGTGTTCGAATCATGGTACTCATATTCAATTCCAATATGTATTTATAATAGGAGCTAATCTTCCAGGATTATTTAAAATATCTGTTCATGCGTTTTTCGAAGTTCTGGGGGAGGAGCATAGAGGAGAGGCACAATGGTAAAAGGGTAGGTTACACAACATGCACAAAAGATAGAATAGTTGTCTAAAGAAAAATTCATTCAGTTAGGGATCAGAGGCAAGAAAATGAGTTGCTACCTCTTCAATATTCAGTGGCAGGTGCTGAACCAAACAAGAGGGGCTTGGGGGGAGGGGGTTCTCTTCCTCGAGAACATTTTTCAAATAATGATTTAGAATGGTTTATTTTATGGCACATTTTCTTTGAAGTGCGAAGTCAGACAGCTTGCAATCAGTTTTGTAGGGTAGCTCATGAAAAAAATGAATAGATGAACAGAGCACAGTAGCATTTCCCAGCACATTTTCATAACACCAGCCCCCATAATATATGCCAGTAAAAGAAATCTGTTCACCCTGGCTCTGGCACTACATCTCCATGCAGGCTAAAACAATATTGCCCAGTATTCCCATTTAAGAACAACCCATGTTTGCTTTGCACCTAATGCCAGTATCCCCCCGTAAGAACATGCAACTGTTGGCTTAGCCATTAAAATTGCCATGCCAAAATAAAATCCATGGTTTCTTCAAAAATGTAAGCCGGTATAAGCACATAATAACACTTACCATGCATTTTTCAGCATCGATGCCCAGACAAAATGCCATGCCACAGTAATAAATCATGCCTAGACTGGCTCCACCAAAATATGCCAGTTAGCTAGTAAAAACACTTGATCATGTTTGCTTTATCATAGATGCCCAGAAGAAAATGCCATGCCACAATACAAATTATAGCTAGACTGGCTGCAGCAACATATGCCACTCTAGACACATAATAACACTTAGGTAGTTTACTTTATCATAGATGTCCAGAACACCCCAACAATGACGCTGAGATCACTATTATAGGAAGCATTGCTAGGTTCTGATCATCCATGACAGTGTACGGCAGGGACCCTATGAGGAACCGTGCATGAGAAGCCAATGACCGCAACCAACGAGAAACCATACCCGAGTTTGAGCCAAGCCCTGCCACCTTCCCCTGCATACACAGAGGTACTGGGTAAACGGGAGAAGCGGGAGGCCCGAGGCACCATTAGCGATCTGAAGAATCTGGTCCCAGTTCTAAGGGTGAAAATGTAAAGATAAGAATGTGTAACCGGAAATGTAAAAAACAGAGAAAACAAGCAATGACTAACCCGACTGGGGAAGAGGGTTATTATAAGAAGACAGAAACTCGTCCCAATTCTAAGGACGAAAAAGTAAAGATAAGACTGTAGTTTGAATTGTACAAAGCGGAGAAAAAACCTGGTTGTGGAAGAGTGTTACTATCCGAAGAGAGAACTTGTCCCAGTCCTGAGTATGAGATATTAAAAGGGAAAACTGTTAACAAGAGAAGTGAAAAGAATATACAAAATGGATTTACTCAACCCAGGTGGGGAACAAGCACCGACTGGAAACAAATCCTCTGGGAGGAAGGAAAGATACCCTAGGAACAGGATAAAATAGGAGAGAGTTTAAGGCACAGAATGAATTACCAGGAAAGCCTAAAAAAGGGTCAAAATAAACCCAACTCAGGAAAGCCCAAAAATAAAGACTGGGAAGAGTCTACAAGGGATGAAAAAAGTGTGAGGAACCACTGCCATAGAAAACCATACAAATATTTGACCATAGAAAGCATGAGAACCAAGAGTGTCTTTAAAGAACTACACAATCTGATCTCAGAGACTATCCAAGGAGACTATGTTAAGAAATATCTGTGCCACCGAGAAAGGTTGTAAATAATGAGACTATCTGAAGAGAATAACAAACAAGGGAAAAATAAGATGTATCTATTTAATTTAATTACATATAATGGTAGGGTCAGATAGAATGAGTTTGGATGGAGGACATATTTACTTTGGGCTTCCTGACAACTGATGAGCACCGTAGGTTCCGTTTGATAGGTAGGGTATTGCCTCTAGCAACAGGGAAATGTAGGCCTTTTATTTATAATTTCATTGAAGAGATTGAACAATGTTCTCAGCGTGCCCGATACCTTCTTATGACCCGCCACAATCTCCACTGCCTTTGGAATCTATTGTGCTTACATTGGAATGAAATGCACAAATGACATTTTCTCATTTTGATGGCCAGTGTTCAATCAACTATTTCTGTCTCTGGCATTACCTTTGGTTCTGGCAGTATCTAACATATGTTTAGGGATATTTTCTCTGATATAATCTATTTTACATAGCCTCACAATCATCCTTTTAAATTTCAGGTTCAGATCAGTTCCATTTGGCTAATGTGCAGAAACGGACTATATGGGACATTAGTAATGTTACTGGGTTGATGGCTAGACAAGGCATGTACAATTGAACTCACCCAAGTCTATTTACTGAACATAGCTGTTTTTTTGCCTGTTGATAACTATACACATTTGAAATCCATAAATTGATGTTTTCACTACTATAATTCATATTTAAGGTGAGATTAAAGTTGTTGGTATTCAACATGTTCGCAGAATTGTTACAATCATTGCAGGAAATAGCAACCACATCATCAAATATTAGTGACAGTATGCCACATTTTGGTGTGCTCCCAAAGCCAATAAGACAGTTGGCATACTTGGAGAAACCTTTGTTCCAGTGGGCATACCCCTTACTTTTTGTTATGGCACCTCATTTATTATGAAACAAATGTTCCTGGGGGTATAATCATTCATGCCTATCAGCATAATTGTAAGTTCTCAGTATTTGGATGGTCTATCTCACGGTTAGTATTGAACAGCATACACATCATTGTGATGTCTTATTGAGGTGTAATGTGCAATACAATCCAATGTCACTAATCGAAGATCATTCTGTCAAGAGATGCTTTTAAGCGTTTTCAGGATAGCCTTTGTGTCACTGATGTAAGAAGGATATTGGGTTAAAGATGGGGCTAAATATTGTCTATCTAACTGGCAAGAGGGTTAGTCAGGGAGTTATTTGAACTAACAATGGTTCTGCATTGCAGATCTGGAATGCACCTCTATGCATTAGCTTAGGTAAATGATACAATGGGCCTCATTACACGGTAGGCGGTAAAAATCGGCAATTACCGGCATGGCGTAATTAGCGTGTCCGCCCTCGCAAGAGGCCGCAAATTGCGTGCCATTACGAGATCGCGGGCACGAGCCTACCGCCATGCCGGTAATGAGCCTACCGCCATGCCGCAAAAGTCCCCAAAAAGTCCCTTAACGGCATTGTCGAAGGCGCTGTTAGCACTTCCGACCTGCCGCCACATGCAAATAGCGGTCTTTGCAAATAGCGGTGACCGCCATTAGCGGTCACCGCTAATAGCGGTTACCGTAATTTTGCGGAACCGGAAATAGCGTCATCGCACCGGAACGGGAAAGAGCACGGCGGCCATTTTTAAAAACACAATCCATTGCCATCCTCCTTATCCAGGGCACCTTACCAAGATACCAGGTTGGAAAATACACCAAGGACAACGTTAAGATGCCCAAGGCCGTTAAAAAATCATCTGAGCGGCAACGCAAGGAGAAATTTAGCAAGGAGGAGCTCCTTATGCTCACGCAGACACTAGCAGACAATGCTCAGGTGGTCTTCAATAACGACATGCGTCGGGAGACCATTGTGAAGAAGAAGGCCATCTGGGAAGAGGTAGCCCACAAGGTCAGCGCGGTAGGCACCACAACCCGCACAGTCAAAGACTGCCGAAAGAGGTGGGATGACCTCTGGCTCCGTGTGCGGAACATTCTATCCGTTAACCGCAACCTGGCTATGGGCACAGGAGGAGGCAGTGAATCGCCAATCAAGCTCACTGAGTGAGAGGAGATGTGTGCATCAACTATCGGGGTGGAATCCATCGAGGGAGTTAGACAAATGGAGCATGGCGTGGCCATTTCGTCCGATGGAGGTGAGTGTATGCATCAAACAATGCACAGTGAAGTGTGATGTTCACCCCAATCATGTGTCCACATGAATGCCGTGGATCCAGCCACAAACAAACATGCATGCATCACCACATACCCGTACAACACAGAGCCATTCATGCATGACCCACCCAACATCCCCATTACACTAAAGAGCCTGAATGCATAGAACGGCATGACGTATTCATTTAGCTCAAGGCAGGTCGACCCATGACTGATGGTTGTCAACATTTCTCACCCTTACAGGATCACACACTGACACTGAGGAGGCACACACTTCCACACCTGCTCCCACATCCAGCAAAAAAGCCAGGAGGGATGCCACAGGGGACACCGCCACATCCGCAAGGGCAGCCAGGACGAGTGACCATGACCACAGGGACAAAGGCAGCCGGAATACCAGTTGCACGCATCCACAGGCCATGCCTGCTCCCGTCGTGGCACCCACGGAAGTGTGTCTCCCAGCAGGTGAGGGCAGCATCGAGGGAATGCACTCTGCTGCCACCAGCTCAATGGGTGAGGCAGCAGCCACTGCCCCACCTTCAGATGAGGAGAAAACACCTGCCATTGATGCTGATAGCCAGAGCCACAGACCAACAAGCCCCTTATTGGCAAGCCCGAGGTACTCTTCAGCTCCGGGTAGTAATGGAGAATCCCCCACCCCTCAAGGGCCATGGAGCCCCCAGATATCCTCTCCTGATGCAAGTGCAATGGGTCCAGGTGCATCAGCCATCCCACCAGCACCCACCATGAGACATGACCTCTCGTCCATCTTTCAGAGGCAGACCGAGATGAGTGGCCTAGTAGGGCAACATGGGGCAGAGAGAGCCCGCCTGAGGGAGGACATTGCTACACTTGCAAAGCAGACAAGGGAGGGCATGGAGGCATGCACCAACCGAATCTGCAGTGAAATGGCCCAACTGCAGCAGGCCATGAACCGCATAGCAGACGCTATTGAGCGTCGGTGCCCACTCACGGCCCAGGAAGAACCAGGCCCCTCCTCATCTGGGAGTTCACGTCATACTAGTCCGCTACACTGGTCTATGCGGAACCTGCGGCGCACGGCTTCACAACCACCAGATGACAATGCAGGCACTGGCAAATAGGGCCACCAAGATTCGGGTGCCACATGTGGCGATGGAGACATTCACGCCATGAGACTCACATGAGAGTGTTGAGGGGGGAGGGGGGTAAGGGTGTATTTGGGTGTGTTGAGGGGGGAGGGGGGTAAGGGTGTATTTGGGTGTGTTGAGGGGGAGGGGGGTAAGGGTGTATTTGGGTGTGTTGAGGGGGAAGGGGGTAAGGGTGTATTTGGGTGTGTTGAGGGGGAGGGGGGTAAGGGTGTATTTGTGGAGTTGGGGTAATGCACTTTGTATCACATTATGTTCAATATACACTGTTCTGAGTTTGAAACCCAAGCGTGGTCTCCATTATTGTGTATGTGTCATTCATTGTGGACAGGGTCCTTTGTGGGCCTCGAAACATGCATCAGGGCAACAATTCACATCTACGTCCATGCTATTTCACCTTGGTGCATGATGAGATTCCAGAATCAGATGCTGATGCACATCGTGTGCCTCCTTGGCACTGCCTCTTTCATGTCCTGCCGGGTCATTCCACCTGCACTCATCCCCAGCCACATCATACTCTTCTGGTGGTTGCATGTCAATTTCAAGTGGCATAGGCACATTCCATCATATGCATATTTTGTGATGCTCTACACATGCCATGGTTGTCTTTGCCACTTTGACACGGCCGTACAGGAGTGCCACACCCAGGCCGCTTAGGCAGCGGAGCACTGTCATTGGAAGGGTGTGCAATATTGTTGTCTTCTTCCTGATGGTTCTGTGGGTTCCGTACAGGGGTTAGGAGCCACCTCCTCGGTGGATAGCTGTCATCGCCTGTATGGTGTGAGGAATGGGTACCTGTTACGGCTCACCTCTTGCCCTGGCTGTTGTTGTTGGTGCTGCACTGCTATCATGTACTCCAGCCCATCATGTCATGCTGCTGCTATTGGGACCATCTTGGTGTGGGAAGGGGTGTGGTGTGCTCTTTTGTGCTGCCTGTCTCCATTGCATACACCTGTGTTGATTGTGTCCACCTGTGGCAGATGGGTACACTGCTCAGGTCTCTTAACGGGTGCTTTTCGATGCCATTATTTGTGCCATGCCGGTAAGGGGTTTTTAGGTGTTTTCCATGCCGCTAATGCCATGTCCGCATGGCTTGGGATGCCCTGGTATTAGCGCCATGGCGCTAATTCCGGCATGGGGGTCGCGCGCACGCAGACTTGCCGCTATTAGTGGCACCGTAATTAACGGGTGTGCTAATAGCGGTGGGTCCAGCTCGTGATTGGCTTGGGAAATTACTGGTACCGGTAATTCATTACCGGTACCGGTATTCCCTTACCGCACAACGTGTAATGAGGCCCAATGTTTGAAGAACTGGAAATCTGACCATTAAAGTCCCATAGAAACTGAAATCTTTTACATTTTAATCATCTAATGTTCTTACTTATATAGAGTAGAATTTGATAATAGGGTCAGTTAGTAATTTCTTAACACAGGACCGATCTCTGTGTTGCCTCTGTGCCCAAGCACATTTTCAGTTCTCCCCTAGATCACAACATCCCTGTTTATCTAAGGAATTGGTAACGCTGATTGAATCATTACGTATTGCATAGATAACCTTGAGTTTTGTATTATCTTGAACTGTGCCTGGCAAATGATTCTCATCCACATCCTTCAAGCATCCTTTTCAATTAACCATTGATGTGCTCATCCACTAAACTCAGAAAACAATCAGACTTAGATTTCAAGCTGCTATTCACATATAAGCCCCGATTAAGGTACGTTGCATCAAACTTCAAGTACACACTTTATTCACCATTAGCATTATTTTGAAGCTGACGTTATGTGATCAATATCTCAGCATCTAAAATACTTAGAAAAGGTTTTTTGCTCCCGGTTATCTTGGTTATAAAGATTTGAAATGATATCCATAACACTTTGGTTGGTACGAAGTGATTCGTTTATTTGTGGTCAGCCGACACGTGTTTCGACCCGTAGGGTCTTTCTCAAGGCTGAACAGTGTTCAATGGTGACAGGTGTTTATGTGATTTGTGACAATTGTGTGACAGATTATATTATATTCCATTGTGGTGTAGGAGTGATGTGCAGTAAGTGACCAAAAATAACATAACATAACATCACATCAAAATACATTGACGTGTTAATTTATAGAGAGCATTGTTACATGCAAGCGAGGAGAAGGGGAGGAAAAGAAGAAGAAGAAGGTTAGCAAGTGGGCAGAAGGGGAGGAAATGGGGGTTTTTTCTTTAATGAGGTGGAATCCTCTTACCTAGTCTGGTTGCTGATTGCCCTCAGTGGGGTGTTGTTCAATTTGGAACTGTCCTTGCGGCAGTCCTGGCTCCTATTGGGCCCTGTGATAAAAAAGTCCAATAATGGTGGTTGTAAAAGCATTGCGGTATGATATAACTGATTAATTTCTAGTTGGTTCCCAGCTAGTGAGTGTTGTTGGCGGCGTCGAAATCACATCACGTGCAAAATCCGGCTCGTGTGTGTTTCTTGGCCGTGTGGGTCATCCCTAGCGGAGTTCTTGGGTTCATTATCGGGCCCCAGGTTGGTGCCATGAGCTGGTCTGGATTGACATCAAGGGCTCTTGGGTAGAAGCTCTTGTGTGTGGCCAGCCACTAGAAAGGGCTGGTTTTGTTCCGGGTCGCTCGAGTGGGGAGCTGGTCAATGGGAATGTCCCTACTGGTTGGAAAATCTGCTAACCATGAGGGCGGGCGGGGAGGCTTACCTGTGTGTTGTGTCTGCGTCCCTGGGCAGTGATCTGCTATTCTCCTCCACCGCGCTGGGGGCCGCCATTATAAGGTGCTCGTGAGCTAGCTGAATCACGTTATGTGACGGGTGCGCATGCTCAGTGGTATAGTGTTCTAGCGATTGTCACTGCGCATGCGCGTGTCCCGTGGTGTCTGCGCATGCTCAGTGGATCATTGCTGGCACTGTAGTGTTCGGAATGGTGAGATCTGGGAGATGGTTGAATGGGGCCATTGGCCCATGGCAATTGGCTGGACGGTTGCCAGGAGGGGGGGATTTGCGTTGGGAGGCGCATGAGCGAGAAAGTGTTGCTATACGTGGAGAGCCGTGAGGATACTCCGGCTTGGTGGGAAATTCATGTACCAGCTTGTGTGTGCAGGGGAGACTGTTGGACCCTGGGCCACATAAGGATTGTATGTGATGTGGGGATAGATATGGTCCCTAATGGGTATGTGTGTCAAGGACATGGGTTGGGCATAGAGTTGCCCCCAAGTTGGAAAAATAGGGAGAGGAGAGGAAGTGTTTACAAGAAGACATTTAGATCGTGGTCTTTGTTCAGGCCATTTTTAACACATCTGAAGTGACAAATTAGCCGTGCTTCTTCTTGTCTTAGTTTCTGAATTCTGTCTCCTCCTCTTGGTCCCAGCCGTACCATCTTGAGTCCGATGAACCTGATGTCACTCTTGTTGTCCATTTGGTGGTACTTTTGCCAGTGGTTTGCCAGTGGCAGTTTCGGATCTTGTGAATGTATGCTATTGATGTGCTCTCTAATCCTGAAACGTGTCTCACGGATAGTGCTCCCTATATATATCTTATTGCACACACAGATTATTGCATATATCACATATTTGCTTTTGCAGTTGATGTGCTCATTGATATTGAAGATTGGGCAGCCTGAGAATTTTGCACATTTGGTCTGGGTTGCATACTTGCACATGGCGCAAGTCCCGCATTTCGTGAAACCCATTGGTGTACGTGTACTGAGCCAATCTTGTGCTGTAATGTTTTTGTCTGACAGGAAAGAGGGGCTTAGTAGAGTTCTTAGAGTTGGTGCTCTTCTGTAGGACATACTGGGACATGTTTCCAGTTGCGACTTGATATGTTCGTCCATGCGGAGTAATCCCCAGTGCTTTGTCAAGATTTTTTGGAATACATAGCTGTCCTTGTTATATCTGGTTACAAATCTGATCATAGGATTGTTATTTTGTCTTTTGGGTTTGGGCTGGAGTAGAGTTGATCTTTCTAATTGACAGGCCTGTTTTCTTGCTTCTGCCAAGTTCTCATGGGAATATCCCCGACTTTTGAATCTTCGATCTAGTAGGTTGCACTCATCTGTGAAGGATCTCTCTGTGTTACAGTTTCTTCTTGCCCTGATGTATTCCCCTTTGGGGATGTTGCGTATAACGCTTTTTCTATGGCAACTTTCGGCATGCAGGGTGGAGTTTACTTCCGTTGGTTTCCGGTAAGTTCTGGTAATGATTTTGTTCTCTTCTATCTCAATCGTAAGGTCCAGAAAGTCAATTCGAGTCTTGCTGGTGTGGCTGATTAGTTCGATGCCAAAGTCATTGGTGTTGAGATAATCCATGTATTCATTGAGCTCTACTTCAGTTCCTTTCCAAATTAGGATGATGTCATCTATGAATCTGGCCCAGTTGACAATGAGCCTGGTGTATCTGTCTTCCTTCATTGCATGCTTGATTTCGTAGGAGTGCATGAAGCAGTTAGCTAGAGCTGGGGCATAGCTGGCTCCCATTGCAATCCCCTTTGTTTGTTTAAAGTATTCGCCATTGAATATGAATATATTGTTTGTGAGGGAGAATTTGAGGAAGGCTTTAGTCATTTCCACCTGGTCTAGGTGTGAGGCTGATTCTTGTCTGAGAAGAAACCCCATGCTAGTTATCGCAAGATCATGGTTGATTGATGTATATAGGGCCTTGACGTCGAGCGTGGCCATTAGAAAGTGCGGTTCCCATTTGATGCTGGCTAGTATCTCCAAAGTGTGCATTGTATCTCTTAAGTAGCTTGGTATTTTTGTGACGAGTGGTTGTATGACATTGTTGATGTATCTAGCCAGTGTTTCCGTGATTCCTCCAATACCGCTTAGGATTGGTCTACCTTCTGGAATGGTGTCGAAGGCTTTGTGGACTTTGGGTAGGAAATAGATAGTTGGCATAATCGGGTGGTCTGTTCTAAGGTAGCTGTATTCATCATCAGTTTAGTTTAGTTTAGTTTAGTTTATTCATTTGTATTGCGCACCAGACCCGAGGGTATGAGGGCGCATGAGCAGCAAGGTGATTCAAAGCTTGGTTACAGGATGCTTATACTTTACATTACATAATTATACTTTACATTACATAATTACAGTGTGACGATGAAGGAACATGTGTACAGTTTGGCAGGAGAGAATGCAGTAGATGTATTTAAAGAATTACAAATATATACAAGTTTAGTATTACAAATTTACAGATTCTCTTAAAGCATGCAGCGCGGAGAGCAGCCGTGTGGTGTTAGAGGTGTTAGTGGTTCGTGTTCTTTAACCAATGGATGTAGTTGCGTCTAAAAAGTGAGTAAGGTTGGGGAGTTCTGAGCGATGGTGGTAGGGAGTTCCAGTGTTGAGGTGCTTTCACCTGGAAGCTGTTGCCACCCATTTTAGTGCGTTTAAACCTGGGGACGGTGAGCAGATTAGCATTGGAGGTTCTGGTGGGTCTGATGGGGCTGTGTTTGCATATTCTGTCTGCCAGATAGCGTGGGGCAGCATTATTCAGGCATTTGTGGGTGAGCGATGCTACTTTAAGCAGGATTTTGTCTGTTGTGCTGAGCCAGTTTTGGGATTTCCTGATATTGGAAATGTGTTCCCTCCTGGGAATATTGAGTGCTGCCCTAAGGGCGTTGTTTTGTAGCGTCTGAATTCAGTTATCAGCCCTGCTGTTTTGTAGTTGGTGAGCAGTTCCTGGTGTTCTTTTAGAATCTTCGCCTGCGGGTTGTTCTCCAATTTGACGTAGTTGCCTGGTGTTTCCAGGTGGTTGAGTGCCATTTTCAGGTAGTCTGCTTTATTCATTATTACTATGTTGCCACCCTTGTCGGCCTCCTTGATTATGATATTAGTTTCTTCTCGTAAGTTTCTAAGTATGTTCTGTTCTTCCTTAGTTAGATTGCCCTTGGCCTCTTTTCCGTTGGTGCGTTGGTCTTCAAGTTTATGAAGGTCATTGATTACCGCTTGGTGGAAAGTGTCTATATAGTTTTCTGTAAACAGTTGCGGCGTAAATCTCGATTTGCTTTTAAGTTCCGGAATTGTCATTGCCACATTCTGGATACCCAGTTCTTCTAAGCATTCTTGCTTGCTTTTGTCATTTTCTACGAGCGTACTGAGGAGATGGATGTCTTCAACATCCCCTATAGTAAGTACGCTAGGTTTTGGTGTTTTTTCTATTGGTTTGTATACCGATGTCTTGGTGGCAAAGAATTTCTAGAGTTTGAGAAGTCTTGTAAATTTAAATAGGTCTATTTGTATGTCCACAAAGTTATTTTTGCTGGATGGTGAGAAGGAAAGTCCCTTGTTGAGTACTTTCGTTTCAGGATTTGTAAATTCTCTGTTTGACAGATTCATGATTAGATTTTGTTCTGTTTCTGGCCCCCAGTTTTCTGTGACTGGGACCTTGTCCGTCTTTGTTCCATTTCTTCCTCCAACTGTCTTGCGTCTTCTGACTCTTCTTCCTCCTCTGCTTCTTCTTGTTGGGTTCCTGTATTTGTGAACGGTTTTTGCGAAGGATACCGTTTTTTTGTTGTTGCTTTTGGGTTGTGGTTTCAGACGACTTGCTTTCTTGTGTAGTTTGATTTGATCTAAAAAACTGCGTTTTACTGGTGATTTATCTGTTGTTTTCTCTGGTAGATCTGATGTTTCATCTGGTTCACTATCAATTTCAGAGCTGGCCCCTGAGCTGTTTGGGGTGCTTTCTCTGGATTTGGGTCTTTGTTGGTTTTGGTCATATTTGGGTTGATAGGTGAAGACCCTGTCTTCTCTGTAGTCTTTATCATCCCTGAAAAATTTACGGAGTTTTCTCATTTTGACTTCATCTTGGTGAATTTTCAGAATTCTATACATTGTTTTATAATTTTTCTCTTTAGTCGTTTTTGGGGCATCATAATCTTCTATTTCTTTCTTTAATTCTTCAAGTAGAATCACCACTCTATCGTGTTTTCTTTTTGCGTGTTCTATTAGTAGTTCTATCATCCTAGTTGATCCTAATATGAGATTCTCTTCCCATTCGTCTGCTAGGTCTGAGTCCAGTGGGTCATCGAAGTCTGGAAAAATCAGGATCCTGAGGCCTCTCGGTATTTTCTTTTGTTCTGCATATTCCTGCATCGTTGTTTTCTCCCAGAATTTGTTAATTTCTTTTTTTGATAGTTTCTCAAGCCTCATGAATTTATGTTTGAGGTCTTCCTCTAAATTGCTGTCTCTAAACGCATTGTCCGTTGATCCTCGTGGGGCAAAGAGTGCCCTGATGTCTTCGTTCCTTGACATCATATATTCTGCCATTCCTTCGTTTTTATTTTTCCGTTTTATTCGTATTGGAATTTTCCAGGTGCGTGAGCATTGGCTGGTTCCCTAGTGTAAAGGTACTGTGGGTTGAGGCTTCTAGGAATGGAACCTGCCTGTGCTTTGCAACAGTTATATTTAGATTGTGAGTTTGGCAAGATCACAGGAGCCGTTTAGGGGTTTAGCCTGAGCCCCTGTTTGGTACGTGGAAAAGGTTTTTTGCTCCCGGTTATCTTGGTTATAAAGATTTGAAATGATATCCATAACACTTTGGTTGGTACGAAGTGATTAGTTTATTTGTGGTCAGCCGACACGTGTTTCGACCCGTAGGGTCTTTCTCAAGGCTGAACAGTGTTCAATGGTGACAGGTGTTTATGTGATTTGTGACAATTGTGTGACAGATTATATTATATTCCATTGTGGTGTAGGAGTGATGTGCAGTAAGTGACCAAAAATAACATAACATAACATCACATCAAAATACATTGACGTGTTAATTTATAGAGAGCATTGTTACATGCAAGCGAGGAGAAGGGGAGGAAAAGAAGAAGAAGAAGGTTAGCAAGTGGGCAGAAGGGGAGCAAATGGGGGGTTTTTCTTTAATGAGGTGGAATCCTCTTACCTAGTCTGGTTGCTGATTGCCCTCAGTGGGGTGTTGTTCAATTTGGAACTGTCCTTGCGGCAGTCCTGGCTCCTATTTGGCCCTGTGATAAAAAAGTCCAATAATGGTGGTTGTAAAAGCATTGCGGTATGATATAACTGATTAATTTCTAGTTGGTTCCCAGCTAGTGAGTGTTCTTGGCGGCGTCGAAATCACATCACGTGCAAAATCCGGCTCGTGTGTGTTTCTTGGCCGTGTGGGTCATCCCTAGCGGAGTTCTTGGGTTCATTATCGGGCCCCAGGTTGGTGCCATGAGCTGGTCTGGATTGACATCAAGGGCTCTTGGGTAGAAGCTCTTGTGTGTGGCCAGCCACTAGAAAGGGCTGGTGTTGTTCCGGGTCGCTCGAGTGGGGAGCTGGTCAATGGGAATGTCCCTACTGGTTGGAAAATCTGCTAACCATGAGGGCGGGCAGGGAGGCTTACCTGTGTGGTGTGTCTGCGTCCCTGGGCAGTGATCTGCTACTCTCCTCCACCGCGCTGGGGGCCGCCATTATAAGGCGCTCGTGAGCTAGCTGAATCACGTTATGTGACGGGTGCGCATGCTCAGTGGTATAGTGTTCTAGCGATTGTCACTGCGCATGCGCGTGTCCCGTCGTGTCTGCGCATGCTCAGTGGATCATTGCTGGCACTGTAGTGTTCGGAATGGTGAGATCTGGGAGATGGTTGAATGGGGCCATTGGCCCATGGCAATTGGCTGGACGGTTGCCGGGGGGGGGGATTAGCGTTGGGAGGCGCATGAGCGAGAAAGTGTTGCTATACGTGGAGAGCCGTGAGGATACTCCGGCTTGGTGGGAAATTCATCACGGCTCTCCACGTATAGCAACACTTTCTCGCTCATGCGCCTCCCAACACTAATCCCCCCCCTGGCAACCGTCCAGCCAATTGCCATGGGCCAATGGCCCCATTCAACCATCTCCCAGATCTCACCATTCCGAACACTACAGTGCCAGCAATGATCCACTGAGCATGCGCAGACACCACGGGACACGCGCATGCGCAGTGACAATCGCTAGAACACTATACCACTGAGCATGCGCACCCGTCACATAACGTGATTCAGCTAGCTCACGAGCGCCTTATAATGGCGGCCCCCAGCGCGGTGGAGGAGAGTAGCAGATCACTGCCCAGGGACGCAGACACAACACACAGGTAAGCCTCCCCGCCCGCCCTCATGGTTAGCAGATTTTCCAACCAGTAGGGACATTCCCATTGACCAGCTCCCCACTCGAGCGACCCGGAACAACACCAGCCCTTTCTAGTGGCTGGCCACACACAAGAGCTTCTACCCAAGAGCCCTTGATGTCAATCCAGACCAGCTCATGGCACCAACCTGGGGCCCGATAATGAACCCAAGAACTCCGCTAGGGATGACCCACACGGCCAAGAAACACACACGAGCCGGATTTTGCATGTGATGTGATTTCGACGCCGCCAAGAACACTCACTAGCTGGGAACCAACTAGAAATTAATCAGGTATATCATACCGCAATGCTTTTACAACCACCATTATTGGACTTTTTTATCACAGGGCCCAATAGGAGCCAGGACTGCCGCAAGGACAGTTCCAAATTGAACAACACCCCACTGAGGGCAATCAGCAACCAGACTAGGTAAGAGGATTCCACCTCATTAAAGAAAAACCCCCCATTTCCTCCCCTTCTGCCCACTTGCTAACCTTCTTCTTCTTCTTTTCCTCCCCTTCTCCTCGCTTGCATGTAACAATGCTCTCTATAAATTAACACGTCAATGTATTTTGATGTGATGTTATGTTATGTTATTTTTGGTCACTTACTGCACATCACTCCTACACCACAATGGAATATAATATAATCTGTCACACAATTGTCACAAATCACATAAACACCTGTCACCATTGAACACTGTTCAGCCTTGAGAAAGACCCTACGGGTCGAAACACGTGTCGGCTGACCACAAATAAACGAATCACTTCGTACCAACCAAAGTGTTATGGATATCATTTCAAATCTTTATAACCAAGATTACCGGGAGCAAAAAACCTTTTCCACGTACCAAACAGGGGCTCAGGCTAAACCCCTAAACGGCTCCTGTGATCTTGCCAAACTCACAATCTAAATATAACTGTTGCAAAGTACAGGCAGGTTCCATTCCTAGAAGCCTCAACCCACAGTACCTTTACACTAGGGAACCAGCCAATGCTCACGCACCTGGAAAATTCCAATACGAATAAAACGGAAAAATAAAAACGAAGGAATGGCAGAATATATGATGTCAAGGAACGAAGACATCAGGGCACTCTTTGCCCCACGAGGATCAACGGACAATGCGTTTAGAGACAGCAATTTAGAGGAAGACCTCAAACATAAATTCATGAGGCTTGAGAAACTATCAAAAAAAGAAATTAACAAATTCTGGGAGAAAACAACGATGCAGGAATATGCAGAACAAAAGAAAATACCGAGAGGCCTCAGGATCCTGATTTTTCCAGACTTCGATGACCCACTGGACTCAGACCTAGCAGACGAATGGGAAGAGAATCTCATATTAGGATCAACTAGGATGATAGAACTACTAATAGAACACGCAAAAAGAAAACACGATAGAGTGGTGATTCTACTTGAAGAATTAAAGAAAGAAATAGAAGATTATGATGCCCCAAAAACGACTAAAGAGAAAAATTATAAAACAATGTATAGAATTCTGAAAATTCACCAAGATGAAGTCAAAATGAGAAAACTCCGTAAATTTTTCAGGGATGATAAAGACTACAGAGAAGACAGGGTCTTCACCTATCAACCCAAATATGACCAAAACCAACAAAGACCCAAATCCAGAGAAAGCACCCCAAACAGCTCAGGGGCCAGCTCTGAAATTGATAGTGAACCAGATGAAACATCAGATCTACCAGAGAAAACAACAGATAAATCACCAGTAAAACGCAGTTTTTTAGATCAAATCAAACTACACAAGAAAGCAAGTCGTCTGAAACCACAACCCAAAAGCAACAACAAAAAAACGGTATCCTTCGCAAAAACCGTTAACAAATACAGGAACCCAACAAGAAGAAGCAGAGGAGGAAGAAGAGTCAGAAGACGCAAGACAGTTGGAGGAAGAAATGGAACAAAGACGGACAAGGTCCCAGTCACAGAAAACTGGGGGCCAGAAACAGAACAAAATCTAATCATGAATCTGTCAAACAGAGAATTTACAAATCCTGAAACGAAAGTACTCAACAAGGGACTTTCCTTCTCACCATCCAGCAAAAACAACTTTGTGGACATACAAATAGACCTATTTAAATTTACAAGACTTCTCAAACTCAAGAAATTCTTTGCCACCAAGACATCGGTATACAAACCAATAGAAAAAACACCAAAACCTAGCGTACTTACTATAGGGGATGTTGAAGACATCCATCTCCTCAGTACGCTCGTAGAAAATGACAAAAGCAAGCAAGAATGCTTAGAAGAACTGGGTATCCAGAATGTGGCAATGACAATTCCGGAACTTAAAAGCAAATCGAGATTTACGCCGCAACTGTTTACAGAAAACTATATAGACACTTTCCACCAAGCGGTAATCAATGACCTTCATAAACTTGAAGACCAACGCACCAACGGAAAAGAGGCCAAGGGCAATCTAACTAAGGAAGAACAGAACATACTTAGAAACTTACGAGAAGAAACTAATATCATAATCAAGGAGGCCGACAAGGGTGGCAACATAGTAATAATGAATAAAGCAGACTACCTGAAAATGGCACTCAACCACCTGGAAACACCAGGCAACTACGTCAAATTGGAGAACAACCCGCAGGCGAAGATTCTAAAAGAACACCAGGAACTGCTCACCAACTACAAAACAGCAGGGCTGATAACTGATGATGAATACAGCTACCTTAGAACAGACCACCCGATTATGCCAACTATCTATTTCCTACCCAAAGTCCACAAAGCCTTCGACACCATTCCAGAAGGTAGACCAATCCTAAGCGGTATCGGAGGAATCACGGAAACACTGGCTAGATACATCAACAATGTCATACAACCACTCGTCACAAAAATACCAAGCTACTTAAGAGATACAATGCACACTTTGGAGATACTAGCCAGCATCAAATGGGAACCTCACTTTCTAATGGCCACGCTCGACATCAAGGCCCTATATACATCAATCAACCATGATCTTGCGATAACTAGCATGGGGTTTCTTCTCAGACAAGAATCAGCCTCACACCTAGACCAGGTGGA
This sequence comes from Ambystoma mexicanum, assembly GCF_040938575.1. Lineage (NCBI taxonomy): Eukaryota > Metazoa > Chordata > Amphibia > Caudata > Ambystomatidae > Ambystoma > Ambystoma mexicanum. The sequence goes on along the minus strand of NC_090934.1, from coordinate 894,223,655 downwards.
AATGACTAAAGCCTTCCTCAAATTCTCCCTCACAAACAATATATTCATATTCAATGGCAAATACTTTAAACAAACAAAGGGGATCGCAATGGGAGCCAGCTATGCCCCAGCTCTAGCTAACTGCTTCTTGCACTCCTACGAAATCAAGCATGCAATGAAGGAAGACAGATACACCAGGCTCATTGTCAACTGGGCCAGATTCATAGATGACATCATCCTAATTTGGAAAGGAACTGAAGTAGAGCTCAATGAATACATGGATTATCTCAACACCAATGACTTTGGCATCGAACTAATCAGCCACACCAGCAAGACTCGAATTGACTTTCTGGACCTTACGATTGAGATAGAAGAGAATGAAATCATTACCAGAACTTACCGGAAACCAACAGAAGTAAACTCCACCCTGCATGCCGAAAGTTGCCATAGAAAAAGCGTTATACGCAACATCCCCAAAGGGGAATACATCAGGGCAAGAAGAAACTGTAACACAGAGAGATCCTTCACAGATGAGTGCAACCTACTAGATCGAAGATTCAAAAGTCGGGGATATTCCCATGAGAACTTGGCAGAAGCAAGAAAACAGGCCTGTCAATTAGAAAGATCAACTCTACTCCAGCCCAAACCCAAAAGACAAAATAACAATCCTATGATCAGATTCGTAACCAGATATAACAAGGACAGCTATGTATTCCAAAAAATCTTGACAAAGCACTGGGGATTACTCCGCATGGACGAACATATCAAGCCGCAACTGGAAACATATCCCAGTATGTCCTACAGAAGAGCACCAACTCTAAGAACTCTACTAAGCCCCTCTTTCCTGTCAGACAAAAACATTACAGCACAAGATTGGCTCAGTACACGTACACCAATGGGTTTCACGAAATGCGGGACTTGCGCCATGTGCAAGTATGCAACCCAGACCAAATGTGCAAAATTCTCAGGCTGCCCAATCTTCAATATCAATGAGCACATCAACTGCAAAAGCAAATATGTGATATATGCAATAATCTGTGTGTGCAATAAGATATATATAGGCAGCACTATCCGTGAGACACGTTTCAGGATTAGAGAGCACATCAATAGCATACATTCACAAGATCCGAAACTGCCACTGGCAAACCACTGGCAAAAGTACCACCAAATGGACAACAAGAGTGACATCAGGTTCATCGGACTCAAGATGGTACGGCTGGGACCAAGAGGAGGCGACAGAATTCAGAAACTAAGACAAGAAGAAGCACGGCTAATTTGTCACTTCAGATGTGTTAAAAATGGCCTGAACAAAGACCACGATCTAAATGTCTTCTTGTAAACACTTCCTCTCCTCTCCCTATTTTTCCAACTTGGGGGCAACTCTATGCCCAACCCATGTCCTTGACACACATACCCATTAGGGACCATATCTATCCCCACATCACATACAATCCTTATGTGGCCCAGGGTCCAACAGTCTCCCCTGCACACACAAGCTGGTACATGATTTTCCCACCAAGCCGGAGTATCCTCACGGCTCTCCACGTATAGCAACACTTTCTCGCTCATGCGCCTCCCAACGCTAATCCCCCCCCCCTGGCAACCATCCAGCCAATTGCCATGGGCCAATGGCCCCATTCAACCATCTCCCAGATCTCACCATTCCGAACACTACAGTGCCAGCAATGATCCACTGAGCATGCGCAGACACGACGGGACACGCGCATGCGCAGTGACAATCGCTAGAACACTATACCACTGAGCATGCGCACCCGTCACATAACGTGATTCAGCTAGCTCACGATCGCCTTATAATGGCGGCCCCCAGCGCGGTGGAGGAGAGTAGCAGATCACTGCCCAGGGACGCAGACACAACACACAGGTAAGCCTCCCCACCCGCCCTCATGGTTAGCAGATTTTCCAACCAGTAGGGACATTCCCATTGACCAGCTCCCCACTCGAGCGACCCGGAACAACACCAGCCCTTTCTAGTGGCTGGCCACACACAAGAGCTTCTACCCAAGAGCCCTTGATGTCAATCCAGACCAGCTCATGGCACCAACCTGGGGCCCGATAATGAACCCAAGAACTCCGCTAGGGATGACCCACACGGCCAAGAAACACACACAAGCCGGATTTTGCACGTGATGTGATTTCGACGCCGCCAAGAACACTCACTAGCTGGGAACCAACTAGAAATTAATCAGGTATATCATACCGCAATGCTTTTACAACCACCATTATTGGACTTTTTTATCACAGGGCCCAATAGGAGCCAGGACTGCCACAAGGACAGTTCCAAATTGAACAACACCCCACTGAGGGCAATCAGCAACCAGACTAGGTAAGAGGATTCCACCTCATTAAAGAAAAACCCCCCATTTCCTCCCCTTCTGCCCACTTGCTAACCTTCTTCTTCTTCTTTTCCTCCCCTTCTCCTCGCTTGCATGTAACAATGCTCTCTATAAATTAACACGTCAATGTATTTTGATGTGATGTTATGTTATGTTATTTTTGGTCACTTACTGCGCATCACTCCTACACCACAATGGAATATAATATAATCTGTCAATCAATTGTCACAAATCACATAAACACCTGTCACCATTGAACACTGTTCAGCCTTGAGAAAGACCCTACGGGTCGAAACACGTGTCGGCTGACCACAAATAAACGAATCACTTCGTACCAACCAAAGTGTTATGGATATCATTTCAAATCTTTATAACCAAGATAACCGGGAGCAAAAAACCTTTTCCACGTACCAAACAGGGGCTCAGGCTAAACCCCTAAACGGCTCCTGTGATCTTGCCAAACTCACAATCTAAATATAACTGTTGCAAAGCACAGGCAGGTTCCATTCCTAGAAGCCTCAACCCACAGTATCTAAAATACTTATGCTGCTCAAATACACTTCTGATTGAACAATATCAGGTTTGTCATGAAAGCAATTTGCCAGTCTTCTTTTTCTTCAAAACTTAAAATGATCTTTTGTGAACACTACGAGAGCACGGTTTTAGCAGGGCAGAAATGACACGCCCAAATTGCAGACATCATTTTCATCCTGTTTGAGATTTCATCGAGAAACATTGATTACTAAATTGAGATTGAGGTATATTTCCACTATTTCATCTGTGTTATTGTTTGCATCTGACTGTTTGGTGGTCCTTGTTATTCATTTCTTCTTTTCTCTGCATTTAAATCTCCCCTACCTCGTCCCCTTGCCTCTGTCCACCTGGTTTTGTTCCATTGCCTTAGTCGCAGGTAGCAGGTTTTTGCATTTGCCATTAAGTTTAAAGGATTTGCATTTTATCTAAAAAGAACAGCACTGATTTGCTGGTTCTTGTACGCTGCTAGATGTCTCATCTTCGCAAGTAGATTACACCTCAGAAGAACTGGATGTTGGAATAAATAAACTCATTTAATTAATGCATCCGTACAATAAATAATCACACATATGATATGCATGTTTAACATATTATATTTTTATAATCCATATATGTAATCCATTTATTATATTAAGCATACATTACATTACATATCTGCAGAGAGCAGAAGCAAGGAGATGTAACTGTTTTCAAATGAGGAATCGGAGCGAGTTTGTTAATAGCTTCACACCAACGTTGTTTAGAAGGGCAAGCAGGGGTGGGCTAACACTCAGAATAGAATGACAAAAAGCAGAACACACGAGAGAATTAGAACCACCAAAAACAGTGATATCAGTTTAGTGCAAGAGAATTAAGGTTCATCCAGGGAGATACTGATCAGAGGTAATACTGAAAGGAAACAGCAATGGACTACTGCTTCCTATGCATCATAATCAATTAGGAGCTGGGTGCCATCAGCATAAGTACACAATAAATCAACAAAGGTAGCAATAAGAGCACCTGAACGCTGTGCTTAAAGGTTAAACCGAAGAGGAAACATTACTGAGGAACATCACAGGTTAGGGGGTAAGTTGACAAGCAGTAAGGTAAAAGAGAGACTGATTGACAATAGTCAGAAAGAGAAGCAAAGACCCCAAAAAAACAGAACCAGAAATTCTAAAGCAATAAAGACGGTCAAAAATAATACCATGGTCGATGGATTTGAAGGCCTATGTCAAATGGAGTATGATATGGCCAGTGACACCGCCAGGATCAGTCACAACCTGACATCATGCAGGAGTGCCAGCAGGACAGATGACATGCCACAGTTAGGATGAGACCCATCATGGAGATGATCTGGTGCCTAAGGGCCAATCTTTACAGCTGCTCATATTTGGTATGCTTGACTGGTAACTCTTTAATTTACCATTACCATCTGGTAGTTCTCTTAAAGTCTGCTATGTGGTTCCTCCAGACTAGGTTCTTGATCTCTCCTGTACTCCCTTTTTTTATATCCAACTCTGCTCAATTTTCTGTTCTTTTGGCTTGATCTTCCCCTTCTATACATACGATGTTCAGCTCTATCTTACTTTCGCTTTTTTTCCCCAATGAAGTCCACACTTCCATTCCTGGAAGTCTGCCATTAAACACAGGATGTTGACTAACTCTCCTTATTTCAACTCTTCCTTTCTTCCCCGCTTACTCTCTTCCACTATCTTCCTACATCCATAACTGTGATGTTATATTAGATCCCTTGCTGTCCTCTTCTCCACACAAAATACCTGCTGCTTCTAAGTTTTTAACATTCTTGACCTTTCTGCATATGGACACTGCCTGTCCAATGCATCTTCAACTCTGCTATCAGACTTTTTCTAGTACCCCTTGAATACCCACTTGTCTTCCTTCCTTACCTAGATCTGCAGACTGCGCTTTAATTTCCTACAACAATTACTTTAGTCCTGTATTTCTCTGCTCTGCTTCTTTTCCTGATTTCTGTGCCACGCAACAAATGGTAAAAAACACAGTAATCACATTGCACAGGTTACATGCTGTAACCCTTTATTGATAGGGTAATGATGTAAAAAATGCCCCTTTTATGGCGATCAATAATTATTTTAATTTGTACCTCAAAATGCATAAAGAGAATTGGGGCATGTAGAAAATTACACTCATTTTCATCTGTTGCATAGAATGGGTGAATTTCTTCTGCTAAAGAGAAGGCAAACATAATAAGCACACCCTAAGCCATAGAGCCAAAGACTGAGGAAGAAGTATGGGCATGGCCATAGCTTTTGCCCTTAAGGTAAAATACCTAGGGTCTGATCTCGAGTTTTGAAGTACTGGAAATACTGACCAATAGTAATACCATTAGCACATATGATAAGCATGCACCAACTTGAAAGGTCTGTATGATTCCAGGTCATGCTGTCCCTTCATTTTTCCCCCATTCGGAGTTTCATAATAATCCTTGGGGATTAGTAATTAGCACATTCGACGAGGCCTTTGGCAGTAATTATCTCCAAACTAAAGCTGGCATAAATGAGAGTTTCAGGACTGAACATTGTCGTTTAGCTGAGTGGCAAATCAGGTGTGTTACCCCTACCTCCAAATGTATTATCAGGCACTGAGCTAATTAATTGCTTGCCTGTTTTGTTTCACTGGTATTTCACAATATTGGAAGTAATTCTAGTAGCACTGAATGAGAATAAACAGTTATACAAGTACCAAGATAATAAAGGAATGGTGTAGATATAGTGAAGTGGAACTAATGGCCTAAAGATCACGGTGTGAAGAGTATTAGTAATTCATTGGCTATACAAATTGCACCATGGAAATAGTGCCTGGCAATGAGTTTTGAGTCCAATGAAATAGTGATAGGTGAATATATAAAATAAATATTGCAATGTAATATAGCAGAGATTATCATGACAAACAGGTGACTTATGTTTAGACTGGTTATGCTACTATTTATCGAAGTGAGGCTAACATGAATGTTTAAGAAACGAGTCATTGCACAGGCTCTTACTGCAAGAGGTTTTAATCACAATAATCCTGGGGCTTTGTGAAAGGTGCAAAGAGCAAAAACGAGATTGAGATTCTCTCAAGTGGGCAAGAGTACATGGGGCAGGCTATTATAGTTTAAACAGTTATTCACGTTTTATCTATTGTTTTTCTGGGTAAAACTGCATTCAGCCAAAAGTATTGTTTAAGGAAAAAATGACTGCCTTTCTCTTTCTCTGCAGAACAATTTGCCCTGTTCTGGTGCGGCCTACTTAAAGACCCAAATGGACCCTTTGCGAAATGCCACAATGTTGTAAACCCAAAGTGGTATTACCAGGTACAGTAACATTCCCTTTTTCCAAAGGCAACGTAAGCTGCTCAGCTCTCTCTGTATGTTGATGTCAGGAATGTTAATTGCTGTGATTTTACTTATTTATTTTTCTTCACTTGTGGAAACTGTTGCCTGTTGATGTGCAATTGAGTCCGATCTAACCCCCACAGTCAGTATATCGGTCATTAAAGATTATAATTATTTCACCTCTGCTTTGTATTCCCTTTGATAGAGAGAGGGTGGCCGAGGGTACTGTGAGGCACGCAGGGTAGAATCTGGATATATTGGCATTATCCCTTTTCTTTTTTGGTGAAGAAATCCTACTAACCTGCCCTACATTTATTCTTTGGAGTTCCTCATTTTACCGCCATCTCACACACAATTGTGAGCATACTCACATAACAGAAAATCACATGTAATGCCCTACATTGTCAATCTCGTAATATCAAAGAATTTAGAAGGAAACAAACCAAAATTGGACAAAAAGGCCTGCCTCTACTCGCATAACTGCATTGGATGCAAATGGATTGGGAATTAAATAGTGTTTGCATTTGTACCTATATCTTGTAAGTCAACGCTGGAGTTCCTTCTCTCATTTTGCTGTAGCTGAGTGAGTCTGAGATCTTCTGACAGTCCGATGCTTCTAAAAAGCTACAAATCTTAAAAGCACTGTCATTCACACATAAGGTAATCCTTTACTGCTGCATTACTGGTTTTTCAAAGGCATTGACCTATTGGTCAATATCCTACTTCCCCAACATTCCAGTCCATCTCCATTTTGTTTTTGTGTTGTGTGTAACCATATATTTGATGTGCCTACTACTAAGAATGAGACTGAAACGGCCCTTACATCTTGATTGACGAGATGTTTCAAAATCATCAAGACAAATGTAGCTTGGTGGTTTAGGAATAGGCAACTGCAAGGTTCTCCTAGATAAAGAAGAGAATGGCCCTCATTACAAGTCAGGCGTTAAGGGTTTAACGGCGCCGTCGGCGCCGTTAACCCTTAACGCCTGATTCACACTTTAACGCCTGCTTTTTGCAGGCGTTAAAGTCCAAGGCGCTAAGCGACCTTGGTGCTAATTACGGCACCGTAATTTACGGTGCCGTAATTAGCGCCTTCCCCATCCCCATTATGCCCTATGGGGCAAAAATGGGAATGGGGAAGGGCAAATGGTGAATGGGGAATTACCGCCCCACTCACCTTGGAATGGGGCGGTAATTCCGCCATCCACCATGGCGGAATACGGCATGGACCATGGTGCTAATAGTACCATGGTCCACCGCCTGACTTGTAATGAGGGCCAATGTCTGAAGTAGAAAAGAGCATATACTGTTAAATGTGTTGCGAGTTTGAGATACTTCTCCAGGATTAACTGATGTTACTGTTGGTATCTTCTTTGTAGATTGGTTCAAATGTTTCTAATCTCTGCAGTGTTTTCATGAAAAAGATGCCAATGGTGCTGGGGGATTGTGGAAATGATCATAGACTAGTGCAACGTATTGCCTTCCAAGGGAGTGTCCAGCTGGTTGTTTTTCTTACTAACACACTGTATCTACTTACTTAAATAATTCGTTCCCTTGATTAATTGTCTGTATAACTTTGACATCTTGCCACTTATAGTTTAAACAATGAAACACTCAAGAATAATTATGCCCTGATGATGTTCTAAAAAAAGAAAGATTTTAAAAAAAAGGGTTTTAGAAAGTTTGTATGGGAAAGCTGGGATATCTACCAGGTGTGTGCTGGAGAGGGTGAAAACAGGGTATTCTGATACTTACATAGTAGAATCTAGATATATTAGCATTAACCCTTTCCTTTTTTCATGAAGAATGTGTCGATTGTCCTAGACTTTCCATACTGATAAAGCCTGGAAGTTTGGGGAGGTGGTTGATACAAAATCATACTTCTTTGAGAGAGGGTTTGATGCAAGTCCGAGCATCTGAGCAATAAAGATGCTTTCTAAAAGTTTACCTTCATCATGTCTGGGAGCTACATGGAGCTGCACGAATTTAATAGAGTTGAGAAGGCAAAATTGTCCGTATTTTATATCTAATTTAGTCTGAACTCATGGCAATTCAAGCTTCAGAGGTGGCTAGTGGGTGGTGACCCAATTGGTACTATGTTGATTAGTTCAGTAATTTGATCAGTTCCATCTTTGTTGTAATCTGGCAGTCTAGCTATGAAGGATACATGAGCAGTCTGGAAAGGAATCAGGGAGCACTGGAACAGGACTATTTAAAAAGAGAATATGGACTATACAGAGAGACATCTCACCATTCATAAGGACATGCATGTATGATAAATGCCCCACCCATTCTCTTAAAAGGGAGATTAATATTTTGTAAGGTGAGGATGATGTATAAAAGCTGCCTCCAATGAGTTGGCAGAAAGGAAGAGGCATATTTCTGTGATGGGATGAGGTTGGGGTGTCAAGTTGTGCCAGTCAATGGCATTGAGAAACTGATACACATGAATGAGGCATTTTGATTGGCTGGTGGCAGAGGTGTCTTGAAGAGGACAATGGAGATTTTATTATTCTGGTTGACCATGTGCTTTTCTGGGAAAGTTATGAGTGGATTTGGTTATTTGTTGTTGGAGAGTACTGGCATGGGGTATAAAACAGGCATTAGGCAGAATGACATGCCATTTTGTGGTGGTGTCTTGCCAGGAACAGAGGGTGAGGTCCTTGGCCCAACCCAGGTCCTAATAGGCCCAAACAGGAGCAGTCACAGTGAGTCACCTCATAAATGTTAACACTTTTCAAAGGCACAATCCAAAGTCTCAAAAAAGGAAATAATACAATGCTGATGTAGTATGGAATGGAGCATGATCTTTAATATTAGCCTAGACTGCTGCCTATTCCCTGAAAAGGTAGCCAAATCATAAAGTGGAGGGTGCCTGGCATAAGCAACTCTTATTTTCTGGTTGGCTGCAGTGTGTACCCTAAGAAGTCCTCACCCTCATACATTTTGAACTCCATTTTGAGGAAGTGCTTGAATGAGGGTGAAACATGTATGATGTTTTCTGCATCATTGAACCCTCACTCCCCCACATGGTGTCCTCCATTTTGAGGAAGTGTTTGAATGAGGGTGACACATGTGTGAGGTTTTCTATATCGTTGAGAGTTAATTAAATAATGCTGTCCTGTAAGACCATTTTCAGGATAAAAAAACAACATGTTTTTGATGTTTCCATACCCATGATGCAATGCTTGCTGGCTCTTATTGAACTGGGATGAACTTCCAGGGATGGGTATTACTATGTGGTGTTGTGGCATACATGCAAAAAAGAAAGAAAATATATAGATAGATAGATAGATAGATAGATAGATAGATAGATAGATAGATAGATAGATAGATTCCAATGTCACATTCTCGTCAAAAGCTATGACTGGATCCAGAGAAGAAAGCTTTTCTTGTAACTAGTACTTACACTCTCATGAGCTACTCACTGCTGATATTGCACTGCCTGAGACGTCCCCCAACCCTGTTCATACCAGCTTCTGCTGTCCCATGATTTTTTACCTGATCATTTCCGAATAGTTTCTACTGGATCTAGTGTTGTATATTTCCTAGTCCTTCATGAGGAACGTTTCCATGATAATGTGTGTCCATTCTTGTGCTCTTCCCCAGTCTTCCTCTACATGTAGATATGTCTGAAAGCAGCCTCCTGTAATATCCACTCTTTCATCACAGAAACCTGGTTCTCTGATGACTTCAGACCCATTGCATATGGGATATTCCTCCCCAACTACACACTCATCACAAACAACAGAGCTAGCAGAGCAGGCAGGATTGCCATCTTCTACAAACTTCACATATCCTTCAAGACAAACCTCACATGTCCTCCAAAACAAAGTCACCCGCTATCGCCCCTCAAGGACACTCAGATCACGCACAGCATCTCTCCTAGTGATCCCACATTACAACCCCTCCAGACTGGCGGATCCAAGCATTGATCATCTGGAACTCCCTACTGCTGCACATTTGCAATATTGACAATCACCTGACTTCAAGAAAGGCCCTTGAAACCTGGCTGTTCCTGCCCTTCTCTTGAAACCCTCCCCCACTCTACACTCTCAATAGGTGCACAGAAACGCAGACCCAAATACAACAACAAACTTGTCCTCCGTGAACACAGCACTACTCCTACCCACCTATACACCATGGATGCCAACAGCATTCACAGATACACATTGTAACAAACTATTGACCTCCCCTAACCCCACACACCCTCATCCTATGGGCCCCTCTCCCACTGCTCAGTCTTTCATTCCAGGGACACCACGGATAGCGAGACCAGTAAACAAAACACTGCAGTTGAACTCCATCCACGCCTACAGTATGTATACTTTACACCACATATGTGGACACAGGTCACAGGCACGGCCACCCATCCATGCTCCCTGGAATGCAGCTATGGCTACGCTATTGCGGTCTAGCAGCACATATAGCCATCCACAATGAAACCCCTGCATACCTCAACACCTTTGCTACTAGTATACAGCGACAACCCAATGAAAGAAAATGTGGTCTATCTGGACACACATCAAATCGTCAGCACTAGAACTCTACGCTAAACCACCAATGACACCCACCCACGCACCTGTCCTCCGGGCTTCTTACTGGAGCCTAGCCAGTCCACCTAAGTAATAACTCTGCAAAATTGCATGCAGGCATCTTTTAAACTAAACGCTTAGAACCTCCTAAACATGGACTGTGGTCACCCAGGGTGTTCCAACCACAAAGAGCATTGAGGCCATTCAAATGGGGAAAGGGTGCTATAGACCAATACAATACAATACAATCTATCTCACACTCGGAGGCAAAGGCATGCAACGCAGACTGTGAATTGCTCCTAGTAAAAATTCTCATCAGCCCCTCATAAACCCACAGTTCATACTCATCTACAGACCCCCGCCAGCTACAACCGATACTTTGCTAACACCCTCAGGGACTGCCTTGTTGCCATCCTGACCTCCCACCACTCCCTCACCCTTCTAGGACATCTACACATATGGTTTGATGCCCCAGTCAACTCCATGACATGAGCACTCCTGGACAACCTGGAAGCCCTCAACATGTCCCAATAGGTGACAGGTGCTACCCCCACAGCATGGCACACTCTCGATGCAATCTTTACCTCCACCAACCTTATTTGCATGCTCCCCCCAAGTGCAATCCTATGGACGGACCACACTGCCACCCATTTCTCTCTCCTTTCACCCACCCCTCCTTCATGCATGGCCAACACCAGACCATCCACCCATGACCCACTATGGAACAAGGAAATTGTAACCCCTAACATTTCTGATTCCCTGCTCTCCTACCTCCCTAACCTATGAGGTGAATTAGGAATCCCTTAAATCTGTCACTTTGGCACTTAGATGTCCAACGCCCTCCTACCTCTCACCCACTCAAGATCAACCACCAACAGACAAGATCACTCGCTGAGATGGTTCATCCCCTTCCTTAAATCTCTCAACACTAAACCATTCCCTGCAATGCAGATGGCGGGCTGACCCATCTCCCCAAAACAAAAATGCCTACGTCCATCAGACCCATGTCTACAAAGCCAAAATCACCGAAATCAAGGAGGCCAAAAAATCCTTTTACAGGGAAAGAACCTCAAACTGCATTTATAGTAGCAAAGAACTTTACAAGATCATTGCAGAATTCATGCCCCCCCATATACCTCCTTTGCACATCCATCAATATGTCTGTGATACACGCAGACATTTTTTTCAACACATCACTAGAAAGAACCCGCACAATCAGCAGAAAACTAGCAGCACTTCCACCAATACCCCCTACTCCTCCACACGAAACCCCTAACCGCCCACCCCCTTCCTCCCTACTTTAACCTTTTTCACACCAATCCCTAAACCTGAATTCCTTAAGCTACTGGCAAACAGCCACCCATCGGATCCCAGAGAGACCCTTGCCCTTCTACTCAAAGAGATCTTCAACACAACCTGTGCAGGGAGCATTTCAAGATCCATCCTCAACTTCTCCCTCGCCATAGGGCCTTTTGCCAGCAGCTTTCAAAACATCACATAACCAACACCTCCTAAAAGAACCTCACTTGATGCCCTCCTCCCTGCCAACTACAGACCAATTTTCAACACCCCTTTCTTAGCCAAACTAATTGATCAAATAGCCTACTCCCAGCGTTATTCTTTCACAGAAGCAAATCACCTTCCCAACCCTGCAGATTCTGCTTCAGACCCCTTTATGGAACTGAATCATCCCTTATCTCCTTTTGGGATGACATTAAAAACACTGCAGGCACAGAACGCTGTGCTACACACATACTCCTTGACCACTCGGCAGCCTTCAACACCATCGACCACAGCATCTTCATTGACAGACTCCACTCGCTGGGCATAAGGGACGTAGCACTAAAGTGGATCCCAGTCCTTCCTCACTAACAGATATCATATCCCCCAACTCCCTCACTTCACCTCGGCTGCCCACCCCAGCAATAACAGAGTCCTACAAGATGCTTGCCTATCACCCCTTCTCTTCAACTACTACATGAGCCCTCTCCCCGCATTTATCCGCTCACACAACCTCAGTTGCTACAACTATGCAGATGCCACACAAATCATCTTTAAGATCCATAAATCCACTTAAACCCTGCAGTTTGATTTTGAATCAGACTGCAGGGACATTGATCATTGGATGATAGTCAATCACCTCCTCCTCAATCCCAGGAAAGCAGAAATCATGCTCTGCGGAAAGACTGCCCCCTTCCCCCAACCCACCTTCTGGCCATCTTCCCTAGCCCGCCCTATCACCGGTGCAAATACCTGGGTTGCACCATGGATACCGAAATGACACACTCGCGTCACATGAACACTACCTCCGAATCCTGCTACCTGCACCTCCACATTCTCAGACGCATCTTACCCTACCTCTTCTACGCCAACAGAGTCACTGCAATCATGTCCATTGTCCTCTCCCTCCTAGACTACGCCAACTCCCTCTATCTAGGTGCTCTGGCTTATCAACTCAGAAAGCTCCGAAGGATCCAGAACCCCACAGCCAGGCTCCTCCTTACACTCAGACCAAGAGAACACATTACCCCACCCCTTGTGTCCTCATGGGCTCCCATTTGGAAGACAGGCCTAGAATACCTTCAACAGAAAATCACCTGCTTCCAACCCAACCGAAACCTGCATTTAGGCACTGCACTCCTCCTGGTGATCCCCTCTTTCAAATCAACCAGAGTACCAAATCAACCCCTTCTCCATCCAAGCTCCCACCATCTGGAAGTCAATGCCAAACAACATCCAATGCATTGAAAACTACTTGGCATTCCAGAGGGCCCATAAGACATGGCTACCACCCCCCACCTTCCGCACTCTGAGCCAGATAAAAACTCCAGGAAGGCGGAGGCAGCAACAAACATCAAGCCCTCATTGATTGAAAAACACAGTTGAGTGCCCATGACCACATCTACAAAACCAATGAAACTAGCAATATCACACGGGTATGTATGACACTTCCATGCCTATGGAATATAGTTGATGGCAAGGCCACTCACTCTCACACATCTGCAACCATACCCTACTCGCAAAGGAACGCTGCACAATACTTCTACCATTAAAATGCAGCTATTCCCCATGTCAACAAATTTGGTCTAGCAGGAACACATAATGAATCTACCATTGTCACACTGTTTCATCGATAGCAAAGCGCACCTTCTGTTTGCCAGCTCAATATTGGTTGCTAGTAGGGACATAGCCAGCCCTACCTAATTTTGCTTTGGCTAAAATGCACCCACACTTCGTAAACTCCTCCAACAAACTTCCCATACCTGGACTTCAGCCCCCGAAGGGCGTTCGACCTACAGCACTTTGGGAGCATATTAATGGTGAAAGGCGCTTTACAATTGAGACTACTACTACTACTATCTACTCATCCCTCTTTCCGACCTCTTTGCCTCACTCCACTTTTCATGTTAACCCATTGTGAACATACAAAGATTTACATCAATAATAGAGACATTGTGAAACACGCACATGCAATCTGGTTGGCAAGTCATGGGGCAATATGGACATTGTGTATTCCTCTGGCTTACTGGGGCAAAATATATAAGCGATTTTCGACTTAGGTCTAGGTCAAGATTTGTTGGCTCAAACATGACAGTAGATGTCCGGAGAAAAGGGTTTACCATGACTCAGCTCATTTATTGAGTCTCTGCTTAGCTACAGATGTATTAATTCATCTATTTTGAAGAATTAAATACCACATTTCTTGAAAATGTTCGGTTGTACATAGTATATGATGTCAGCAGCTCCCTCCATTATCTACACTGGGAAGGACATGCCACCTAGTTCATGGCACTGTAAACACATTTAAGCCTGCACTTGCCATATGACTGCCTAAACCTACAGGTTTTGCTAATGCTTTCGTCTATTAATTATTAAAATGTAGTACTTTGTGAAGTACAGTTTATTTCACACAATTTAAAAAGTGCTTGCTCATTATTTGGACTAAGTATGTGAACAATGACTTATATGAGCAGACCTACTGATGAACCAACATATTTTTTTATCTCTTTGTGTTCCTTCTTAGACATGTAAATATGACACCTGCTCCTGTAGCAACGCAGAAGGTTGCCTGTGTGCGGTTCTCACATCATACGTTCGCAAGTGTGCTGCAAAAGGGGTCTACATAAAAAAATGGAGGCGCCATGTCTGCAGTAAGTGACTAAAGAAGATGTGGGGTTTTTGATGACACTTCTATAATACACTGTGGTTCTCTGTTGTCCTGCTCTCCCTCCGACCTAGCTGACTGGGTCGCCTGCATCGCAGGTGGGTCAGAAAAGCTGGCTTCAAAAGATAGCAGCTCCCTTCAGAACATAATCAAAGTTATGGGACTCCATTATGCTCACACGTCCTTCCTTGTGCCAGTCCCACTTTTCACCCCCACATCACCAACCATCATGAACAACCAGTTCCTGTTTTATCCACCTACTGAATGGGTCGGAATTGCTGTGCTTCATGACAACCCAATTTTTGGGGCATTACTTTTTTGCGGATTGATGAGTTTTATTTTTTTTCTTTGTCATGATGCCTCCCTCACATGCCTATTGTATTCCACATGATTCAAATAATGCATTTGTTTTAGGACACAGTTCTCAGTGGTCAATCCTCATCATGTCTGTGTCCGATGTTTGGGAATCTATCACCTGGTGAGTTCATGAGTATTTTGCTGTGGAATTCTCCCTAGGTCTCTAAAAGTCGTCTTCTTTACATGTCAGAGCTGGGACAGATACCAAAGACACCAAAGGCTTCCTAAGGATCAGGAAGGAGGTCAACATTGGTAAAAGGGTGAACATACCTGCAGGTGGGGAACCTATTTCAGCACAGGCTCTCAGTTCTCAGGTGAAGACCTCGACCACAGATCCAGAGTTTTCACATGATAGTTAAGGGTGGCATCCACATCTGCAAATACCACTGGGTGGGAAACCGTTATACCTCTGGGTGGGAAAACCTGACTACAGTCAGTTGGTAAAGGCTTCAAAAGGATTCACCTGCTACCAATGGATTTGTTTAGTCTTGACAAAATCATTACGTTATCAGGGAAGAGGCAAGATTAGCCTTAACAATGTAAGATTCTCCAGGGTTCAATCGGTACTGACTGGCTCCCCTGCAACCACATTGGTACCCAAATTGGCTGCTGCAGGCAAATCTTCAAAATCTCCGGTACTCAAGAGAAGTGAAACAAGCTCTCACAGGAGATACAAAGAGCATTAGTACCGACTACTCCAAAATGTCACAAGAAAAATAAATTGTCCAAGGAGAGATGCACAGAAATTGCATTGGTACCGAGAGTTCAAGGTGAACACTTATATCTCATTTCAGATTCTGAGAAATGGTATCCCAAAACATTCTTTACATTATCACAAGAGGACATTTTTGGCACCCCAGTCAGGAGCAAGACCCTGGAGATTTTGCCCCAATTTTCTCCAGAAATTCAGTACATTTTGGCTGAACCAAATCGTATTACACCACAATTGGTGTTGACAAATATTCTGGTACAGACCTGTAGTATTTAACATTTATAACCAACTCAAATAAGGTACACCAGCCGGAGAAAGTAGATTATTCTCAATTGCCTATGAGAACAGAGGAAGATCAAGGTGAACTCTCTGAAATGAAAAAGGACATCACAGCTATAGTACTTGAAACCATGCCGTCTGAACCTTTGCTAGAGGTATGAGTACAATGGATTAAAGACAAGATCGGGCATAAGGAAGTCCCACAAAAGGTGGGTTTCTCAGAAACACCACCATTACCTAACCCAGCACCACATCAGCACTCGTAATCACTGATGAAAGGAAAGCCGTTTTTCTGAACAAGAAGGAGAAACTGTTCAGAGACACAGATACTGATTCAGATGCCAAACATCCGTCTATTTCGCCTTCAAAATTATTTCACACGATTTTGGCAAAGGCCATGCAGACTTTGGAGATTGTGCCAAAGGACAAACCAAAGATTTCTGGTATGTTCAGAAAACTGCCTTTTCAGCAGACAAAGTTGTTATTACTTATGGAAATGTCAGTGATGGAACAAACCCGACTCAGACTTGCATGTTTCCAAAGCACTGGATGCCAAAGAACAAGTTACTTCTTACCTTGTAAAGTTCTTTCGATGGGATGTTCCTCTGACGTATTCCTTATCTTGATAGATCACTTCCAGCTTGCTGGCCTCAAAAACATTTTTTTCAGTAGAGGGTGCTGCCCGTCGACATCCCTCCAGATGGTGTCCCTCGACAACCTCCGTATCGGTGCCGATGTCATCATGCGTATAGATAGACCCGCGCAGTGTCCGTTGCTCAGTTCCGTTTTGAAGCTTAAGAGTAGCTGTGCATGAATTGATTATTGACCATGAAGGAGCGTAAACTGCAACTACAAGGGAAGTTATACTGAGGGGATGGATGGGAGGGGCGATAAGGAATACGTCGGAGGAACATCCCATCGAAAGAACGTTACAAGGTAAGAAGTAACTTGTTTTTCGAAGGGATTGTGTCCTCTGACGTATTCCTTATCTTCATAGACTCCCATAGCAGTGGTGTGTAAACGGAGGTGGGAGTAAAATTGGAATATTTCCCTTTAAGAATGAACAGAGTGCAACACAGTTTAGCCAAATCTTGCAAATCTTGTCTCCTGGCTAGAGGCGGAATCCAGGTTGTAGAATATTGTAAAGGTATGTACGGACGACCATGTGGCAGCCGCACATATGTCTCGAATCGGTACCCCTCTTTGGAGGGCCGAAGAGGCTGCAAGACCCCTGGTTGAATGAGCCCTAAGGTGTTGAGGGGGCTCCTTCCCTGCCAATTTGTAGCATTCTAATCCATCTGGAAATGGTCTGTTTTGTGATTGGCAATCCTAATTTGTTTCCTGCATAACCTATAAACAGTTGGTCTGCTTGTCTAATCCTAGCAAGTCTGCTGATACAAACACTCAAGGCTCGCCTTGGAGCCAGCCTATGTAGCCTCTCTTCCTCTTTCCCAGGATGGGGAGGAGGATAGAATGAAGGTAAGGTCATCTTCTGAGCGATGTGGAATTCAGAGACTACCTTTGGGAGGAAATTAGGCTTCACTTGTAGGACAACGTTGTCTTTGTGAAAAATTGTATGAGGAGGTTTGCAAGATAGAGCTTGTAATTCGCTAACTCTTCTGGCAGATGTCACTGCCGCTAGTAAGACTGTTTTAAGGGTGAGAAATCTTAATGAACAAGAATGGAGTGGTTCAAAGGGAGTACCCATCAGGAAATTTAAGACTAGATTTAAGTCCCACAAGGCAACTTGGAACGGCTTTGGGGGATAGACATTAGTCAACCCCTTCAGAAATTGGATTACTAGGGGTAATTTGAAATAAGATGGCTCCTCAGCAGTGCGCTTGAATATTGACAGCACTGCGAGGTAGCCCTTGATCATACCAACTTGAAGACCTGAATTTGCCAAATAGAGCAAAAAAGATAACACCATTGGTGTACTGCATGAAAAGAGTTTCATATTCTTTTCTCTACACCAGCTGCAAAACTTGTTCCAACGGCAGCGGTATAAAGTCTTTGTTGCTGGCCTTCTAGCCGAAAGCAACACCTCCATGACGTCATCTGGGAGGTCCCAATCCTTGTATCTCAACCTTTCAGAAACCAAGCGTGAAGGTTGAGAGTTCTGATGTCTGGATGGAGAACCTGACCTCCCTTCTGCCAGAGAAGATCCTCCCTGTGTGGAAGACGAATCGGAGGGCAGATGGACATGTCCAGAAGGTTACCATGTTCTCCTGGCCCGGTCGGGGGCAATTAGGATCATAGTCTTCCGGAATATTCTCAACCTCCTGATCATCTGAGGGATGACAGGGACTGGAGGAAACACGTACAGAAGTGGAAACTCCCAGTCCACTACAAACACGTCCCCAAATTCTCCTCTCGGTGCAAATTCTATTGAACAAAACTGATCGCACTTCCTGTTGATACTGGTGGCGAACAGATCCACTTGAGGGGTTCCCCAAAGGATGAAGATCTCTTGAAGGAATTCCTGAGCTATCTCCCACTCGTGGGAGACTGTGCTCTGCCTGCTCAGAGCGTCTGCTGTCAAGTTCTTCTCTCCGGCTAAGTGAACTGCCGATAGAGAGATTCCTTCTTGAATTGCCCAAAACCAGAGCTGCATCACCTCTCTGCACAGTGGCAGTGATCCTACGCCTCCTCTTTTGTTGAGGTAGTGCATGGCCACTGTGTTGTCCGTCATTATTAGGACATTTTTCCCTTGTACAGATGGCAGAAAAGCCTTCCGCGCTAGTCTGATAGCTCTCAGCTCCAACAGATTGATATGTAGTCTGGACTCTGAAGGAGACCAATGACCGCTGATGATCAAGTCGTTGGCATGGGCTCCCCACCCCATGAGTGAGGCATCCGTGACTATTGTTATCTCTGGCCATGGTTGCCAAAACAGTTCTCCTTTCAAAATGTTCTCCCGACAGGCCCACCACTGAAGGTCTCGAGCCACTTTGTCCGGGACCTGAAGGAGATCTGTCATTCTTCCCGAGAATTGCGACCACTGAGTTCTTAGTGCCCACTGGAGAGATCTCATTCCCAGACGAGCCTCTAGCACAAGGAAAACGCAGGATGCCATGAGGCCTAGCAACCTAAAAAATTCGAAGGCTGGGAGACGTTGGGCATTTTGAAACTTGGTGACCATCTGCAGAATATCTTGAGCCCTCACCTCTGGTGGCGAGGCTTTCCCCAGGGAAATGTCCAGGACCGCTCCGATAAACTGGAGTCTCTGTGATGGTATCATCTGTGACTTCTTTAAATTGAGGGAGAAGCCCAGTTTGTGAAGGAAGTGGCAGACATAATCTAGTTTGATCTGAGCTTGTTCCGAAGATACTGCTCTGATCAACCAATCGGATAGGTAGGGGTAGACGTGGATCCCTTCCCTCCTTAGACTTGTAGCCACTACCGACTTGGTGAACACCCTCGGGGCGGAGGTCAGCCCAAATGGCAGAACTCGAAATTGATAGTGAGAGTTGCCAATTGCGACCCTCAGGTATTTCCTGTGTTTGAAATGGACTGGCAAATGGAAATAAGCATCCTGAAGGTCTAGAGATACCAGCCATTCCTGAAGCTGGAGGGCCTGAAGGATCTGTGAGAGAGTCACCATCTTGAACTTGTCCTTCCTGAGGAATTTGTTCAATTCTCGTATGTCCAAGATGGGTCTCAGTCCTCCGTCCTTCTTCGGTACTAGAAAATAGGGGGATTACCAACCCTTGTTCCTCTGCGCTACAGGTACCGGTTCTATGGCACCTTTCTCTAGCAGGTCTAGAATCTCCTGCAAAAGGAGCGGATCTGGAAACTTCAAAGAGTTGTTCCCTGGTGGATGACTCTTAGGGAACCACAGGATCTTCCTGTGGGCCTTTAAGTAAGATGTCCGTAAGATCATCTTGTTGAAAAGAAGGTGAAGGTGTAGACCACCCCATGAACTCTATTATTATGGCCATTAAGACCCTACAAGGGGCCTCAGCATGTTCCCCTGGGTCTGGTTTAGTGAACTGTACTTCTGGAGAAGTATCTAACCCACTTGCCTCATGCAAAGAGTCTTGAAGGTCCTTCAATCTATCCTCTTCAGAGATAAATTCCTCTGGTATAAGTGTAGTGGTCCTCTGTAACCCAATGGGTCTTTCATGGTCAGAATCTTCCCCTTCCTCATATATAGAGGACAAAGCTCTGAAATATTCTGACCTTGGGTATGGTTTTAAACCCATTTCTAAAGCAGAAGGGGCCAAGCTTGTGGTCACCGGTTGAGAAAACGTCGAAGTTGTTGACGAGGAAGTCAAAGGCTTCGATGAAACTGAAAAAGGCGTTGAAAAAGTATGAAGAGGCCTCGAAGAACTCGAGAGGATCGGAATCCTGCTCGGAGTCTCTGAGGTTATCGACAACATCCTCGAGGTAATGGTCGAAGTCTTCGGTACGTCTACTGACTGAGATGTAGTAACAGCAGTAGGCCTGTCCTTTATCGGTGTTGACAGCGGCATTGAAGACGGCGTCGATTCGACCGATTTGTGTGCCGACGGACCCTTCGATAAAGGCGTCGATGACGCAGATTTATGAGTCAAAGGAACCTTCGACGACGGCGCCGATGACGCAGTCTTACTGCCTTTGCTCGAGGGTTCATGATGCTCTCGGGCAGTTTCTTTCGCTGGGTGCAACGACTCGCGGCGTTTCAATTTTTGGGTCTTTCACCCAGGGTATCACATTTAGCCATCTCCAAGGGGGTCGAGGCCGCTTTCTCGAAGACGCTAAGTATTTTTTTACGGAATTCCTCCCACTTAGCTCGAGAGGTGTGTTTCGTGGGGCAGGTGACCCTTTCCGGGGAAGTAGAAGAAGACGAAGAAGAGGGAGATCTATGACGCCTCTTTTTTTAATGTTTAGAACTCGAAAACTGATGGGAACGCTTCGAGACCTTGAGCGAGAATGTTTCCTGTGACGGCGAGGAGACTAATGTCTCGACTCTGCCAAGGAAATTTTCAAAGAAGTAGAAGTTATAAGAGTCTTACCTCTTTCTAGCTTCCCCTTACGCTCCTTCAAGGCTTTCGCCGTCATGGACATACAGCTCTCTCATTCCAAACAGTGATGCTCTGATCCCAGGCACCACAAACAGATGCTGTGAGGATCCGTCAAAGACATTTTCTTCCCACAATCTCAACACTTTTTGAAGCCGGACCGTGGGGTCGACGGTTCGGAAGAGGAAGCCATCGAATGAAGAAGATATCTTCGAGGAATAATAAGAAATACTTGAAGAAAGAACTGAACAACACGATTCCCAGGCCCACGAAGCGCAGAAAAACAGAACTGAGCAACGGACGCTGCGCGAGTCTATTCATACACGATGACATCAGCGCCGATACGGAGGCTGTCGAGGGGCACCATCTCGAGGGACGTTGACGCGCAGCGCCCTCTACTGAAAAAAAAAATTCTGAGGCCAGC
Organism: Ambystoma mexicanum; assembly: GCF_040938575.1. Classification (NCBI taxonomy): domain Eukaryota; kingdom Metazoa; phylum Chordata; class Amphibia; order Caudata; family Ambystomatidae; genus Ambystoma; species Ambystoma mexicanum. The sequence continues at coordinate 894,201,976 of NC_090934.1, read as the reverse complement.
AAGCTGGAAGTGATCTATCAAGATAAGGAATATGTCGGAGGACACAATCCCTTTGAATATAAGGTTCCAAAGGAAGAGCCATTAGTACTAATGGGGCACTTACCAACTCAGTCTTCAGTTGTGCCAGCAAGATCACCATCACCTTCAATGGTATTAGATAAGAATTCTAAAGCATGGAGGCACAAGATGAAAAGTTTGATACTAATCCTTCACTACAACTGAGACAGATCAATGCGGCCACAGTACTTTCAGATTTTAACATTCTAAATTGGGAAGATGGGCAGGCAAGTTCACCTTCTGGAACTCATAAGGGAGAGAGGCTGCTATACAACAGCTACATCTCATAAAAGACTTGACTGGCATCACATCGAGGGCTATGGCAGGGGCAGTTTGCAGGCATAAATATGCATTTCTGTCCGCTATTTCTTTGCATCAGGACATTCATGAGAAGGTGTTAAACTTGCCCTTTGATGGAAAAACCTTGTTTGAGCCTTCAAATTATGGGGTTATGCAAAAATGTAATGCAAGTGTGATGGCAGCTAAATCTTCAAGTTCTATTTCGGTGAGACAAACTTACCATCAACATTTTAGGTCATTTTAAACATGTACTACAAGTAGTAGTAACTCTCCTTCATCTATGACCAAGTCTTGTCTTTGAAAAAAAGAAGCTACAGACCAGAGGTAAAAACAAGCAGTAAACATCAACATCTATATCTCAGGATACAAAGAAGTCTGTTTGACTTCCATCTGGGCGTGTACAAACCATCTGCTCTGATCTACATCAAGGAGCATACATCCCAATAACAGGGTGGACTGCAAAATTCCTACACCAGTGGAAAAAACAGATGATTGGGTATTGAACATCATTCATCTGGGCTATTCTCTGGCATTTCCTGCTACATCAAAAAAGTGATTGGTGGAAGGTTTTGAATACATCTGAACCACTGGCACCGTTGTTAGCGCTGTCTGTTACACCATCATGTTCACTGGCAAAAATAAATTCCGTAGCTTCTCAGTGAGATTAAAAAACATATCTGTTTCAGGTGCAATAGAATTGCCTCCATAAAAAAGAAATACATCTGGGTTTTACTCCCGGTATTTTATAATTCCAAAAAAGAAAGGCAGAATAAGGACAATCTTAGATCTTTCTGAACTGAACCATTTCCACCATTTGACATGGTAACGGTACCTCAAATTCCATCAGCACTCCAACACAATTACGACCCAGGCTGTAGAGGGTTAACGGCGCTGGTAGAGCTGCCGGCATCGTTAACCCTCTACCGCCTCATTCCGAGATCTGCTCGCAGGTCCCGCTAAGGACGTCTGGTAAAACCAGGCGTCCTTAGCGGAACCCGCTAGCAGACCAGGATGCTAACAACAGGCCCGTCATTAATGGGCCCGTTGTTAGCATCCTCCCCATTCCCATTGAGCCCTATGGGGGCTCAAATGGGAATGGGGATGTACCGGGTCCAGAGAAAGGGAATTACCGGGCCCCCCAAGGCCAGAATTGCCTGGTACTTCCCCATTCCAGGAACCCGGACCCGGTATGGGGGTAGCTATGCTGCTATTAGCGGCATGGCTACCTCCATACTCGTAATGAGGCCCAATGACTGGGTTTGGCCTTAGATCTTCAAGATGCATATTTTCACATACCCCTATTGAAGGATCAATGTCAGTAATTCCAGTTTTCTACAAGGAAAGTACATTACCAATACACATCTTCCCTTTGGACTAAATTCATCTCCCAGCGTCTTAACCAATGTTTTGGGTGCAGTGGCAGGCCACCTGCAGTTGGAAAATTGACATCTCTAGCCATACCTAGATGACTGGCTGATAAGTGCACAATCTTCAGAAGAAGTGTTGCAGAGAGTGCAGTTGACATGCAACACGGATTCTCGATAAATGGGGCCATATCAAAATAAATCCCATTGCAGAGGCTTCAATGTATAGGATCAGTGATGGCTACTACTCTAAAAGCATTTCTGCCTTTATACAGGGCTTTGGCAATTTAATAAGTAATCTCTGTTTCTGGGCTTGTCAAGCACGCTCGTCCTGGTGGTACCAAAGACTCTATCATTTAGTCCCCTCTGCAAGACAGCAGATGAGAATCATTCAATGACACCTAACCAGCAGCCTAAACCAACTACTGGATCAGCAGAGCATGACGATTTCAATACCGATTCACATTCAGGAATCCCTAGTTTGGTGGAACAAATGAGAACATCTACTGATAGGATTTCCATTTCAACCCCCTCCCCCCATCATCAAGTTGTAGTAACTCTTCAGAATACAGATGGGGTGCTCATTGTCAGGATTTGAGAACTCGCAGTCTTTGGTTATTTCAAGAGAAAAAGGACTACATAAACATTTTTGAGCTGAAAGCTATTTTTTATGCTTTAAAGTAATTTCTACTTTCAGTTCAGGGAAAATTGGTAAAAATGTTTACAGTCAATATCATCACTTTTCTTTATGTAAGCAAGCAAGAGGGACTTGCAACCATCCACTTTGTATTCTGGCAAAACAAATATGGTATTGACCATTGAAAAACATATTTTTTCTGGAAGTGTCCCATCTAGAGGGAAAGAAAAACGTCTTAGCATGCAAACGGAGCCAACCAAGGTCTGCATTACACAAATGGGAACTAAAGGCTATTATAGAAGTGTGGTCTGGCAGTGGACCTGTTTGCAACCCAGTACAATGACCTCTGCCACCTATTCACATCAAGGGAGGGACAGGAAAGCCACTCATTGGGAGATGCTCTCCAGCTGAACTGGTCGCGCAAAAAGTAAATGTTTCCTCTGCTTCCCCTCATACAGAAGATGTTACTGAAGTTCAAAACAACTCAGAAATCTCCAACAATCTTGGTAGTTCTGTTTTGTCTGTTTCAGATGTGGTTTGCAGATCTGCTGGATTTCGCGAGGAGAGCAAGTGTGGATCTATCTGTGTTGGAAGATCTTCTGATTCACCAGAAGGAGCAGGTGTTTTGTCCCTCCCCTCAATTTCTGAACTTGAAGGTTTGGTTCCTGATGAACTGATCTTCTTTCATTTCTATTTATCTGAACCAAATCTAAAAATCATGACAGCTTCTAGGAAGTGTACGGGCATAGAATAAAGGCAGAAATGTATTAAAAAAAGGTCAGAAAAACACCTCTTTAGCCCTAAAGGTAGGAGCGGTTCCCTCCTTCAAAGAAAACTAGTTAAATTGTTAAGATGTCCAAAACCAAAACGTCTATCACTGTTCTGTCTCGAAAGCCTACCTCTGTCCCCAACACTAACAACTTTACCCAACTGTGCAAGGATGATCTCTTTCCAAAGTAAAGTGTTCATGGTAGTTCCAATGAACAGAAAGGTTTCCAGTCTCTCTGGCAATCAAAAGGCTAGGGTTGCACTCCTATCCTCTTGACTTCTTCTACCTTCATTCCTTTTGGACTTCTGAGCCAAGTATCATTTTAGGTCAATGTCAATGGGTAATTCTCAAGGCTATACTTCTCAGATTCACAGTTCTTTTATCCCATAATCTTGGCATATGTCCCAACCAATCATAGGATTATGTCCTTTTCACTTTCATGGTCCTTGACCCTCTTGTTCCCAACGTCTTATATAGGTGCGAGTCCCAGACCTGAAAGGATCTGAATGGCTTGGTTTACTCTCCTGGCAAGCCTCTCTGTCTCTTCCAGGGTTCCAGACCCTCTGGTTCCTCGTTACTTCAGGCCTTGTCCTTTCACATGGGTGCAGGTCACAGACTAACAATGTAGTGTATTATATGCTTAGTTTTCTCCCCTGCCAAGCATACAACTATCCCTTGGTTTCTTCATTTTCACTAAGGGTCCAAGATCCTCTTATTCTTGGCTTCTCATATGGGTATGGGTCCCACGCTCACACATTTTTGTTTTATCTGTTCAGTCTCCTGCCAAACATATGATTCCTCTCTCTTGGTTATTCTCTGGGTCCCAGACCCACTTATACTTTGACTTCTTTATGGATGTGGGTCCCAGACTCACCATGTCCCCTCAGGGTCCCATACTATCCTATTCCCGGGGTCCAAAACCACTAATACTTTGACTACTGTATGGGTGCAGGTCCCAGACTTACAATGTCCCTTCAGGGACCCAGACCCTCTTGTTCTTCGGGGTCCCAGACCCACTTATACTTTCACTTCCATATTGGCTCACACAACTATCAGTAGGCGAAGAAAGAAGTAAACTGAAGGGAACTGGGCCTGGCAGTTGGTGACATGGGATGAAGGTTTGGACTGCTACAATGAGGGAAACACTTGTGTAAAAGAGTCAATTAAGTTTGATTATGTACTTAAAGTGGCAGCTATCTTTTGAAACCAGGTTTTTCCGACCCACGTGCATCCATTTGTGAAGGAGAGATAGTAAGACCAAAGAGAACCTGAATCACCATGAAAGTCATTTTTTATAAATATGTCATTTATCTAGGTGTGGCTAAATCAGAGCAAGAGAGCTCAAAGGGGCCTAAAAGAGGGTGGAACCGCTGATGACAATAAAACTGTGAAGATTCAAAACAGCACTGTAAAAAAAGAAGTCATGTCTCAATTGAGTGAAGGAGGGGGAATGGGTTCACATGGCTCTTGTGTGAGCATCACTCAAAAATCCTAATTCTGTGCTACGTGTGGCAATAGAGCAAGCTAAAGCTGGCGAGCAGTGATCAGTGTGGCCCCACCCCTTAATGGTACGAAAAATGTGAATCTCACAGACAAAAAAACACATAACCGCTTTCCATTCCCACTGTTACTGCTTCATGCTATAAACATCACAGATGGAATATACTAGCAACGTTCTGCACCATTAAGGACTATCTGCTGACATAACAGTTTGGTAGAAATAAAATGAAAAACACCGTCCAAAAGTACATCCGTTTTTGCTGTCAGAAAATGGTCAAGGACCTAAGAGAGAGACAGGTTTTAACAAGTGTGTAAATATGGCATGACTTACTTTTAGGTCAAGATTGGTGAGCACACTGTGGTTCCTTTGCCAATTCTTCTCGGAAATACCCTGGAGTTACACATACCTATAACACTGGAAATATGTCCATAACATTTAAATGTGTCACTGCTTTTTCTTGCATACTTTTCTTGCATACGTAACCTCCCCACTGCCCCATGCTTCAACTGAAAGGAGCTCAACTGTACCAAATGGTGACCCCCAATGAGGGTGAAACCAGTATGTGGTTGTTGCATCTTCGAGAGCTGTATGACTTGGGCTGAAGGCAGTCAATTGAACAGTTTTGTCCTATAAAAGAATGAAATTATTTTAAAATGGGAAAAATTGAAGCCTGTTTTTAATCCATGCCAACACATAGTGATTTGCTTTATGGCTCATTCTCAACTGGTGGTGATCCTTGAGGGATGACTAATAGGTGGAGCTGTGACTTATTTGCCTTGTTAACTGAAATAACCCAGCCTACTCTCACATTATTTTAAAGAAGATGGTGTGTGCATGTTCTGAAACTGCCATTTCAATGCTGGTGATTGGTCAACTTTCTATAGACACAACCTGTGTGAGGTGACTCTGATGACTGTCCTCCAGGCCAAATAAACATTGATTTCAGTCACTTTAAAATACATGTGGTATGCTGTTCTATATCTGGGCCCATACAATGCAGTGAGTGTAGCTCTCATGATATACCTTATGCTCCACTTGTCTATTTACCTTGCCCTAATTTATTTTGCCCTGTTTTGATCAATATGTGCTTTTAGTGAATACACTGGGAAGCTGCGCTCCATGTTAATCAGTACACTGGCCTGCGTTTGAGCAGCAGCACAATAAGATCATTACGTTACAATAAAAGCATAACATTGTTGTGTTATGTAAAGTAAGGATCTATGTTTACATCTGGAAGAAATGGTAGCAATGGCAGTATCCATTCAGAGTATGTTATTTGTAAAACAATATCCAGGATTACTCTCAGATACTTTTGACTACAAATGTAACCTACAGCATATGGCTTCAAACTCCCTTTGTCTCAAGAGGATAGCTCAGCGGCAACATGCTCGCCTTGGAAGCAAGACGAGACGGAGCAACACAGGTTTGTTCCCCGGGTCTGGGCTTAGAAAGCACTGGGTATGAAGCATGTCATAAATAACCAATCAAACTTTAAAGCTCCCATTTTTTTAATCAAGCCATATTAAGCTGTTTGTCCACTGAAACATTCAGAAAAGCTGCTGTTGGTTGGGATGCTCTCAGGCCTGCAGTTAAAATGATAGAATCGACAGGTCATATGAGGCAATTTTAGCTGAAGAAGGTGAAAGGATATTTAGGCTAAAATACAATGTATGTTGGTATTCATAATAATGTGTGCCTAGGTGGCCCTTTTTCTGACCCATCTCTTGCCCACCACATCACACCAATGCCCCCTGGTTACCAACTATTCCAAAACCTGCAAAAATTAGTGAACTGAGCAAATTGTAATTTTCTATGAGAGATAGAAAGCACCTGTGTTAACACCTTTGGTTCCTGCCTCCTTGTATTTCTATCTCCATATGTATGGGGCATTAAATAAATGGTCACCCTGCATTGCCTGCCTTTTTCTGAATATCTTTGAGGGAGTGGATATAAAAAGAGGAGATGTATGGATTGTTTCCCTCAGGTGAACCAGGAAACTGCAAGAAAATTTGAGCTTGGAAGCACAGTGTCCTTTAAAATGGCAAAAGTCTCTTTAGGGGAAACATAGTAACAACTATGGACTCTCCCAGTCAGCTCAAGGCTAGCACTCAGTACCTCCTTCCTTCTTGAAAAAGCAACTACTACAAGCTGTGTTACTTCTTTTCAGGCAATAGATGCTTTCATAGGGCCAGAATTCCTCTGTCTTAGTGTATGCAATGTTACGGGCAAGTTACAATTGTAAAAAGAGAGCTTTTTAATAAGCAGCGTTTAGTGCAGCCACATTATGAAACACTTTAATATATGCAAACCTCTAAAATGATGATTATGGATATGCTTATGCTTTACAAACCATGCAAATTCACTAGAATCAACTGTAATTGAAGGGAGGTTATTGTTTCAGTGCAACATCTAAAAACCATAGAAATGTGCCATTTGTGGTAATATACTCAACCTCAACTCGCAACCCAGTCATGCACTGCTCATGCTGAAACACATGACATCACTTATGACACCACATTTGACATCACCAAACTGTGGACCTCTTTACTGAAAGTGCTTAGTAAGTCTTATGTTCAGGCTATCACACACACAACATATTCAGGGTGTCAGGTGGGCCTCTCATAAAGAAAACAATTGTGTCAGATTGCCATTTGATAAGGGCGTAGAAGCCCTTGCTTTTTTGATTTATATTAACTTAATAAAATGATGCGGGTAATTCCATCCCTGAAAGGGTAATCTGCTGATCAGATTCTCCTTTCATAAACTGCATGCCAAAAGCATAGTGTACACCTGTGCACTGCTGCATCAGTAGCCTGATTGGAGTTCCTGCCCTTCAGTGGCACAGAGCAGGTTCAGGTTGCATCTACCCTCTTGATAACTGAGGTGACAGCCAAAGTCACTGCAGCATAAGGGTGTCATGTAGAATATGCAGCCCTATTCCACAATATTATGATTATGAGTGGCCCATGCTGGTGGCAGTGTAAACTATTAAAGTAAGCAATGCCTGAGATAGGGCATGGTGCATGGCATTGCTCATAATCATAATAGTCACATCACATTGATATCAGACGTGTCAACACTGCAGGCCCAGTTCCTTTGTTGAGGGTTTATGTGTCTTATCCCCAGACAGTCCAGATCTTGCCCAACTGGCATGAATGTAGTCTGTGAGGGATGCCTCTCTTTGTTCCTTTATAAGGGCAGTTAACACCTTTCCCAGGGTCAGCCACTTTATAGGAATCAAACGACACACCCATTCACAAAAGGCTTGGTATTACACCAGGGTGTTACACCTCTACAGGCCTCTGATCCTATTGAGATGAGAGAAGAGGTAGGGTTAGTGTAGACAGGGAGAGCTCTGCACAGCTGAGAGAGGTTTCCTTATCTTGTTTCTTTCTGCCTCTCCTTCCTGTCCCCTCCACTTCCTCTAGCACAAAACACTTTGGGTATGATGTAAGAAAGGTAAAGTTCAGTTCTTTAAAGAACAGACATTAAATCCCTAAATCAGGCTTCCTTTAGTCCAATCATCTGTCAGTGTTTACCTTTAAATGAAGGGGTTTCATGCCACTTCGTTAAATCAATTTTTGGACTTCAACCTTTCAAGAAGATTTCATTGGACCTCTGTTGGGAGAGTTGCCAGTAAAGTGAACAATGAGTGTTCAAGTCAGAGGCAGTATCGGTCCATAACCACCACCAGGGACAATTTGGGATGTCTTGCTGCTGGGACAAGGCCAGTCTCTCTGCCAGCCCCAATGGTATCCAGGACCTCACTGTGTTGTAGGGTATATGGAGAAAAGATCGAGAGAAAAAAAAAAAACGAACAGGAGAAAATGCCGAATTCGGCACTTTAAACAAGAATGTTAATAGAAAGGTTGAGTAAAGGGAGCAGGGGTTGCGGGGATGTACCCCGCTCAACTTGATCAACATTAATGAAATTCAGGGGTGGTGGGGCTGTCCCCCACTTCCATAAAAAGGAAAACGGGACAAATCAAGTTTTTTTTAAGCGGCAGAAGTTCTGCATCTCAGTGGGAGGCGGAACTTGCGCTGCAGGGAAAGAGCTGTGCAGAGGAAGAGCAGATAACTGAGCCACAGAGGTAAGTTGTGATGGCAGGGCAGTGGAGGTTGGGGGAATAGCGAGTGTGGGTTATGTACATGATCATTTTGTTACAGGCATTTCAAATTGATTATCTTTTGAATTCGAGATTTTGGTATATGAAATAATCACATACATCCATGTTGTAGAACACCTGCAGTTGTGGACCAGCCTCTCTAGTTCTTGGGAGAATGTTAACAAGGGCCAAATATTATCCCTGAGTCCCTGAAGTGGGTCTCACAGCATTTGGAGGATCAGATCATCTAAGGATCGCTGTTCAGCCACCTTAACGCTGGACAAACTGACGTTAAACTGCTTCTGATGCTAAGGGATCCTGCCGGTGCTGCTTTTTGGTGCACCTCTGAACCTTCAAATAAGTGTCGGCATCTTGAGCCTTCTTGACACTGCAGAGCTCGTCACCTGCTAGGCTGGAATCAACTGCTCGACACAGGAACTGACCCGTGCCACTGAAGACACTTGCCGACTTGAACCAAGGATTACGCCACAACCTGGCTCCAAAAGCATCAGTCATCGACCCTTCCTAGCAGTTACAGCCATACTCAACCTGGCTCAACCTCAATCAGTTCCTGGCGATCGCACCAACCTACTTTGCCAAAAGATGCCTTCAAATAGCAGAGAGCAATCACATTTGAACTGCTCAACACTCGCTGCTTGTGCACAAACAATCCAACATACCGGAATTAAGCTCGATCCGCTCACATCACTGATTGAAGTTGAGTTTCATGCAGTGGACCAACCAAATAACCAAAGCAATCTACTATCAACCAATAACTGCCCCCTTAGTCCGTTTTGGGCCCTAGAGACTGGTTAGGTCACTTTTGCACCTTTATTATCAAAGACACATATACTTTTATAGAACATTGTGATTTGTACTTGCCTTACACCCCTGAGTCATTACTCAGAGTGCTGCAATGCTCTACATTTCCATATTCTATGTCCTATCCTCAGAACTAAATTGGGAATCACTTTCAATAACACATGAGTTCTGCTTCTGCTGATTTACAATAGTTTGGTATTCAAAAGTAACGTGTGAATCACTTTCAATTCACATGTGAGTGCTACTTCTACTGTGTTGCACTAGGTCAGTATTCAAAAGTAACGTGTAAACGTCACTTTCATTCACATGTGAGTGCTCCTTCTGCTGCTTTGCACTAGTTCTGCTTCAACGCAAGCGCTGCTTAGTCGCTGAATGCCTGATTTCAACAAGTGAGCAGGGATAGAGCACTCCGGGGCCACTAACAACATGTGAAATCACTGGATCACATATGCACCTCCGTTCCCCTCACAGAACTTCTGCTGTTGTGGCTGCTTGCGACTGGGCAAATAGCTTCGGTAAGTCTGCCTTCACCCACGCAACATACTATTGGAGCTCATCTTGCTCCTGAGACTCTCTGGAGCACGCCAACCTCCAGAAACAGCCTTGAGGCCCTCAGGTGCATGCCAGCCACCTGAGACAGCCTCCTGCACACTTCCAGCTGTGCAACCTCTGCATTTCAGATTTCTGGGGATGCTGACCCCATCAGGACCGGCAGCTGATATCTGCCAAGCAGTGGTTCCGGCATCTTCTCTCTCCTCCAGCTTCTGCCTGGGCTGTCAGCATGAACCACATGGCTTCTGCTTCTTACTTCATCTGCTCTTCTCCAACAACCCCAACATGTCTATAGCCTGTACCTGAGTGGGACTTTTAAGCCTCTGTGTCTCCTTCAGGTGTGGGTCATCTGCATTAATTAACTGACCACTCCTGCAACATTGTGCCTCTTCAGCCATCTTCTTCATGTCATTACCCAGGGAATTATGGGACTTGAAGTCCCTAATAGAAAAATTGAGTTTTCTTATTTCTGTTGTTTTACAATTAATCCACAGTTTGTTCCTTAGAACACTCTTTAAAGGAACACTGCAAGGATTAGTCATTTGACTTGATTGAAAAGGGAAAGGCAATTCTTTTACGCCAGTGTTATTCAAATATTTCTTTTCACTGTGCCTTTGGATGTTAGGGAGGTCTTTAGTTGTACAGGTCTCTTGAATTTTAGAAGGGGTGTGATTTCTCCCAAGGCCTAGGAGTTTGATGATTGGTTTCACCCCAATTTATATGTGCATCTTGTACAACAGCAAAATGGTTATTACAACAAGCCATTACATAATGTGGCATTGCTGAGCCGTCCTTCCCAGAGGAAGACACATACTGTGTCTCATCACATGGATTCCTCTCATTCCCCCGAGCCTTTTCTCCTCCCAGGCGATCCCTGCAGAATACCCCACCTCCCCCAAGGTCAGGATCAGAAAATGTCTGCCTTTCCCTGGCCACCATGGAGGAGAATTTAGGCAGGGAATTATTGAGGAGTCCATAGGATTCATCACATACTCTTCTTGTAGCAGGGACTATTTACTTTTGGTTATTTCCAAATTCTGAACTGATCATTATTGCAACCGTACCCATGATTCTCTGTGGCTTTATATTGTCCTTGTTGATTTATACCTCTGTCCATCCCTTTTACCTTTCTTCAGTGCTTGAAAACATGTTTTGATGCCACTGCTTCTAGCTTTTGGGTTCTTTGATTATATTTTTAGATTCTTTTCTATCCTTGTTATGTTTTCCTTTGAGTGGGACTTTCTGTTAAATCTTCTAGAAAGTGTGGTATTATTCTCTTGCTGTTCCTTTTTTTGCTGCTATGCACATTATATTGTTTTATCAGACTGGCTGTCTAATTAAAAAAAATATAACATTGTTTATAAGGTCCACGGTAGTCATTGACAGTACGATTCTGTCTACCATCAGATTCTTTTGATGACTGTAAAGCCTTCACACTAACCCTCATGCCTCTGATGAATGCTTACATTTTGTATTACTTCTCTCTCATCAGAGTACACCGGTGCTGCTGCCAAGCAGAACAAAGTATTTAAACCCCCCAAATAAACAAATAAATGAATACATGATTGCAGTGCATGGCCGTAGACACCTATTCCAGACCCTGCACGTCAGTGCTTTTCTTGGTGCTTGTTGCGCTGCAGGATGCACAATGCTTTGTCTTGCAATGCCTGAGTTCCTATGCTGTGCTTCCTCCCCAGGCCTGCCACTATGGTTCCAGTGCCTTCCACATTGGATGATTCACTATATGATGCAAATAACTTCCATGTTGTTGCTGGGTCTGTCAATTTAATTTAAGAGCTTGCTTATAATGGCAGTACCTGACCTACAATGGTAGCATGATGTATCTGCTATACTTGCTAAATGCGACAATACTTGCATCATAAGCATATATGTCCCAACATGGGATTACTTGGACAGATGAACCGAGAACCGAGAGCGATAGCTCAGGGACAATATATTTGCCTTGGGAGCAAGACAATGTCATGCAGCATGGGGTTGATCCCTCATCTTGCCCTTAGAATATGGGGAAGTGTAGCAGAAAGTGTGATATACATATTGCCAATCAATGATACAAATATAATTATACAACCTGACACAAATTGGACCTATGCCTAGAATGTTGTGGAGTATGTATTTAGTATGTATTACTTATGCTCATTAGGTCCATAAAGGGTCAGATCAGGATACAACAAAGCCTATGATGCCTCTAACTAGGTAGAAACCCGCACTTAGGTATATGATAGAATAATATGGCCATATAAGCCTGCACCTGACCCAGTCAGATCAACATCCCCCTTGCCACATTCCCTTTGTCTGATTTATTTCTCTGGAGTCTTCACCATCAATCATTCATCCTCCATACACCTTTGCTAGTATTGTTTCACTTGTTTGCCCAGCCTGGCACATTGGGTGATTAACTAGACCTATGACACTGATACCTGTCCGGTTATGGACATGACTGAGAATGGATTGCAATGCCTCAACACTTGATGGAAGTGCATGTCCATACAATGTTAAATTTAGCCCTGTAATAGCTATAGATGGGCATGGGGACTTAAATATGTATATTATCAAAGTAAATCTACGTATGAGGTCAAGCCTGGCTCTACAATTCCTTCATTTCCCCTCTGTCATTCTCTTGGCTCACACCCTCAGGTGCACCTTTGCGTTTATTAGTTTTAAACGAGAATAACATCACAAAAGCAGCTAAATCTCCCCAACCACAAAAATGAATGTTGTTATCATTAACGAAAGTCCCAAAAAACAGAAAGGGAAACACAATAAGAGCTTATGGTGAAGGATGGTAAGTGATGATCTAAGGTCGTTTGTCGTGGTAAGACCCCTAATAAAGACAAGTAATGGGACTGGATTTAAACAAAACAAATTGGTGTCCATACATGAAACCTGCAAATTGGCATTGATTTGCTTTTTCTCCTTTTTCCTTCATGTGTGCCCCTTCTCCCAATGTTCCTTTCCTCTGAATCCCAGTTCCCCCAATGCAGAGAAAATGGTCACTATCCAAAATGAAATATCATTCACTTAATGAATTCTGTTACAATAGTTATACATGTAACTGCAATTTAAAGGTTAGCTTGAGGCAAAATAAATGCAGCTTCTAAAAATAGTTTAAGGAAGAAAAGCAAACACAAATCTCTACTCAGTGGAATTACTTGATAGAGGTAGCAAGAGTAATAATATATTACGTTTCTGAAGCAGAGTAGCTAAGGGTACACATTAACAATCTAATAATATACGGGCACCAATCTACCCATCAACTTGGCTGATAGATTATGCATATAGTATGGCCAAAATGTGATCAAGGCCTAATAATATGACATGAGTCACAGACCAATTATTTAAGAGTTTTGGATGTACTAATAGGTCTTCTTGACTAATGCTGAAGGAAATCAGAAAATGACCAAGGGGAATACAAGCTGTAGCACAGGAAGACCAGACAGGCCAATGTCAAACAACTTTGCTATATCCCCAGATTGTTGGAGCCAGATTACATTGTTTCAGGCTATTATGTTTTTGGGCACAGTGCCACATTCATGGACACATGAAATGAATGTTCCAATATATCAGAAGAATCATTGTATGACTCCATATTGTTCTAGATGAATATCTTTCCAAGACATATATAGGAAAATATTCACTCGATGGCTAGCCAGGTGGGTTTCTGCCCAGAATTTTCAGTGTTTTTTTACTGAATGACTGTGCATGTTATGGTCAATAAATATACAAAATGGAGAGTCTGGCACTTATATTTGGCCTTCCTGGATTTAAAGTAGGTTCTCTGTTCAGTCGGTTATTAATCTGGGCATATTTGAATTAACCGGGTCTGCCAGCTGGCCTTTTATAATGGATTCATTTAGCATATATATAAGAACAACAGCTGCAGTGAGGTGTTAAAACCAACTCACTGAACTATTTCCTGTAATGAGGGTTGCCAGGTAGGCTGTTTGTTTTGTTCTTGACTGATTTGGGCATTGGCCCAGATAGCGCAGATCCCAAATGATAGAGCCTTAATTTATGCAGAAGATATTCCCCTGTTTATGACACCATGTGGCCTACAAGCAAGCCTAGCCAAAGCAAAGGATTCTTTCAGCACCCATACACTGCACCTTAGCCTTTCAAAAACCAAGGTGCCACATTATGGGGAAGGACATGTCAGTACTTGTGGAGTTTAAATGAATCAAACGCAGAGCAGATGGTTATTTGTTACAACATTTGCTCAGAATAGGATCTGAAAGACACACAAAAAGAGGAGTGTTAAGTTGATACAGTCCAGGGTGGTTGCCATGGGAAGATTTTACTTTAACTATTAAGCACAGATTCTCTCCAAGTATTTGGAAGGGGATAAAATGAAGGCCACTTCTGCCTTACGAAATGCAGTCAAATTATGGTGGCTCACGAAAATGTACAGTTTACAGCTATCCAATTTTCTTCATGCTTTATTTGAGAGTCCCGAAGTACACATCAAAATGTGCCCTAAGATTGCTAACAGCAGTGTTCCCAGTCGGATCCCTGTCAGAATCTGCCTACTTAAGGTAAGCCGACAAGAATTATATGAACACCTGTACAGATATGAACATGTATACTATGGATTCTGAAAAATCAAACAATAGGAGCAATAAGAAAGGAAACAGCTAAGCAATGGTAGAAGAAATGGTGGGACCCTGGAATTTACCATCGCCCAAAATCGGGAAAGAGCCGCTGACCTGAGCTCTTCAGCTTGGAGCATTTCCAAAAATGAAGGAAGTAAAACTTTGACAAAAACATTATTTAGAAAGGTCTATGAGCTCCTTTCTCATTTATATCCAGATTAATTTCCCGGTAGTGATTGAGCTTCACATATCTGACAAGGGAGAGGCTAGGCGGAAGCATAGTGCATCATGGTGTTGCGGCCGGGGCATTGCAATAGTCTAAGCGACTAGTAACTAAGGCTCCTATTACAACTTTACACTTGCACACGGACATGAATGGACAAATCCTCTATATAGAATGGTGACTATGGTCGTAAGAAGTAGTGGAATGGTAAACAGAAAAAAATAAAGTAGTAGAACACTGCTCCCAACCATT
The DNA here is from genome assembly GCF_040938575.1 of Ambystoma mexicanum. Taxonomy (NCBI): domain Eukaryota; kingdom Metazoa; phylum Chordata; class Amphibia; order Caudata; family Ambystomatidae; genus Ambystoma; species Ambystoma mexicanum. Next base: position 894,186,786 of record NC_090934.1, on the reverse strand, counting down.
CCCACTCGCTTCGATCACCGAACAGATAGGAGTATGCATGAGCTGAGGCAGCTTAGAATTGCTGCACGTTTCAATGTTCTCATGTTAGGGGACAGAACGAAGAGTTGGAATGAGCAAAACTATGGTTGCTATGGTAACTGTCAGGTGCATGCTAAAGAATATCTTTTTCATTCTCTTTTGTCTTGCTCCAGGCGCCATAGCATATGGAGGGGATTGCTGAGACCTTAATTGAAGATGTGCAATATTTAATCACATATCAAAGAATTTGAGTTTTTACTCTGAGCAAAGTACATGGATATATTTAATGCACTTTCCACTTTTGTACAAAAAAAGCTTTGAAGCTAAGTAACTGAAAAGTAATACTACTGATTACCCATAGTTTAGAGAAAGGTTCATGTTTAGTTATTTCCTTGTTCATATGTTTGACAAGTGCCTTTAGATATTAAGAAGGCTTAACAGATATGTTTTCGAGTTTTTCAAATTGAATAAACAAACATTTCATGCAGGGGAGATCATATACGAGGAGACAGCATTTGTGTGAGTTGCATTATTATTATTTTTAAATGGTTTAAGGGAAAATTCCAATAACTTTTTGAGTTAACAGAGGTTTTGCTGGAATTGAATGCAACAAAAAACTTTAATGACGTAGACGAGGAATGAATAAAATATCAGTTGAATATATAACTAAAAATGAGAATGGTTTGAATTTATGCTAATCCATGCTTGCATTTTGGGTCTGAGTTTTTCTTCTCCATTCAAATAAATTTTTTTGATCCCATGTTTCTCAATTCTGTGTTCTTTAGAGTATGGGTACATAAAAGTTAGCATTTTTAATGTAACAATTAAATATTCTATACAATTAAAATGTGAACGCACTTGCTCAAAACTATGTTTGCTAATTGCATACCATACATCTAAATATCTTGAGTAAAGAAGGAACTAGGATGTCTTAATGGATGCCAATATATTTGTAAAACAAATATTTAGGGATCATGCATGTTGTCTTATGTCGCTTGCAATGTGAGGAATCATTATTCAGTAAAGGTCTAGGAACTGTAATATTGCGAGAGTTGAGAGGCCTAATCGTCATGGAAATAGAAAGAACGGTGTCCTGTTTCTAGCACCAGAAGACTTGCTCATCATAAAAATATATTTTGGACAGTTTTTTCACTGGTGAGCCAGGGTGGTGTTAGAGGCTGAGGTGGGAATGACTCTATGTAGGCGGTTGAAAGGGAGAAAGGCAAATACCAGACATTAGTGCTTTTGTGGAGGAGTCTTTAGAATGGGGGTTTGTGCAAGAAGATTCACCTCCTCAAACTTCTGGTGCCTGGAAAATGTTAAAAAGCTGACTCATGAATATTTGTCAAGCAATTAGCAAGTGGCGTGAGCAAAGATCCTCTGTAGCTCGCAGGAGACTATCAGAAAGAGGTCTGTCAGCAGGGCAGTTGCAAGCACAGAGACCTGCGAGGTGAATGAGCAGTCAACACTGCTGAACGTTACTTGTGATGAAACCAGTCCTGCTCGGAATCTGCAGCAGAGCTGGGAAGATTTCTAATAGGCGGACATTTTCAGGGTCTGAAGCTAAGCAGAATCTCAATTTAATTTTAGAGTCTCTTTCAACAGCCAGGCTGTGCTGCCTGATGACTGAAAAATTGGATCCTAGAAATGCCTTAATTGATGGGGTTCTGCTTGAAGTTTGTCTGACACTAATGATGTAATAACCTAAGTAAAATGTTATTTTCAAGAGAAAAGTGTTGGAGCCGCATATTAACATATAAATGCTTCAACGTCTAGGCAAAGATCTACTACCGTGCCCCAACGACATGGCCTACAGTTACAAAATTGACTCCTGTCAGCCCAGCTGCCGCTCCCTGAATAATCAAGATGCCACATGCAAAATTGAGTTTGTGCCAGTGGACGGCTGCGTCTGTAAAGAGGGCACCTACTTGAACGATGCTGGAAAATGTGTTCTGCCTGAAAAATGCCCTTGCTACTACAATAACAACGTCATACAACCAGGCACTATTACTCTTGAAAATGGCATTACATGGTAAGCTAGTCGTGAAATGTTTTTCGGTGATAAGATGTGGGTGATTTCCTTTCATATTTAAGGGCCTTAGCTTGGATGTCAGGTAGATCAACATGAGGAAATGGAACAATGATCAAGGCAGTTGTGCCCTCCGGTAAAGGTAGGTTTCAATCCGGGTTGGATCACTTTTTCCCAATGTATGGAGGCCTACTGACAAAGGGCATTGGGTGAATGGTACACAGTGTGGACTAACAATTGTCTATGAAAGTGTACAACTTCTGTGAGCTCTTCTGTAAGGATGATGTGTATTTGACTTTGATTCCAGGTAATGCAGCTGCTAGGGGAACTGGACGTTATAGGTAGTATCGCTGGGACATAACTCATCCATGGGATTGGTCAGAAATTGGCTATGCAGGACTCTTTAGCATCTATGGCAGATGTGGTTCAGCATTCAAGAGCCTTAGGATGCATCTGCGGGGCAGCAGCAGAAAAAGGATAATACAATTATTATCACAGACAATAATAATCAAATATGCATTTAAATCTTTTTTATTGATTTTTAAAACAAAACAAAATGAATACAGTCAGTTGCTTCACCATCAGCAAGTACCCTATGTATTGTAAGAAACTAAAGTAAGCATGTATTAAATTGAAAAGGTAACACAAATTAACCACAGAAATGCAACAGTATCAGCACAGGTAAGAAATTAACAATCTGATCTACCATTGACCTTATTGAATTAACTATGTAAGTATGATGCGTGACAAGGTGCGCTTCTAGGGGCACTCCAGCACGCCAGAGGCCTGCAGCCTTGTCGGGCAGGAAAAGTGTCTATTGTATAGCACAAGAAGATCCCCCACCCCCAATTTGCGAAGTATTGCACCCTGTCCTGTACAGAGTAGGTCTCCTGAATGGACAGCAATAAGGATCACATTCACGGCCACCTATCCTCCACTGTGGGAGACCTATTCATCCTCCAACAACCCACAATTGTGCCTTAAACAATCATGAGCATAGTACGCAGGATGTGACTGCTTGTGTTTGGCAATGGCAATGTGTGTCCTCGTAGGGCGCCCAGGAGACATACAACTGGGTCCAATGAAATTGACTCTCCTGCAATCTGATTGAGGGTGGACAGCACATCAGTCCAGTATTGTGTAAGCTCTGTACAAACATTGGAACTCCCTACCAAATAACTTGAGAGCAGAACAGTCATGCTGATTCTTTTGTAAGCACCTCAAAATGTGGCTTTTCAACTAGGGGATTACGCACTCCGATTCATGCAAAAACCTCCAGTACCGTGCTCCCAGCTTGGGCATACGATGGAGCAGACTCACCATGTTTATCACCTAGACAAGTATAAAGATGGGATATCATCTCACAGATTTACTAGAGGAGAATGTGATCTTCTCAAATTCAGTGAGTGCATGGTGACGGCTTTTCTTGTTATCTGGCCATAGTTGCCAGTGCATGTATCACTCCCTCTCCCCCAGCCTGAAAGTAAGTTTACAGATTCAAAGGAGTGACTCTGGCCCCCTTTGAAAAGATGTGCTAGGAACTAAAGCCCCCCAGGCCTGCAAGCCAACTAGCAGAGTTCACACCATCATAGTCTGTGTTCAAATGGATTGGGGTAACCAGGGAGGGGAACATCATGAGGTCCTGTGTGGTGACTGCCCCATCCCACACCTGCATGGTTGTTTTACTGGTTGGGACTCGTACATACTGAGGGGTCTTGGTAGGCATGGCATGCATCTAAGAGGTTTACCTGCCACCTCCTCTTGCAAGTGAGTCCACCCTTTGGTTGTGTTCGAATCGACCCATTTATGGACGTTGCTCAGCTGGGTAGCATGAAAGTAACATTTAATGTTTGGCATGCTATGCCCCCTTTGTCCATAGGCTTATGATATTTGATATGATATTTTATTTATATCACACTCGTATACAGGTGTTTCAGAGCGTGACCAGGCAAAGGGAGGGGAACAGGGGAGAAAAACAAAAACAACAATCTTACTAGGCCAAGTGACGTTGAGAATGTGCAAGTGCATGGGGAAGGGAAAAGGGGGAAAGTGCATGGGAGGGGGGAGAAATTGGAAAGTGCAGAGCATAGGAGAGAACAAGATAAATAATAAGTAAATAAATAAATAAGGTGATCAAAAACAGTGGTAGTGCAGCCTGTGAGTGGCAAAGTGAAGGTTAGTTAGATAGGGTGTATCTGATAAGTGCAGAAGAAGAGAGGGGGGGCTGTATGGGTACAGATGCAGGCCCCAGTGCAAGGGCTGGCCAGGAGGCAGTGCAGGAGGGTGGCAGGGTGAGCAGGTACCTGGGTCCAAAGGACAGATGGTGGCTAGGTGCAGCAGTGCTGAGAGAGAAAGCATATCAGCAGGGGAGAAAAGGGGCAAAGGAAGAGGCAAAGAGGGAGGTCCTGAGGAGCTTCCGGAACCGTAGATGGTTCTCCTCAGGTTTCAAGGTGGCAGGGAGGAAGTTCCAAGGGGAGGCCCCAGCTGAAGACAGAGATCTAACCCAGTTAGTTTCTTTGAAAAACGACTGACCTTTAGGGAGTTAGAGGTAGAATAGCAAAGGGCTCGAGAGGGGAGGTATTTACGGAGGGATAGTTGACGGTATTTTGGACCCAGGCCCCAGAAAGCCTTGTGGACAATGCAAAGGGTTTTACATTTAATCCTTGAATCCACTGGGAGCCAATGAAGGGATTTCAGAGCTGGAGAGATACAATCCCAGGGCTTGAGGGCAAGGACAAGTCTTGCAGTCCTGTTATGGATTAGTTGTAAAGGGCAGAGAGTGGAGGCAGGTAGATATAGAAAGAGGCTGTTACAGTTGTTCAACCTAGACAGAATCAGAGCTTGGGAGGCAGTGAGGTTCTGAGGGAAGGAGAGGAAAGGAAGAGTACCTCTAAGGAGGTGCAGTAAGAAGTTTGAATTTTTAGAGATGTCAGAGATGTCTGCAGAGACGGAAAGTGTGGAGTCAAAGATGACCCTGAGGTTCTTAGTTTTGCAGGTAGGGGCAGGCAGGAGGAGGGCCAAGGGAGGCCAGCCAGAGTGAGGGAAAGGATGGATATGGTGTACCAATGAGGAGGATCTCAATCTTGTTGCCATTTAAACAAAGATCATTGGTGGCACACCAATTTTGAACAACGATTAGACAGTCAGAGATGAGGGAAGGAGAGGAGGTAGCTGAAGGAAGCCTGAAAATGAGTTGGGTGTCATCAGCATAGCACTGGAAATTTGAGCAGAAAATGGAAATGCAGTGGTCAAGAGTTGCCAAGTATTGGTTGAAAAGCCAGGGCGAGAGGTTAGACCCCTGGGGAACACCACAGGTAGAGAGGGAGATAAAAGATAGGCTTGTAGAGTGTTGCCCTAACTATCGTGCCCCTCCCACGTTTCCTGATGAAGGACAGAATGTCTTGCTGCACCCTCTTGAGAGCACCAGATGAGATTGTTGCTAGAAGAGCTTGGAAAATGTAAAGCAACCTGGGCAGGATATTCATCTTTACTGTGACCATCTTCCCAAACTAGGAGATTACACGGATTCCCCATGATCACAAATCCAACCTAATGGCTGCAAACAACCATGGACAATTTTTCTGATACAGCCCCAAGTTGTGTGGTGTCACCCTTATGCCCAGGTATTTAAATACCCTTTGGCCTACCTAAATGGAGCAGTTTTCTGTAGATGTTCGACAGTTTCCTTGCTGCAGTTCATAGTAAGTGCTCCACTCTTATCAAGTTTCACTTTAAAGTCTGAGGTTACCTAGACTACCTCAAGAATGCGTAAGAGCGAGGGAATTGAAGTGGCCACCTCAGTCATTGACAGAATAATATTGTCTTAAATCAGGGACATTTTATGGGCTCTGTCCCAGTACAGTATGCCCATGATGTCCTCCTCTGCTCTTATCTGTGCCACAAGAGACTAAACTGCCAATACTAAAAACAGAGGATGTTGCCTTCCTGGAGGAAAGGGCGGAGGAGGCCGAAGGTCGGGCCAGACGGAGCAACATCAGGATCCTAGGCGTCCCAGAGGGGAACGAGGGGGCAAACACCACATCCTTTGTCGAAACCCTTCTGCTGCAAGAAATAGGGGCCGGCAAACTGACCCAGGGATTCTCGGTCGAGAGGGCCCACAGATCCCTCCAGAGGCGCCCTCCCCCTGGATCGCACCCCAGACCTATAATCGCTAAGATACTGAATTTTCAGGACAGAGAAACTATCTTACGGCGATCCAGGGAGGGGGGACCCATCGAAAGAGGGGACTCAAAAATTTCCATATATCCGGACTACACGCAGAAGGTTCAGAGAGAGCGGAATTCATTTGTCCCGATAAAAGCTAGGCTCCGACAACTGAACCTAAATTATAGATTGTTATATCCGTCACGCCTCAGGGTCATCCACAAAGAGAAAGCGGTACTCCTCGATAATCCAGAGGCAGCCAACATGTGGCTAGAGGATAATAACCTGGCGGATGGCAAGGACAACTTACGGAAGGAGGCCTAACCCCCCCTGATCCCACAAGAGACCCCTGAGTAACAGTAAGAACTATCGTACATGACGCTGGAACACAGAAGGTAATCCAACTTCAGTTTTTTCACTTGGAAACGGCCTCGCTCGGCTCCGCCGCCAGACCCTCGCCCCACCCCCAGCGTAGAATTCACCCGGTCTGGGCGCCTGCCCGACCTAGCTCGCGCCCGACTCCCGGATGGGCTCCAACGGCTCGAGAGCGCCTGAGCACCGCAACAACGTTGTAGTCGCTGGGCGCACCAGTTTGAGTTTTGTTATTAGTTTTATTGGTTATACAGTCTTCATGCCTCTTTTGCCAACAAAGACCGAGATGGGTCCAGGACGCGACCCCGACGACCGGAATTCAGTGATATTTCCCCCGCAGCCCACCTACGGAGGACTAAAACAGAGCCGGACTCCGGAGACCGAGTCCCGCATCGAACCCGAAACTCAGACCCGATGGCGGCACAGTTCACTGTGATGACATGGAATGTGAGGGGTATGGGCTCATACCTCAGACGCAATCGTATACAATCTTATCTCAGAAGGAAGAAAGTCTCATTTGCACTCCTTCAAGAGACTCACCTCACGACGGAGGCCATGTCCAAGATTGCAGACCGATGGGCTGGGACTGTGAGAGGGTCCCCATACTCCAAATACGCCAGAGGGGTGCTAATATGGATAAGCCCGGATGTGCCCTTCCAGATGGAGGGGAGTGAACAAGATAAGGAAGGGAGATACGTAGCGATTTGGGGCACAATGGAACAGACCCCAGTCTGCTTGGTCAACTCCTACTTCCCACATCACGGAACACCGGCGTACTTCGCCACAATGATCACAAAGCTGATTCGGCACCGGGACCGCACTTTCATATGGGGAGGGGACTTCAATTGTGTTGCTGACGCAAGCGCGGACAGATCGCTGCCCCCCCCACACCCGAGCAACCTTGCATCCCGCGCCCTGAGGGAAACTCTGGAGCAGCTCAATCTAGTCGACATCTGGAGGGAACATCATCCGGCCGATAGGATTTACTCCCACTACTCAGCCCCACACGGAGTCCATACAAGAATTGACTACCTGTTTATCAACAAGGAGCTCGCCCCATGTGCTGCATCTACAGAGTACCTGGGGCGAACGATCTCCGATCACTCCCCACTGACCATGCTGTGGCAATTGAGGGGCCCCAGACCCCCGATCCCCATGTGGAGGATGCCGACTGCAGCACTTGAAGATCCCGAGTTCAGGGAAGACCTTGCCGAAAAATTGGAAGATTACCTGGAAATTAACATGGGGTCGGTATCCTCCTGGGGCACATTGTGGGAAGCTATGAAGGTGGTGACGAGAGGGGAAATTATATCGAGAGCCGGCGGCACTCGCAGGCAGTTGCAGAAAACGCTCGAGGCACAGGAGGCTGAGATCTCCCGACTAGAGTCCGCTCACGACAACTCCACAGAGGCCGAGAATAAATTGAAGGAAGCCCGTGCAGAATGCCAACAAGCATGGGAAAGACTGGAGAAATTTGATTTCACCACGCACACCACCCGATCCCACAAAGAATCGGACAAACCAGGGAGACTACTGGCCTGGCTCTGCAAGCGGGAACACCCCAAACACCTCCCAGTGGAGATACGTGACGCCGACGGGACGTCCCACACGACCCAGTTGGGGATCAATGAAGCCTTTGCCAAATTTTACACTGATCTGTATGCCCACAAGGCGCAAATTCCTACTGAAGACATTATAGACACACTTGAGGAGATAGAACTTCCCAGCATCTCACTCGAGCAGAGAGAGGAACTGGAGATGGAGATCACTCTGGAGGACGTACAAGTGGCGATCAGGTCCCTCTCTAACAACAAAGCCCCTGGCAGCGACGGCCTCCCACCTGAGTTTTACAAGACGTATGAGCCCATCCTTACCCCAGTTCTCCACGAGGTCTACCAGGAGGCATACACGAACGGGATTCTCCCCAACACCATGAAAGAAACCATAATCGTCCCTATGCTCAAGCCACACAAATCGCCCACCGACTGTGAGTCCTATCGCCCTCTGGCCATGCTAAACTACGATGCCAAGATCCTCACATCCATATTAGCTCGCAAGCTGGCCAGAGTGGTGGGATCCATCGTCCATGAAGACCAGAACGGATTTGTACCTGGGCGCAACACCACTGCTAACCTCAGGAGGCTACAGCATGTAATGGCTGAAACACACGAGAGGGACGAGGACCTGGCGGTGTTGTCGCTCGATGCTATCAAGGCCTTCGACTCCATATACTGGGAATGGATCAGGGAGGTCCTGAGAAGATTTGGCTTCGGAGGGGGCTTCATCAGGTGGATCGAGGTCCTCTATAATTCCCCAATGGCGAGAGTGAAAACGGGAAGAATGGTATCAGCAGCCTGGGAAATACAAAGGGGAACGAGACAGGGGTGTCCGCTATCGCCCATGCTGTACATACTGGGCCTGGAGCCGATTGCACTATACTTCAGGCAGCAGTTTTTCGACGCTGGTATCAAGGTGGGCACTGTACACCACATAATATCTCTATACGCAGACGACGTCCTCCTTTACCTAAGCACTCCCGAAGTTAATGCACCGACAGCACTGGAGGTACTAGATAACTACGCGAAGTACTCGGGGATCCGATTCAGCAGGAGCAAGTCCTCCGCCTTCCCCCTGGCGGGCCTACGCAACATTCCAGAAAGCAATCTTCCAGTGATAGGAATAGGCTGGCAACTGGTCAAGTTCCGTTATCTGGGGATCAACGTAAGCCATAACTCGCTACTCACACACGAACACAACACTGAGGTCGCCATCATGAGTCTTCGACGCTCTATAAAATTCTGGTCCAAGCTCCCATTGGCCATGGTGGGCAGGGCAGCGATAGTCAAGATGATCGTACTCCCCCGATTCCTATATTTCTTCGTGAACATCAGCCATTACGTTCGACCGCCCTTCTTCAAGAAGCTGGAGGCTATTATCAGGGACTTCCTTTGGGGCCCCCACAGGCACAAACTGTCGCTATCTGTTCTCTCCCTGCCACACAAAGTGGGTGGAATAAAGCTACCGGATCTCCAGTTATACTATCTGGCTGCCCAGTTGAGTCACATAACGAAATGGCTCTCGGACGAACCTTCGGCTGAGACGGAACTACTGAGGCAATCCTCGAACAATGTGATCCCCAAGGAAACCCTGTGGCACCCCACACGACAATCCCCGGTCACCTCACAAGTGATTGACCTGGGAAGGAAGATATGGGCCAGGTCCTGCTACGTCAGGCGAGTACAACATCCATACTCTACGGATAATCCCATTTTAGCAGACACCTGCCGAACGGATGCAGACCTTTCCACAGCAAGGAGGTGGGAAGAAGCCGGCATATACACATGGGGCGACATGTACGAGGAAGGAGAATTCAGGGACTTCGAAACTCTTAAGGCCGCCGAAGGAATACCCCCGGGCCAGTTCCTCTGGTACCACCGCCTTAAACAGACTGCCAAGAAACAATGGACCGGCTGGCCGGAGGAACCCTCCCCTGACCCTCTACTTCAAGAAATGCATGACCTCTCACATGGCTGGAGACCAGTCTCCAGGCTCTACAGCAGATTATGCGACAAACCTAACCCTAAAGGCGAAGATCTGAGGGCGAAATGGGAGGAGGACCTTGAGACCCCGATCACGGACAAAGAATGGGATAGAGCACTGATATTTCCCAAAAAAGTGTCCAGGAATACCAGATTCGGCCAGATTCAACTGAACGTCCTGTATAGGACATACATGACCCCACATAGGGTCGCCTCCTTCAATAAGGCATCCTCCCCTGCATGCCCATGGTGTGGGAATGATAAAGCGGACATGATCCACATGTTCTGGACTTGCATTAAGGCGATGACACTATGGTCCAAAGCCAAACAGACTTGCACGGACGCCGGAATGACGAGGTACGAATGGACCCCCGGAGAGTGCCTCCTGGGGAATTACCCCAGACCTAGCAAGTCCAAGCATACTGTCAGACTAATGGACATCTCATGCATTCTGGCTAAGAGAACAATTGCGATGGCCTGGAAAACGCCGTCGGGCCCCAGGCATGAACGATGGCTCAAAGAACTCGAGAGATGGACAGTAGCTGAAACCAGGGCCTGGCAAGAAGGAATCATGTCAAGCGGCGAAACCGAGTGCGGCACCCTGGAATCATGGAAGGCCCTCCTCAGAGACATACGCTTCAGCGCCGACCACAAACCCCCCTGAAATCTCGTAGCTTCACACTGGCACTATTCCCTGATGCCAGCACTGGAAGGACAGCCTTTGTATGCGACCCCTCCTGCTTTCCGAAACTCTGGGTCGCAGGCCCTAACCCATCCATCTATTGTAAGTTCGCTGCAACATGAAGACTGTTGTTGATTTGTTTGACCCTTCCCCTCCCCTATCCCCCTTGCACCGTCCCCTCCCTTGTTTGAACCACTGTTTGATTTCTCGTTGTATTGCACGTTTTTTTTTTTTTTTTTTTTTTGTCTCACCAAAATCAATAAAATACGTTTAAAAAAAAAAAATACTAAAAACAGAGGATACTGGGGACATCCCTGTCTGGTTCCCCTGGTCAAGGAAATCCCTGGAGAGAGAAGGTTGTTAGCAGAAACTCTAGAACTTGGACTTGAGTACATAGTGAAGACCCCAGTATAAAATGATCTCCTAGATTGGCCCTGCATATGTGTCATGATCTCTGCTTCCAAAAGGTCAGGGTTTTCCCAACTCCCTTGGAAGCAGATCCATAACCCAGGTTCCGAGTGCCAACCAGTCCCAATTGGGACCTTTTGGACCCAGTCCTGGCGCCAGTGGCACCAGGCTCATAAATATGCCCAGTACCAGCGCTGGAAGCGCCGGGCTCATAATGCTTGGGTGGACTTACCTTCAGCAGACCATGCTGCTTACTTGCCTGCCAGTTGAGCCTCTGATCCTCTTCTGTTTGGAACTACTTTTCCTGTTGGGTGGGGCTGGAGCCACTCCCTAGATTCAGAACACTGGAACTCTTCTGGAAGGCAGGAACTCTTTTCTTACCAGGAACTCTTTTCTTACTTAGGCGTGGCTGTGGAAGGAGAGACCTAAGCACTACAGGAGGCTATTTAAACCACACCCGGTGGATGAATCTTGCTTTGCGTTATTCTGCAACCTCTGCAGCAGAACGCTCATCGTGTCTTCTGCATCCGGTCCTGGGCCTAAGGAAAAAGGCTTACCATCCTGAATCCAGTCTTCAGCAACACCTATAAAGACAAGAAAGAACAGGTTAGCATTCCGGCATCTGAAAGGCAAAGGCTTACCATCCTGAATCCAGTCTTCAGCAACACCTATAAAGACAAGAAAGAACAGGTTAGCATTCCGGCATCTGAAAGGCAAAGGCTTACCTACTCTTCGTGCGCTCCGGAGGTCTTCACACTGCATTCCGGCATCTGAAAGAAAAAAGTTTACCAACTCTTCGCACGCTCCGGAGGCCTTCGGCGCTGCATCCCGCATCTGAAAGACAAAACAAGGTGCGTTTAAAGACATTGGGGAACTTTAATACTCACGTGCCATTACTCCTTTCCACATCTAATCCAGTGGGTATTCCGGCACCCTGCAGCCGCTCCGAACTCGTACCTGCAAAATAAAAAGACAGTTAGAGCGCATAGTGAAGCAGGCAACAAGCGCTTACTTACGTGCTTCCAGGCGCTTCTATTCATCACACGGGCTCCATCTTCAACTCACTTCAGCCCGTCATCCGCCATCGCCGGAACCCTGCAAAACAAGAGACATCATTACTAAAGACTTTAAAGACATTTGAATGACTCGAAACTTACCGTTCCTGCAGTAAACGACAGACAGCAGTCCTCTGAAGTCAAGAGGCCTGCGCTACCTATCCAGTGAAGAAACTGGTTACAGCACCCTGCCCCGAGGCAGATGGAGAGCTCGGCATTCACTTACCTAAGGTGAGAGCGTTAACCTTTGGGGGTCTACAGGAGAGGAGAAGAGGAAAGAGATAGGGACACCCCAATAAACCCAGTTCATTAACCCCATATTTTCTATCTGCAGACATCTTACTCTACACGTCAGGCATACAGTGCACAGAGGTCCAGCCCAAAGAGCCAACCGGGTGCTACACATCACCTTTGAAGATACGGTAGTCGCCCAGTCAAGACCGGCGCCTCTGCGAGAATCAGGTGAGCGTTACAGAACGCAAAGCCTACCGCAAAACTCTCGCCCAGGCGCTATGGAAACCTCGGATACTGACCCCCTAGCCCGGTTACTTGGGGAACTAAGGGCAGAAGTGCATGCAGCTCGTCAGGAAACGAATGCTCTAAGAAGGGAACTAATTATTTCCAAGGAGAGAACAGACAATCTTGCTAGACAAGTGCTACAGTCACAAGCCGGACAGACCCCGTTACCCGCATCAGGGGCAAATCTTCCTTCAACATCCTCTATGAATCCAGTGCAGATCAACCTACCTGGGAATGTACCTCTGGCTCCGCCCGAACGATTTTCTGGTGACCCAAAGAGGTTTGCAGTATTTATCAATCAGTGCCGGTTGCACTTCTTATGCCGGCCAGCAGCCTTTCCAACTGATCAAGCAAAAGTAGCTTTTGTACTTTCGTACCTTAGTGGCAATGCGGCAGACTGGTCGATCCCTCTAGTTAATCAAGATGATCCGGTTCTCCATGATTTTCAAGCCTTTCAGCTTAATATGGAAAAACTGTTCGCAAGACATTCACAGGGGCAGGCCTTGGACAATGAGCTTCTTTCGTTGCGACAGGGTAATCAAGACCTTTTGGCTTATATTGCATCTTTCAATAGACTAATAGTGGAAACTCAATGGCCTGAGGACAAAAGGATTACGCTGTTTTATAGAGGTCTACGTGGAGAGCTCAAAGACGTTTTAGCCCAAGTAGTGAATCCCCCACAAGACTGTTCGGATTATATATAGACTTGGTCGTTCAAATAGATCACAGGCTGCAGAACAGGAAGGCCGATCGTTCCAAGTTTGATGCTCGAGTATTTTCCAAACCGCCAACTCCTTCCAAAGGAGTAGACTCCGGGGAACCCATGCAAATAGGGGGTCTGAAAGGTCCTCTAACACAAAGGGAGCGGGAAAGGAGGAAACAGTTGCAATTATGCCTATATTGCGGAAACTCAGGGCACTTTCTTCGAGACTGTCCGGTGAAACCTGCCAAGAAGGCAGTAGGAGCTGCAGTTACCAAAGTTACAAACTCTGAGCAGGGAAACGACCTCGCCCGACAAGAATAGAGGTCCTCTTGCCGAGCGTGAAAACCAGTTCCGTGACCTCCCATTTCGTGATACCTATGGTCCTCATTAGCCCTGATAATCCGGATCGATTACATGCAATTGAAGCTTACGTCGACAGCGGTGCCATCGGCAACTATGTGGATCATGAAATGGTTTTGAGGATGAATCTAACTCTTTGTCCCAAGGCTGTAAAGGACGTCATTACCACGGTGGATGGTACGGAGATAGCCTCCGGGCCAGTAACGCATACCACTCAAGAGGTGACGCTAGTAAGTCAAGATGGACACCATGAGAAGATTGTGTTCGATGTGATCAAGGCCCCTCAGTTTCAGATTATTCTAGGAATACCTTGGTTAGAGAAACACAATCCTCTGATCGATTGGCGAGCAAGAACGGTCCAGTTTCCAGAATGTGTCTCTACTTGTCACCCTCCACCTGGTGTTGCACTGGCCGCAATTTCTTCAGAGACTCCCCAGTTACCTCCCGAATACCTAGAATACCAAGATGTTTTCCGGAAGGATCAGGCTAACTCTCTACCTCCTCATAGGTCTTATGACTGCCAGATAGACCTGATACCTGGATCTACTCCTCCTTGTAGTAGAATTTATGCCCTCACCGAGCCTGAGAACCTTCACCTTCGACAATACCTGGATCAATACCTGGCAAATGGGTTTATTCGTCCTTCCAAGTCCCCTGCTTCTTCAGCTTTGTTCTTCGTTCCAAAAAAGGAAGGAGACCTTAGAACTTGTATCGATTATCGCTCCCTGAACCAGATCACCGTTAAGAATAGATATCCGTTACCTTTGATCCCTGAACTCCTGGACCAAGTCAGAAAAGCATGCATATATACAAAGCTGGATCTTAGAGGAGCTTACCACTTGGTACGAGTAAAAGAGGGCGATGAATGGAAGACAGCCTTCCGCACCAAGTATGGGCTATTTGAATATCAGGTCATGCCCTTCGGACTTTGCAATGCCCCGGCCGCCTTTCAATATTTTATGAACGATGTCCTCAGAGAGCTCATAGATGTATGTGTTGTTGTTTACATTGACGACATCCTCGTTTATTCTTCATCGGAATCTGAACATCGGAAACACGTGAAAATGGTCCTCGAAAGATTGCGTCAACACAAACTTTTCGCTAAGTTGGAAAAATGTGTTTTCAACGTGACTGAAGTTGAATTCTTGGGATTCATATTATCACCTGGCGGAGTGCGTATGGATTCAAAGAAGGTCGATGCAGTTCTCAAATGGCCATCACCATCCTCCGTAAAAGGTGTGCAAAGCATGTTAGGCTTCGCTAACTTTTACCGCAGGTTTATCCCCGAATTCTCTCGAATAGTCCAGCCCATCACTGCCTTGTTAAAGAAAAACAAACGTTTTGAATGGTCTACCGAGGCGGAACAAGCTTTCCAGGATTTGAAGACTAAATTTATCTCTGCACCAATCTTAAAACACCCTCGCCCCGAACTCCCCTACATCGTGGAAACTGATGCTTCAAGCCTTGCCATGGGGGCAGTTCTATCACAAAAGGACCCGGTAACCAATCAGTTGCATCCCGTGGCATTTTGGTCCCGCAAATTCTCGCCTCCTGAAATCAATTACACGATTACTGACAAGGAACTTCTGGCTATCAAGTCTGCCTTTAAGGCTTGGCGGCATTATCTGCTGGGGGCCCGACACACCGTTACTGTGATTACGGATCACCGAAACCTGCAATATTTGAAGACCGCAAAAGCCCAATCCTCTAGACAACTCCGTTGGGCATTATTCTTTGCCGAGTTTGACTTCATAATTACCTATCGACCTGGTACAAAGAACGGTAAAGCCGATGCCCTTTCTCGGATGGGAGTGGAAGAACACTTGGTCAACCCTAAACCTGTACCAATCATTCCCGAACAAAGAATTCTGGGTGTAATCGCCACAGAATCCATAGAGGAAGTTAAGGATAAAGCCAGGCAACTTGTAACTCCAGCAGACATACAGAATTGGCATCTGCAGGGAAAGGACTTTGCAGTAAAGGACAACTTATTGTATTTCCAAGAACGATTATACCTACCCAGCACAGATTTACAGAAAAAAGTAATCTCTTGTTATCACGACTCTTTAATGGAAGGTCATCCCGGTATAGCCAAGACCTCAGAAAAGATCAAGCGCTACTTCTGGTGGCCGTCTTGGAAAAAAGATATCAGAGACTTTATAATGTCCTGTGGAGTATGCGCCCAAAACAAGAGTCAAAAGGAAAGACCAGCAGGCCTCTTACGCCCTATTGACATCCCACCTCGCCCTTGGCATACGCTTTCTATGGACTTCATCACCGATCTACCTCCATGCTCCGGATACAATACGATTCTAGTAATCGTGGACTTATTCTCCAAGATGGCGCATTTCATTCCGCTCAAAGGCTTGCCAACAGCAGCAACTCTGGCCCGAGAATTTCTCGAAAACATCGTCCGACTGCACGGTTTTCCTTCGGTTCTAATTTCGGATCGAGGTAGTCAATTTATTTCTCATTTTTGGCGAAGTTGCTGTCGGTCGGCTCAAATTGATGTGAGACTATCGACCAGTCACCACCCTCAGACCGACGGACAAACCGAGAGGACCAATCAAACTCTGGAACAGTATTTACGCTGCATGCTGCAACAAACTGAAAAAGCTTGGAAAGATATCCTTTGGATAGCCGAGTATGCCTACAATAACTCTGTCCATTCGGGAACTGGGAAAACCCCGTTTTTTCTTTTGTACGGCAGTCACCCTCGAACCTCGGAGTTGGATCCCCTCCAAGATCTTGAAACACCAGCAGTAGACTACCTGCATTCTACAATCACCCAAGCCTTTAAGGAAGCTGTTTCTCACCTTCAAAGGGCTAAAGAACAATACAAGAAAGGAGCAGATCAACATCGGAAGGAAGCCCCTCACTATCAAGTAGGGGATCAAGTCTGGTTATCCACCAAATATCTATCTCTAAAAGGGCCACGCACATTCAACCCAAGATACCTTGGTCCCTATTCCATCACTACCATAGTAAACCCAGTAGCGGTCAAGTTGGACTTGCCCCCGCACATGAAGATACATCCGGTCTTCCACGTCTCTCTATTAAAACCCGTGCAACCTCAAACCCGACTAACCAAATCTCCAAAACCTATCCTAGTGGATGGAGAACTCGAGTTTGAAGTCAAAAGCATTCTGGACTCCAAGATCTCCAAATCTAAACTATTCTACCTAATTGACTGGAAAGGCTACGGCCCCCAAGAGAGATCCTGGGAACCTGCTGAATATGTCCACGCTCCTCGCCTAATCAAAAGATTTCACCGAACATTTCCTGACAAGCCAAAACCCCCGGAGAAGCCCGGTTTGGGAGGGGCCTTGAGGGGGGGTACTGTCATGATCTCTGCTTCCAAAAGGTCAGGGTTTTCCCAACTCCCTTGGAAGCAGATCCATAACCCAGGTTCCGAGTGCCAACCAGTCCCAATTGGGACCTTTTGGACCCAGTCCTGGCGCCAGTGGCACCAGGCTCATAAATATGCCCAGTACCAGCGCTGGAAGCGCCGGGCTCATAATGCTTGGGTGGACTTACCTTCAGCAGACCATGCTGCTTACTTGCCTGCCAGTTGAGCCTCTGATCCTCTTCTGTTTGGAACTACTTTTCCTGTTGGGTGGGGCTGGAGCCACTCCCTAGATTCAGAACACTGGAACTCTTCTGGAAGGCAGGAACTCTTTTCTTACCAGGAACTCTTTTCTTACTTAGGCGTGGCTGTGGAAGGAGAGACCTAAGCACTACAGGAGGCTATTTAAACCACACCCGGTGGATGAATCTTGCTTTGCGTTATTCTGCAACCTCTGCAGCAGAACGCTCATCGTGTCTTCTGCATCCGGTCCTGGGCCTAAGGAAAAAGGCTTACCATCCTGAATCCAGTCTTCAGCAACACCTATAAAGACAAGAAAGAACAGGTTAGCATTCCGGCATCTGAAAGGCAAAGGCTTACCATCCTGAATCCAGTCTTCAGCAACACCTATAAAGACAAGAAAGAACAGGTTAGCATTCCGGCATCTGAAAGGCAAAGGCTTACCTACTCTTCGTGCGCTCCGGAGGTCTTCACACTGCATTCCGGCATCTGAAAGACAAAAGTTTACCAACTCTTCGCACGCTCCGGAGGCCTTCGGCGCTGCATCCCGCATCTGAAAGACAAAACAAGGTGCGTTTAAAGACATTGGGGAACTTTAATACTCACGTGCCATTACTCCTTTCCACATCTAATCCAGTGGGTATTCCGGCACCCTGCAGCCGCTCCGAACTCGTACCTGCAAAATAAAAAGACAGTTAGAGCGCATAGTGAAGCAGGCAACAAGCGCTTACTTACGTGCTTCCAGGCGCTTCTATTCATCACACGGGCTCCATCTTCAACTCACTTCAGCCCGTCATCCGCCATCGCCGGAACCCTGCAAAACAAGAGACATCATTACTAAAGACTTTAAAGACATTTGAATGACTCGAAACTTACCGTTCGTGCAGTAAACGACAGACAGCAGTCCTCTGAAGTCAAGAGGCCTGCGCTACCTATCCAGTGAAGAAACTGGTTACAGCACCCTGCCCCGAGGCAGATGGAGAGCTCGGCATTCACTTACCTAAGGTGAGAGCGTTAACCTTTGGGGGTCTACAGGAGAGGAGAAGAGGAAAGAGATAGGGACACCCCAATAAACCCAGTTCATTAACCCCATATTTTCTATCTGCAGACATCTTACTCTACACGTCAGGCATACAGTGCACAGAGGTCCAGCCCAAAGAGCCAACCGGGTGCTACACATCACCTTTGAAGATACGGTAGTCGCCCAGTCAAGACCGGCGCCTCTGCGAGAATCAGGTGAGCGTTACAATATGACCTCATGGAGAAATGACCATTCAACCCAATCAAATGCCTTTTCAGCATCAAGATGCAGGAGTAGGTGTAACGCTCACCTGCTTCCCACGGAGGCGCAGATCTGGCTTCGAGTGCTGATGCTTCTTCAATGGTGAAGCGCAGGACTCTGAAGATGGACAGGAAGGGCCCCTCTACTCTGGCTTCTCTGGCTCGCAGGAATATTCCCCTGTGCATGAAAAGGGAGCATTACCTACTGACTGAGTTATGCTCAAGCCTCCCACTCTCTTCTTCCAACCCTCCACGATACCCTTCCACGATTCCCTGTGAAGTCTCACCTTAGGGTCAGGAAGGATGAGCTCTCCATCGTGCTTCTGATGCAGGGGCGCGTTGAAACCCAGTTACTTCACTGGATTGAGGATTGATGGGAGTTCAGGTAAGCTTGACTATTCAGGTAAGGCTCTGTAATAGTTCTGTTGCAAGTTCAAAAGTCCAAGCTTAATAATAATGTTCATTATCTTTTTCCCCTTAGGGGCCGGGGTTCGGAATGCCGGAGATATGGCGCCCACCCGAAGTGAAACATGCAGTTCCAGTAAATGACAGGTAAGTTCTGGATGAGCGCTCGGGTAATGTCTTTGCATTCGCTCATTCAATGTCTTTGTCTTTTTTCCCCATAGGGGCCGGGGTCCGGAAAATGCCTGGAAGCGGCAAGACCCGAATGACCCAACAGGTAAGTCTTAGAAGGAAACTGAGCTTTTCCTATTCCCTTCCTTCTCTCACCTTGTTCTTCTCTTTTTCTCTCTAGGCTCTGGGAAGTGGCTGTGGATCCGGATGATCGCTGCTGAAGATGGTGGCGTCCAGGATAGGTGAGTGAAATGCAGCGCTGCAGCGATCGTAGCGAAATGCTTTTAAAAATGATGTCTTCCTTTTCAAGATCGTCGGTGTGATGTCTCTGTGGTGCTGATTTAGCAGGTAAGGTCTTTTGTCTCCCTTTGCAGGTGACCCAGGATACTGACAGGCGTGGCTGAGGTCCAGATGCAGGAGCCGACACGGTGAGCGTCCAGCTGCGAGGAGCAGAACAACGCGAAGCGTGAGTTGCTGATCGGGTGTGGTTTAAATAGCTTTGGAAGAAGTTCCAAGTGTGTATCCTTCCACCGATCAGGTATGTATCATTCCCCGACCACACCCGGGTGGAAAGTAGTCCCACAGGTAAAGTAGTTCCATTCAGGCCTCAAGAGGGCCTGGATGTGGCAGCATGGTCTGCATCAGGTAAGTGCACATTAAAACACTTGAACACATGTCTAGGTTTATGAGCCTGGCGCCTAAGGCGCCAGGACAGAGGTCCAACATGAGCCTGGCGCCTAAGGCGCCAGGACTGCGTCCAAAGGGCCCCAGCTTGGGCCCGCTGGCACTCCCCTGGGGGAAATGATGCCTGCCTCTGGGGTTGCTGGGTCGGACCTGGCTCCTTGGAGGTAGGCATCATGACAGTAGGTGCACAGGTGTGTGCTACATAAGCAAGGACAATGATCTTTCTAACATTGTCAGCACCATGTCTGCCCTAATAAAGTCTGCCTGGCCTGACCCCACCTAGTGTGGGAGGACTTTATCCAGCCTGGTAGCCAAGATTTTAGCATATATCTTTAAGATTACAATAGGGCGATAAGAGGTTCACAACAGCTGGATCCTTGACCCTATTTGGTATTAGCAATAGTTTGGCCTCTCTCATGGTGTTACAGGACTGTCCTAGGGAGAACACCAAATGGAACAGGGTATGGAGCCAGACTGTCAGCAAATTGTTTATAAATGGTGCCAGAGTGTAGCTTTCTCCTGGCATAATCCTACAATGTGTCGAGAATTAATCTTTTGCCTGAGTTCTAGGCAAGGATTTTCCCCACCTTGTTACCCTCCTCAAAGAATGTCTGCTTCATACGGGTCAGTGCAAATTCAGCCCTACCCGCCTCCATAGTGTTGATAAGCCTCCTTGCAACCTGCAGTGCCTGGAAGACACTGTCTGAGCCTGTATCCCTATATTCCTTATCTTTGGCAACTTCTGACTGAGTAAGAAGGCCTGCTCTCTCCTTAGTTTATAAAGTGCTTCAGCCTTGGAAATTAGTATCCCTTGCATGTAGGCCTTACATGCATCCCACCTAGTTGTTGTCTGCACGTGACCATCAGGGCTGTTGCTAAATAAGTCCCCAGTGGCTTTGCCTTACTCTGTGCGCAATGCAGGATACCTCAACAGGGACTGGTTCATCTACCATTGTCTTGGTCTTGGGTCGCTGACCAGCAGAGTTATACACATCCGCACTGGGACATAAGCTTAAAGATCTTTGTTTTCTGTTTCGATCTTCCCAACACTTGGGATTAGGTCCCTGCTCACCCAAAAGTAGCGTAACCTAGAACACATGCACAAATGAGAAAAGAATGTGTAGGTCCCGACGATGGGGTTTGCTTGTTACCATGCGTCTACCAGGTGAGAGGCTGCCAACTGTTTAAGAAAATCCATGTATGACCCTGTGGCTCCCAGGACTGACATTTGGATGTATCCCAATTTGGGTTCATGGGTACGTTTATGCCCCATCCCAGTATTATGTGCCCCATTGTGAACAAAACGGCTCCCCTAGTTAGGCACGGAGGAAGTCAGTCTGCCCTGGATTCAGCACATACGTTACCACGAGTGTCACCTGCACTCCTCCCAGCCTCCCTGCCATGAATAGGTACCTGTTCTCTCTATCAAACTTGTTCTTATCGTCCGATGGTGAACCCTTCCACTCACTAAGATAACCACTCCCCTTTTTTTGATGGCAGGAGGAACATAAATGAAGTGGGTACAAGTGTGATTTAAGCTTGCTTCTGTCATCTGTCTTTAAGTGTGTTTCTTGCAAGAAAGCCACATCTATTTGCTGCCGTTTTAATCTTTGGAAAATGATAGTCCTTTTTTCTGGAGAGTTTAGACCCCTTATGTTATGTGCCATACCTTTATTACACTCAGATACGCTGTGCCCGGAATACCTCGCCATGACAGACAGCTAACCTTCCCCCCAGCAATAGCCCTCAATTTCATCCCCTGAGCCATGTCATCTAGTGTCCTGTCAGTACTGCTAGAAGGATTATTAGAAGATGTTGCTAACCTGTGCATCAACCTACATAGAAACCTAACAATATGAACAATGACACATTTAAATGAGAAAGCTATGCATGTAACAGTGGTCATGTCTGGATACATTTGCTAAGAAACATGATTTGCTTAATACAGAAAAATATTGTTGAACAGACTTCCAGGTCTCACCTGTGGTACATTTGAACAGCTCCTGTCAAACAGATTTATTACTCAAGAAAGTGGATAATTATTCACAAACTATAATGGATATGTCAGCCTGTTTGAGCTCTGACGTAACGTCATTATTAAAAGTAGTACCATTGTTTCCATCCATTGCAAGAAATGAGCAACCACAGAACCTTAACTCTGTACCTTTTGCTGTTATTGACAAAGTAGAACCATATCTGGATGGCATTCATGGGCCTATACATATCAGACCCAAACCGGCCAATATACAGAATTTGCAAGTAAACATCATATGACAATGCCCAAGGACGGATCCATTAGAGATCTGGTTATGGATCATAAGAATTTCAGTACTACTAATGTTGAAAGGCCATGGGAGAGAACCAAGCGAAGCATTATGAAACAATGTAATGGTATGGCTTTGTTCAAGAACTGGGCCAGGGGTAGTCCAAAGCTCTGACCTGATGTTTTTATTTAGACAAGAACTTAATGACTGATGTAGCCAGAAGAACATGGATTGTGTACTCGTGGGGTGTGGAATTAGTAATCTGCCCTGTTTTTAAAGCATGTGAAAATACCTGTCTATGGGTTCTTCGAATCTAATGCTTGAAGTTTGATATTCAATTGCCATCTGAAAAGACCTCTTGTCGGGACAATTCATGACTGACCTTGTCTCCGATGTTTCTTTTATTTTCTCTTTTTTTGTGGATTCTTGGTAATCTACGATATGTGTTATGTTTGCAAGTGGTGTTTTGTGCAGCGCTCTGTGGCCTGAGGGTGTGTATCACTCTATAAGAATTAAATAAATAAATACATAATGTTCAGTACCTCACTAACCGGGAAAGGGTATCCTCTCATGGAGAGGCCCACCTCCTGACCTCTAGTCGTGACAAACACCCACTCCTGCCCTTCGACATAACCCTCACACACCTCTTAGAGACTTAGCAAGCAGTACTAGAAGATACCTCCTCCCACATATTTGTTCACATTCAGTCTGTGGGGCCTTGGGTACCCCCTTTGGTCTTTTCCTTATGTTCCCTTGCATCATCCTCCAGTGTCCATCACTGCCTTCCTCCCGGAACTGGCCCAATGCAATGCCCATGGCTTTTTCTCCCTATTCTGGGGTTGTGCATCATCCCTGATTCCCGTCCCAGGAGGGAGAACAGCAGTCATAATGGGAAATTCCACCTATACATAATATGCTTCTTCAGCAGCGTACCTGTTATATGGCAGAATGCAAGCCTTTTCTGAAGGGTAAGTGCAGTCAGATCTTCGTAGATGCAAAGCTTTTGGTTGACATAAGCAATCTCCCCCTTCACTTTCGAAGCCCTGAGGATCTTCTCTTTGACCGTGATTGAATGGCATTTAAGAATTATGTTCCTTGGCTGTACATGAGGCCCTTTCTACACTGGACTAACCCTGTAAACTCAGTCTAGAATAATGCCCTCAGCGGTTAGTTCCAAGAAGGTCTACTTGAAAAACCAAAGCAACTATTGCTTCAGGTTCACCCCAATTGAATTTTCTTCCAGGACTCTGGTTCTATCTCCAGTGCCTGTTCTCTAGATCTTCAATGGTAATGAGCAGCTCCTCAATGCATTGTCTCGCATATGCCAGCTCACCCTGCTGGTGTATGACATCCCTCTGTGGCGAGTGCACTTCTTCTTCTGTGTCCCCCCACTCTGGTGCTTATTTGCTTTAAGTCCAGGGAGAGATCAGAAAAGGATATTCTTATGCTCTCTGTTGCCCCTGAAATCTCTTACTTCACTGTTAAGGAGATGTCATCCTTCAACACAGCCATACACTCTAGAAGGTCCTTCTTCATGATGGGCTCCATGCCAACTGTTGTGTGCCCTAATTCCAAGCTTGTTGCTCCTGGTGTGTTGTCATCATGTTCTCTCTCCACCCAGACTCTCGCTGAGGATCAGAGGGAAGTTATGGGCCTGATCTCTCCCTGGGCCTTTTGCTGAGACATATAAGGCACCCTACAGCATTCCAGAAAATCCTCTCACAAGATTGTCAACAATGGAGGAGGAGTCCTAGTCCCAGCTGCATCCGAAAGCTGGATGTGATCTCTCTCAGTGCTTGGTCGAGGCAGCAACAACGGCCTCCCACATGCCAATTGAGACCTACAGGCTAATCCCTGCCAGAGGAGCCCCTCTTATACCTAGGGCTCCCAACTCACCCCCTGTACTCCTGGCCTGTAACATCCCCTCAACACCTCAGCTGCTCCTGTCTCCTGTGTCTCCGAGCAGCCATGCCACCTCACCTCTCTCCCTCGACTACTCCTACATGGTTCACTGCTGTCTCACGCTGCTACCAGTCTGGCAGCTATGAGCTCTTCCGGGTTCACTTTTTTGCTTCTGGGGATGAGCACTTGAAAACACCACAACCCCCAGGCCAACCAGGTCAGCTTCTCGAATCTTCTTGTCTGACCCTTCACCATATTCAGCAGTCAGTGGGCCATGCGGATCCACGGTTTCACCTGTCTTATCCACAAGAGGAAGAAGGAGCTGCCTGCAAAGCCCCGCTCCACTCTGCCGTTGGGCCAGGCTGTGCAAATGTTCTGATGGACATGGGATGCACTTCAACTCATCGTTGCTCTGTCTCCTCATGGGCGGCCCCTTGCCGAATACCACCAGCTATCAAACTCAACCGGTCACTCCCAAGGGTCTTTTTCGAAAACGCCCTATCCAGGGCGACCAGAGAGATTTAGAAAGTGGCCATCTTGGTTGCCAATGGCCACATACCCTTAAGAATCAAATATGAATGGGTGAACCTCCAGCCAATACATTCTGCAGGCAGAACCAAACCCAAGGGATGGGCATCAATAGACCCACAAGATCTCATGGGACTTGCAGACAAAAACAGCACTGAAAACCACATCAGATTTTGGTGGATCATATAAAAGTTGCAGATTTTCTTTCCCTTGCTTTTACTGGTTATGTTATGGTGTAAGTGTAGGATTGTAAAGGGCCGGCCCACAATTTTTGGTTTAGAGGAGTTTTGGTGGACTTTGGAAAACGTTTGTTGGTGTTTTTTCCAGTCTGTTAGCTTTTGATGCTTCTCAATCCAGATTGTTTCATTTTTGCCTATTTGTGAGTTTATTGGATATTTATTTGCCATGTTATCTTTACCTCTCCCTTCCCTCATGAAATGCTCCAAAACATTTCCCCCAGTACTTTTTCCCTTTTCTTTTTCCCTTTTATACAGAAGTAGGTCTATGGATCTAAAACATTCTGCACATTTTTGCTCAATTGTTTTTTCTTTGCTTGAATTTTCACTGAAAAATGTAGATGATGAGTTGGGGTTAGGCAATATTGGTGGAGGGATTTAAGGGTCATGTAGGGGCATAGAGGGAGGTGTTGTGTCTCCCCCAATTTCAGTACAAAAAAACTCAAGCAAAACAATTTGAGAAAAAAAATGAATCCAGCAAAAAAAGATCAATAGATATATACCTTTAATGCGACCCTAAAGGTGTTTTAAAAAGCAGGCCTTTTTACTTTTGTGTTTCTTCTCCCATTTGGCTGTGTATTTGACTTTCTAGGACTCATGTGAGTTCTTCCGTTTGTTTCCTTTACCTTGCCGTTTCCCCCAAAATTGTTTCCCTTTACAATTGTGATTGACTAAAAATATAAAACATTTTACTTTCTTCTTCAATCAGGGACTCCTTCCTTTGTTTTATTCACTGTCCTGTGTGTACCCGATAGCCCTTTACAATTGCCTTTCTGAGTCATTTGTGAATCCATTTGTTTGCCATAGCCAGTCATTTGTCTTTGTTTTTTGTATAGAGTGAGTCCTTTATAAAGACATTGAAAAGAGAGAGGAAGGAGAATTGTTTGCCTCTTCCTGTTCTGATGGTAGGTGGGAGATACCACAAACGAAGCTTGTGTGGCCTGTGTTAAGAGAGTAAATGGGGGTCATCTCAGGACGAGCAGCGTAGGCAGAGCCGAGGAGGATTTGCCACTGTCACAGAAAGAGAAGGCGCAGAACAGGAAGATCTGCTCAGGATGGGCCAATCAGAGACTATTGGCCTCATTACGACTTTGGAGGCAGCCACGGTGCTATTAACAAATCATTATGTGATGATATTTATTATGCATGTCCTTCTTGGTAAAATTCTGGTAAAGAGAGGAGGGATGGGAGACTAAATTCCAATGACACTCGTTTAACATGCTCTTTGAAGAACATTGAAAGAGTAAATTCAATATATTGTACGTCTTTTTTGATCACTATTGTGGTCAAGAGAATTGGATGGGATACTTTTTACATATATGCATGTGGCATTACTTGTCTGTGAGTGAGGAGTACATCCTAAGATTGTTTGGAAACAGGAGACAACATTCCATAGCTATAACTTGGTGTGCCACCTTTCTTCGATGAAGAAGAAAAAATACCAGTTGCAGAGTAAAATCTTAGGATCCTTTGCCTTTTTACCACCTCCTTTTTATTCATATTTGCTTCTTTTGTCCACTTCCTACCAGCCTCAACTCTTCTCACTCCACCTCATCATCTCTCTCCTTCCGGCATCAATATGCACCTTTCCAAATGTCCCAAACTCCTCTCACAACACTGCTGGTCATATAGGCATTTGAACCATGCCTGGGGGCTACCTATTCCTATCCATTCCCAGGTGTGTTTCATAATATACTCAGATTGGGGCAACTTTGATCAACCATAGCCTCTCCAGGATTCTGTTGGCCCTGCCCCTAAGTTCATAGAGGCATAGACGGAGCCTTGATCAAAGCTGACTGCCATTGATTTTACCACTCATCAGTTTCCTCAAGCAACACTACTGTTCTGGAGCTCTGTAGTTTTCATCTACCTCAGTCAGAGATCTGTAATGATTGAAGGCCAGTAGCACACGGATTTCCAGTTGTGTGGCTGCCCTCATAGGCTGGATTAGTCTAAAACGTATTCTTACCAACTTTGACCATGTGCTACCTGGATTCCAGTGGTCTCCCAACAGTAACATTTTGGTTTGCAATATGAAAAGGCCTCATGGGAAGTGCATTTTAAAAGAATGGTGCCCCGAGTTATTTAATGGGCAGGGTTCTGATTCACACTAGAGGCAGCTTTATAGGTGTTAGGGAAATGTTGAAGACTAATGGGATGATACCCCACTTAATCAACTGGTGGATGATGGTGTAGGCCAGTGGACACTGTCCTCAGGTCCTCCATTTTGTAGTGTCCAATTGAATCCACCCCCCATAGTCACCCTGTGGAACTGCAACTCTACCTGAGTGGGGGTGGAGCACTATGGCCCCCCTGCAAGGATATCTCAGGGTGGTTGTGCACTGTGTTACTACCCTAATGCTAAGAATAGACACAAGATGAAATAACATAAGACACAAAGAAAACACATGAATCAATTCAAAAATAAAAACACACAGTTATTCATGCATGACAAGGCATGGTAAATCAGTACTAGCAAAGTGAATTTGTAACCCTTTCTACATGGGTTCTAACTATAAAGCAAATGAATGTAACCTGCAATTGCCAGTTCTAATGGCCTCTATGCATAGCAACCTATAACGTCAGCATCTCTCATTCCCATCACCACACAATGACACTCTCTATGTGTGTGCCTATCTCCCCTTCTGCCAGTATGTCAACAATCCGTTGTGTGCAAATCTTAACAACACAGCTTCCCACTCAACAGGCCTTTACTCCCCTGTGTGAACTGCTCTCTCCCCTCCAGCTCCCACTGCCAGCCCTGCACATGGCCACTTGTTTGGCCCCTCAGTGGTCTGCTTCTGCTCTCCCTGCCAGATCGATCTCGAACTCTGCTCTCATCTGCTCTCCCAGAATGCGTCTCTCTGCCAATCTATGATCTGGTTCTCATCCAAAAAGCTTCCGTACATCTGATTCTGCTCAAATCCCCACCCCAACTTATAATAAGAAGTGACGTACATAAATCTCTAAGGTAACATCCTCTCTAAGCTAAGATTCACTCTCTTGTCAAGCCAGCATTTCTAAATCCAGGCAAGCATCGAAATGTCTGTGCATACATGTGTAATGTCCACTATGTCAGCTAAAATCCTTCCTTTTTCCACCAAAAATCCCTCACTCCCTTTGCAAAAGCACTCACTCCCTCCCACCTTTCTGTCTGTCTCAGAGCAGGCCCAGGACATGATAAGCCAGCCCATCGCATTTTCTTCTACTTGGGCAAAGTTACGACCTTCCTGCAAAGAAACCTTTGACACTCCATGTACCAGTTTAGCTCAAAACAATGTCTCCGCGGAACAAACAGCTTCTGAATGGCTTCAGAGCTAGCTACATGCATTCTCTATAGTGCTTAGCACATTCTCTCACTCAAACCCAAGCGCTATATAATGGACTCAATGTGTTCATACCTAAGTGCACATACATGCGTGTCTAATTGCATATATAATAACATAATGTCTAAACATGGCCTCTTCATATAACGGGGCCTCTTTCTCTAGCAAATGCATATGAAATGTGGCAGAATAATATGGATAATGGATAACTAATGTCACTACTCAGAATGAATGATGGATAAATTAATTCATTATGATAACATAACAGGCAAACATAATATCTGGTTTTACAACCCCACACTCTACTCGAAGAACCAGGCAGGGGATTTTGTCTCAGGACAGAACCCTCACAGTTGTAGTCACATGCAGAGATAATGGCAGATGGATTTCTAAGGAGATGGATCTGTTGGGAGCCACAGGAGCCCTGGTACAGTTGATAGAGTATGGTGCAAACTGATCTCGTCTAGTGGAGGAGAGGATCCAGTTACAGAAATAATCAGACATACTCCAGAAATTGCACTTAAGGTAAGAAGACCCTCTTCTGAGTCCAGGAACCTCAGCCTTGTAGTTTATTGTTCAGAGACTTAACAGCTGCAGGCATCCAAACTCGATCTGCCATTGGTGCCCAATTGACAGTGGTCTCCCCTCTTCCTGGTTGAGATGAGAGCAGTGGTAGAGTTCTCCAACGCTTCTGGAGAGGCTAGGGTTACAAGACTTTTGACAATCCCTGTCCTTCAGAGTCAAGCGAAGTTAACATTGACGGTAGGGCAGAGCTTTGCCATCTGGTGTTTCTCTGAATATTGAAGCTCCCAGTTGGGTGTCATCACATCTACATATTGAACCCAGATCGTCTAGGCAATGTCTACGAAAGCAAAAAATTAACTGGGAATTGGGGGAAGGGGAAGATTCCCAATCCTTAATGCATGGTTGCACTCATTCAAACCTATTGGTGACTACCGCATCAGTGAGGCTCAGCAAATTCAAACTTTATGACCTTCTGCCGCTGGGGAATTTCCAGGTCCATACACTGATTTAACACAAGCATTGCAGGTATACTGATCCTCAGAGGACGGCAAGGCAGAAGTCTCTGACACTGATACATGTTTCTGATCAACTAATGGAGGCCTCAAAGCCAGGTTTTATGAATGTCCTCTAGAAGGGAAAACAAGATACCTGTCGTACCCTGACCCAAAGCTCTTGGGCTGAGCTAGCGGGCACACATGGTATTCATGTCATGTATTCATCTGACAAGAATCAGAATAAACAGCCAGGCAAAATGCTAACGATAAAAGGGAGTCTGCCTCATAGCATTAGATCAGGATTTCTATTGTCATGTATGTCATTTTTAATCTATGGGGGCAGTGATGTGGGTCTTAATGGCAAATACACTTGAGAAAACGAAAATGTGCTTTAAATGAGTTGTGTTCTCTTTAAAATGAAAAGAAATTGTAAATGTGAAACATATTTTCACTGCCTATAAATGATTGCATTTGCTTGCTCAGTGAACCATACCTTTTCTCAGGGTTGTACATTTTTCTCAATGATCCATGGCTTGTGGGGATTCTTGTACTTGACAGGGGGATTTTGCTTGTCTGCTTACATCTTAACCACTCGTAGTCCACTCTTTGTTTTACCTTGCCAAATATCTGAGGGATATTCAGAGTTTTTCATCATAGGGTAAAGGTTTCAATATCCTTCTGACCGCTACATTGATAATCTTATACCAATAACTAATTACAATGTAACAGTGTAAAGTGTGATAGAGGATGAACATTTTTTAAAAAAAAGTGATTAGATAATTTCAGCACCCACATCAAATTTATCAGGATCGATGTAGGTAAGGTGTATAAATCTTTGGGGCACAAAACATCCAAGCATAGAAACAGCCATCTCAAAAGTGTCAGGTTTGGGCGAATCAAAGGGCCTCTCTGAGTTCCAACTCAGGGGATATTGGTCTTCTTTTTTTATTCGCTAACTAAAGGTCTGAACAGTCTTCATCGCAGGCATCGAGCCAGATTTGCATCAGTATCAGGGTTTAAGGCCCAGCTCAGCCTGAGGTATAATACACCATTGAAAGGTTTGTGACATTCCCATTCCAGCAAGCACTTCTCCAACCATTGTTTAGATTATGCGTCATGCATAAACATGTTCACCTCCTTGCTGTGGGTCACCTTCCTGGGCCAAAATCTCCAACTCTTAAACACTTCTACTAGCAAACGATTCTTCCCCATTGCTTGGTGTTTTTACATGGCAGTTTTATTATACCTGGCACTGGTTGCCCTCCTCTGCCAAGAATTCTGGATCTATACCTCTTGGCAATGTCTTCAGCTCTCTCTTCTAGCATTGCCCCTTCAATTGTCAGAAAAATAGCCAATAGAAAGCTCTGTACTCTTTTACAGGCACTATCGGCCAGTCTGCAATATATGGCACTCATCGGGCTCAGCAATCGTTCTTAAAATGGTCTCTTCCATTGTAAGAGATCGAGAAATGAGGTGTGAATTGGTCCACATGAATGCATTGAGATCTTGGTAGTCCACAGAAAAATTGTGTTACATCAGCCATTATTTCGTTTCCAGTATGGATTTGCTTGCAAAAAGTCACTGACAGATCCAACTGACCCCTGAGGCCAGAACTATTGTGTCAGCTGCATTGATTCTGTCTTGGATGTTGTCCGATATTTTATTGGTGTTTCATGTGACATTCAAACTCTAACAAGTGTTAATTTCATGGGTGCACCTAGGTGTCCATCCAGGCTTGGACTGGCCTATTGGGCAATAGGCCCATGGCTGAACCAAAAATGCAGAACGCTGGTCTGGGTGCGTTTTTTTGGTCAAAGCGTGCCACTTTTTTGGCCATTGTGAGCCAGTTTGATGAGTTAATTCACTATGCGGCTGGTAGTTTTGACCAGTGCTGCTCAGAAAATATTCTTCAAAATGCACAATTTACATCCGATTTTATCACAAAATTCCATTGGGTAGTATTGAAATAGTGTGACTTTTTCAATGGTGCACAAGCCAATTGTATGGTCCAGTCTGATCCTGTGTCCATCATGCTGTCATGGAGAATTATTGTGAGAACTGGCTTAGGAAAGCTTACCAGTCGTTCTGCAGCCTGGATGCCAAGGTAGGTGAAAGTTTCATTTCCTCCATCAAGTCAACTTCCTTTGATACATGATGGAGGGCAGAAATGGCCATAGTGACCCTCACATCGCGCTCAGATGCCAGAAGGATCATATTAGGCATGTGTGATCTGGGTTGAAAAAATGCAAGCCTATCTGAGCAATGGGGGTTTGACTCGGCCTGAAAGATTTCTGACTATTCTAGGATACCAGACCACTTTGCTAGATATCACTATTACTGGTGGCTAAAGAAATTGTATATTAGGGATTCGAATTAAAAGTAATGAAAAGGGCACAGAGGATTATTGTTATTATTGACAAAGGTGACCTGCAAATTTCAATGGGCCAGAGCGGAAGCACAAATGATGCACTGACCAACCCTCTTGCATACATTAGTGTTGGGAGCACACTCTTGACACTAATATGTAGCATCCCCTTGCCTCTGTTTCAAATGAGAGCAGGGGTATCTGCCTATACCTTTCAAAGAGCATTCCATTTGTGGATTTGGGAGGTGCTTTGAAATGCAAAAAATGCCCTCTTATTTGCGCACATGCACAAAAGTGGGGAAGAACGGCATTTGAATTCTACTATTCTGATGCGCACATTCAGACGTCCTTTTAGAATAGGTTGTAAGATAGTTAGTGCAAGTGATGAGATGCGCATTTGCATCTCATCACTTGTGACAAGAAAATATACTTTTCAACAGAGGTGACATGCATTTCAAGAGGTTATAGGACAGTTTTTTTAATGTTTTTTATTTTTTTATTTAGCATTTGGTTTTACAATTGAAAACCTTGAGCATTTTAACAAAAAAAAAATACATATTCATTGAAAGAGGAGTACAAAAGAAGAAGAAAAAATAAACAAAACACCTTCACTTAGAAAGCAAGGAAAAACAATATAAAATGTAACCTTAATAAAAGAAATGATGTACTCTTCTCTATCGACAGCATCAAATGTATAAGTCTGCATCCATCAAATATTCCTTTCAGAAAGCTGAGGACAGCTAATAGTCAGAGTAATACTCTCACGATAAAGAATGGAACACCACCATTCAGCTATCGTTTTAGTTGCAAGTTTCTGACTGGAGTTAGCTTGCCATCTATTTCTCTGACAGTTCAAACCAGGACAAGACATAATTAGGTGCTGCAAGGTTTCTCTTTGTCCACTACACCACCTACATACACAATGGGCCTCATTCCGACTATGGTGGTAGTCATGCCGCTATTTGCGCCATGAGTACCTCCCATACCGGTACTGACTCCGACCTGGTTCAATGGGGACTTAACGGTGTAGTCAGACCTTTGCGGGACCAGTAAGTCCCCATTGAAAAATCCATTCCCATTTGAGCCCTTATAGGGCTCAATGGGAATGGGGAAGTAGGTAATAACGGTACCGCAATTTGCGGTACCGTTATTAGCTCTGAAGTCCCTTAAAGGGTCCCCGCCATAACGCCTGGTCAGACCAGGCGTTAAAGGAGGGACCCGCTAAGGGACCTCGTAGTAGGGCGGTAAGGGGTTACCGGCACCGGTCTCCTTAATGGTGCCCGGTATCCCTTAACGCCCTACTCGGAATGAGGCCCAATCTCTCTGATCTTTTGGTTTCCTTGCTTCCAGTACTTCCTTGGTGGGCATTAAATTCATCCGCAGTCTCATAAACCCTCTTCTGCGCCGGCTACAGGGACATTTGTTCAAGTACTCCTGGGGTTACCTCTTACTGTGTGGTTAGGGTCTTTCTGTCCATATTTATTTTTTAAATTTTTATTTTGCATTTTTAAAGCGCTCACACAGCCCGCGGGCATCGAGGCGCTGTTACAGGAATTGTTTGTTATAGTTGCATAATTGTCTTAGTTACGTATTTATAACGCGCTTAAATACCCAGAGGTTTCTAAGCGCGACCCAGGGATCAAACCTGTGTTGCTTCGTGTCGTCTTGCTTCCAAGGCGAGCACGTTGCCGTTGAGCTATCCTCCGAGGATATAACTTTAAAGATCGAACATTCTCTCTAGTATAAATCCAGTCCAAGTCCAAAAGTGTTTTTTAAAACTTGGCTGGATTTGACATTAGAGTTTCTTTTCTAGTATTCAGTTCTTCCAAAATGGAGCAGCAAGAGTTCTTCCCAGTCACAAGACAGTGCAAATGATGGGCGAGGCAGCCCCCATGCATTCTTTAGTGTAGAGAGCAAATTCCTGGCACAAAGGTATGACAGGCTCATATGGGTGCTGAGAGCACATTTCACACATTGTGAAAAGAAAAAAGAGAAACATAATTTCTATCCCTATTTAAGGGATGGACATGTAAGCGACACAGCACTGGTTCATATCTCTGGCAGGGTCTTTGTCATGCTTTGTGCTTTCACTTACGCCTGTTATAAATAGACACAGAGGAATGTGACTATTTTATGCACAAATTCAAAGAGCATTCCTTTTGTGGAATCAATATGTGCTTTGAAATGGGCAGAAATACCTTCCTTGTTGCAGAAGCACACAGAGAGGGTGAAAAGAGCCTCCGAATGTTTGCATCTGTGTTAGCACATTCATGTGCCCTTTTGAAATAGGGGACATGTTCTTTGAAGCAAGGGCTGATTTGCACATGCACCAAACAAAAACAAAAAATGGAGAATCTGCAAAATCCTTTCCTAAACTCTATATGGATTTTACACATTCTTTTTAACCCAATTCATGCCATAGGACCCTATGGCTTGAATTGGGTCAAGCCAACTCAAGCCTAATTGAGCATTCACTAACTCGTCTTGCTTTGACTAACAAGCTGCCTCCAGGGAGGAACGAATGGCTCGAGCCCATTCAAATGTTTTCTGTAATGGTTCGAACCGGCATTCGAGTTGAACAATGAATGCCTCATACATCCTGATATTATATGGACATGTAACTGGTAGTAATATAAATTGAGCCACGTAACATAGTTCTTGGCCTGCTATGAGGTTCGTCTTCACCTTTGTCTAGAGCAGAGGCATTCTATTAACGGAGCCTAACACAAATCACCCACATTTCATAAGGCAGACCCATGGTTCCCTTCTCAACCTGTCTTGACAACAGAGAAGAGACAAAACATATGATGATCAAAAAGGAGATAAAAAAGAATAACCCTGACTACTTTGTGAGCAGCATCTCTGTAGGTGAAGACCAAACATGGCTGGAGGATTCCCTCCTTTCAAAGCTCTCATCATTCTTTTCAACGCCTCCTTGAAATGTGCCACTGATCAATTGATCTGATAGCTGTTGGCTCTGAAGAAATTGTCCATCACCCCACCTGCTGTCCTCATTGTTTTCCTGTATGTTGACAGGAAATTAGAAGACAGCTTTACATTGGGTTACTTTCTGAAAACAAACACAAGAAATAATCCATCCATTGTCTTAGCCAGGGACGTCATTTCACCAAAATGCCAGTGGTGGAGGATGTGACTTCACACGACCCTTGACTCTCTGATGACATCAAAGGAAGTGATGTAATTTGACCCTGTCCCCAAGTGACATCATGGGAAGTGATGGCAAACAACGTTTCAGCGATTTTCCAGATGCATCTAGCACCCGTCTTTCCAGGTGCTTTCATTTCAGCCGGATATAAGACCTGAGGCACAGAGGCAGGCATGATTTGTCCATGATCACACATTTGAGGAATATCATCATCCAGTGTGATGTGGGTCTACATGTAAAACATACATAATGCAGTATTTGTAACAGAGTAACTGAAATCTTTAATGTAGGCTACAGAAGTATGTGTTATCTGTGGCATTGCAGTGTTAAACATGCCAACAAAAGCACTGACATGGGGACGTGTGCGCTGCTGTTTAACCAGGAGAAAAATGCTCATGATCAAGATCTGAAAATGAAATCATTCACCAGGATTTAGTATCTTCAAAATTCCCTGGTCATAAATGTATCTATGAGTAAGCTACCACTTACGATCGAAGAAACCTATTAGACTGGTCTGCATGTACACAGGGGAGTGCACCTGATAATGTTATCTTCACTGGAGTATAATACCTCAGAAAGGTTATTTCATTATGGCCAATACCCCCATAGATTTCATTATCTAAGCATAATATTGGGTGCCCAAGGACTTAAAACATTTAATGTAATATCATTGCCGCACACATATATCCTATATTTTAAATTAAGAACACCCACTAGTTGGCTTTCACCTGGGGACTCACTGTTAGGCGGAAACCTGTGCAGTTCCCTCTGGGACCACTGCAAAAGATTTAGGACTACAGGTGTTTGGCGGTGAACCCACATGGTAGCAGTCTGCACCACAAAGATTCACTTGGTAGCTGTGGCTGAGCAGTCAGACTTCCCTCAAGAAGAGTTGAGCAGTATGTGGAGTATACAAAATAGGGCAATTCTTCCCAGCAAGACAAGCAAACACGCAACGAGGCTTAGTGTAAAGATATTAAGGTATTTATTTATAACAAAACATCTATGAAAAACACTATGGCGAATTCACGGCAAACAAATCAAACACAATTACTCTACGAAGAAGAAACGATCAATCCCCCTAGCAATATTTCGACAAGTCTAGGTTCTACCGGTACCACTTATTTTCAGACAGAGGTGTATACCTCAACCTAGATGACACTCTGATATTAGTTAGGACGGGAGAGAAAAAGATAGGCAGGTTATGAAATCAACACAGTTCAACACTTCGCGGATAACATGCAAGGCAGGAAGGCAAGGATCGCAATAGATCGTAAAGTTCAGAGGCCAGGCCCACTCGGAGAGAGGCAAGGCGCGATGTCCCAAAAAGTCTCTTGCGGAGATGCATTCAAGTCTTTGTAGCAAATTGTTATCGGCAGAGCGAACCAGTTCAGAACAATAAATGAGAAAAGCTTGGAGGCGACCCAACGGAACGGAGAGGATTAAGACACCTCACTCGAACCGATCGAAAGGGAAGCCAGGCGGACACGGTACCTTGTTGTGGAGGGCAGCTCCGACGGGGGCAGTTGTTCCTGGTGGTGGATGCACGTCGGGTCTTTGCCAAGAGTAGAGATGATCTCGTTGTCGAAGAAAAGTGAAGTCCGGTGCACCACCAGGGAAGAGACCAGCCGCGGAGTGCTCCGTCACAAGGCACCACCATTTGGTCGCGGTACAGTGGTAGTGGCTATCCGGTTGCCGAGGTGCTCTGCACGGGCAATTCGACCACTGCGTCCTGAGGCGAATAAAAAGCAAAGGGGACTGGTTGTTCCCACCAGTCAGGGGAAGAGACTCTCCGGCAGGGAGATCTCCTCTGTCGTCGGGAAGTGGTGAGTCGGTTCCGCACGGCTCCACAGGAGGTGTCGTCGTGCAGGTCGGCTCAGCGTTACCCTTGTCGGATTCTTAAGTCCTGTGGCGACTTCTGAAGATCCAGTCCCAAAAGCCCTGCTTTTATGCAGAAAACCCCCATTCATTCAGCCTAGCTGTCAATCAACACATGCTAAGTGGTGAGTGGGAAGGCTCACCACTTGGGCCAATCACTCCAGAGTGCGACCGGAGTTGGCAAGGCAACTCGGTCCAGGGTGCCTAAACTCCCTCCCACACCCCTGTGGTAACCCAGACAGAATGGCACCACTTTGGAGGGTCTCTGTACAGAGCCCGCCAAAAGTGGAACAAAGGGCTCGACCTTTGGTTTAGGAGTCACAGAGACGAACACAGATGCCATTTTACAAACCGAGTTCTGGCAGAAAATACCATCCGATAAACTTATTTAAGATAAGTAGATCGGTGGTACTTTAGAGATTAACGAGAAAAAGTATCAATCTCCAACAATGGGACGAATCCCATAGGGTTATGTTCGGGGTCGAACATAACAAGTAGTTTCCACTGCCACCAGCCAAAACTCGACGAGGGGGGACGGGTCAGTGCCCCCTCGAGTAACAGATCCAGGAGTAATCGAATTACCCCTACTAGTACGTCCACAATAAGATGGTTTGTACTAGTTCTGTTAGTAAATTTAGGTCTAGTAAAGCCAATGGTGACTTTACATGCCCGGGGAGACAGTAGTCAGTCCCCGGGTATGGAGTCTATGATGGAGGTCCGCTAGGACGCCCCAGTGTTACGGCACGTAAGGTGCGGCGTAACACACATAGCAAAACACATGAGACCCTATGGAGTAAAAGACCCCATAGCCCATAGAACACATTGACATATAAAGGAATTACACACATTCATGTCCAAGAGTGGGAGGAAAAGAGTCTCACTCTGGGCAGGATGGAAAAAACAACTCCCGAAATCCAGCAAAGCTGCTGGGGGACTCACTAGGTTAGGAAATTCAGCCTAAACAGAGAATTCTCCCTAACACTCACTGGCAGACTTCAAGGCACACACTGCACACTACCCCTTTTTCAGACCCAATGGTTCCCATTGGCATGGGACAAAATTTGGTGGCTTCCCTGCAAGCCACGCTGTGTCCCCCCCCTGCAAGCCCCACAACAAAGCACAGGGCATGTCACACCCTGGGCCCGTCTGAACCACTATGTGAGCGCAATGTCCATGATGTCCATGATGATTATGCTGCTGCAGGGACATGCACTACTGCAAGTGAAAGAAGTCAATATGTTTTTTAATCAAAGCTTAAATGTTTAACATAACATAGAAAGAAGGGGGTGGTGCCTGGTCCACAAATATACCAGCCACCATAGGTTAGTGTTTTGTTTGGAGTTTGTAAATATTTGCCACAAGTGTGTGATTGTGACCGAGCGTAGTGGACCCATACCAACAAAAGGTTTGGGGGGGGGGGTAAGGGGGATTCTTCTCCCTTCCCAGCTAATCATTTTCTGAATAGTGGGTTAAAATAGTACATTACTCAGTACACTTGCTGTGAAAATGTGGGTTAATGGTCAACAATTTGGGTAAAAGGCCAACAAGGTTTTGTAGGCTGAAGGGTAAATCATGAAACAAAGTACAATGGATGCACATCACCAAAAGTGCACAGGTCATTTCCTAATGCATTATCATGCCAGTCCCTGCAATATATACCACTATAGAAAACATTTTCATGCTGGCTGTGCCCATACATTTCCATGTTGGCTCCACCAACATATGCTAGTATTCCCAGATAAGACCACACTCAGGTTTGCTTTAAGATGTTATTTTATAGTATCATTACTGGCACTGAGTACAATACTGGCTCTGACAATATATGCCAGTACTCCGATGTAAGAACATACTCCAGTTGGTTTGGCCATTAAACCTGTCCAAACTGGTTCCAATGTAAGCCAGTCTAGACCCATAAGAACACGTATCATGCTTGATTCATCATAGATGCTCAATTAATAAAATAGCATGCTACAGTAAAACATATGCAGGCTGCTACACCAAAACATCAGTCTAGTGAGGTAACATTACATATTATGCTTGCTTGTTTAAAGATGCTGAGTAATAAATGTCATGCCACAGTAGACAATGGCTAGACTGACTGCACCAAAATGCCAGTCTAGTCAGGTAATGACGCACATGAACTTGGCTCTGCCTGAAATACCTGTAAAACATGCAAAGTCAATAAGGATGTGGCAAACCAGGGCCTTACACACACATGCATCCCCTTTCATCCACTGGTCACTCACCCATTCATCCCCTCTCACATTCACTCACACTGGATTCAACACACAGGCACACACCAAACCCCACCAATACCTTTCAAACACGCATTACCTCATTGTTAGGCAGAATTATCAGAAAGTGCTAATTCCCCTAGAGAACCCCAGCTCCTTTTCTGGACGTTAGGACTTTTAATTTGTAACTTGGAGAGAGAGACCCTTTTCCAACTCTCTCATGTAATTCTCTGTGATTTGAACTCTCTGTTTCTTTTGACTTTGGTGTCTGACAAACTCCATAGGCATCATCTTTACATTGTGACACACAGCACATTCAGTGCAGTGGCACAGGGAAGTCTCTTAGATTTTCCAAAGGTTTAAATACCTTCTCTTGGTGAAACTACTGTTTCCAGGAGAAGTGAAGTGAAATTGACTTTACTTACACTCTGTAAGTTTCTAGACCCAGCACACACTATCTTACCATAGGGTGCTGGAGGGGTTACTTAGTATCCCCTTTGTCTAGTTTCACATGTAACATTTTTATGTTACCCTTTCTACAATTAATGGCTGGTGGCAGTGGTTTACTTTTTTACTACCGTTGTGTGTTTTTACCGCAGGCTGCATTTGCAGCTTCTGTAAGGCACCCATGGGTGCCCATTTCATCAAAACGGCCCTGGTCTTCTTTTTTCGCCATTTCTTGTTGAAAAGGTTCTTCTTGAGATTTACTCTGCGCTCCAAA
Organism: Ambystoma mexicanum; assembly: GCF_040938575.1. Lineage (NCBI taxonomy): Eukaryota > Metazoa > Chordata > Amphibia > Caudata > Ambystomatidae > Ambystoma > Ambystoma mexicanum. Next base: position 894,147,174 of record NC_090934.1, on the reverse strand, counting down.
CCAGGTTTGGTCCCTTTGTTCATTTGGTCTTTGGCGGGATGCACGATTGAAGCCCGCCTCTGGCTCCAGTATGTCTGGCAGGGGCAGGAAGTAAGGGAGGTGCCCAGGACTCCCTGTGCTTAATCCCCTTGGTTACAGGAATGCACCCAAAGGCGATTGGCCGGCTGGCTGTCCGGCAAGGACAGCCACCCTGCTGTGTGATTTACAGCTAGGCTGGAATGAATGGAGAAACCTGCATAAAAGGCAAAGCTTTTTGGCTTGGAAGGCAGAGTCGACCACTGGATGAAAGAATCCGAAAGATGAACTTGGAAGAGACACCTGCTGCAACTCCAGGACCGTTGGTTTTCCCGGTGAAGCCCTGCTGCTGTGCTGAATTTCTGAATTTGTTTTGACTAGAGAAGCCCTGCAAGGACGACTTCTCCCATTGGGTTGGTGGGACATATCAACCCCAAAGTGAACTCATTTGGACATCCTCTCGGAGCTGGCTGTACTCCCACTGCTGCTGTTGGAACCGAAGTGCCAGGGAGAGGAACACCAAATCGAGTGGATCGCTTTTAAGTTGGACCCGAGCACCAGGAATATCCTCTGGACTTCCCTGAAGCAGAACTGACCTAACCTGAGCCACCTAAACAGAGTGCTGTACCCGGATGCGAGGAAAGTCTGAAGTCGTATCAGAGAACCACTGTGTTGCTATTTGCTGTAGACGCAAGGAGCTACAGCTGAATTGAAGTTTCCCATTGAGGCCGCCTACCTTCCCGTTGTGTTGCATGAGTCCTCAGAAGTCCTCCCTCTTGTCCCCACGACTGAGGCATAGGAACAACAGGATCTACAGAGCCACACAGGAACAGAAGCCAGCTGGAACTATTTCTTCTAGCCAAAGGTACTGCAAACCTAAGAGGACTTACCTCTTGTTGTGTAGCCATGCTTGTTCTTAGTTACTTTGCATTGGAAGGTTTAAAAAGTACTTACCAGTTCATGAATGATTTGTTAACCTTTGTTTTATTCCCCTATTTTATCTTTTACACCTAAACTCAGTATTGCTCAATGTCCACAGTGTCCTAGCTATATAAGACACCTGAGGGTGTAGGAAGTGTCTGTGTGCCATCCCCAATGGGTTTCATGTGATTTAGAAAACAGAGTGTGTTTTGAAGTGTATTATAATTGTTACATGTTTTGCTCCCTTCTGAAGAAGGCTTATATAACTGACTTTTAAATAAGCTAATAATTGTTTAATCAAGAAACCTTGAGTGTGAGTGTTTATTTGAATAACTCACTGTGAAACTCTGTGTCACAATATTACTGCTCACATTCACCACTCTTGAGATAAGCCTGGCTGCTCAGCTGCACTACCAACTTGTGTAGTATAGACTTATACCAAAGGTTGGGTCCCTATATCCAGGAGTTCAAGGTTGCTGTAGTCTCCCAAAGAGTACTGCACACAATCTTGCCTAACACTCATCCATAATCATTCACCCACCAGTCACTGCCTCACACCTTCTCTTGCATCCACACTTTGCATTCTCGACACAGGCACACACCCACCCCCCCAACATTCAAAAACACACCATTCCATTCAATCTCATGCACCCACAAGTCACTCACTCACACCTTTTCTTACATCCACTCATTGCATTCTCTACACAGGCACACAGCCACCCACCGACAACATTAAAAAACACACCAACCCATTCATACTCATGCACCCACAAGTCACTCACTCACACCTTGTCTTACATCCACCCATTGCATTCTCTACACAGGCACACACCCACCCACCAAGAAAAATCAAAAACACACATCACTTCTCCATCACCCAACAGTCACTCACACCGTCTCTTACATCCACTCATTGCATTCTCTACACATGCACACACCCACACAGAACATTCAAAAACACACATTGCATCACTTCTCATTCACCCACCAGTCAATCATACCTTCATGTGCATCCACTCATTGCATTCTCTACACATGCACTCAATGTCCCACCCACCCAGAACATTCAAAAACACACATCACATAATTTTTCATTCACCCACCAGTCCCTCACATCTTCTCTTACATTCACACACCCACCCAACCAAAACATTCAAAAACACACATCACATCACTTCTCATTCACCCGCCAGTCACTCACACCTTCTCTCACATCCACTCATTGCATTATCTACAGAGGCACACACCCACCCACCCGGAAAATTCAAAAACACACATCAGATCACATCACTTCTCATTCACCCACCAGTCACTCACACCTTCTCTCACATCCACTCATTGCATTCTCTACAGAGGCACAAACCCACCCACCCGGAAAATTCAAAAACACACATCAGATCACATCACTTCTCATTCACCCACCAGTCACTCACACCTACTCTTGCACACACCCATTGCATTCTCTACACAGGCGCACGAAGCCAAACCCAGAAAATTCAAAAACACACATCACATTACTTTTCATTCACCCACCAGTCACTCAAACCTTCTCTCACATCCACTCATTGCATTTTGTAGACGCCATACAAACACCCACCAACCCAGAACATTCAAAAACACATCACATCACTTCTCATTCACCCACCATTCACATACATACATCTGACAAGCACTTCACACATACAAAATACACACCATATGTTTTTTTAAAAAAATGCTTCTAATCCTTTTTTTGCAGCTTCAGTCCGTCCTTCCAGGCCACCCTCGGCTCCTCTGTGCTGCTCACAAAAATGAACCAGGAAGCTTCAAGTGCTTCCTGGTTCCTCTATGTGAGCTCTAAGGAAGCCGAGGGAGAAGGGCTGGGAGCTGAACATGGTATTTGACATGCGCCATATGTCAAAGTCACCTCCAACCCCTACTTAGTGCCTCCCCGGCCCAGCTTTCACGTTGATGGGTGAGGACTGGGCCGGGGACCCACCAGCTCTGGTGTGTTGGGGTCCCCTGCATTACTTTCGTTTTTATAAATAAATAAATAGATTTATTTTTTTATTTTTTAGTTGGGGTCGCAAGGGAGTCCCCAGGGGTTACATCTGTGCCCCCCGGGGGTAATAGCTGCGACCCCTGGTGACTTCAAAATGACGTCCTTGGTCTTAGCTATCACTAAGGGAGCCCTACACTGCCTGAAGGTACCTAGTTGCATGATTCTTGACAATTAAATTGGACTTATTCTCTAAATTGGATGGAGTCTGTTACATCTGTTAAAGTATGTTCCCACTCATTGTAAGTTCACATCACTATTGGTAGTTCTATCAGATGAGCTTCACTGAACATCTGTTCTTCCAAACAACTGGCAAGTTGGGCTGTGTTTGGAGTAATACATCATTCAGCTTTTGGACAAGTGAAGACAAACTGGCCATTCCCTATTTCACCCTAGGATGTGTTAACTGCATCAGGAAGGTCCTTGGCTTCTGAGGCACAACATACTAGTTTTGGATATGGGCTCTGATTCCTTGGTATTCCCGTTAAGTAGAATGTGTGACTCCCCTCAAAACATTGAAGCATCAATATTTTCTCCCTTCTTGAAGCATCAATAGTTTCTCATTTCTTTGACCGGATGCAGCCTGTGCAGTGCACCAAGTGATGAACACCCTATCTGAGCCTTCCCATGGGGTCACCTCAGACTCCACAGGCTAAGAACAAGAAACAGCTTTATTGATCCGATAGATCATACTGCCGTGGCAATCACACTCTTCATCCTGATGTTGTCCATTGAAAACTAATCAGCTTCTTGAGCACACTGCTCCAAGATTTCCGAGTCCTGTCTCTCTGTCAAAGCTACAACCATGCCTAGCTCAACTGGATAGCTGTCTAGCAAACATCTGATCACAAGTCACTTCTAGGCACCTAGCTCTACTAACTCGATTTAAACAACCTGTGAACTCATAGAACCATAAGACATCTGTTTTCCTTTGTCCTTTTATTGAGAAATAAACTGGCAGATTTGATATGGCATTTGTAAAGCGCCTATACACAATTGCATCAAGGTGCAACGAGGCAAGGAAGGGGGGAAAAGAGGGAGGACAGAGACAACGATCTTACTAGGCCAAGTGACATTGAGATTAGGCAAGTGCAGGGGAGGGGAAATGTGCCAGGAGAAAGGGGAGGAGATGGTTCTCCTCAAATTTCAGAGAGGCAGGGAGGTTGTTCCAGAGGCTGACAATAATGTCTTTAGGGTCTATCTGTTTCTCTTCATCTATGATCATACTCACCCCACCCCCATCCTTAAGACCCTTAACTGGCTTACCATCAGTGGAAGTGGGCACTAAAACTAGCACATGTTACTGAAAACCCAGGTAAATGTTTGGGGCTCCTCTTTCCATTCCCCTTGGGAGATATGTATGCCCTGTGAACGCCCACATGCAAGAACCAACTCCATATAGAAGGCTAGACTGTCAGTCTTGGAACCCAAGGTCTTCCGTGAGCATCTCAGATCCATTCAATGATAGGTTAGGTCACCACAAACCCAGCACAATTCTGACTTGGAGTTACTGTGCACCTTATCATCCTTGAAATGGCTGGACTTGTCTACCTGCCTGGGATGTCTCCATGTGGATTTCCGTTCAGTTGTGAGGCACTGATGGGACAATGACCTTTGAAGGTGTTGCTTCCCCCACAGTCTCCACCCATTCTGTTTCACTCTGTACACGTGTCTGAAACAAGTACCAGCAGGTGAGAATCTGTCAAAAATGATTTATTTCAGAAAATAAAAATCAACATACATGTATCACAATTCAGTTAAAGAAAACCTGAATCATAAGTTAAAACAACACCTTTAGCATAATATTTTAACAATCAATACATTTCACACAGATCCTGTTATGTACATCTAGAACCCTAAAAAAGTATGTTTGTCTACCAGGCTCTTTATAAATATTGGCTTTGCGCTCATAGTACTGAATTGTTTTGGGTACACATAAAACATTAGGTAGCCTGTGCATATAGTATGGATGTTCACATTTCAATAAATAGGAAATAACATGTTTTCCCTGACATTGCATATAGAGGACAGAATATTAAAATATTAAAATGTGCAATACACCTTCTCTCACTGTTGGATATCTTTTGCACTTTTATGAACTACCTACATTCCATTTCTCGGTCAAAGCTGCCAGAGGTAAATTACACAAATGTACTTTCAGTTTTAGCTGGTCTGTTCTCTATAGAGATAAGGTAACTCTCTAAACTGTAGTGGGTTTTAACATCTAAGTATCTTGCCATCTTGTCTGTGGTGTAAAGCTCAGATAAAACAGTTGCATAGTACACATTCTTATATTTCTGCTACATTTAAGTTCAGTGTAATACCTACATACCAGTTGTAATGGACCCAATGTGGATTATTTGCACCATGTTATGCAAGAACATCCTCTAAAGCTAATCTATATGTTTTTAAATGATTCAAGATCATTATTCCAGTAAACCAAGGGTTTTAGCTTGGCTTCAAATGCTACATCATGAATCCCCAATTCTAGATTTAAGGATAAGGATGGGGTACTTTCAGGTAGTGTAAGCATTTTTCAATATATGTATTTCTCTATTCTCCAAAGGGATATGATCGGCATGGCCCCGAATCTCAGCTCCATAGAGTGCAGATGAGTTGGGACAAGTTCTTAAAAATCTGTAGGGTTTCCCATGGTCCAGGCCTTCTGGGATGAAGTCATTTCTACAGATGAAGCCATCGCGTCCACTAAACTCCAGAAAGAACCAGAGGTGATCCTCCTAGGTACCCCAATTCAGTGGGTTTACCCAAAAATGGGGACGACCATCAAACTCATCACCCAATTACTTCTAGCAGGATGGATCGAATTTGCTCGCACCTGGAAAACTACAGAGGTTCCATTGATTGCATTATGGTGGATCAAAATATGGGACATCCTAGTAGCGGAGAAGGTCAGAGTGGCAATGAGGGGCTAATACACAGATGTTTGGGCCCCACTGTTGCACTATGACAGTTTTTACTCAGCATTCACTTTCCAACCCTGGCTACCAAGACTAACCCTGCTCTGCTCAACCTACAAGAACTATGTGACAAAGGAATCTGGGCAGAAGGGTGGGGAATTCCTAAGTGAGGGAAAAAAAGGATCTATCCTGCATAAATGACCAAATCCTGTTCTTGACCCATGATATATAGTAAAATGTTGTACATCTAATCCCATATTTGCAACCAAATAAAATAACTGGTTTAAAAAAAATCTCTAATGGTTGAGGGATTGCCTTTCTCCATATTACTTGGAAAAAGATTCCACAGCACACCCTTGCTTTGTTTTTCCCATTGAAATCTGTCATCTATTTGGATACCAAGATAATCATAGAAATCCATTCTTTTATTCACGCAGTGTTTTAGGTACAGAGGGTGAGCATTTCCCTTTCATTTTGTGTCCAAATGAAACAATTTGGTTTAAAGGACATTGATTTCCATGCCCCATTCACCGCAGGAAACTGCACATGTATTCAAAGACATCTGGGTGCCTCTGCAAGTCTTACTGATCAGGACTGTGTCATCAGCAAATTCAAGTGTAGGTGTCTTAATGCCTCCTAAGGCAAGAACATCCACCTCTAGTCTATCAATTTCATTAGCTAATGTATTCATATACAAATTAAATATAGTAGGACCTACGAAATGGCCCTGTCTTCTGCATCTATTTACTGGAAAAGATTCTATAAGTTCCCCCTCCCCAGACTGAAACGTACTTGAGTATCATAAATTTGGAATGGACACTAGCAGATTGATAGGAACTCCTACTTTCAATATATGGTGCAATAGTTGTTCTCTTGGTATTGATTCAAGGCTGTTTAAATAGATTGAGAACACATTTTGGTTACAAAGATTTATATATTTATAAAATAGATAGAAAGGTAAGCCTAAATACCGGGTCTAACAGGCTGATACCTATTCTCAAGCCATCTTGCCGATTCGAGAGGGCATTGTTATCAGAATTCCCGTCTCCACGTCTCTTCAAAAGTGTTGAAATTGGACGGTAGTTCTGAGGGTCACTATGATTTCCTTTTTTATGGATTTGAACAATCACTGCACCTCTGCATGTAGTAGGTATGTTTTTACCTGCTGTGCTAGTGTGAAAACATTTCAGTAGAATAGGGACCCACCTGCCTGTGTGGGGGAGAAAAGATTGGAAAGGAATTCTGTCTAGAGCAGAAGCACTGTTTCTTTTGTGTGAGGAAAATGTGTTTTCTACCTCTTTTGATATAATATTTGATATATAGGGATCTAATATAGTGCTTAAACAATTTTATTGCTAGGTCTCCAAAGAATCACTGGCCGGGTAAGCATATACTTCTCATAAATGTTCTTTCCATACATCAGAGGACATTTGTATTTCTGTTGGTGTATGGAAAGTAGAAGACACAAAGGACACAATTTTCCAGAATGTTCTGGTGTGACTCTTGTTCATCACTGCTTTTAATTCCTCCTATTTCTGCAGTTCATGATCTTTCTTTTTCTTACCAATTTGAACTGTGTACTCATTTCTAATTGCTCTAATTTGTTGGTAGTCTCTATGATATTTCAATTATATGATTCCTACCAATTTTGCTTTACTCTATATGCAATGTTGGTCATACCATCCCTGTAGTTGAAGGTTGTTCTTTTATAATGAGGGGCACATTGTTGTAATGAACTGAGAGATAGCTCTGCTCAGAAATTCCCAGAACCCATTAAGTCAAACTGTCGTTAGTTCTTCTGCTATATTTTCAAATATGGGGATTAGTGATTCATATATATCAGGAATATTATTCTAATTTTCTATTTCCTGGGAGAGGTCTCTTCTTTAGTTAGATATAAGGGAAATGGCATTAGAATATTCTGGACACTGCTCCTTGGAGGATAATGGGAGATATATATATATATTACATGGACGTGGTAGCGTCCATGTAGTTATGGTTAAGTTGGTGTTTCCATAGGAATAGCATTTTTGGGGTGGCTTATAACTTCGCACCCTCTGGACGAATCCTCACCAAACTTTGCAAAAAAAGTATATGGCCTACTCTGAAGTTTGGAGAGGTTTGGTCCAGGGGGGGAAAAGTTATAGGGGGGGCCCCAAAACTTTAGTTTTTTCCCATAGACATAATGGGAAAAAACTTTGCGCACGCCTACAGCCCAAACCGCTGGATGGATTTACACCAAATTTGCGGCAGGAGCGGGGGCTTGGTCCCGAAAGCGTGCTTTTACAAAATCCGTCCAGTAGTTTTTTTTTTAAAATGACCAAAATGTAAGGCAAAAAAATTAGTGATTTCTCTGTTCGCTCCGCAGACGGACTTCCCTGTTCGCTCCGGGGACAGCGCCCCGATTGGCCAAGCGGCTTGCATGATGTCCGCGGACATGCAACGTGTTCGCTGATTGGACGGCGTGGTGCGAGAAGCGCATCAGAATTTTTGTGGCGCCCGCCATCTTGCATTCGCCGACGACCGCGGACAGCACAGTGAAACTTGGATTAAATATTGTATTTAGTGGAGTGTGTTGGTGTGTACGAGTGTTTGGGGAGGGTGGGGGAGTATGAGATAGGTTCAATGTTCTGTTTTTTTTTATGTGCTAGACGCTTTTGTTGTGTTCGATTTGTCTGCGGACAACACGGCTGTTCTGAAATTTTCTATATAAACTAAATGGTGGGGTGTTCTGAGGACAGAGTATGTGTCCGTTTTGTTCACAAGCAAGCTAAAATTGAGCTAAGAACACTTGCGGTGTCCTTAAATGTTCGTACATAAACAAAATGGGGGTGTCCCGAGGACACTGTCCGTATTGTACTCTGGCAAGTTGAATGTGTTCTAAGAACACTCGCGGTGTCCTGAAATGTTTGTAATTAAACAAAATGGGGGTGTTCTGAGAACGCTGTTCGTATTGTTCGTTGTCAGGTTGAAAGTGTTCTCAGAACCCTCCTTATGTCCGCTGACATTACAATTTCCTATGGGTCTTACCCGACTTTTTGTCCACTAAACAAACGATAAATAAGGCTGCTGTGCGCCGACATTATGTGATAATCCTATCACTTGCCCCATCGACCTGGCTGACCTGCTTTTGATACACTAAATCATATCTCCCGCCCCTAAGCCTGACATTATCAAAGCATTCATATTCCCCGTCTCTCTCCGTGACCTTACAGGGTGTGTAGCCAAACGCACCCAGTCGTCTCCAGTCCTACGCGACTTTACACAGAACCCGGAAAACAACACACATCATCTCACAACACAGCGTGCCACAATTCGGAATATGAAACTGTGATTTAAAAGCAAACAGCAACATTGTACATTTCGTAAAGTACATTTATTTGATATCAAATGTTTAGAGAATATTCAGCAATTTGCATTTGTCTTTGCTGTCGATCCGCAAAAGTTCATCTTGAGTCACGCGCTGTTCCTTTGCGCTACACAGGGTGTTGGTTTATGATAAAAGAAGCACTATGGTCGCACTGATAATCGGAAGGCTGTCCCAACAACGAGGCATTATGGATTATAAAATACTAGTATATTAAAAATGGCAGTACACGTTTAAGAAGCGACAACAGAACAACCTAATCATTGTGGGGTTTATTTAAATACTACTGCATTTGCATGTGAATGTATGCATATGGATGTAATGAGTTTGCATCTGTGCATTCGCGACTTTCATTACAAAAAAGGGGTGAGCTCAATGAGAGGCTATAACAACCATGCCCTCGGCAATCACCCATCATGCACCTGGTGAATTATGCAAATTAGGTTATGACGTCATTTAGCTACTTCTAGCTACTTTTATGACGGCCAATAGCTACTTTTCTTACTAAGGAGTTGCCAACACTGCTCCTACGCGACTTCATACAGAATTGGGAAAACAACACAGATCATCTCACAACACAGCGCGCCACAATTCGGAATATGAAACTGTGATTTAAAAGCAGACAGCAAGATTGTACATTTCGTAAAGTACATTTATTTCACATCAAATGTATAGAGAATATTCAGCGATTTGCATTTGTCTTTGCTGTCGATCCGCAAAAGATCATCTTGAGTCACGCGCTGTTCCTTTGCGCTACACAGGGTGTTGGTTTATGATAAAAGAAGGAATGTGGTCGCACTGATAATCGGAAGGCTGTTCCAACAACGAGGCATTAGACCACCATAACGGTTGGTATGTTGCTTCTAGCCGCTAGTACCACGTAAGGGCATATTGGTCCTTGGCGATTGTCCCATAAAATGGTGATGGTCATAAAGTTGTTTACTAGGAGCTGCACCTGGCAGTTAAAAAATCCGTCGGCCCGGGTCTGAAAATCGTGGCATTGACAGTAGGGAAGGATGTATCTGTTTTAAAAACATAAATTAGTCTCATCAGCCGATCTTCATTAAAAATATTCATTTTATTTATTAGGGCGTGAAACTATTTGCTAGCGAGGATAGTGCAACAGAGTATGTTAACTTATTCCCACTAACCCACCCTCTCTCCTCTGCCTTTTTCAGAGCCGTCTGAGCGCCAGGGGACCACTTCGGCGGTGATAGTGCGCGGTACAAAACAATATGCCACATTGAACGAACAAGTACAACTTAACCGGGCTTTAACGCCACGCTATTGTTATTATATTCCGGTGTAAAATAATCTAAAGGGTTACTTACATTATATTGGCATTTTCCATTGTCTACGCGTAATGCAGTCCCTAAATACGACTCTGTGTGTGCCAACGATCTTTCTCATAGTGATATAATATATAAAAGCGGTTTCGTTTCAGAAATTTCATCCTTATCATCTCTTACGTTACTGCACCCCTACTTCAAAAGAAGTCTTTTGGCACAATCCCTGTCGGTCAAGGTAAAAAAACAATAGAACCTTATAGTGCGAGTCGTGGGCCACTCCGGGCCGCAAACAAAAAATGGAAGCAGCTGACCTTCACTGTGAACGAGCATAAATTCTTACTTTGCAACATTCTGTGTAAAGCCATCCCTGAGAAGTTGCTTTACACTCCATCTTTGTATATTGTCTGCGTGCTAATGAAAAAGGTTTGGTAAAGCGAGGTTATCGTTAAGTTGCGCAACTAAAAACCTATGAAATTCAGTGAAAAAACTTTGTTAAAGGGACATTATGGTTCCAAGTAAAACCGAAAAACCCCTGAAATTCCCCAGTTATGGTAAACTAAGCAACCATAACTCGCGCCACCACCGTGCACTGCTAAGACTAACCCCCAGGACATCACAGATGACATCACAAATGTCATTGATGACATCACTGATGACATCACATGAGTATTTACTTTTCATGAAATTTCTGAACAAGGGATTCTTAATATAATGTTGAGAAAAAAGTGTCAAGGATCATTGCAATAAATATCATAAGCTAATTAGTGCATTAAATAATGCATTGATATAAATAGCATTCTATTATGAGGTTCTATCTAGTATTCTAAGCTACTCATGCAGAAACATAGCATTGTGTGCAGCATACATGATGAAGGTATAATATTCATAATGTTGATATGTTGAATAATGAAATGATAAATGTTTTCTTATTAGAGTTTTGTGTACTGTGAAATATGTAATAATTAGCTAATAAAACCCATGTATTACATAATTGCATTACTACAGACAAAACACAAAGAGACAAGAAAATGAAGTAAGCAAAAAAGCAGTAGTAGCAGAAACAATTCATAACCTAACTGATTATTTTCATGCAAATATATGATTGCTCTGTTTCAAAGCTGCTATTTACCCTATGTATATGTATCACATGATGTGACTGAACCCTAAAGAAAGTAGTGTGAGTACAATGTATACAAATATGAGCATATACAGGGAAAGTACAGCCATAAAAAAACAACAGAACTATCAGAAAGTGCTGATAAGGCTATTGATTATCTTCATGCACAGAAAGGATTGCTGTCTTTCAAGCTTGGGTCTTCCCCTATGTGTATGTTTCATATGATGTGACTGGACTCTATGGGAATTATTGTAAGAACCTACTTGAAGGATAAGTCTACAAATATAGTATGTTTACAAGTTTTAGTTCCTGACTGTTACTGAAGAAAACCATGTGGCCTAGATATGTCAGTAAAGGAAAAAAGAGGGAGACAGACATGTGATGTCATCAGTGATGTCATCAATGACATTTGTGATGTCATCTTTGATGTCCTGGGTGTTAGTCTTAGCAGTGCACGGTGGTGGCGCGAGTTATGGTTGCTTAGCTTACCATAACTGGCGAATTTCAGGGGTTTTTCAGTTTTACTTGGAACCATAACGTCCCTTTAACAACGTTTTTTCACTGAATTTCATAGGTTTTTAGTAGCGCAACTTAACCATAACGTCCCTTTAACAAAGTTTTTTTAGTGAATATATATATATATATATATATATATATATATATATATATATATATATATATATAGATGTAAAGGGCAAAGGGTCATGATCACTTTCCAAGTGCTGGATAACTACAATATCATAAATAGTTCTCCAGCTGTGAACTCTAGTTAATATATGATGACCAATATGGGGGCTAACATTTCCTTTGTGAAAAGTAGGTTTAACTGGAACATATTTGGGGAATCTATCACTGCATGTTCACTAGCCATTGGTCATCAATGCTGTATCAGTTTGTCTGATTGTTTAGCACATGGTGTACTTTCACTGCTTTGAGATGGTGGTGTATCCAGAAGTTCATTTTGATCTTTATAAAGACATTTATATTGTTGAATGTTAAAGTCGCCATAGAGTAAAATTTGCATTTCTTGCTGGCCTGTTTATTTTCTAAAACATCAATGTCTTCAATATGTGTGCTTACATCATCTATTGATTTTTATGTAGGTCTTAAATAGATATTGATTATGAAAAATACATTGCAATAATCAATATCCTACCTTATAATTAATTTTATAAAGGGGACCAGTAGTAAACATCATAGTTGTTCCAGGTCACAGGTGTCTGTTTAACGGCAGCAGTGACAGCCTAGTATCTGCCGTGCAGAGGCTGAATTTAAGATATATACCCCTGTTCTAAACACTGCATAATTATGAGAATGTTATCCTGATGGCACATGGCACTGTAAATATAAGCCATTCCTGAATGTTTTGCGTGATGGATGGCATCTCTCATAATTATCCAAGCCACATCAATTTGATATTACACATGTGTCAGCCCTGTGAGCCCAATTCAGATGTAGAAATGTTATGTGTATTCCCCAGTCAGGCTGTCTTTGCTGCTTTCAGCAAGGCCTTAGCCCTGGGGGTTGCCTCTTTTTGTTATTTGTGAGAACAGGTACACTCTTCCCAGGGACAGCCACTTCACAACAGGCTAACCTGGGAATAGGAATCAAAGAACATATGTCTCAAACCAGACTGCTGCATAGCCTTTGATTCTATTGACAAGGGAATGGGGGCATGATTACTGTAGACAGAGGGAGCCCCTTACAGTCCTTACAGCCATCTTGTTTCTGTCTGCCACTATCTTTACTTCCTTTCCTACCTACCCATTACCTTTAGTAAAAAGCACTTTCAGTGTGATGGCAGTAGGACAATTCCACGGGTTTCAAGAACAGGGACTGGACCATTAAATCATGCTTGCTTTTGTGCAATCACCTGTAGACTTTTCCCTTTAAAGGAAAGGGTCAATCATTCCTTTGTTGATTCACTCTTGGACAAAAACCTGAGGAAGAATTAATTTGGACCTCTTTTGGGGAAGAAGTCTTTCATATAGCCCTCCACCCGAGGTGAAGACTTAGAGGGTAATTCATAGAATTTCGCAGAAAAGTGTCGCAAGCGGCTGGCGCAGAGTGTCCGCGTGCGATTGTCTGCGCCAGGCACGTGCGCCAAAACCGATTTCCGCGCACAGCGTATTCATGGATTTTAGGCTCCCAAACCAGCCGTGGCGCAGAGAATCGCAGCGACCCTGCAGCAGCGCCAGTAACGCCCCCAAGAACGCCCTCGCGCAAGGAAAAGCCATCAAAATCGCTAAATCATCGCAAAGGGCTGCGCTAACCCTGGACCAGTTCACCGGGCTGGCAAACAGCAAACGCCAAGCGGGGAACGTGTATTTCAGGGGTGCGCGGGAAGTTCCACACGCGTTTGGCCCCGTGCAAGCAGGGTACGTATATTCCATGGGTGCGCGGGAAGTTCCACACGCGATTTCAGCAGGGTACGTGTATTCCAGGGGTGCGCGGGAAGTTCCACACGCGATTTCAGCAGGGTACGTGTATTTCAGGGGTGCGGGGGAAGTTCCACACGCAATTTCAGCAGGGTACGTGTATTCCAGGGGTGTGCGGGAAGTTCCACACGCGATTCCAGCAGGGTACGTGTATTTCAGGGGTGCGCGGGAAGTTCCACACGCGATTGGCCCAGTGCGAGCAGGGTACGTGTATTCCATGGGTGCGCGGGATGTACCACACGCGATTTCAGCAGGGTACGTGTATTCCAGGTGTGCGTGGGAAGTTCCACACGCGATTCCAGCAGGGTACGTGTATTTCAGGGGTGCGCGGGAAGTTCCACACGCGATTGGCCCAGTGCGAGCAGGGTACGTGTATTCCATGGGTGCGCGGGAAGTTCCACACGCGATTTCAGCAGGGTACGTGTATTTCAGGGGTGCGCGGGAAGTTCCACACGCGATTTCAGCAGGGTATGTGTATTTCAGGGGTTCTGGGGAGTACTACACGTGAATTGGCCGTGTGGGTCCTCCCAGGTGTACGCTCCACAACCTCCACGGCCCCTGCAGGCAGCCCACACCACGGGGGACTACCCTGCACCCCTGCTCATGTCCCGCAGGCAGCCCATCCACCATGGGCATGCCCCCCAGCCACCCACATGTCACCTTGCACTACTGATCAACAATGCATGTCTCCCACCACCCCCACCCCCCAGCAGTGCAGGGGCAGCCTCCACCAGGCCCCCACTCATGTCTCCCACCACCCCCACCACCCAGCCACCAGGGGCACCCTCCACCAGGCCCCCACCCATGTCTCCCACCACCCCCACCCCCCAGCAGTGCAGGGGCAGCCTCCACCAGGCCCCCACTCATGTCCCCCTGCACCCCCACCCCCCAGCATCCAGGGGCACCCTCCACCAGGCCCCCACCCATGGCCCCTATCACCCCCACCCCCCACCCCCCAGGGGCACCCTCCACCAGGCCCCCACTCATGTCTCCCACCACCCCCACCCCCCAGCCACCAGGGGCAGCCTCCACCAGGCCCCCACTCATGTCTCCCACCACCCCCACCACCCAGCCACCAGGGGCACCCTCCACCAGGCCCCCACCCATGTCTCCCACCACCCCCACCCCCCAGCAGTGCAGGGGTAGCCTCCACCAGGCCCACACTCATGTCTCCCACCACCCCCACCACCCAGCCACCAGGGGCAGCCTCCACCAGGCCCCCACTCATGTCTCCCACCACCCCCACCCCCCAGCCACCAGGGGCAGCCTCCACCAGGCCCCCACTCATGTCTCCCACCACCCCCACCCCCAGCAGTGCAGGGGCAGCCTCCACCAGGCCCCCACTCATGTCTCCCACCACCCCCACCACCAAGCCACCAGGGGCACCCTCCACCAGGCCCCCACCCATGTCTCCCACCACCCCCACCCCCCAGCAGTGCAGGGGCAGCCTCCACCAGGCCCCCACTCATGTCTCCCACCACCCCCACCCCCCAGCAGTGCAGGGGCAGCCTCCACCAGGCCCCACTCATGTCTCCCACCACCCCCACCACCCAGCCACCAGGGGCACCCTCCACCAGGCCCCCACCCATGTCTCCCACCACCCCCACCCCCCAGCAGTGCAGGGGCAGCCTCCACCAGGCCCCCACTCATGTCTCCCACCACCCCCACCCCCCAGCCACCAGGGGCAGCCTCCACCAGGCCCCCACTCATGTCTCCCACCACCCCCACCCCCCAGCAGTGCAGGGGCAGCCTCCACCAGGCCCCCACTCATGTCTCCCACCACCCCCACCACCCAGCCACCAGGGGCACCCTCCACCAGGCCCCCACCCATGTCTCCCACCACCCCCACCCCCCACCAGTGCAGGGGCAGCCTCCACCAGGCCCCCACTCATGTCCCCCTGCACCCCCACCCCCCAGCATCCAGGGGCACCCTCCACCAGGCCCCCACCCATGGCCCCTATCACCCCCACCCCCCACCCCCCAGGGGCACCCTCCACCAGGCCCCCACTCATGTCTCCCACCACCCCCACCCCCCAGCCACCAGGGGCAGCCTCCACCAGGCCCCCACCGTTGTCTCCCACCACCCCCACCCTCCAGCAGTGCAGGGGCACCCTCCACCAGGCCCCCACTCATGTCTCCCACCACCCCCACCCCCCAGCAGTGCAGGGGCACCCTCCACCAGGCACCCACCCATGTCTCCCACCACCCCCACCCCCCAGCAGTGCAGAGGCACCCTCCACCAGGCCCCCACCCATGTCTCCCACCACCCCCACCACCCAGCCACCATGGGCAGCCTCCACCAGGTCCTCACAATCCCCAATCATGTGCGTTATGGTCAGCCTCCACAGCCAAAAAGCCCTACCAAGTAACCCATTCACCCACATGGAAATGGAAATTACATGTTACACCCCCAATGTTCATAAAGCTATTGAACCCATGTCCGTCACGCACAATGGTTGCAATTGAATGGGAAAACACCCAACATGACATGCATGAAACCAATGAGATGATACCACACAGTGAAGTATGAAAACAAAATTGTATTAAAAAAAATAAGAATGCAAAAGAAGTGAAACAAACTACAATGTCAATAAAAAAAGATAAGCTGCATGTCCGTTTAAAAAAATAAAAACACCAAATCCGAATCCAAAAAAATGCTGTCCAAAGTCAAATGAAAAATAAAATCAATCCAATGAAGAACTATGTACAATACTTCCAAGGGTTCATGAGCCCAACTGAACAAAGGAAACCTACAAAAAACCCTAACTAAAATGCAACTATATACAAAAAGTGGAGCAGTGTCCGTCGACTCCAAATCATAAGAACAAACAAAGGAAACCTAAAACTAAAGAACTATATACAAAGGCGGCGGGCAAGTCCAGCGGCTCACTCCGTGGTGTTCCGGGCCAGGGCATCATCGAACTCCTGTTTGATGTCCCGGAGGCGGTCCTGTTCCATGGCCCCGAGGGTCCGCAGGGACGACGCCGTGTCCTCCTCCAACCCCCTGCGGATTGCCTCGAGGCACTCGGCCCGCCTCAGGGCCCTCCGCATGGAGTTCTCCGCCCTGACCATTGTGAGCCGCGCCTCTTCCGCCAACCGCCGCTCTGCATCTATGGCGTGGCCCAACCGCTGCCAAACGGAAGAAACTCTCTGTCCGGGGTCCTCCTGCCCTCCGGCCGATGCCTGCCCCTCCGATGTCGAAGGCCCCGAGCCTTCATGGCTCCCACCATGTTGCTGCTGCTGCTCTGCCTCTGCCCGTGCACTGCCTCCTGCTGCCTGCACATCCTCCGCCGGCTGGGGTGCAGTCGTAGATGTGGCCACCCCTGCTGGATGTCCGACTCCCGACTGTGGCAGGGATGCCTCCTCCACCAGCCTGGCCGCACCGTCAGAGGCAGCTCCACAGGGCACCCAGGTGACTGATGGGTGGGAAGATGGCACAGAGGACGACTGGCGCGTAGGGGGTCCAGTTGAGGAGGGGGTCGGAGCAAGCCCCATCAGACGGAGGAATCCGGCCTGGGTGACCTGTCCCAGCAGGCTGACGTGGTCAACGAGCCATTCGAGATGACGTGCAGTCTCTCCATGAAAAGACTGCAGGTCACCTTGCATGGCCCGTTGACGCAACGCCACACCAGCCAGGACAGGCTCAACCCGGACCTGGATAGCCACGTCCGCAGGCAGAGGAAGGCCAGTTGATGTCAGCTCATCCCCTGCCTGAAAACGGGTCTGGACGTAGGCATCCCTGCTGGTGCAAGATGATGCAGGGACAGGATCGGGGACAGGATTGCACACAGGCACCTCCGCGGCGGCCTGTGCTGCCTCCTGTCCATGGTCCTGCACTGCACCACTAGCACCAGTGGGATCCCCACCTCCAGACCCCGTCTCTGGTGCTTGCACGGCCTCCTCCTCCACCAAACCCCCCACCAACCTGGATGACTCCGTGCCATCTTCCCCTGTTGGGCCCTGTGGGGTCCCAGCTGCCCCTTCTGCTGCCGAGGAGTCCAACTCCAACCTCCGCCTCTTGGACCTCCCCCCGGCAGCTGCGGCCTGGGACGCGGCACCGGACTCCTCACTCCCCGACGAGATGACAACACGGGAGAGGAGCCAGGCCTTGCGTCTCCGGCCGGCGGTGGGATACCCGCCGCTGTGCTCCACAGCACCTTCTCCGCCCTCTTCATCAGTTGACGCTGCAGACAGGGAGAAACAAAACACAGGCATCAGGGCACTGTACAATGGACACATACACACATGACAGTTGCACATGAGTGGCATTGGCAAACCTCAGACATGTCATCACAATCCCCAACACACATGTCATTACAACTCGCACACATGAGCCATACCACAGCCATATCGCAACTGCCACCACCATCCCTAGACATACAACAGCATGAGCAGCCAAAGGTGAGCCCGACATCACATGCAACACAGGAAGTGCACCACACATGTACACACACCACCACACTTGCATGCATGTGTACACCTCTGCCAAGTGTCGCACTGTTCAGACGGGCATCCATGTCACATCTGCCAATCAGGCTTCCACATACCGCTGTCACATGCATCCATGTTGCATCACTGTTGCACCCTTGTCAAATACACACACATGCACATGTACACAGTGCTGATACATGCAGCCGAAAACAACATACATGCGTGACATCACGGACATGTCTACTTACATACACATTCATCCAAACATGTGTGCCCAAACAACTGCATTTGGCATGCAAGCCTACACACACAAGCACCATCCATGTCTCACACATTACAGCCCTCGCATGTGTCAGCCCCACGGCCCTGTACACCCCCAGCCATACTCGACCCCATACAAACAGATGTGCAACCTGCACACTACCGAATAATCACCACACGCACTGCTCACAATCAGGATGCATGTACACTCACCGCTCGACTCCAGACGGGTCTGCTTCTCTAGGACCTGGACGTGGAGCGCTGGGGATATGCGTTCCAGGACCCTCATCTGTTCTTCCAACAAGTGGCCCCGGCGCCCCTTGGCATCCGCTGCCTTCAAGAGGCGCCGGGCCTTGTTCAGGGTCCTGGACCTGAAGTCCTCCCAGCGCTTCCTGACATGTTGTAAGTCGCGGACTGCCACCCCCTCCGCGTTGATGGCAGTCACGATGTCAGTCCAGATCTGAGTCCGTCCTTCCTTGTCGGCGCGGGAACTTCCGAAGAGGGCATCATACTGCCCCAGGACTTGCTCCACCAGGACACCAACTTCGGTGGCACTGAAGCTGGTGCCCCTCTGCCTCTCTGGCCGGGGGTTGTCAGTGGTCACAGATGGTGTTTGCCCCGACATGACAACCCCAGAGGCAGGAGTGGGTGGGCAACTGGGTCCTGGGGCTGGGCTGTGGAGCGATGGAATCCCAGTCGGGAGTCTTCGGTTCCAGCAGGGGTGGTCACAGCAACAGCACCCCTGGCTGATGTGCAGGCAGCAAATGGCAGTGCACGTGGGCAGCAGGCAGTCAGGCAGCAGCAGATGACAGGTGGGAGCGTGCTCGGGCCCTGGGGGGCAGTAGTTCGGCCTTCTGGGCAGGAGCATGGTCTTCCGTGTGCATACGCGTGGCCAGCTTGATACGGAGTGATTTGGCACGTGAAAAATCTGCACATCAGCGTGTAATTCGAGGAAAGGCCCTTAGCGCGTAAGCGCGTCTGCACGCATATGCATTTTCATTGGACAGAAGGCCCCTCAAGCGCAAGCGCCCCTGTGACGTGACGCGTACAGACGTGCATGCGCATTTCAGCGCGCGTGAAAAAATGCACGACACCATTACACTTGAGCCAATGCCTGCACCAACTCCCATGCTGAGTGTGCAATCCCACACTCCTGATACAGAGTCCACAAGGGCTCCTGCCCCTAGTGTCCAGAGCAGCGCAGGACACTCAGGATCACCACCACCTTCCAAGCGGAAGAGGAAGAGTGCTCGTCTGGCACAGGCTGATGCCCCAGACACGGCTACACAGTCCGGCCCGTTGAGGAAGCCCAGCTTCACGGATGACGAACTGAATGCACTTGTCGAGTATGTGTCCGCACATGATAACGAGATGGTCATTGTTGCAGGATCCAAGACCACACCTGCACAACGCCAGGCACACTGGCAGACCGTTGCGGACATCGTAAGTGCCCTTGGAATCGTGAGGCGCACAGCCAATGATTGCTATAAGCGCTGGAATGACCTAAAGCGCAGGGCAAAGAGTAAGCTGGCCTCAAGTCATGCTGCAACTCTAGTGACTGGAGGTGGGTCTCCAGTAGTAGACATGGAACTCACTCCACATGAGTCAGTCGCTGGGACCTACGTCACGGAGGAACAGATCCAAGGCGTGGGAGATCTGACTGATTACGAGGCATTGTCCGGTGAGTGCACATGCATGTGTGTGTCATCCATATGCATGGTGTGTGTGTGAGGGCTTCTGTTTGTGTGCCAGGTGAGAGTGTGTGCGCCTGAGTCGTATGGGTCAGCCATGTGCTTCATGCAATACATCCTGCGCAGCTGCATTTGGCCATAGCAGTATCCCTTCTGCCAACAGTAGACGTCTAGCCCAACTGCACGCCAGTTGCCCTTGAAGTGTCACCTTGCCACAACATTGTTGCTTAATTTTCACTGTTCATTCAGTCAGATTGTTTGCATTCCACCACTTTTACTAGGCATTTCGCAGTCCTCTAGTAACATGTCTGACATGGCTATGGTAAAGTGGAGTGACTTTGTTACCTGGATATCATTTGTTCACACATGTCCCTGTGCAATTGGACCATTTTGGAATGGCAGCTCCAGGTGAAAAATCTGACCTGTTTGAATTAGAAAAGCTATTACATGCGGGAACTGGACTGAATGAATAGGTGCTGCCCTCCTCTCCATCTTCACTCAATAGCAATGGTACATGCCATCTGTGTGATGGCATGTGTGTTTCACCTGGCAATCACAGGCCAATGTGTGATGCCACTGCCAGGCAGCATGCAGAAAATGTGTTCATCTTCCATCTTGGTGTCATCAATGTGTGCCATTTGCCTCCCCTTCATACGCAGTGACGGTGCATGCATGGGAGGGTTTTAGTCATGTGGGACATGTGTCAATCAAGTACTGGTTCTGTTGCTTCTCAGCCCTCATTGTGTGCCATGGTGCTAATGCCTGTTTCCATTTCTTTGTTTTTATGTCTTTGCAGGGGAAGACGCACCTGATACTGCTGGGGTTGTGGAGATGGTGCAGACCCAGGAGGGGTCCGAGGGCCGACCAACTACCAGTGAGGGACGTGGTGTGGTGGTGGGTGAGAACCCACAAGTGCTGCAGGTCGTGCTCTCAAGGGGTGTCTCTGGCTGCACCTCCCCCGAGCTGTACTCAGGTGTTGATTCGGATGATGAGACCTACGTGCCGTCGCAGGTGAGTGTTCCAGGGAGGGATTCTGTTCTGTCCCACCCACCTGCACCAGGGTCAGAACCCTCAATGGGGATGTCAGTGTTTGCAGCTACGCCTTTGGTGGTTACGGATGCAGGGTCACACTCCGCGACATCTGATCCTGTTCCTGGGCCAGCAGATCAGAGGGGGAATGCAGTCCTGCAGCCTCAGGCAGTGCCGGCACAGCAAGGCGCAGTTCGCCTTGCCCCAGACAGGTGTGGTGCCCGCCGACGTGGTGGCCGTACACCACCTGGCAATACCGCATGGGAGCAATCCATTTACGGTATGGCAACCCAACAGGCAGCATCATCCGAGATGATGGCTCAGGCCATGGATAGGGTGGCCACTTCCATTGTCCCCCCTGAAAGGCTGATGGAGCGACTACAGCAGGCAACCGACTCCATCTGCCAGTCACACAGGGAGGACATGTTGGCGTCCAACAGGGACAGGCGGGCGGCACTGGCGACTCTGCAGGAGGCCATCTCCATAGAGTCCCAGGGCCACAGGGAAGCCCTGAGGCAGGAGCTCCTTCACCTCAGGACGACTCTTGTTGAGCTTGAGGCTTCAACACACCAAAGGACAGAACAGCAGCTGGAGCGTCTCACCCGTACGCTCTCAGCTGAGATGCAGGCAACGAGGGCTGAGGTCCGGGCATCCCGTGAGTTGTTGCATGGGGACCCCCGCACACTCATCCTCCAGAACGAGACCTACCACACCCGCATGCTTGCAGCCATGGAGGAGCAGACTAGGGCCTTGCGTGGGCTGCCTCCCATAGTGCAACCACCTCCGGATGCAGCTGCACAGGGTGATAATAGCGACAGCAGTGATACTCCCACAATAGGGTAGCCGTGTGGGCCATGAGCCCATGGAGGTGTTTTTTTCCCAGGATCCACACAGGTGGGTTTTGGTGTGCACCCTGTCCTCGGACCTCCTGGGTGGCCTCCCCAACCCCCCCGGGCCCATCAATGGCCATTTTTTATTTTTTTTTATTTTTATTTTTATTTTTATTTTTATTTTTCCCAATTTTGTTGGGACAATTTGTTGCCTTCCGTGGTTCCTGTGGGCATACGCTGCATTGTGGCTGGGCACATGCAGGCTTGTCATGTATTTGGTTCAGATGCTTGGGTTTGAGTCACACACACCCCTTCTGCTTCCCGTTTCCATGGGCTTGCAAAGGGTGTGCCCAAGTGACATTGACGTACATGGTGACATTGGACTCCCACTACATGTGTGGGTAGTCTAGTCAATACTGTGTATACATTCCTAGTGCATATTGCTGTTGTGTTGTACACTGCATGTTGCATTGATGTGTAACTCATCATCTGTGTCTACCTCCCAATTTGCAGGTCCCTTCCTCATGTCTACACAAGGCCCTCTAGTTTGGAGATGGGGTCCATGTTGGCAGCAGTGCACCTACAACTCTACATGGCGCCAACACTGCACAGTTGGTAGTGGTGGGAGTGCAGGCATTTCCAGGTGGTGAGAGTACTAATTTATTACTTTTGTGATGTCATGTTAATGGTAGTACCTGCTCAAGTTTGTTGTTGGTCCTGCATTACTGTGAGCATTTCAGGTGTTGCAAGTTTCAATTAGGGACACTGTACATTGTGACACTAGTGTCATGTTGTGGGGATTACTTTGTTTACCTGCAAATAGCATGACATGGCACGGTGTGTCGTGTGGCGGTGCTGGGGATGGGTTGGCTGACATGGCACTGTCCTCTTGTTGCATTTTGCAAGTGGGTATTCATTTTAGCTGCTTGAATGTGTTTCTTCACAAAACTGCATTGGTGGTGTCTGTGTGGGTAGGGATGCACACATTGTAACACTTCCAGGTGAACAATCTCAGGCTGATATGGTTTTCACGGTTGATTCTCCAGACATTCAGGATCAGTGTCAGGTTGAGTCATCATTGATTGTCAGATGGAATGTGCCAGGGCAGTGTGCACTCCACAGGGGTGTGATTTCTATGTGAAGTAATTAGCCACTAGCTGTGTACGGGCTGCCTCCCCCGTGCCCTTTCCCCTCCCATGCGCAGCGGCTGTGCATGTGGTTGGGGATGTGGGGCCACCACCATGTCCACGGCCAGGCCCCGGCGTGTTGCAACGTTGTGCAGGACACATGCTGCCACTATGATCCTGCACACTACTGGGGGAGCGTACAACAGCTGCCCGCCAGAACGGTCAAGGGAGCGAAAGCGTGACTTTAGCACTCCGAATGTGTGCTCCACTATGCCCTGGGTTGTAATGTGGGCTGTGTTATATCTTACCTGGGGTGGCATGGTGGGGTTCCGAATTGGCGTCATCATGTGGGGGCTGAGAGGGTAGGCACTGTCCCCTGTGGAGGTGGTGATTGGTATCATTGGTGGGGTTGTGACCTTGCTCAGTATCTGACATGCATGCATGTGCAGTGGCATTCATACTCACCAAGCAGCCATGTATCGCCATGCCGCCCAGCTTCTAGGTCCCGCATTAGGGTGGACATTCGGTAAATGAAGCTGTCGTGGGTGGAGCCGTGATAGTTGGCATATACTGAGGTGATGATTCCCTTGGCATTACATACTACCTGCACGTTGATGGAATGCCAGTGCTTGCGGTTCCTATAGATGTGCTCTGATGCCCTGGGTGGACGTAGAGCCACATGAGTGCAGTCGATGGCACCTAGCTCTTTGGGGAATCGTGCCACACCGTGAAAAATCCAGGGCGCCAGAATGCCTTTCTGGAGGTGTTCTGGGCAGGTATATGTGCCTGCGGACTGATGGGCGTGCAGTGATGATGTTCAAGACCTGGTGTAGGCAGCGTGACTGGGTGGCCTGTGATACCCCACCCACTATGGCACTTGTCCGCTGAAATGATCCAGTGGCTAAGAAGTGCAGTACATTGAGGACCTTCTCCAGGGGGCTGAGTGCTTGGGAGCACAGGGTGGGTGATGTGAGGTCATCCTCCCACTCACTCACCAGGTCCAGTATTATGTGTGGTGGAAACCTGTACCTCCCATACACCTGGTCATCAGGCATCCCGAAAAGGCTGGTTCTGGGTGTGAATATTCTGGCCCTGACTATCCTCCTCCTCCTCCTTTGGTAGCCCACGCCCACTGCTGCTAGGAACGGTATGTTCATCCTGGGTCTGAGCTTGTTATTTTGTTAGCGCGCTAATTTATGCATTGCGCGTGTTGTATGCGAGCATGTGACCCGCGCACCCCTGAAATCCAGTACCCAGTCCAATAGCGTGTGGAAATTCCCGCGCACCCCGGGATACAGGTGCGCTGACATACTTGCGTGTGTAAGTGCCCGCGCACCCCTGATATACACGTACATAGGCCAATCGCGTGTACGCGCACTTTTGTCCAATTACACGCGATGACACTCTGACGTGCTGTCCAATTACACGCGATGACACTCTGACGTGCAGTCTTTCCATGTGTGCTCTGTCATCACGTGCTGTGTGGGAAACACCCATGCGGGTCACGTCACAGACGCGCTTACGCGCTGAGGGCCTTTGGTCCAATAGAATCGCGTATGCGTGCTGACGCGCTTACGCGCTAAGGGCCTTTCCTCAATTTTCACGCTGATGTGCAGGATTTTCACGTGCCAAATCACTCCGTATCAAGCTGGCCACGCGAAAACACACGGAAGACCACGCTCCTGCCCAGAAGGCCGAATTACTGCCCCCCAGTGCCCCGAGCAGCCTCCCACGTGCCATCTGCTGCTGCCTGCCTGCCTGCCTGCTGCCACCGTGCCCTGCCATTTGGTGCCTGCACATCAGCCATCTGCAGGGGTCCAGTTGCTGTGTCCACCCCTGCTGGAACTGAAGACTCCCGACTGGGATTACATCGCTCCACAGCCCAGCCCCAGGACCCAGTTGCCCACCCACACCTGCCTCTGGGGTTGCCATGTCGGGCACTTCCACATCTGGCACCAGTGGCAACCCCAGGCCAGAGGGGCAGAGGGGCACCAGCTTCACTGCCACCGAAGTTGGTGTCCTGGTGGAGCATGTCCTGGGGCAGTATGATGCCCTCTTTGGATCGTCCCGCGCCAGCAAGGAAGGACGGGAGAGGATCTGGGCCGACTGTGTGGTTGCCATCAACGCGGAGGGGGTGGCAACCCGCGACGTCCAGAAGATCAAGAAGCGCTGGGAGGACTTGAGGTCCAGGACCCTCGTGAAGGCCCGGCGCCTCGTGGAGGGGGGCCGGGGCCGCATGAGTTCCATCCAGATGAGGGTCCTGGAACGCGTACGCCCAGCGCTCCACGCCCAGATCCTTGAGAGGGAGACCCGTCTGGAGTTGAGCGGTAAGTGTCCAAGCATTGCTGTGTGAGACAGGGCATGTTGCGGTGTGCTGGTTGTCTGATACTTGCCTGTATGTGTGACATAGGCCATGCATGCATGTATGTGTGCAGGGACATCATGGTAATGCATGTGCGACCAGTGATGTGTGAACCACATGGTTGTTGCATGTGTTTAAATGCCACATGGGGAGCCCTATGCAGATTTCAGACATGAGAGCATGCCAGTCACTGTTCCTGGACATGGGTGGGGGTGAGGGATGGGTGCTGATGGCAGGTACATATATGGTAGCCATGTCTGTGTGCCTGACCTGCGTGTCTGTGTCTTGTGCATGCCATGGATGCATGACACATGTGTGTGACAATGCACAGATTCACTGATGCAGCCTAGTTACCCTTGTATCCGCTGTGTTTGGGGTGTATGGGGCCAGATGGATGTGACTGAGGTGAAGTGTGTGCATGTGATAGGCATGACCCATGATGCATGTGAGTTCCATATCATTGTCTGTTTCAAGAGTCCATTGGACATGTATGGAAATGTCCATGGCATGCCCATGCCTGTTACTTTGTGTGTTTTGCCTACGAGTGACCCATGTGTTGTGGAGGGACATGATGGAAGTGTACTTTGACAGTGGTACTCATCTGCTATTGCTTCCTGCCTAGGGGACCATTGTACAGTACCCCGATGCTTGTGTTCTTTGTCTCCCTCTACACAGCGGCTAGTGAAGAAGAGGGCGGAGACGGCGCTGTGGAGCAAGGCGGCGGGGATGCCCCCACGGCTGCAGCGGAAGGTTTGGGTGAGCCCCCACAGGGGCCTGCTACGGTGGAAGACGGTGAGGAGCCATCCAGGTTGGTGGTTTCCACAGAGGAGGAGGAGGCCGCCACAGGGGCACACATGGGGCCTGGTGGGGGCATCCCTGCTGGTGCAAGTGGTGCAGTCCAGGGCCAGGGGCAGGAGGCAGCACAGGTCCCCGTGGAGGGGCCTGTGCATGTCGCTGTCCCTGACCCTGTGAGTGCACCACCATGCACCAGCAGGGTTGCCCCGTCCCAGGCCCGTCCGCAGGTAGAGGGGATGTCCATGTCACCTGACTCCCCTCCACCTGCGGACGAGGGGACCCGTGTCCGTATGGAGAAGGTCCTGATTGGGGTTGCGATGCGCGCGGGTGCAATTCGTGATGACGTGCGTGCTTCCCGGGAGGAGCACGCACATCATCACGAAGAGCACCGTGCCGACGTGGCCCAATTGGGATCTTCCATGTTCGGGGGTTTCCTGCATGTGTCGGCCAATCTGGCGGCCCTCTCCTCCTCGCCTCCTCTGTGGAGGCTATACGGCAGTCGTTCTCCTTGCCGTCTTCCGGCCCAGATGCCACCAGGGCCCCCTGTGGACCTGCCCTGACCTATGCAGCCAGCTCGGTGGGGATCCCATCCCTGCCACAGTCGGGAGTCGGAGGTCAAGCAGGGGTGGACACCACAGCAACTGTACCCCAGCAGATGGAGGATGTGCCGGCATCATCAGGCAGGGCACGTGCACGACGGCGTCGGTGGATTCCATCAGCCTGGATGCCGTCATGCTGGCAGAGGCAGTTGCGTAGGAGGCAGCAGCAGAGTGAACGTGGGAGGCATCATGGCTCGGGGCCTTCAACATCGGAGGGGCAGGCATCGGCCGGAGGGCAGGAGGACCCAGGACAGGAAGTGTCTTCCGTGTGGCTGCGGTTGGGCCAGCAGATAGGTGCGGAGCGGCGGCGGGCGGAAGAGGAGCGGCTCACGATGGTCAGGGCGGAGAACTCCATGCGGAGGGCCCTGAGGCGGGCCGAGTGCCTCGAGGCAATCCGCAGGGGGTTGGAGGAGCAGATGGCGTCGTCCCTGCGGACCCTCGGGGCCATGGAACAGGACCGCCTCCGGGACATAGACGAGGAGTTTGATGATGCCCTGGCCCGGAACACTACGGAGTGAGCCGCTGGACTTGCCCGCCGCCTTTGTATATAGTTCTTTAGTTTTAGGTTTCCTTTGTTTATTGTTATGATTTGGAGTCGACGGACACAGCTCCACTTTTTGTATATAGTTGCTTTTTTGTTAGGGTTTTTAGTAGGTTTCCTTTGTGCAGTTGGGCTCATGGACCCTTGGATATTGTGTACATAGTTCTTCATTGGATTGTTTTATTTTTTAATTTTATTTTTTCTTCTCCATGGAGCAATGGTGTTTGGATTTTATTTTTTTTCTGTCGGATTGATTTCATTTTGGGAGACATGAGTGGGGGCCTGGTGGAGGCTGCCCCTGGTGGCGGGGGGGTGGGGGTGATAGGGGACATGAGTGGGGGCCTGGTGGGGGCTGGCCATGGTGGCTGGGGGATGGGGGTGGTGGGAGACATGAGTGGGGGCCTGGTGGAGGCTGCCCCTGCACTGCTGGGGGGTGGGGGTGGTGGGAGACATGAGTGGGGGCCTGGTGGAGGGTGCCCCTGGATGCTGGGGGGTGGGGGTGGTGGGAGACATGAGTGGGGGCCTGGTGGAGGCTGCCCCTGCACTGCTGGGGGGTGGGGGTGGTGGGCGACATGAGTGGGGGCCTGGTGGAGGGTGCCCCTGCACTGCTGGGGGGTGGGGGTGGTGGGAGACATGAGTGGGGGCCTGGTGGGGGCTGCACATGGTGGCTGGGGGGTGGGGGTGGTGGGAGACATGAGTGGGGGCCTGGTGGAGGCTGCCCCTGCACTGCTGGGGGGTGGGGGTGGTGGTAGACATGAGTGGGGGCCTGGTGGAGGGTGCCCCTGGATGCTGGGGGGTGGGGGTGCAGGGGGACATGAGTGGGGGCCTGGTGGAGGGTGCCCCTGCACTGCTGGGGGGTGGGGGTGATAGGGGACATGAGTGGGGGCCTGGTGGAGGGTGCCCCTGGTGGCTGGGTGGTGGGGGTGGTGGGAGACATGAGTGGGGGCCTGGTGGAGGCTGCCCCTGGTAGCTGGGGGGTGGGTGTGGTGGGAGACATGAGTGGGGGCCTGGTGGAGGGTGCCCCTGGTGGCTGGGGGGTGGGGGTGCAGGGGGACATGAGTGGGGGCCTGGTGGAGGGTGCCCCTGCACTGCTGGGGGGTGGGGGTGGTGGGAGACATGAGTGGGGGCCTGGTGGAGGGTGCCCCTGCACTGCTGGGGGGTGGGGGGGGTGGGAGACAAGAGTGGGGGCCTGGTGGGGGCTGCCCATGGTGGCTGGGGGGTGGGGGTGCAGGGGGACATGAGTGGGGGTCTGGTGGAGGGTGCCCCTGCACTGCTGGGGGGTGGGGGTGATAGGGGACATGAGTGGGGGCCTGGTGGGGGCTGCCCATGGTGGCTGGGGGGTGGGGGTGGCAGGGGGACATGAGTGGGGGCCTGGTGGAGGCTGCCCCTGCACTGCTGGGGGGTGGGGGTGGTGGGAGACATGAGTGGGGGCCTGGTGGAGGCTGCCCCTGGTGGTGGGGGGGTGGGGGTGATAGGGGACATGAGTGGGGGCCTGCTGGAGGGTGCCCCTGGATGCTGGGGGGTAGGGGTGCAGGGGGACATGAGTGGGGGCCTGGTGGAGGGTGCCCCTGCACTGCTGGGGGGTGGGGGTGATAGGGGACATGAGTGGGGGCCTGGTGGAGGGTGCCCCTGGTGGCTGGGTGGTGGGGGTGGTGGGAGACATGAGTGGGGGCCTGGTGGAAGCTGCCCCTGGTGGCTGGGGGGTGGGGGTGCAGGGGGACATGAGTGGGGGCCTGGTGGAGGGTGCCCCTGCACTGCTGGGGGGTGGGGGTGATAGGGGACATGAGTGGGGGCCTGGTGGGGGCTGCCCATGGTGGCTGGGGGGTGGGGGTGGCAGGGGGACATGAGTGGGGGCCTGGTGGAGGGTGCCCCTGCACTGCTGGGGGGTGGGGGTGATAGGGGACATTAGTGGGGGCTTGGTGGAGGGTGCCCCTGGTGGCTGGGTGGTGGGGGTGGTGGGAGACATGAGTGGGGGCCTGGTGGAAGCTGCCCCTGGTGGCTGGGGGGTGGGGGTGCAGGGGGACATGAGTGGGGGCCTGGTGGAGGGTTCCCCTGCACTGCTGGGGGGTGGGGGTGATAGGGGACATGAGTGGGGGCCTGGTGGGGGCTGCCCATGGTGGCTGGGGGGTGGGGGTGGCAGGGGGACATGAGTGGGGGCCTGGTGGGGGATGCCCATGGTGGCTGGGGGGTGGGGGTGGTGGGAGACATGAGTGGGGGCCTGGTGGAGGGTGCCCCTGGTGGCTGGGGGGTGGGGGTGCAGGGGGACATGAGTGGGGGCCTGGTGGAGGGTGCCCCTGCACTGCTGGGGGGTGGGGTGGTGGGAGACATGAGTGGGGGCCTGGTGGAGGGTGCCCCTGCACTGCTGGGGGGTAGGGGTGGTGGGAGACATGAGTGGGGGCCTGGTGGGGGCTGCCCATGGTGGCTGGGGGGTGGGGGTGCAGAGGGACATGAGTGGGGGCCTGGTGGAGGGTGCCCCTGCACTGCTGGGGGTGGGGGTGATAGGGGACATGAGTGGGGGCCTGGTGGGGGCTGCCCATGGTGGCTGGGGGGTGGGGGTGGCAGGGGGACATGAGTGGGGGCCTGGTGGAGGCTGCCCCTGCACTGCTGGGGGTGGGGGTGGTAGGAGACATGAGTGGGGGCCTGGTGGAGGCTGCCCCTGGTGGCGGGGGGGTGGGGGTGATAGGGGACATGAGTGGGGGCCTGGTGGAGGGTGCCCCTGGATGCTGGGGGGTGGGGGTGCAGGGGGACATAAGTGGGGGCCTGGTGGAGGGTGCCCCTGCACTGCTGGGGGGTGGGGGTGATAGGGGACATGAGTGGGGGCCTGGTGGAGGGTGCCCCTGGTGGCTGGGTGGTGGGGGTGGTGGGAGACATGAGTGGGGGCCTGGTGGAAGCTGCCCCTGGTGGCTGGGGGGTGGGGGTGCAGGGGGACATGAGTGGGGGCCTGGTGGAGGGTGCCCCTGCACTGCTGGAGGGTGGGGGTGATAGGGGACATGAGTGGGGGCCTGGTGGGGGCTGCCCATGGTGGCTGGGGGGTGGAGGTGGCAGGGGGACATGAGTGGGGGCCTGGTGGAGGGTGCCCCTGCACTGCTGGGGGGTGGGGGTGATAGGGGACATGAGTGGGGGCCTGGTGGAGGGTGCCCCTGGTGGCTGGGTGGTGGGGGTGGTGGGAGACATGAGTGGGGGCCTGGTGGAAGCTGCCCCTGGTGTCTGGGGGGTGGGGGTGCAGGGGGACATGAGTGGGGGCCTGGTGGAGGGTGCCCCTGCACTGCTGGGGGGTGGGGGTGATAGGGGACATGAGTGGGGGCCTGGTGGGGGCTGCCCATGGTGGCTGGGGGGTGGGGGTGGCAGGGGGACATGAGTGGGGGCCTGGTGGGGGATGCCCATGGTGGCTGGGGGGTGGGGGTGGTGGGAGACATGAGTGGGGGCCTGGTGGAGGGTGCCCCTGGTGGCAGGGTGGGTGGGGGTGGTAGGGGACATGAGTGGACGCCTGGTGGAGGGTGCCCCTGGATGCTGGGGGGTGGGGGTGCAGGGGGACATGAGTGGGGGCCTGGTGGAGGGTGCCCCTGGTGGCTGGGGGGTGGGGGTGGTGGGAGACATGAGTGGGGGCCTGGTGGAGGGTGCTCCTGCAGTGCTGGGGGTGGGGGTGGTGGGACACATGAGTGGGGGCCTGGTGGAGGGTGCCCCTGCACTGCTGGGGGGTGGGGGTGGTGGGAGACATGAGTGGGTGCCTGGTGGAGGCTGCCCCTGGTGGCGGGGGGGTGGGGGTGATAGGGGCCATGAGTGGGGGCCTGGTGGAGGGTGCCCCTGGATGCTGGGGGGTGGGGGTGCAGGGGGACATGAGTGGGGGCCTGGTGGAGGGTGCCCCTGGTGGCTGGGGGGGGGTGGGTGGGAGACATGAGTGGGGACCTGGTGGGGGCTGCCCATGGTGGCTGGGGGGTGGGGCTGGTGGGAGACATGAGTGGGGGCCTGGTGGAGGGTGCCCCTGCACTGCTGGGGGGTGTGGGTGGTGGGAGACATGAGTGGGGGCCTGGTGGGGGCTGCCCATGGTGGCTGGGGGGTGGGGGTGGGTGGGAGACATGAGTGGGGGCCTGGTGGAGGGTGCCCCTGCACTGCTGGGGGGTGGGGGTGGTGGAAGACATGAGTGTGGGCCTGGTGGAGGCTGCCCCTGGTGGCGGGGGTTGGGGGTGATAGGGGCCATGAATGGGGGCCTGGTGGAGGGTGCCCCTGGATGCTGGGGGGTGGGGGTGCAGGGGGACATGAGTGGGGGCCTGGTGGAGGCTGCCCCTGGTGGCTGGGGGGTGGGGGTGGTGGGAGACATGAGTGGGGGCCTGGTGGAGGGTGCCCCTGCAGTGCTGGGGGGTGGGGGTGGTGGGAGACATGAGTGGGGGCCTGGTGGAGGGTGCCCCTGCACTGCTGGGGGGTGGGGGTGGTGGGAGACATGAGTGGGTGCCTGGTGGAGGCTGCCCCTGGTGGCGGGGGGGGTGGGGGTGATAGGGGCCATGAGTGGGGGCCTGGTGGACGGTGCCCCTGGATGCTGGGGGGTGGGGGTGCAGGGGGACATGAGTGGGGGCCTGGTGGAGGGTGCCCCTGGATGCTGGGGGGTGGGGGTGCTGGGTGACATGAGCAGGTGTGCAGGGTAGTCCCCTGTGGTGTGTGCTGCCTGCAGGGGCCGTGGAGGGTGTACAGGGAATACCTGGGAGCACACATCCAAATCGCGTGTTGAATATCCCACGCACAACTGAAATCCACGTACCCTGACAAATCGCGTGTGGAACTTCCCGCGCACACCTGAAATCCACTTACCCAGCCAAATCGCGTGTGGGACTTCCCACGCACCCCTGAAATCCACGTACACAGCCAAATCGCGTGTGGAACTTCCCGCGCACCCCTGAAATCCACGTACCCTGACAAATCGCGTGTGGAACTTCCCGCGCACCCCTGAAATCCACGTACCCGGCCAAATCTCGTGTGGGACTTCCCGCGCACCCCTGAAATCCACGTACACGACCAAATCGCGTGTGGAACTTCCCACGCACCACTGAAATCCACGTACCCTGACAAATGGCGTGTGGAACTTCCCGCGCACCCCTGAAATCCACGTACCCGGCCAAATCGCGTGTGGGACTTCCCGCACACCCCTGAAATCCACGTACACGGCCAAATCGCGTGTGGAACTTCCCGCGCACCCCTGAAATCCACGTACCCTGACAAATCGCGTGTGGAACTTCCTGCGCACCCCTGAAATCCACGTACCCGGCCAATTCGCGTGTGAGACTTCCCGCGCACCCCGGTATACACGCACACGTATTTTTTGTCAGTGGGTGTCCGTGTTTGTGGGTACCCCTTTACACGTCATTTGTCCTGGAGGGCCACAGTATGGGACATTCATCATGGCAGTATATAGGTGCTATTTGTTGGCGCACCTTTTGGCGCATATTTCTTCCAGGCGCAGAGACGCTACCGCCTGCTTTCTTGTGGCGGTCGTGTTTGTGCCTGTGCGCTGGTTTGAGCGTGCGCTTTTTTGCCCTATTCTATTCCATGAATACGTGTTGTAGGCGAGCGTGTGGGCGTTCCGCGCACTTGTACCCTGTACTTCCCCCGTGACGCCCACATTTTGGCAAGTTGTTCCCCATTCCGAGTGTTACGCCCCGTGTTCCGCCTACTTTTGTAGCGTGCGCCGCGCTATGTGCGATTTTCGCTGTGGCCTGTGCGATTTTCGCTGTGACCTGGCGCACGCAGTTAGATGGCCTGTGCGCCAATGTGCGCCGCGCACTTTATTATCGCACATCCGATGGTTTTCTCGCGCACGCCCTTCCATGAATCGATGTGCGCTGCTTTTCGTACGATTTTCGCACTTGCACTGCGATTTTCGCTATTCCACTGCGATTCGCACGTTTTTGGCCACTTGCGCCGCGCTAATTATTCCATGAATCAGCCTCTTAGTGTTCAAGGCAGAAGCACGCTCTGCCCCATTACCATCCATACCATGCCAGCGAGACTTGGCTCTCTGTCAGCCACAGCAGTGCCCTGGATGTTACACATGGCCATAAATGGTCATTATTGGCTCGTACCCGGTTATACGGTACCCGTACCCGCTTGAGTGGTATCCTTTGGAAGAGCAGTTCCAAGATGGATGCCCATAGAGACCTTCGAGCGGACGGCAGCGGTTCAGTCTTCCCAAGTCCCTGCGAGATGCCGCAGAATGCTCACGTGACTCTATTTCCGGACTCGAAGCCTACGGATCTTCGCGTCGCTTGTGCTACTGACGCTCCGTTAGTTCGCCCTCACTTTTCTTGCCTACTTGCAGAAAATTCCATGCTAATCTTTTCTTACTCTTCTGATTCTTTGTCTCTCAGTCCTTTTCTACAGTTGCTCTACTCAGCCCCCATTCCTTGCGAGTGCAGATCGGTCCAGCTTATCCAACATTATCCAGCCGATTCGAGAGAAGTCTCTCCGGCTTTCATTTCCTCCCAGGAACCCGCGAGGTTAAGCCCCGTTTCCTTTGAACTCCCTGTTTTTTGTTTCAATCAAAGCACTTACCTACCTGTTCTTATAGAGTTCCTGTTACTTACCTGCAAACCTTTCGAGTACCCATCGCATCAAGTCTAAGCCTTTCTAGACTCTATTAACGGTGAGAGGATCCTCCTTCCACCCTTTACTAAACCTCCAACTCTCATTTCCATTCTAACCCTCTTCTTGTCTTCCTTTCGTCTATCCAGAGGAAGCCTCCCAGACGACATCAGTTTTCTACTGCACCTCAGGAACATCTTCACAACACACCTGCCTGAAACTCGAGATTCCAGACTCATCCAGGGTTTTCTTCCATTAGAAGGTTTCCCTGGCAGTCCTGTCCTCTCCCCTGGTAATTATATTTCCAGGTTGGGGGGGGGCAGGATTGCCTCTGGGGAATCTTCACAGCCGCATTTGCCTCTTCCATATTGGATTCTTCGACTTGTCAAGGTGAGCGAGTTGGTAAACAATTGCTTATTCATACCGTAGTTTATAATCACAGCAGTAAGCGACGCCCAAGTATTGACAAGTCGATATCCTCATGGAACAACAAATGCAGCAATTGATGGCGGCCATGCAAGCCATGTCGTTAGAGGTGCAATCTTTGAAACAAGATAACGCTCAACTGCGACAGCAAGTCGCAAGAGCTTTTTCAGACACTCCCCCATCCTCCCTACACACAATCATGTATGATGGTGATCCTTATAAACTTAAGGAATTCCTCGATAGTTGTACTGTACAGTTCACCTTTAAATCATGATTTTCCCTACAGACAAAGACAAAGTAGGATATGTGATTTCTCATCTTTCGGGTCCTGCATTAGCTTGGGCCACTCCTTTAGTCACCTTTAACAATGCTATTCTTGACTCTTACCCAGCCTTCGCTAACAGCCTTAAATCCATGTTTGGCAGGAAGGAAATAACAGTTGCCACACAAGAAAGACTCCTTGATCTTAAACAGGGGAATAAGGATTTACTAGGGTACATCACCCAATTCAAACAATTGTCCTCGGAATTGGGTTGGCCAGATAACGGACTTCTTACCCTCTTTCGTAGAGGATTAACAGAAGAACTTAAGGATGAGCTCTCTAAAGTGCCCCGTCCAGCCAACTTGGCTGATATGATGGCCCTAACTATGCAGATAGACTATAGGATGCATGAAAGTTCCTACGAAAGAAGAAAGGGCAAGGGACTACGATCACATAGTGATTTTTCCTCTACAGGGAATAAAACTCTCCCTCAAAATGAAGAACCTATGCAAATAGGGAACATAAGAGGACTGTTATCAACGACTGAGAGGGAAAGGAGAAAGACACTCGGATTATGTATGTACTGTGGGTCCTCCTCTCATGTGTTAAAGGATTGTCATTTGGTGCCCCCACGTCGCAGTACTAACACCAAGTCGGGAAACTCCAAGACCCTACCGTTAGGGTAAGAACGGTAGGGAGACAGAATCCTCCTTCCCCATGTCAAACCAATATGACTCTAGACAAAACCACAAATAACCAGACGATGGTGGTAGTATCTCTATCTATGATATTATCCGAACATTTACTACCCGGCATTCCCGCGTAGATTGACTGCGGTGCAGCAGGTATTTTTTTGGATCACGATTGGGCACAGAGACACAGTATTCCTCACATAACCAAGGCCTTTGCTACTCCCATCCAAGGAGTAGATGGGAGTCATTTAAGCTCTGGTCCTATTAAAAAACAAACTAATCCAATTACCTGCATGATAGCTAACCATAAGGAAACCCTAGTTTTCAATCTGATCAAAACTGCACATTTTCCCATCATCTTGGGGCTTCCGTGGTTGAGACTCCACAATCCTTTCATTAACTGGTCAGCGGGTACTCTTTTCCTTGGGTCAGAATATTGTGTACACCATTGTCTTTCTCAGGAGTCAGTAGGTTTACATATCCCCTCTGTAGAGGCTCCTAATCCTTCAGTAGCAAATATCAATCTACTAGAAACTGTCCAGAAATGTCATTGGAAATTCCGAGCTATCTTTGAAGATCCCGAGTTCCCTACGTTACCTCCACATCAGAGAGATGATTGCCATATTGATCTGCTTCCTGAACAGCCCATTCCTTTTTGCAGGATGTATGTTCTCTCCCAACGTGAGAAGAATGTTCTGAAAGAGTACCTTCAAAACAATTTACGGAATGGCCTTATAACCGAATCAGTGTCACCGGCGGGAGCTTCTCTGTTTTTCATCCCCAAAAAGACTCAGATGAACTCCGCCGTTGTATTGACTACTGGGGTCTAAACAAAATAACCATCGCTGACAAATACCCCATGCCTCTCATAACGGACATCATCGAAGCAGTTAGAGGGGCGACTCTCTGCACAAAGCTTGATCTTAGAGGTGCTTATCATCTCATCCGAATAGCTCCAGGAGATGAATGGAAGACGGCATTTCGCACACCTTTTGGGCATTTCGAATATCACGTTATGCCGTTTGGTTTGGTTAATGCCCCGGCTATCTTTCAGTGGTTTATGGACCATCTATTTGCCGACATTTTATTTCACTTTGTCATCATCTACTTGGATGATATCCTGGTGCATTCCAACAACCGTGAGGATCATATACAACATGTTAATACAGTTTTGGAACGGCTTCAATCAAATAAACTCTACTGTAAAGCCGTCAAATGTGAGTTTCATTGGGAACAAGTTAACTATCTAGGCTTTGTACTGTCGTCTCAGGGAATTTCTATGGACCCGAAGAAACTGTCAGCAGTCTTGGATTGGCCATCTCCTGCAAGTGTAAAGGACGTGCAGCGGTTTTTAGGGTTCGCAAACTTCTATCGGAAGTTTATTCCCTGTTTTTCCGAAATCATTCTACCCATCACCAGACTTTTGAAAAAAGGTAACACGTTTTCTTGGAACGATTCAGCTCAGAAAGCCTTCCAAACTTTGAAAGAAAAGTTTACTTCTGCTTCCATTCTTATCACACCCGATCAATCTAAGCAATTCATTGTGGAAACAGTTGCATCACAATATGCTTTAGGAGCCGTACTTCTACAAGAAACGGAGCAGGGGGAAGAACGACCAGTGGCCTACTTATCTGAAACCTTCAATACAGCAGAACAGAACTACTCTGTACTTGAGAAGGAATTGTTGGCTATTAAACAGGCCTTCAAGGAATGGAGACATTCACTATTAGGATGTACCCATCCTATTAAGGTTCGCACAGACCATCAGAATCTTAGAGTGCTCCAAAATGCTTACACTACTAACAGTCGACAAGCTTGTTGGGCTTATTTTTTTCTTCCCTTCCGGATCAAATTCACCTTTCTGCCAGGAAAACACAATCAAAGGGCAGGTGCTTTATCCCGCAAGGACTCACCTACTTCTAAATTCTGTTCGGAGAAAATGTTTCCCAATGCTCAATTCATCGCTGTCATAACGGACTTTCTTCAAAAAGTCCGAATTGCTACAGCGCAAAATCAATCATTGTGTGAGAGTATCGCTTCCTCCCATCAGCTTACTAAAGAAAAGGGTTATTTCTTTCATGGGACGCAGGTTCTGAATCCCATTCCTTCGTTACAGCTGGAAGTACTACAAATGTGTCATGATTCACGGGCTGCGTGTCACCGTGGGGATCTTTCCACGTTGGAACTTATACAACGACATTTCTGGTGGCCAAATGTAAGATCTGATGTCCGTGACTACGTTGCAGCTTGCAGTATCTGTGCTCATGCAAAGACTCCACGAACCCCACCTTTGGGATTACTAACAAGGATGCCTATCCCAGTCCGACCTAGGCAGATTATATCCACTGATTTTGTGTCTGATCTACCTATATCTGAGAACAAAACAACCATTATGGTGACTATAGATTATTTCACTAAATTGGCTCATTTTACCCCTTTAGTGAAGTTACCTGGAGCAACATTAATGGCTAAAATCTTCCTCTCTGAAATTTTCTCTCGTCACGGTCTACCAGATACCATCGTTTCAGATCGGGGTCCCCAATATACCTCCCTTTTTTGGCAAAAGATATGTCAAGTCTCAGGGGTCAAACGTGCCCTCACCTCAGGGTACCATCCCCGAACCAATGGGCAAACGCAATGTTTGAACCAGACCCTAGAAGGATATCTACGATGCTTCGTATCAGCAGCTCAGGATAATTGGGTGGAATTGCTTCCATTCACTGAATTTGCCTACAATAATTCTTACCATTCTGCTCTCAGGACCAGTCCCTTTCATTGTTCTTATGGCTACCATCCCT
Source organism: Ambystoma mexicanum (assembly GCF_040938575.1). NCBI lineage: Eukaryota > Metazoa > Chordata > Amphibia > Caudata > Ambystomatidae > Ambystoma > Ambystoma mexicanum. Next base: position 894,108,657 of record NC_090934.1, on the reverse strand, counting down.
CCTTTGTTCCTACTGTTTCGACTTCTACTTCCAGCTGCCCGGAAGTGAATAGCCTTATTGCCGACATTCAGGAAGGGCAGAAACTGGCTAAACAATCTCTTCTGGCAGCTCAAGACTGTGCTAAACAATCTGCCGATCTTCATCGTCGATTAGCCCCGACACTTACTATCAGTGATTCTGTTTTTGGTTGGCATCCCGCTTCCTTCCTTGCCACCTTGTCCCATCAAAACTCTCTCCAAAATACTTTGGACCGTTTAAGGTGCTGTGCATGGTGGGTGCAGCGGCGGTCAAATTGGCTTTGCCTACCTCCTGGTCTCGTATACATCCTGTGTTTCATCTGTCTCAGATCAAATTGGTTGTGCAAGATCGATTTCACTGGAACAGTGGTGCTCCTCCACCTCCTGTCCTTAAGGACTGTGGTCCAGAATTTGAGGTCGCCGATATTTGTGACTCTCGTTATCGACAAGGCAGATTATAGTTTTTGATTGAGTGGAAGGGTTATTCCCCGGCGGAAAGAACATGGGAACCGGCCTCTGGTGTTCATGCACCTAGGTTGGTGCGCCGTTTTTTTCGTCTTCACCCGGGTAAATTGGGGGCGCCCCCCAGCAGAAGGGGGTATACTGTTACACATGGCCGTAAATGGTCATTATGGGCTCGTACCCGGTTATACGGTACACGTACCCGCTTGAGTGGTCTCCTTTGGAAGAGCAGTTCCAAGATGGACGCCCATAGAGACCTTCGAGCGGACGGCAGCGCTTCAGTCTTCCCAAGTCCTTGCGAGACGCCGCAGAACGCTCACGTGACTCTATTTCCGGACTCGAAGCCTACGGATCTTCGCTTCGCTTCTGCTACTGATGCTCCGTTAGTTCGCCCTCACTTTTCTTGCCTACTTGCAGAAAACTCCATGCTAATCTTTTCTTACTCTTCTGATTCTTTGTCTCTCAGTCCTTTTCTACAGTTGCTCTACTCAGCCCACATTCCTTGCGAGTGCAGATCAGTCCATCTTATCCAACATTATCCAGCCGATTCGAGAGAAGTCTCTCCGGCTTTCATTTCCTCCCAAGAACCCCCAAGGGTAAGCCCTGTTTCCTTTGAACTCCCTGCTCTTTGTTTCAATCAAAGCACTTACCTAGCTGTTCTTATAGAGTTCCTGTTACTTACCTGCAAACCTTTCGTGTACCCATCGCATCAAGTCTAAGCCTTTCTAGACTCTATTAACGGTGAGAGGATCCTCCTTCCACCCTTTACTAAACCTCCAACTCTCATTTCCATTCTAACCCTCTTCTTGTCTTCCTTTCGTGGATCCAGAGGAAGCCTCTCAGAGGACATCAGTTTTCTACTGCACCTCAGGAACATCTTCACTCCACACCCGCCTGAACCTCGAGATTCCAGACTCATCCAGGGTTTTCTTCCCATTAGAGGGTTTCCCTGGCGGTCCTGTCCTCTCCCCTGGTAATTATATTTCCAGGATGGGGGTGCCAGGATTGCCTCTGGGGAATCTTCACAGCCGCATTTGCCTCTTCCTTATTGGATTCTTCGACTTGTCAAGGTGAGCGAGTTGGTAAACAATTGCTTATTCATACCGTAGTTCATAATCATAACACTGGACCCCACCGCGCTGAAGGACCCTGGCAGATGTGTCCAACTGTACCCACCCACCATTTGGGATCCTGAGAACTACTCTTATCCTTGAATCCTTGGAGTGAGATTCACAGCATCCTGAGAATCAAGACAACCAGGACCCCTGTAATTTGTCATTCATCCGATTTTAACTATAATTCGAGTTCTTTCAACACAGTCAAATCACACCTGATCTATGAACCACTGTGGTGTACCTTTTGAACCAGTTCACTGCTGCACTGCCTCCGCCCAGCATGATATGATATGATAGGTTATTTATAACGCGCTTAACACCCAGAGGTTTCTAAGCGTGGACACGAGGATGGAACATGTGTTGCTGTGTGTCGGCTTGCTTCCAAGGCAAGCACGTTGCCCCTGAGCTATCCTCCCGAGACTCCTGAGCATGCCATTGATTCGGCTCGAACAAGAAACCATTGCTACACCTGCACAGTTAGAACCACTCTTTGAATGGCCATCATCTTCAAACTGCACATCAAGTCATCAGCATCTTCACTGTTGAGCCGACTGTTGAACTGACCATGGTTGTCCTCATGATCCGCACTTTGTTGAGTAAATCTTCAGTTCAGCGATCTTTAGTTGAACGCCATTGTGTTCCATGCAAATATTTCACCTGCTTGGCTTGAATCAACCGCTCATTGCTGGACCTTGCCTGAAACCACTGGAAGCATCAAGTCATGCATCCAGTGGTTACCAAATGACTCAAACCATCTTGTCATTGTGGTGCAGCTTTGTCAAACCACACCTCGGATCATCACACCTTTGAATCGAACCACTGGAATGTCATACACAGAATCTACCAGCATTTCCTATGTCTTGAACTGGTCCAGAACCCGGTCTTTGAACCGGCCCTGGTCAGCCTTCTGAACGCCTTGCTAAAATACTGCTTGCAAACTGCTCTGAGCTAACGTTTTTAACTAACACGACGACCGTTCTCACTTGAGATTACTCAAACTACTGCACCTGTACTTGGCTCAACCGGCTCGCAGACGACCAACAGCCTGACAACCAAGAACTGCAGAAAGGTGTTACTGATTTTTAACTGTCCCTTTAGTCCAGTTTTAGGACCAAATCCCTTGTTGCACCAGAACATGTCATTTTTACATACACTGTGGTTATCATTTGCCTATCACCCCTGTTTCATTACTCAGAGTGCATCATCTTCCTATCTTTGCTTATTCTGTGCTCTTTCTTCACGTGTAGGTTTTGTGCAGTGTTTTTCTATTTAGTTATTGTTGGATATGGTGTTTTTAATTAATACATATATTTTTATAGAAGCTTGATTGGACATACCTTTATTTTGGACTGTTTCACTTTGCATTTTGAGTTGCTACTGGATTACATTTGATCCCCTCTTGAGAATATAGCCTTCCCTCAGCCCACATTACCATAAAAGACAAGGGAGGCATATCTCTTAATTGTGCCTGTTTTACTTTTATAATTGGGTTAGCACTTGGTTTTTTAGTGGTGTGAGGGCTGAGTATACACTTTAGCCTTTACTCATCCTTGTACACCTGCAGAGCAAAAGTAGATTTGCCACACCTTTGCATGAATATTAACCCACTTTTCACCTATTGTATTCTTTTTGCTTCAATGCACGTAGTCAAAAAATGTTGTTTAGGGATGCATTTTCACCCTTTAGTCTTACTTTCTTTCCATGTGAATGCATTTGTTTTTAGTGTGAAAATATAATAATGCTCTATTATTTTGTTTAATGTCATTTATTTCGTTTCTTGTTTATAAATAATACATGGTCTTGATAACCAAGTCTAGACAACATTTTGCAAATGCTTTTGGCTCAGTGACAGCTGCCATGTTTGTTATAGGGAAGAACATAACAGATCACCAATGTGCATACCTTCACACAGCAGAGATCGTGACAATTTCACTGCATGCAGGTGGTGAAAGGAACTCGGTCCCTAGAAGGATTTCAAAAACTGTATAAGAAATGTTCATATTTTTGATTTCTTAGGCCACCTGCCAAACGGTGTACATGTCCGCTGCTAGCCTTAAAACTGAAAACTGATATTTTGTTTTTGCTGTTTGAACTTCTGTGATAATTTCACCCATTCTTCATAACATGTTCAACTGTCGAACCAAATGTTTTAGAACATTCAAACTTCTTAAAGTTTTGAGAATTTCAGCATACACAAATTCATTGAGATAAGGGTGATTCGAGTTCTACTCAAATCAGTTCACTCATAACTACTCTATTTCCAATTGAGACTCGCTAGCTCCAACTTTCCCTCCCTAAATACTCCCCTGCCTTCAAACGCTTCTTCAAGCACTGAACGGGTGGAAGGTCTCTCTCTTCGACTGGTGCCTCCCTTTGGAACAGCCTCCCTGTCCCTCTCAGACTTGAGCCATACCTCCTGAAGTTCCAGAAACTGCTCAAAACTCTGCTCTTCTCTCCCTCTTTCCTCCTCTGCTAATCATCCCACTGCCGCTGTGACCGGTGGCCTGTTCCTCATGAATCTTTCAGGCTCTTCCTCCCAGTCAATACCAGCACCCCTCCCCACCACTGCACTGCTCTACTGGCCCCTGCTTTGTGGCTCCACATACCATCTAGCACTTAACCTGAGGCTCTTCTTCTTGGATCCCCTTAGCCCTTCCCTCCCAGGCCCTCCTCCAGCACTTTCCCACTCCTCTGCTCCCCCTACGTTCCCCTTCCCCTGTACCTCTCATGAATGCACTTGCACTGCCCAATGACACACGGCCTAGTAGGACCATGATTGTATATTACTGTTTTTGCCATTCATATTGTTTCCCCTTTTCACCTCTCATTTAGCCTTGTGGCACTTTGAAACACAATTATGTTGTATAAAGTGCCTTACAAATGCTCAATAAGAAAAACATACTCTGGAACCAGAAGGCAATGTTGTTGAGCAGAGGGATAAAGAACATCTGGCCAGATGGCATCACCATGTCTACATCCATAGATATAAACCCCACAACTAATAATACTACTGCTAACGAGTGCTCACATGCGAGCACCCAGGCAAGCTTACCTGCCTAAATAAATGGAGTACATTCTGTCAGCTGACCTGCAGAAGATTGCTGTTTTTGGAGATGTTTATCAGCTACTGGCTTTGTTTGGCTCTGGAGCTCACAGTCTAAAGGGCATATAATCAAGTAACAAGGTGGTTCGTATGCGTAAAAAGGGAAGACTCTACAGGGATGCTAAACGATAATGTAGAGAAGGAATTCCAGTCTTACAATGTGGTATTTGAAGCTGTTTGAAGCCATCTCTGTTATTCATGTATACATTTAAAGTAGTAAATTCATCTTTAATGGACACCATTGGTATATCGAACTATACCATACTACATGTTGCAACAGAAACCTGAAATCTGGGCATACTAAAAAGCAGCCTGTAATTCTCTGTATCTTCTATTTCAGCACCTGTATAAAGGGGATGATTGAGTGCATTACAACGCAGACCCCAACAGGTAATGACAAGAAGCTTGGATTTCGAATCTGTTAGCCAGTGTTCATTTCTCACAGGTAGAAGTACTTCAAGTTCAAATGTCCCTTCAAGCTACATAGAAACCAATCGTTCAGTACTAATGATCTGGATCCTGACAAATGTGGGTACCCATACCAAATACAGTTGTAAATCTAAGGATTTTAATTTAAAATAAAAGTTTAAAGATAAGGTTTCAGAGCATTCTGTTGGCCTATCACGTGTCAGTAGGCATGTTCACCCTTCTCAAAGAAAGCCCTCGGGCCACTCAAATCTTGAAGGAGGAGTTTGAGCATGTGAATGGGACTACCACGGGATTCTCTGGAAGTTTGGACCATGCACAAATCTCAAACCTAACTTCAACTCTATCACAATGATTCAAGGAAGCAATCAGGAGCCTCAACCTATACAGAAGAAGCTTGAGCAGCCAATAAAAAATAAATAAAAAAACTCCAAAAGAAAGCCAGACGTTCTATAAAAGGACAGGTTCACTGCCCATATATTTTCTGGACTGTTGCCGAGAGGGTAACAGGATAGGCTGACATCCGGCAGTGGTAACAAACATCTAGCCAAATGGCAACAGACAAATGTCTTAAAAAGGGTATTATACAGCAAGCTACTACACATACCACCAACAAAAATAGAAAATACTTATCCAAACTCCTCAATAGAATTCTGAAACCTCTTCAAAGGCACCAATAACCCTCTCAGTGTGTGTCTGGCCTGTGTAACACCGTCGCCCACAGCCTAGCAAAACCCACAAAAGAACAAGAAGTGATTAGGGCCTTATGTTATTGGACACACTTAATTTAGAAGTTGTGTGGCCTAGGATTGCCTGCATGAACTCAGACGAACTAGACAAATGACCTCAGAGGGCACTTATTGGTCAGGTGTACCTGAAATAATAAACCCATTATCCATCATGCAATCTGCCTCTCGGATTAGACAATGAATCATTGCCGGTGACCCAGAAGCACAAATCTTCACATTCTTGAAGTAGGGACAACTCTTCTCTAAAAGATGTATACACTAGTGCGGGTCTATTTTCGAGAAGTTTGTCCAATACTGGGACTGAAGCGAATACATGTATGCTCTGCTTTCTTTAACATAGACAGGGCTGGCCCTATTAGTTTGTTCACATTTGAACACATATATAGAAAACATTTAGGATTGTGAAATAAAGATTATGCAGGCAGATCAACCCTAATATATGCATGACACATACATAACATGACAAAAACACAGTAGTGGGTGATGTGAACTATGTGAACTAGTAAATGCTAGTTTCTTTCTTAGCATGTTGTACACATAGAAAGGATTTTAGTGTGAGGGAAGTACCCTCGGGAACAGTGACACTGGCACATGGCATAGGTGAACTATGTAGGACAAAGGTATTTTTGTATACTTGGAAGTGGTTAAACAACAGAGAGAAGAAACAACTACAGAGTGAACGATTTGTGAATGATTGCAGCCTGGGGTGCAGGGAAAGGAACAGAGATTGTAGTAAATAATTCAGGCACAGGAACAAACCAACCAAGGAATATACCACACATGACCACATTAAGGATCTACAGTTCGGTACACTGGCCTCTAGAATGAAATGCACATGCTTGTGAAGAAAAGAGCGTTGATACTTTCGTGTTGGTGATCACTATAAAACAAAAATAAAGACTCAGATTATTCCTTACAAATAAACTCTGGAGGCATTTGTATACTGAAAACCAATTGACAATTTAGCTTAGCGCAAAACAAGGGCGCTGCTTAGACAGTAATATCAATAAAGTAAAACAGCAGCATGTGCACACATTTTCCAGATTGGCACTCTATTACACTCTATGACACCGGGAATGTTTCTAGTAAAACACATCTGGATCTTTGAAAAAAAGTTAAGATACATAAGGGGAGTTTTTTTTTTTACCAGGCACACCAAAGTGAACACATAGAGGAATGTTTCATTGGCAATGCAGCACATAGGTAGAACTGGAAATAGACATGGACTGGGACAATCTCGAAGAGCAATAGGCAGAAACACTTAGTACCCAATAGTAGAGGTAGTCAACACCCAGTTGGAATAGAAAATAGGCACGAACATCCGGGATCCAAACCACACAGGAGTAAGCAGAAACACGAATGTTTAGTTTTCACACGAAATGGCAATAAAAAGCTAGTCATGCTGCACTCCAAAGGGTAATTGCTGGGACAGCCCAGCTACTGCGAATTTGGCAACATGGAGACAACTTGGGAAAATGACCGAATACAGTTCAGGAGATCTTAGAAACTGGGGAAGAGGGAGGGATATCAGCATGGGGGAAGAGAGAGAGAGGAAAAAAAGAGAGGGAGAGAGTGTAATTACCATAATGATCTATTAGGCCAATTGTGTCTTCACAACACTTCTGGTGCATCACTACAGAAAATTTGCACCAATACAAGTAGGCCTTTACATGGTATTAGCATTAATGTAAACATATCTCTCCTAGATTGTATTGCTCCAAAGATTTACTACAACTGTAGCAATGGACCAGAAGGAACGCCAGGAGCTGAATGCCAGAAACATTGTCGTCATTCAGATTTGATATGCGTAAGTACAGGATCCAAAGTTCATTGTACAATGGGAGATGCATTTCCACTCAGCTTTGAACGAGGGTTTTTAATTTTAATCAATGTGAGTGGTGCTGCACATTGAGCATCGAAACAAAGCAGACTCTGGCAACTCAAGTATGAATACAAACACATCAATGGCTATGATTGAAACGTAGTGCACTTCCATAATCAACACGCAACCATCAGCTATTGCCATACTCGTGTTACATTTGATGCAATGGCTTGAGGGTGTCCTTATTAGCTATTTAGTGGACAGAAAAGAGGTTTTTATTTTAAGACTTGGAGCCTCATAACGAGTACGGTGGTGTGGGACGAAATGGTGGTAAATCAGGGGTAATTTTGTTACCAGTTCATTACCGCTGCATTACCACACCACCGTGTTACAGGTTTGGTGGTGAGGTGGAGGATTGTCTTGCTGCAAAAAGCTGGAGGTAAATCTGCCACCCTACTGCCAAAAAGCAGCAATATTGGCAGAATTACCATGAGCGGTAATTCCCCCCAGAATCCTGAAGGAGTCTAGGGACTCCAAATAATGAGGCGTTACACCTCCTACCACCACTTGTATTCCTGCGGTAAATTCGCCTGACCAAGCAGCAATAACAGTAATTCCCTTTAACAGTAACTCAGCAGATGTTACCAGAATACCGTCAAACTTTGAATGACGCCCTTGCTCTTATTTACTGTACATTTATAGGGAGCTTAACACTCAAATCCAAGTCCAAAGTGCTTTTTGGTTATTAGTAAACTACTAAGTAAGGCAATATCGAGAGCACATTACCATTTACTCCTGTCCACTTCCTGGTCCGAATGCCATTCAAATTCACCCCATTGTAAGGAGCTCACTGCTTCCCTTCAAATTGGACATATTTTATCTATTGTATGTTCTTTTGTGACAAAATAGCATTATTCTTTACTGACTGTAACAAAATAAATATACATATAAATATTAGATTCCTATCTCTGCAGCATGGCTCCCCCAGTAAGCCACACATTACAGAGTCAATAACAAATACTTCAGAGCAAATCTGCAAGTCACTTGATTGTCCGTGCTGCACAGAGTAGGTCTGTGCTTTCTAGAACTGAGACCATGACCAAGAAGGACTGGTGACTACTGTGCTTCAAACAGGAATGGGCTAACTTCAAAATCATTGAACTCTGGAGCATTAGACATGCGTGATGATAACCAGAGGTCCAAGAACATGAAAGCCTCTGTCCAAAATAAACAAAGCCTTAACATTGAAGTGATGCCTTACAGTTGACCAATAAAGCTATTTGGGTCAGAGAAAGATGAAATATTTCAGCAATAAGCTCCAAGCTGGGGGGGGGAATTACTGCTTCAGGTAATGCCCTGAGGCCTGCGTTAAGGCCCTCACTTCACTTGGGCCTGTATTTATCAGTTTGGAGAGCTGCTAGAGTAGCAGAGTTATCAGGTGAGACGCTGGTTTCTGTGATAGCAATAAGTAAAACTTGAAGGTGATAAGAGCAGAAGTGGGCTGTGATATGAGAAAAATTGTTGCAACAGCATTGTGCATTTAACAGGCCAAATAAAAGAGAGCTACTCGGTGGGGGAGATAGATAAGGGTTGGAGATCCAGGGAGAATGTGAATATCAGGATTAAGGGGTTAATGGGTGCTGGTGCATGTGGTAAGATTTTATATTACAATGGGGTCAGTAAGGTAGAAGTTAAATGGAGTTGTGGTTAAAGTGTATGAGAGATGGGGATAAGTGTGAGTACAAGGAGGAAGAGAGTGTAGTTAAGGTTCATGATGAAGGGTGAAAGAAAGTGACAGAGGGAGAGACGCTGCGTAAGTCACTGAGCAAAAAGTGAAGCAGCGAAAGTCTTGCTGGCAAGGAGTAAAATACAAGTTCTGAGTTGAGATAGCATGGGGCTATAGGTCACCAAAAGGCAGGTAGAAAGCACAGCACAGGTTTGTCCCATGGTTCTTTGAAGTAACAGCAGTTCCACGGCAAATGGAGAGTTACTGGGTAGAAGAATCACAAGAGTACAATCAATAATAAGGTAGACAGCATGTCACACAACCCTCTAGAAGCCTGGTCATAGAAAATGTCTTTAAACTGAAACTCCAGTGACCTGACCAGCAGCCTGATATGACCTGCTGTGGTCACATGAACTGCTGAGAGCCAAACAGTGTACTCAAGAACTATGTGGCCTAACTGCCTTTCTCTCCTAACAAGTCACTTTTTATACAAATTGGAAGCACCAGTTATTTAAGAATCACACAGATCACATACTCTTCAACCCCAATTTTTCTTCTTTGGTTATTTCCACTGTGGTTTCATAGAAATACAGGTCTATAGAATACTTCAAATACCTGTGTCACTCACAAAATACTCTTAACGTACAGAATTGTGCAGCCCCTGGACATGACAAAACAATTTAACTTCACAAGATACTTTGCATGGGGTTTACTTTAGTACATGTAGCACCTTGAAACCTGACCGGATCATTCACTTGGCAATACATTTTACAGGAAGTTTAATTTAAATAACATGCAACACTTTTCTATGACAAAAGCAATTTCAGACATGCAACTGTCTTTCGTTTTATTTTTAATCTCCCTCCGCACTTGGAAATACTAACAGTGTTGGAGCACAACAGCTTTTTTTAAAACCAAACTCTTTACATATATGGAACCCTGCCTCTTCCACCACTATGCAATGAAGAATATCTTCTACCAGGAGTCACTTTCTCACACTCGGGAGAGCGTATGCTTTTCATCTATATCATTTGGCAGAACACTTTTCTGCCCCAGCACATACCCAGATATTCAGTTTACATTTAGCACCCCTCTGCTTTAAGGCAGCATCTGGGGAATGGTGACCAAAAAGGAATTGAATTGTTTATAAGGATTCCACTTCCCTTTTGGGGTATTTTGGAGTTGACACAATACGGTAAGGGACAGAGAGATCAGACATTTTAAACTCCGCCAAGCTCACCTCATGGTCATTGACTATATGGGAGTTAATTTAATTATTATTTAGTAAAAATGCTAAGGATCTACTTGGTTTGCCCACCCAATCAATAAGGGAAGATATTAAATCAAAGAGATCCCCACAAGACTTTGGTTGGACAGGTTACTTACACAGACTATCTCTGGGTTTTGTGCTCAAGAAAAGTCATCAGGGCTCATAAATCATCTCATGGGCCGCATAGGGACTTGGTTAGATGGCCTCTCAGGGTTCAGTCATGGATACCTCCAGTGTCCATGCATTTATTTGCCTCTCAAAGTTCCCTCCAGATTTTAGTCTTCCTCCTGATCTAATCTACCTACCAGGCAATGCTAGTTCTCCATCAATTTCCTACTCAGATGATTTCAGACAGTTCTCTCTCTATCCCATTGTGCATCTCCTTAGAAACCTTTAACCACTCCCCAAATTATCTAAATTAGGATGTGCCAGCTGATTTGCTAACTATTCTGGTTGAACATCTATTGTCCACCCCCATTGCAATCATTCGTTCCTTTTGTTACTAGGCATCATCCCAGTGATCTATAACCCCACCCCTTTGAAATTGCATTCTTGACCACTTCAATTACGATCTTGAAAACTGCAACATGGCAACATTTCTCAATGTACAAATAAGAGTCACAAACAATATGTTTCTGATATGGTCTAATCATGCCAGACTCAATGAAGTGTGTCTCATTTTGGCATGATGTTGCAGGTTGTAATGACAGATATTCATGATTTATTCAAGCAGGGGAAAAGTCAAATGTCAAATGTCACAAGATTGTATATACAAGTATCTAATTTAACAAGCTGTCATCTCCCGAAATCTCTGCTTTGTGACCATTTCTGGGAAGCTATCATCACATTTCAGCTTAGAACTTTAGTTTCCCAAGGTTCTATCAAAGTTGTCTCAACAGATAGGCCTTCCCATATGCTTTTTAATGATATTTGAAGCATTATTGTGTGATTTATGGTCTCAGAGATAATAAAAAATTATGATGTCACAAAAGCACCTATTTAAAAATAATGTCATGCATATTTTTCCCCTTCAATTAACTGTCATATTTGTGTTCCCAAGATCTGTATGTAGGCCTGGCCTTTGGCCTTCATTGACCCATGCCTGCAATAAAAGTACTTAACATTTATTTCTCACGGGGCTAATGCCCATCTATCTTTATCTTCCTTGAGCAGAGGGTATAACTCCACCCCTTCACTCATGTGGCAGTCTCCTGCAACTTGTCACTTGTCATTAGCCCAAGGATAGTGACCATCATGCATTGGGTTTTCTATTTCAACTATTTTCCAAAGTTCAACCCATTAAGGGCTGCCTCTCTGTTTACACAGTTGTTAGCACCTCCCCCTATACATTCCTTGCCAGGCACTGCTGCAGCTTCAAAGACATTTCCAGATAATAGGGGAACGGTCACAGTTTAGGTGTTCAGCACAGGAAAAAGACAATTCTTATGAATAGAAACAAGTGATTTTAAAATACATTTGTGCTTCCAATAGATAGGACCTGTTCCCATGTCTTGTATCCCCATCTGATGCATTTTGCTCCCATCTACCTTCCACACTTTATTTACAAATATTTTTACTATATCCACCAGTCTCCTTACTGTATGCCTTTGAAATTCTCTTCTGCCGCATAGTTTCATTTTAAAAATTTCTTTGTTCCAAACTGCAGAATGCCTACATTTCCATAGCTTCTCTATTTTAGCAAATGACCCAACATTTTCATGGTCTTGCAGGTGAAGTGAACTGCTGGCCTTTTCTCTGCCAGTCCACAGTGTGCTTTCCAATTACAAGAAAGTATTTCTGCACTTTTAGGCCCAACGTGGCAATGGCAGTTTCTGTTTGTCTTGGGGCTGAAATTACCCCACATTCATTGCCCTTATCCTGTTGACTGACACAGTGATCAATGGAATGCAATTCTCCATTGACAAAAAGGAAACAATGTGGATAATCGTAATTAAGATTTGGAGGATGAGACATCATTGTGGTTGTTGTCTGAACTGAAGAAAGATGCCATGTCCAAATGACCCAGTTCCAAGGTTTATATGTAGTTTATTTGCAAATGAGATAGTGAAAGTGGAAGTTGATCACAGAAAATCAATCGGACCAATGCAACACTTAAGAGCATAGAGCATCATCACTTGGTGTTAAACCAGGACCAGTCCCTACATGTTCTGTAAAACATAAGCAGCAGAAATGGGATTGCATTTACTCACAATTATTTTCCCTCCTACAAAAATGTATATATACTTAATGTGATTATAACTTACTGTCTTTGAAACAGCTAGATCATTTTTGTAAATATGCTTAACGTGCAATTTGGGTAACATCTGGAAGAACTACAGTCATCCTTAGGGAAGATTTACAATTGATATGGTCGACAGGATGGTGAACAAGGATAGTTCATGTGTATGTAAGCATGCAACCAATAGTGGGCGATGAGAAGAAAAAAGCTTCTCTTTAGGTGGTTTGCAGCTATGTGTTCAGTGATGGTTTGTTTTGGGAGCTTTGCACCTTATGCTATAAAGGCTGGTTGAACCACCCTAGTTTTGAAAGTCTTCTGTGCCATCTCCTCCATTATCTAGAAAAACGATCCATCACCTTCCTGTTTATAACTCAAATCCCCACAAATTGTTTACATGCAGGCCAAAACTCTACTCCAACAGTCCATCTCCACCCAAATACAGAAACTATTACACCTGTAAATTTTGTCTCTCTCTCTAGTACTGCTCATCTGTTTAGTTCTTCAATGTTACAGCTTATTGTTGCAGTATATCTGCAAAACTGATCATTACTGATCTCACACATCAATAAGCCAAACACAGACCACTGAAATAATTTAGAGAAATGCCCTTTTTACTTAATATTTCAGATAAAATGGTGCAAATCATACATATTTATAAAAATGTTTTTAAAAAAAGACTAGAATTGAAATCCAATCACTTAAAGGCACATTTGACTTAAATGCAGTGAACACAAAAGTCAACGCTTAGAAGTATGAAATACTTCCAATAAGACATTACTAACATATCAAATGTCTGCTTCTTCTTAAGTCAATGTTTTAACATGATATAATTACTATAAATAATCAATAGCCCTAAGTGAATGAATTACATTGAGGGATTATTTTGTATGTCAGCCTTGGCTACTTTTGACTTCTTGTCTGTACAAAATCTGTTCCTAATCGGCCAAGTACATTATTCACAAAAGTTGATATTGAAATCTGCAAACATCAATTTGTTACACTATAATGTTACAGTATTTTTTATATCCTTCAAGTAGGTTCTATCAATAGATCCAGTATCTGTTCCGTGGCCACACCGTCTTCAGAAATTGTTCTTTGCATCAATAAAATAATTGCAGCTACTTATGTCTAGTGTCAGACAAAAAATCAATAGCTGTATCTTGTCAATTTTTTCAGTTATGCAGATATGTTCATTATTTAATATAGTCCATCACATTTTATTTTGTTAATGTGATTCAAATATTAGACCTTCAAAAAGATCATTATTTAGGGAAATAATATTTCTTACAACTTCTCTCCAAGTGTGGTTTTTATATCGCGTGTGAATTGAATCCCCTACAACAGTTTTTTACTCAACATTTTCACATTTAAGTCATTGTTTCAGAACAGTTTGAACTAGTCACATGATATTGTTTCAGAAAAGCACTGAAGGCTTATTTAATCACCCTTATTATTTTATCTGGACTTCCAAAAAAAGAGAGCAGATCAGACTGATCAATATATTCTGTGGGCTATACAAGTTCATATAGCTCACAGATTGTCAGAAAGAGAATGCATAATGACATTTGCACTGATTATAAATAAACTGTACAGTCCCTTCCCAAGGGCAGTACAATGGGTTATAGGCCCTGGAGACCGAGTTAAAGGCCTAATCGCAGCAAGGGCATGTGACAAGGTTTATAGAGCCATAAACTGTGGCACTACTGAAGTGTGATGTCCATAAAGCCATTATACTGTGCAAATATCTTCCAGTAATATATGCAAGGGGATTACCCAGCACATCATTGGTGCAGTTGAATGGGCTGTGAGAAAAGCTAAGGACATCATTTGGAATTTCAGGACCAGCTTATTTGTCTGAATCAGGTATATGAAAAAAGCCAATTTGTTGTGCTTTATAGTCTTGGAGAATAGGTGGCGCTTAAGAGCCATCTGTAAGCCAAAATATTCCATTGGAGTACAGATAGGAGAGACATGAGATGTGAGTAGGAATAGATAGGCTATGGGTGTTGCTTGGCTATTTACCCTCCCATTGATTACCCATGGCTATGCTAGTCCTGATGACCATTCACACCCGCTACCTCTCACACCCCACCCAAAACCTATCTCCTGGGATCACTTCAAGGTAGATTTATCAAGCAGTATGTGAAATGTTGTGTTGTAAAGGTGTGCAACTGTTATTTCTGAGCGGTCTCCTAAGAGGTAGTCACTTAATTGAGGCTGTAAATGTGTTTCTGGTTGATAAAAATGTCTTAAACAAATGATTTTGGTTTTTTTCTGCCAATGTATTTATAAGCAATGAAGACCTGGTAGAAAACAAGCATTGGTAGAGCCAACAGTTTTGGCTTGTGTATAGATATTAAGTATGCAGTTTCCAGGCTCTGCTATCATATGCCCAGGTACTCACATCATTGTTTGCTGTTACTATCTTATGACTAGGTTATTATGGTAGGGTCTGGCCAATGTCTTCCCCATGTCTACACAAACGCGAAAACTGTTATATTTGCCAATGCTTTATTCAGATGCTGTTTGTTCTGTCTATATGTGCTTTGGCCCTGAGGGATTAGATAGGCTGTCAATAAATTATGGATTGTGTAATGCTCTAAGATAATGCCTTCTGTGTGAGTGTTCTGTGCATGACATTAGAGTCAGCTGAATTTGGAGTTGCCTGAGAACTAGATGAGGCTCCTGTATCCTTCCTACCTACCCACTACCAGAAGAATAAAGCGAATTCCTATATTACTCCCATCTCTTGCTTGTCATATTAACTTGGAAGGCCACCTGCAACACTGATTCTAAGTGAATACTATGCTTAGTATGCATGCATTTTTGCGGGTTAAAAGAGAGAGCCATGGGAAAACAATGGGCCTCATTACACGGATGGCGGTAAGGATTTACCGGTACCGGTAAAATACTGGTACCGGTAAATCCTTACCGCCTTACTACGAGGTCCCTTTGCGGGTTGGGGGATTTAACGCCTGCTTTTTGCAGGCGTTAAAAACCAACCCGCAAAGGGACCCAGGGAGCTAATTACGGTACCGCAATTTGCGGCACCGTAATTAGTGCCTTCCCCATTCCCATTGAGCCCTATGGGTCAAAAATGGGAATGGGTAAGGGCAATGGTGGAAGGGGGAATTACCGCCCCGCCAACCTTGGAATGGGGCGGTAATTCCCCTTTCCGCCAAGGCGGTGCCGGTATTTTACCGGCATGAACCATGGCGCTAATAGCGCCATGGTTCACCGCCATCCGTGTAATGTGGCCCAATGACTTTAATCTTCGGTGAGGTCTCTGTGTGGATTTCGATTCCACATAAAAAAAAGCTAAAACACAAATAAAGAAGAAATAAATGTTGGCATACAAATGAAAAGTGTTTAAATATTGATCACCTATACATGAACACAGAATAAAGACAGCAGCGCCCTATTCATCTAATTGAAATGAAATGTAAAATGCAATGCATGTGCATGGCAATTTTTTATAAAATATATCAATAAAGAGGGGAGAGCCTTGAATACCTGATCACCTGAGCATACCACTATCTGACCTTTTATTTCACCATCCTTCACCCCCATCAATTCTAACACTCAATATTCTGGACACTTTATTCTGTGCACTCATTGATTTGCCTTCTCGCCTTTATTTCCATGGTAAGGTAAATTGGAAATTGATCAGATTGTAAAATGCAGGACAGGCAAAGGTTCTGCTACTACATTCTCCACTCCCCTGAAAACCATCACACTCTTGATTGTGCAAATATAATTAAGTCCAGATCTGTATTTCAACTGTACTTTGCTGTTCTGCTTTCACCTTACAGGAAAGTGTACAGTGCATCTCTGGCTGCATTTGCCCTGAAGGATTGGTGTTAAATGATAAAGAAGAGTGTGTGGAAAAATATAACTGCCCATGCTACAGATCGGGTGCAAGTTACAATACAGGAGACACCATCAATGTTGGTTGCAATGCCTGGTATGTTTCTCTCTGCGTCTGTGGCTAACATTTTGACAGTTGTATTATGGTGTATTATGGTGAATGTAAAGCCATGTTTCACAGGCTTTAGCCCATAATGAGAAGATACATGTAAAATCTCGGACCATTGGAAAAGATGGATTACAAATCAGCTCTATCATGGGATAATTGACCTTTGGTTAAGGTGAGGTCCTCAGTTGAAGGTGAGGGCCTCTAATGAGAGCAAAGGTCAATGTACAACGGTGTAGCCACTAGGTCAATAATGGGATCAGAACATTTTGACAGAAGAAAACAACAGTGTCAGCCCCTTCAAGGGGCCATGCAACATGATGCAGCTCCCAACTTCCTGCAAGGCTTACTAACTTAATGACAGATGCAGTAATATGTGTTTTATTCTGTCACAAAAGTAGCTGCGGGTAGAGGGAGGGTGTGTTCTCTTCTTTGTCATCACTCCTCACCTTCCAAACCTGGAGGAAAGTGTAGGAAGATGTCCGGTCCCCCACATATGTGGGTTCTGTCGTGTGCTAGAGCAGGAGCTGTGGGTGGAGGCAGATTGAAGCCTTCACTTCTCTGCCTTAATTTCAGCCTCTGCTTCATACTCTCCTCTGCCCTTGGAGGCATGGACAACAGGAAAAGAAAAGGAAGTGGGACCAGTCTTTTCACTCACTACACCAGCGACTCTTGCTACACCTTAATAAGAGAACAGCCATAACAGTATCCCCACCTTCTCCCCTGTCCAACCACATGAAACAGAGGGGCACAGGTGTTTGTCAAGGAAGCGGAAATGTCTGAGATCAGGTGGGAGGACACCATCTTCATCTTGAGGCAGCATCTCCATTAGAGATGAGAACCTGGTGCATTTTCTTGTAAATATTGAACTCTACATTGTTAACATAGTCCTGGTTTCACATCCAGATTGTTTTAACTTGGTCCAGACAAACGTGAATGTGCACTGCAACAAAGTCTGTGGTTATGAGTTTGATTTAGCTCAAATTGTCGGTTAAAAAAAGGTGAATATGGAGAAGCAGCATGTTCATGAGCAAGGCATTTACAGCTTCTGAAGAAGTCATAAACTTTGTAGTCATTCAAGAACTCCATTATCATGGGAAGCATGTTAGAAAGCAATTTTCTTTGCCAAAACATCACATCAAAGGATGTACTACAGAATGCATTAACCCATTAAAACTCTAGATTAAAGTAAAAACAAATATAAATCTGCACATTAGCCAAACAACTGCTACAAGTATCAGCTCGGCAGCCCACTTCAGCAATGGCACTGTGGTAGATAGCATTTGAAGCATGGTAATCAAGCTCTTCCTTTTTTTATTTTGGCTATTAAGGGGCTCTGAAAGTGCTACCTTTAAGCCAAAACTATTGTAATTTAAATAAGAGCTTTAAAATAAGAGCTTCAAATAGGAGTTGTGAATGAGGGTCTGTAATGCTTTTCAATGGAGATGACATATG
This sequence comes from Ambystoma mexicanum, assembly GCF_040938575.1. Lineage (NCBI taxonomy): Eukaryota > Metazoa > Chordata > Amphibia > Caudata > Ambystomatidae > Ambystoma > Ambystoma mexicanum. Next base: position 894,090,300 of record NC_090934.1, on the reverse strand, counting down.
AGGATGGATACATAGGCTTTTGGTATTGTTTATTTATGTGTCCAGCCATTTAACACCCATTTCTAAGTGAAATCTATATGATTTTCCACCCAATCCCACCATCCCTTCAAAACCACAGCCCTTTTACACACGTTCCCTGCATTTGTGTTGTGTGCTGAATTTGGCAGCCATTCTTACTTCCAAAATGGTGGCCACTATATATTAATATGTTAATGTGAAAAGTAATTTTAGATGTTTTTGATTTAAAAAATATACACTAGCTATACTAGTGCGTTTAAGTTTTCTCATATATTTTTATTTATTGTGCATTAAAAATAAGCAACACACCATTATATATAGGTTGTGTTGCAAAATGTCTCTGAAAATGTCCATGTACTTTCTTGTGGATGTTGGTGAAGTATTTTCTGATGTAAACAGTACCTGATTGGATGTGCAGTATGTTAGTGATGTCAGTATGATGTGATTGGGTCTAGAATAGGTAGCCATTTTCTTTCACTGAATCCTGGTTTGCAGCAGAGCAGGGCACTGTTATCACAGCTAAGGTGTCAATGCTATTTTATTATTAAACTCAAAAGCATTCAATGAGAATTGTTCAATCCATAACACATGGAGTATGGGGACCTTGCAGCTCCACAAAACTGAAGGAAGAGTATGGGCCTAGAAATGGCCCTTGTATAGCTATTTGCTGCCCCATAACTGCACCAGATAGCCTCAGTGACACAGAAAACATCATGGAATACCCCATTAGCTCGGAAAATTCTTAGCATATGCTGGAACTTTTTTGAATCACGAGTTGTTATCTAGGAGTGGATTAACTGCCATCTGGCGGATGTATAACTAGCTTTGTGCCCCTTCAACCATACCCGAAATAGCATGTTTTTAACTTGTTTGAGGTAACCTGAAGGTTGATTCGCCATATCATGCTTAGTATATCTCAGTGTGGCTCGCACAACTCTTTTCTTGGCCGCAATAATAGCATTGTATGGGGCTCCGGGTTTGGCTGTAACAATGCGCTTGGCAAGTTGCTTAATCCCCTGAGGCCAGTAATGATCCATTAAATGTCTCAGGTCCCACTGACACCTCTCTAGAACAAGATCTATCGGTAAGTCACCCCTGGTCAATGGCAGGTTAAAACAAGCAATATTATGGGTAGACCAAAGTAGTCTATTGCCTGACAAGTTGACCTGCGGATTGGCCTTGAGATGGTCAGCATGTTTGATGTTAATCATATTGCACTGCATCAGCATGACATGGTTGCTCACATTGACCACCTGTGTGCACAACTGGGGCACAAAGGCTCTGATAGTCTCATTTACGAAGATGAAATCAATCCTGCTACGGCTGATTCCATTAGACCAAGTGAAATTTACTGCGGGGGGTCTCACTAACAAGGGAGTTAGGTCAAAGACTGACATGAGTTCACCCCATTCCCTAGCATGTTTCTTTGTACCTAGACGCCCTTGGGCCATGGCTGAGGATGTAGACTCAGCTAGACAATCAACATTGAAGTCTCCCGTAATGATAATGCCCCCCCTTCACTTGTCCCAGCCAGGCATGCAAGAGGTCATATACATTGTCCATTAGATTAGTCATTTTTGTCCCCCACCGGGGTGGTCATATAACGTAACCACCAGGGTACCCCCATTACTAGCAAGCAGATCAGGTATAGAAACATCCAAAACAGTTCTCCTCCTCCCTAGTGGCCTGAAAGGGGATCAGGAGCAAGTAAAGCGGACAACAATGTATAGTCCCCCTTTAGGGCGGGCCGATAATGTAGAATGGGAGAGGCGAAAGAACAAAGAATGGCCGTCTAAGGAGAAGGGGGGATTGAGCCATGTTTCCTTAAGGCAGAAAATGTGAACAGAAGATAGTTCTTTCACACCCAGGGGATTAGCGAGAAAAGAGCGATGGCCCCGTGAATTCCAAGAAAGTAAGGTAAATGGTACTGGTTCACTCACCAGTAATCAGGCCGTCATGAACACATGTGACCACTTGCTGCTTAATCTACCCTTATGGTGGGAAATCCCTTAGCCAATGGTATTCCGGGGCCTGGGTCATAGGGGCCACTGTTTGAACCCCTGTCAACAGAGGCCTGCAATGCTTTCGGGAAAAAGGAGAAAATGTCAAAGCCTGCATCATAAAATAAATTTGCATTTTTACAATCACAGTCAGCGATCAAAGTGGAAGAAATGTTCAAAAGTGCCCAGTTAGTAGCACTATGATAAAGTAGAAATTGAAGGCTCACTATGTCCTCTGAAATGAGTCAGTGGAGGTCTGGAATGAGGTGGAACAACTGAAGTGACTAAGATCGGTTTAAAAATGGACTAACTACAGATGGATCCATTTCCACAATCTCGATGAATTTAGAGTGCTCCCGTTTCCTAACGGTTTCCAAAGAAGTTATCCGTGCCATAGGGATCTGAATCCCAGACTCCACAAAGGATTGCTAGTCTCTCCTGAGGGGGTTAGCTCAGCCCTCAGCTAGCCCTTCCGGATGGTGGTTACACGTGGTAGGTCCCAGATTGGAGGTGATAGTAGAGTGGCCAGTATAGTACCCCTCCCTGATGAAGTGGTCCACAGAGACGGGCACTTTTGGGGGACTGATGTTATCTGGCGAAGGATTCTGTGCCGCTATAGGAACAGAAGTGGGGGGCCTTCTTTTCGAAGGACCGTACAGTGTCACTTGACAAGTGGCTCCATCCGAGAAAGTGTTTACTGCCACATATTTGCCCAAAGGCGATTGAAGCCACCTGAGTGTTCATCAATTTATGTGAAGGAGGCTCGGCAGCTAGCATAGCCTGGGTCACCCCAAGAAGAGGTGGGGACCCTCCACCGGACTTTGTCCTATGCCTCTTTTTCTTCCTTGGGGAGACTCCCAGGTCAGCAAGGAGGGACCGCTCCACATCAATAGCCTCCAGTACTTGTCTGTGTGATTGGGCTGTTACTCTTCTTCATGTCCAACAGCAGCGAGCTGAGCCACCATACATTTGATTGAGGAATTATCCTCACATAGTTTAGAGCAGAGTAGAAATAGAGCATCAAGTTTGGCTAAAATCAGCTGCAAAGGGGCGGATTCTGCGATCACCAGTGTCTCCCCCAGAGGACACTTGGGACTAACCTCTTGGGCAAATTCAGAATCTCCCCTTCAGTATCGGAGTAATATAAACATTCCAATAAGACTAACTGCTCCAGATTAGGGGTGCCAGAAAGATTAGATATCCCCGAGTTTATTCGACTGCAGTCATGTGGAGTTAAGGAAGTACGTTTCAGATTTAAGCAATGCTTCAAGAGGGATTGGTTGTTATCAATCAGGAAGGAGCTTTGTAATAATTTGACCGGATGGACCTTACATTGCAATTGCATTAGATTTGAACTTAACTCAGTATGATTTGTGACTTTTGGGAGGATTTTACAGAAGAATGTGGTCATTTTCTTTTGTGCAGAGGACAGTGTTTTTTTCCCAGATTTTATTTTGAAAATAGTTTGCTTAGCAACTTCTATATTATTTAGCACACTGGGGCTGCGTGCCTGCTTTGCAGCTAGGGTAAATATCTTGAGTGGAACTGGTTTAGAGGTATTACCTTTTCCCATAATTTATACAGCCCAAACCACCAATAATAAACAGTGCGCTGGCTCAAGTGGCCCGGAGTGCATCCTGTCAGGCAAATGTAGTCACCAGAGGCCACCACAATACAGAAGATCCCTTCAGCCTTTTCTTGGAAATAGTCTCATTGGGTTCTCTTATGGCTCAACAGCTCGTGCCACAAACCCCAACAGCTGCGGGAAACACTGTAGTAACTCTGCTGTGACACGAAAGTAAATCCAGCTGCTAGGAGGAGAGCTGGGGCGGTAGGGAGGGGGGAAGAAAACAATCACGGCCCCTTCGCCACCCTTAGCCTGAACTGATGTGCCCCCCCATGTTATCCTAGCGTTAGTCACTAGCTATCAAACCCAGGGCCGCTGATAACAATAGACTCCCTGCTTGCACCGTAGTCGTGGATGGGGGAGAGCAGGGAGAGTCTGCCTCCAGAGGGTAATTAATCCTTTATCATCCAGAAAAGCACCTCCTGTTTACAATTAAGGTTAACACCCATGTAGAACCAATGCATTTCTGAGTTGGGATACATATTTCTGTGCCATACTGTACTATTAATTATTAATTGCCAATTTGCATATGGGTGCATCTACTGTTTTGCTTCTGATCCTGATTCGGATAATCTTTCTGGAGTTTCCAAGCTGCACTTCGCAGTTTTACTATTTGAACAGAAAGCCTTCCTAACAAGAGAACACCTGATATACCCCGATAGCGTGAATTACATTTACACTACTTTTCACACTAAATCTGGGTGATAGCTACTTGGATAGAAGTTTCATCATTTCTTACCACACACTGGAGAAAAGGATGACATGGTACTGCTATGCTTTTAAAGGTGATTTGTGGTTCACTTTTGTCTGTTTAACACCTAATTTCAAGAAGTTCAAAGGCGTCTGTAGATCTGAGTGCGTGTAATGAGTTCGCTCTATAGACTTTAGATTTTTTAAATCTACCTCAAATTACATTTATTTATGAGGCGACGAGGAAGTGTAAAAAATGTTAAATGCTAATTAATATGATAATATGTGGGTATTTTCAGGTCTCATAGGAGGAGTCATGGGGATCCCTTATTTTATTTTTAATTATCAATGCACAACAATTTGACAGAAATCAAACTGCAGCCCTTGATGGCCCACCACTGCAGATTCACAGTATCAGTGCTGCCATTTAAAATACTTTCCTTTGCTAAGTGCAGTAGTATTTTCTTTGTGTGTTCCCATGTAGGAAAGAAATGTGCATCGTCATATAGATGCAGGCACATAAACCTGCACTGATTATGTATGCACATATTTACATGCCTGTCTGTGAAGCATATGCAATATATACAGTTGTTTGCCACATAGCTTTTGATTAAATGTATCACTCGCTGTGTAATACGGTGCAAATCTTACTTCTTGTTATTGGAATGTATCATCATTGCAGAGGCAACAACAATCATGGCGCCTCTTCTCCCCTCCCCTCTACCGCCCAGAGAGAGAAATAGAGAGAGTAGTGTATTTGGGTGACATCAGACAAGCCTTCACTTTGCCACTTTGAAACGCTGACAGGGCCGACTCAGCCTGTCATCTTTCGAAGCTCACTAAAGTGAGCGCCAATAAAAGGAGTACTATGTTATAATGTGAGGAATGCAGAATGAAGGCTATGCAAAGTCCAATGTATTTATATAGCACAGTGGGGGCAGTTACTTTTCATAAGATCAAGCACTTCCATAGCCTGACGAAGTTCATTAGGAAACTGAAACCCCCCCAGTTCTCCGGCAAGCCGCTAAAGCTCAACGTTGCTTCAGTGCCATGCCTTGGAACAGGAGGAAAGTGCTAGTGGACGTTTCTTATTTGCAATGACATGCTTTTCATATAATGATTTTCTGGAGTCTCAACTTAATATCACAAACTCTTTCAAATTCGTTTCCAACCAGGAACGATTCTCATCCTGGTATTAAGTACCGAAAAGGTACTTAAAAGGGTTAAAGGTATGCGCCACTTTCAGAATACATGTGGCGGTTGCTAGGATGGGTTGGAAACCAACCTAGCAACTGTCAAATTCGTAACCTGGATTTTTTGAAGGGTGTTCTTGTGGCACTCCTCCAGTTTAATATGTGTGCTAAAATACCACACATATACGGTACCATTTTGGTGAGGTTAGATTGCAGGAGTGCCACAAGAAGCCTTGTTTGGTGTATATGAAAGTGTTCATATACACCCGTGTGGTGTATATGAACACTTTCATATACACCAAAGCAAGCAGCTTCAACGTTGTAGTCTGCAACATTGAAGCTGTTTACTTTGGTGTAAATGAATGAAGACTTTAATTTACACCAAAGTGTTCATATACACCGCACGTGTTTATATGAACACTTTAATTTACACCAAAGCAAGCAGCTTCAACGTTGTAGTCTGCAACGTTGAAGGTGCTTACTTTGGTGTAAATGAATGAACGCTTTCATTTACACAGGTGCATATGAACACTTTCCTGTACACCAAAGTAAGCAGCTTCAAAGTTGAAGCTGCTTACTTTGGTGTATAGGAAAGAGTTCATATACACCTGTGTCCTCTGCAGCATTTTTGTAAAATAACGAATATGTCGTTATTTTACAAAAATGCTGCTAAGATTTCAGGATTGCGCCCGAAATAACTAAAATAGGTGCAATCCTGAAGGTGCACTGTCGTGCACTACTAGGACTCCTCCATAAACCCGCTGTGTGGAAAAGGGCGCTGCTGTTTGGAGCTGTTTGGCTGGTCGGCTGGACACCCAAAAAACCTCCGAGACGCATCGACCTGCAATCAACCGTGAGTACCCATAAAGGGAAATAGGTGGGTTAGACCCTGTAAGCTTGATTGCGGGAGGAAAATTCAAACTAAATAATGTTTACGACCGTTCACACAACCTGTTAATCGCCCAAACCCACTCGCCATTATTGGCTCTGAAATCTGGGATAGGGAGACTGTTGGGGCTCGACCCCTTTGATCCCGCCCACTGACAATTTGCTATTGTTTTGCCTTGGAACTTGGCCTTTGATCTTGGAACTTGGTAAAGGGAGACTGTTGGGGCTAGACCCCTTTGATCCCGTCTATCGACACTTTTGACATAACTAATATACAAAGGTTGCAAAGGCAACATAATTCACAAAAGGGGCAAATCAAACCTGACATAATTGTTTACCAACTGGTGAGCGCCCTGCAAACGAACTGGAGAAACAGTAACCGAAACTGGAAAGTTACACAATAACTAAAGCACGAATGGTCTGAAATTTCAACCTCATTGGAAGGTTTCACACCGATGTGCAATCACAACGGATACATGACCCCCCAACAGTCGAAGGTAGACCTAATACTGGCTGATACACAAGGGGATCACCAACTAACAAAGGAGTTTATCGAGGATACTACGCTACTCCATTACAGCAAGGCTGCTCAAGCTGTGCAAATCACGAATCCGATTACCAAAATTAAAGACGTCAATCAGGGGGGAATACCCCTGCCATTTACGATAGAGGTGAAGATCGGCAAGCGAACGGGCTTGAGCCTGCCACTGGAGGACACACAAGAAAAACCAGTGAATGAATTTTATTTTAAAATGTGTTTATTGGCATTTATGTTTAAAAGCGTTTTACATTATTACTGGTCAGGTCCTTTATTCAGGATACCTGACAGACTTATTGCAGTTATGCCTTGTTTATAAAACAAAATAACAACATTCATACAACAAACTTAACATTAACTGTCTCCTTACAATGGGCGCATGATGGTTGGTATTGTCGGGGAGGGCGAGTGTACTTTCCACAGGGGAGCGGGAGGAGTCCATTCTGGAGTAGTTCAGGGTTTGGGGGGTCTGGTGCTTAGTGTTCTATGCCTTCATGTATATCAGTGGAATAAACATTTGCGTCGTTCAGGGAGGTTTATCATCAGAGGATCGGAACAGTTTAGATAAGGTGTCTTTCCATGCCTCTAATGCCATGCTTGAGTCTTCAGTGGATCTAGTTACACTGTCCTCCCAGGCTCTGGTTTCGGCGTTCGCCCATCTTTCCAGTTCTTTGCGCCATACTTTGTGGCTTGGTCCTGTGGGCTTTTTCCAGGCCATGGCGATAGTTCTTTTGGCCGTTATGCACAGCAAGTCCATTAATTTTACAGTGTGTTTGAGTTTGGCTAGCCTAGGGTAGCTGCCTAGGAGGCACTCAGCTGGAGTCCATTTGTATCTTGTGACTTCTGCTTCTTCGCAGGTGTGTTTTACTTTCGACCAGAGGTTCTGTGCCTTGGTGCAGTTCCACAACATGTGAATCAAGTCTGCCCCATCTGTCCCGCACCAGGTGCATTGTGTCTCAGCGGTTCTGCTGAACTTCGCTATCTTACTCGGGATCAAGTAGGTGCGGTATAATACATTGATTTGTATTGATCGAAATCTCTGGTTCCTGGAGACCTCTTTTGGGAAGGACAGTGCTCTGAGCCATTCACTTTCTGTCATTTCGTGTCCCATGTCCGTTTTCCAGCGGGTCTTTAGTGCAGCACTGCGAGGGTTAGGAGTGTCCCTTAGAAGACTATATATTTGAGATATCGCTTTTCCTCCTTCGTTCAAGTTGTACATCAGTGTTACGAAGGGGTCCTCTTCGGGCTCTTCTGGCCAGGTGGTCCATCTCGTGCGGGCTATGCTGCGGATCTTTTGATACCACAGGAATTGACCGGCCTGGATATCTTCTACCGCCTGCAGCTCAGGGAATTCTCTGAATGTACCGTCGGTGTATAAGTCACCCCAAGTATATATCCCTTTCTTTTCCCATAGCCTGATGTTGTATAGGTTGGTATCTGTTTTATCAAGCCCTGAGATGATTGGTACTTCTCGGGAGTATGGGTGTTTCAGGCGCAAGACCATTATGGTTCTGTGCCATATCTTCTTGCCTAGGGTCGCCAGTAATGGTGGTCTATGTATTAGTCTCTGTGGGGCCCAAAGCCATTCTTTCAGCTGGATCGGGGCAATCATGGCCTGTAGCAGGGGGGTCTCGGATGTGGCATCATCCGCCAGCCATTTGGACACATGGCTCAGTTGGGCTGCCAGATAGTACTTTTCTAAATTTGGTAGTTGGATGCCACCTTGATCGTATGGTAGGACTAGCGTGGATAGGGCTACGCGGTGTCTGCCCTTTCCCCATAGAAATTCCTTGATTATTGTGTCAAGAAGTTGGAAAAAGGGTTTTGTGATATAGAAGTGGACATTTTGGAATCCATACAGGAATCTGGGGAGAATAATCATCTTGGCTATCGAGGCCCTCCCTAGCATGGATAATGGAAGCTTCCCCCAGAATCTTATGGATTTGCGTAGTGCGGGTACTGTAGCCTTCGTATTGTGTATGTGCATTAACTCTGGGGTGTGCATTATTTGGATCCCTAGGTAACGGAAGGAGGTCGTCTGCCATTTGACGCCCACCTTGGGGAGATCTTCACTGCTTCTGTTTTTCAGTCCTGCCAGAGGGAACAAGCAGGATTTAGTTTTGCTAAACTTAAATGCCAGAGTATTTGGCGAAATTGTCGAGGACTTCCAGTATTGTCGGCACATTTAGATGGGGATTGTTAACATATATTAGAACATCATCAGCATATAATGAGATGATATGGTCGATTCCTGCCAACCTGATCCCTGCATCGAAAAATTGCTGTCTGAAATAAATTGCTATAGGTTCCAATCCTAAAACATAGAGCATGGGGGAGAGTGGGCAGCCCTGCCTAGTACCCCTCTGAATGTCCCATGCTTCAGACACGTATTTCCCAGATTTCAGCCTGGCCTTAGGTTTGTTATACAGGATCTTGACCCATCTGATGAATCCCTGGCCGATTCCGAATCCCTCCAGGACTGCTATTAGCCACTCCCAGTATATGCAGTCGAAAGCCTTAATGGCGTCTAAGGATAGTAGTGCTAGTTGTTCATCGCATGTGTCAGTCTGGGTTATGATATGTTGGAGCCTGCGCAAATTTAGGGATGTGTTGCGGCCGGGTATGAAGCCGTTTTGGTCTGTGTGTACTATTTCTCCTATCACTTTGGATAGTCGTTTTGCTAGGATCGTCGCTAATATTTTAACGTCGTAGTTAAGCATGGCGAGCGGGCGATAAGAGTCGCCTTTGTCGGGAGGCCTATCGGGCTTGAGCATTGGGATCACTAGGGTCTCTCTCATACTGCCTGGAAGGACACCTCTTTCGTATGCCTCTGAAAAGTCTTGGTGTAGTAGTGGCGTTAGGGAGGTTTCGAATGCTTTATAGAACTCAGGGGGGAGCCCATCACTTCCCGGGGTTTTACACTTGGCTAGGGACCGAATAGCGTCTGTTATGTCTTCTAGTGTGATATCGGAGTCCAAGGTGTCGGATTGTGCTGCCGATAGCTTAGGTAGTCCTATCTCCTCCAGTGTATCCGCAATTTGTTCTGGTGGGATCTTGTCCGCATGGGAGTATAGATCTGCGTAGTAAAGTTTAAAAGTGTCGTTGATACTCCGCTGGGTTCTGTGCTCTGTGTCGTGTTTGTCCCTTAATATTGTGGTTATCTGTCTGGGGTGTTCTCGTTTACACAGCCAGGCCAATAACCGCCCCGGTTTATCTGCTTCTGCGTGTGTTCTGTCAGTCCTGGTGCTAAAATCACATTTGGGTAGTCTATTCCACGCGCCGGAGCAGGCATCTCTAAGGGTTCTAAGGTCGTCTTCCCTCCCGGAGGTTTCTATTGGGGTGGCCTCCAGTTTCTGGATCTCGCCTTCTCTCTGTTCAAGTTCAGCTCTTAGTGTTTTTCTGATGCCTCCCGCTTTCGCAATAGCTTCCCCTCGGGTGACTACTTTTAAGGCTTCCCAAACCATGCTGATGTGTTCTACGCTACCTGAATTTTCTATTGTGTAATTCTCTATGGATTCTTGCAATTCCGCCCTGAAGGCTGGGGATGGGTGGTCTGGGACTGTTGTGATGCCAGTCCATCAGAAGTGGGGAATGGTCAGAGATAGACCTCCCCAAATATTGCATGCCCCCTACTTGTGGCAGGTGCTCCTTGCTTATGAAAAGGTAGTCCAGCCTAGTGTGGAGTTTGTGGGGGGATGAGTAGTATGAATAGGCTCTCTCGTCTGGATGTAATTCTCGCCATGCATCTGTCAGGTCTAGTTCCTTGACCAGGGTGGCTAGGGACATGGTGGCTGTGGAGGGACCCTTCGCTGGAGGCCAGGACCTGTCCAGCGCAGTATCGTGGACACAATTGAAATCTCCTCCCCACAGGAAAAAGCCCTCTCTAAATTGCACCATCTTGGCACTCAGTGTTTTCAAATGGGCAGGGATGTTATTGTTGGGGAAATATGAGTTTACTATGCAAATCTCCCTTTGCTCGAAAGTGCCCCATATTATTAGGTTTCTGCCCTCTGGGTCTTTTTCCATATTAGTCAAGTGGAATGGCACTTGGGGGTTGATCCAGGTGTAAACCCCTCTGGCGTATTTGGAGTAGGGTGCTCCGAAACCCTGTCCCCCCCAGTGTTCCTTCAGTTTTGCATTGGCTTCTGTGGTGCAGTGTGTTTCCTGCAGTAGGGCAATGTCCACTTTTTTCCTGCGTAAGTAGGATTTAATCCTATTTCTACGAAGATAAGTGCCCAGGCCCCTCACATTCCAAGTTAATATCTTAATGTGCACCGCCATCCTGGTATCGGTGGAGGGTTCAGGAGACGCTCGCTTCCCCCCGAAGTGCTTGTGGTCTCGTCTAGGGCCCCAGGGTCCTCGCCAACTTGTGGATTCCAGCCCTCCTCGACCGCTGTTCCAGCCCGCCAGATCTCTGGTTGCATTTTACTGCATGGAGATTTACTAACTGTTTTAACTATCGTTCGAAAAACCAGTGAATGGAGGGAGAAACCTGGACACGGATTATCACACAATCCATCTCATAGACAACACGATCGAGATTGAGCAATTATTTCAGACTCAGGAAAGCAATGTCGATGCAAGGGAAAGGAAGGGAGCCTCTTCACCCAAGATAATTGAAGTACCTGATACAAACAAACAAGAGACAGAACCAACAAGGAAGGACGATTACTCAAAGGAAGGTACATTAGGCAACCCATCAATTGCATCAGAAGTAAGGCTAAACGACCCAGCAAAAACACATTCAAGGAAAGGGAATTAAATCAACTACCTGAAGAGAACCCAAGGACGGAACCAAATGCCTTAGGTAAACAGCCTGATAAAGCCATAAATGGAACCCAGAATGCAACAAATGGCAGAACAACAACTCCCAAATCAATTAGAATGGACTTTATCAGATACTCGGACTTAGAAAAAAAAATATGGAAACCTCGAACATTATCCTCAGGAGACGCCCAAGACAGAAATAATAATTTCTTCGGAAAACAATCTCTACTAAATTGGGGTAGGGGAACCGTCAATCATACACCTAAAAAAAAGCCCCTTAAAAACATCACGCTAAACGAAATCCCTGATGCGCTATTGTTGGAAAACTCAGCCTTAATGGACAAAGACCCTCTGACCACAGAGACGGCAACACAAACTAAGGAAGGGGAAAAGAAAAGTCAGTCAAACCAAACAGATATTTGGCAGGAGCCTGACTCGACAAAGCCACAATCGCCAATAGAACCCCCTCAAACACTGGAAGAGCCAGACCTCAAGCCCGGGCCAACGGGAGAAAAATTAGAAAAGACCATTTTCTGATGATCACCACAATGGCAGCAATATTGGCCCCTTACATGAAACTACACGAAGATGCCACGGACACCTTAAAAGATCATACTTCTTTGTTAGCAATGATACACTCGAAGACAATCTTTATTGAAGGATTTATAACGGCCATACAAAAGAACATGCAAAACGTTGAGCAAAGAATCTCCGATATGTTGCATACCATATTGGAACCTATAATGAAAGAGAGGGAAAACCGGTGGAGAAACTCCATAAGAGACTCACTAGGAGGTCTGGACTTTTCTGCAATACAACTGAAGGAACTAGTGAAAGAACAACCACAAATGCAGAAAAATTCCAGGGAAAATCAATCGGAAGAGTGTCCTCAAAAAGCTATCAAAGAGAAGAATTCAGAAGGGCCAAAAAATTCTACCGAGGAACCAACAACAGTTTTGATGGTAGGACGAAGTAACGTAGCCCTGTCGCCGACGGTGAATGGCAGCAGACGAAAAAACGAAGACAGTGATCCAATGTCAAATATCTTCAAAACTCCTCCATCGAACGAAGTACAAGACAGAGAGTCACCGAATAATGATCCACAGGAAAACACAAAACAAAACACAAAGATAGGCCAACAAACACAACAAACAACCGCGGACAACCAGAAAGGGAAAACGAAACACCCAAGGTTGACAATCAGAACTCGAAACTGCGTGAAATCTTCAAAAAAAAGAACGCTAACCAGCAGGTGGTGAACGCCTTGGTCCGGTCAAAGGTGAAAACCTCCATTAGCGAACAGAAATTTAGACCTACGCAAACAGTACAGGTAGTTAAAAAAATGAAAAACCAACCCCCCCAGAGATCACGGAAATCAAACAAAAGTAAAACATTTTTCAAATGTTTGACTGTGCCAAAGGGAATAGCTACAATTACAGCCAATCAAAATACCTGCAGCCTGAAAAGGGCTGACACGCAGGTAAAAACGAGTCAAGAGGACGAAGAGGCAGCAACAATCGAAGATTCAGAGTTGGAGCTAATGGACTTCTCCACATACTCCATCTCGGATGAAAATGATTCGACCTCGAGTGACTCAGAAGAAGATGAACCCGAACAAACAAATGAGGAGCTAGCAGAGACAGAACAATCAGAAAAACCTAAATCAAAAATATTGCAGGAAGGAAACGGAACAAATGAGCAGAACTCAAACAAATCTGTAGTACCAAAAAAGAAAAATAGTATAATGGAGACCGGACTCGTAAATAAACTAGTCTGCAACAATACAGAGGGCGGACAAAAGAAAAAACTATAAACAGCCGCAATAGGAGGCTCAAGCACTACAACAAAAATTTCAACATTGAAGCCGGAAAGCCAAAACAAAAATAGTGTACCGCTTAGACTGAAGATTAAGGATTACAACACAGAAGAAAGCGATCACAACATGGGAAACAAAAAATTTGTGATAAACCCCCTGAGATTATCAACACAAAGGCTAAACCCTGAAAAGAAGGGCAGAGGACTCCTCCTGGAAAGACTAGCACATACAAATGACAGACTTATTCTAAACAGGGCCAATGTGCTAAGATTGTTCCAGCACATACCAACACTGAGACTAATTAGTTCCAGTGACATATCCCTGATTGAATTTCCCGATAAAACGTATATGGACAGAATACAGGTTTCAACTTGCTCACAAACTATCCACCAGTTATTACTATCAGAAGAGAGGTCCATATGGAGCATGGGATTTAAAATAACTGAAAATAATAACAAAGAAGTTGAACCGGACGTACTCGAACAAGAAATTCTTTCAAAGAAAGCCCGATTTCAAGAGGCGTACAACATGCACAAAAAAGCCATGAAACAATCCCAAGTAACTCAACCCCAGGAGGGAGAACAGGAGAGATGGGAATGGATGGCAAATTTAGCAGCTGGAAAAATGAAAACCCTATAGTGCCGAATAGAAAGCCGAAAGGCAACCTGGACCCTTATTACATGGAATACAAGGGGATTCAACCACCTTCTAACAAAAAATGAATTTGAAAAAAAACATGCCAGACATATTTTGTTTTCAAGAAACTTGGTTGAGAGAAACTCCCCTGATGGAAGGCTATTCAGTAAATATAAATCCGGCAAAGAAAGGGGGAAAAGGAAGACCAATGGCGGGTTTGCTGATAGCAATAAAAGATGAACTAAATTGGAACGTGATGCATTCATTGAATTTGTCACCATACATTCAAGTCCTAGTTGTGGAAATACCTGTGGGTCCAGTCGATCATCATTCACAGCATTTATTGCTGATGAACATATACTGGATGCCGGGAGCTAAAGCAAATAAATCACTCCCGAAAGAAGTTGCAACCGCAATCGATGACCTGAAAACCAAATGGAACGACCCTTGGATTGTATTGTTGGGAGATCTAAACTGCACTTGTCTTGACGAAACAACAACGCACTTCAAGATCCACCTAAAATGGCGACAAGGAAACAAAAAAGAGGAGTCAACTGGAGATCCACCCTTCAATCTAGGGATTGTACAATTTTAAATGGAATCACGCCAGGCGACATCCCGGGGAAACCGACATGGCGAGGCCAGAAATCGGAAGCCACCCTAGACTACGTAACAATTTCATATAACTTGTAAGAATGTATCCAAAAACTTGAGGTACAAATCACGCAGTCAAGTGACCACAACCCGGTCAAACTTACATGTTTAAGTCTTTCCGTGAAAAAGGAAATTTTCCCATTCAATCTGGAAATCAATTCAGGGAGAAACAGACTAAGAATTAATTCAGCGAAACTCCCAACGTTGAACGGAAATCTGTCAACAATGATAAACAAATGACAGTCGCAGGCAGTCCTGCAGGTCATTGATTATGTCCCATTGCTAAAAAAGATTCAAATCACAAGCAAGCCGGGAAGTGCAAAACCAACAATGTCACACCGGCACGTATATGACCGAGCCGTGGTAGAGAAGAAAAGGACCCTGACGAAACATATAAAACACCTAAAGCACTTAAACGAGACGAATAAAATTGTGGAAACACGGAAATTAAAACAAGCGTTTCATGATTGGATAAAGATGCACAAGAAATCAATGCAAAACCACGACTCGCAGGCTATGATAAACACGATATGCAAGAGAACACTGCAGAGACGTGGGCCTTGATAAACAGTAAGGAGGCGCTTCAAGACGCTTTAACATCCAACCCAGTCCCAGGGAAACAATGGAAAGCACATTTTAAACAAAGACAACCAAAATCCCAACCTCTAACAAACAAATGGATTCCAATGAGAATGGATGAAAGTTTACTGGACATAGACAGTTCGACCTTAGAAGAACTCATCAGAAAATTGAAGAATTCAAGAGCACCGGGACCCGATGGGTTGACGAATGAAGGACTGAAAAAGGACCCAGTGGAATGGGCAAAAATCTTGCACCAGCTGTTCAAATACATCTTGCAATCAGGAAAATACCAGACTCATGGAAGATGAGTGTCGTGGTGCCAATTTTCAAAAAGGGCCTAAGAACTGATCCAGAAAATTATAGGCCAATCGCCCTATTGGACGTGGCAGGGAAAATCTTCACCACCATATTACTAAAATTCTTGACCAAATGGGCAACGCAAACTGGCCACAAAGACAAATGGCAATCAGGTTTCATAAAGGGACAAGGCGCCCCATTAAACATCTTCATCTTAAACCTATTAAAAGCGCAAACCCTTAGAAATAAAGAGGCAACATTCTATATGGCCTTTTTATAGATCTATTCAAGGCTTTTGATACAGCAGCTAGAGAGAGGATGTGGAGAAAATAAAAAAAAATGGAACTGCCGGAAGTTCTCCTTTACAACATAAAGGAGCTACATACAAACACTTCTATCAAGGTGAGGCTAAACAAAGCTGGCCTCCTGTCTGAGATAATTTTCATGACAATCGGGCTTAAACAAGGCTGCCCCCTGGCTCCGGAACTATACAATCTGTATTCCTCAGACATGGAAGATGCCTTTGTGGATTCAAGAATGTTTCCGGCAAAACTTGCTAATGTACCAATTGGAAGACTAATTTACGCAGACGATATAGTCCTAATTGATCAGACTCCAATATGACTTCAACATCAATTAAGAGCCTTAGAGTCATATGTAGCAAAAAACAAAATGACTATCAACCCGGAAAAATCCAGGATTCTGACTTTCTCCAACACTAAAAAGGGGAAAAATACAAAACACGCTCAATGGTACCTAAACAACAAAAAGATAACGGAAGTGTGTAATATTACGTACCTGGGAGTCTGCATCAACACTGACAGAAACAAAGCCCCAAGACGTCAATATCTGAGAAATAAACTCAGAAATTTGACAGGCCAAACAAAGATCCTATTGGCGCGATTCTGTCGATTCTCCTTGAAACCCCTGATAGACTTTTATCGAGCAAAAGTGGTGGCAATCCTCACCTATGGATTGCAAACCTCACTTCTCTTGGACGCCAATATATGGTCCCGCCTAGAAGGCAAATTCTGCAGAACAACCTTGGGACTGCCAAAATCTTTCCCAATGCAAATAATTTGAAGAGAACTGGCATTATCCTCTCTGAAAGTCATCGCAGAGTGGAAGATCATGTCTTTCTTCAGGAAATGCCTCGAACCATCAACAAAGGGGGGATTTGCAGCAATAAAAAAGGCAATGGTTGAGAGGTCGGAACCAATACTAGCTGAATGGTCCAAGACATGTCAGATAATCCTCCTTAACCTGAACGAAACAGAAGAGTCTCTACTAACCAATCCAGATCAAGTGAAAAAAAAATGTACACCAGAGATTGGATTGCAACATTGGAAGACCTTTATAAATATAAAGGCTATGAAGATTTCTGGGCAGTTCCGCGAAAACTAAACAGGCTACCGAAATACCTAACACTATTCCCTAATTGGTTTTTGAGAATGGGCATTTTAAAACTACGCCACAACCTTTGGCCAAGTAGAACAAACAATTACAGAAAGAGAGGAAAAGAAGAACCAAAGGAATGTAGATTATGCAAAAATGAAAAGACGGTGGAAACCCTGAAACACCTGCTACTGGAATGACCAACCTTGAGAGGGGAAAGACAGACCTATTTTGGTCACATCTGGCAGGATTATAGATTTAAGAAAATTGATCTCTGGTGGTCAAACCTGCTGCAAGGAGACAAGATTTCAAACAACCTTGCAGTAATGAAATTTATGTTGGTTATCTTCAAGAAAATCGAGGTAGAAGATTCAAACCTAGGATGACGACAAGGCTTTGAAGCATAGCGGACTCACTCAGTTACAAGCATCATGTAATGTAAAATAATAGAAAGAGAAAACAAACCACGCTGGCCCTTGTACAAATTTCTATTAACATTGCAGCATATTTTTAGAATTATAGATCTTAAGTGTAAATTTTGTTGTTTCCTTTTTATAGTGTTTTTTATTTTGGTTTCTTATTTCTTATTGCTAGATTCTTTTTATGACATTACTTTTCTTCTTATTAATTGATTAATTAATGGTTTTATTGATTTTTGTTCACCTGAGTTCTCCTTTTTTTCTTTTATTTTCTTCTTTTCTTGGAAAAATAGCCATAGGTTTTCCTTTTTGTGTAAACCAAAGAGCTAATAAAAAAAATTAAAAAATAAAAACTACGAGGACTCCCAGGCCCACTTGAGAATAGTGGTGGAGCCTGGGAATCCTCATTTGGCGCAGTGAATCGTGCTCTTTAGCACTTTCACTGTGCCAAGTTATGAATCAGGCTTAATCATGATTTATGGAAAGCAATTGCACCGAGATTTAAAAACACATCATTAACCAACAGTAAATGTGAACGGGCACGTTCAGCATGCTGGGTGCAGGCCAGCTCATTCCAAAATCACATTATTTAGTAAGTGGGAGGGTGATGATGGAAATTTCGCCATTTGCATAAAAAATGTCAAACACAATGGGGGGTCATTCTGAGGTTGGAGGTAAGGTAAAAACGATGCCGGTAATGGATTACTGGCATCGCTTAACGCTAAGGGCTATTCTGACCAACCAGACCGCTATTTACGGCATCGTACTTTACGATGCCGTAAATAGCGGTCCAGGTGCGCGCGCGTGAGACACAACATGCCGGCATTACCGGCATGCCGTAAACCGGAGCTGATCACAAGCCATGCGGACATGCAAATAATGGCCTACTGAAGCCCGAAAAGGTGTTAAGAACCCTGAGCAGTGTTACCAAGAGCCACAGGTGCACACAATTAGCACAGGTGGAGGCAATGGAGTCTGGTATAGCACAAAAGGAGCACACCCACACACCACACCCCCTCCCACACCAGGATGATACCAATAGTAGTAGCATTAATGGAGCTGGAGGCCCTGCTTGCAAGGTGGCAACAACAACAACAACCACAGCCCCCACCACAGAGGAGACACAGGAGGAGAAGGAGGGTGAGACAGGCCCAGCATGCCCCACCAGTGCAGCCACCGTTACCACGCCAGCAGCCACCAATCCCTTGCATCAGAGCCACCCCCTTCAACCTAACACCAGAGCAGATCCACACCCTGTACCGGCTTGACCGTGACACCATCCCCACCATAGTGGACCTGATAGACAACGACATAGTGAGCCTCATTGAAATACGCACCGCCATCCCCCCTCTACTGAAGTTAGTGTCTGTTCTCTACTTCCTTGCCACAGGTATCTACCAGCACACAGTGGGGCACATGCATGGCATATCACAACCCTTAATTTCCCGAATACTGAACCAAGTGCTGGATGCCCTCCTAAAGCACACAAGGGACTACATATCCCTACCACGGACCCCCCAGGAGATATTAGATACAAAAGTTGCCTTCCATGCACTGACAGGCATGCCAAATTGTATGGGTGCCCTCGACTGCACCCACGTGAAGTTGGTGGTCCCGCATGCCATGGAGGAGGCATATCGCAACCGCAAGCAATACCACTCCATCAACGTGCAGATGGCATGCAATGCCAGCAAGATCATCACACATTGCTGTGCCCGATATCCAGGATCAACTCATGACTCTTTGGTCCTGCAGAACTCCACGCTACCATGCTATATGGAACGACATGCTGGACGACGTGCTTGGCTGCTTGGTGAGTTGCCTGACTGGGCCATGGCAGTGCATCTGGGTTGTGAGGTGGGTGGCTGCATACCCCACCTGGGTGGGAAGGCGGGGAAGATGCATACTCCACATGGGTGGGAAATTGGGGGAGATGCATACTCCACCTGGGTGGGAAGGGGGGGCTGATGCATACTCCACCTGGGTGGAAAGGGGGGGAGATGCATACTCCACCTGGGTGGGAAGGGGAGTGGAGATGCATACTAAACCTGGGTGGGAAGGGGGGTGCATACTCCACCTGGGCGGGAAGGGGGGTGATGCATACTCCACCTGGGTGGAAATGTTGACGCCTGTGCACAATGTGCACCTCACCGAACACTGTGCCCCAAAGCAAGTGAAACGGAACCTGACTACCAAATCCCACAGTGATGAAGTAAGGCCGACACCCAACACTACATGACTAACAGGTAACCAGGCCACATCCCACAACACATGCACCACTCTTCGGTGTGCCTCAGACACCGTAAGTGTATCCTGCCCTATGCACTGCATATGCACTATGTCGCTGCCTCCAGCATTTTACCACACAGGACAGTCATCCCTGGGAGTGCATTGAAGTGAGCCTAACAGGGATACCACAGCGTGTCACTGGTTCTGCACACCCATAGGAGTGCTGCAAGTCACCATGGTACTGATCAGTGCAGAATGACAAATATGCTAGTGACTACAGCTAACACTCCCTACTACCAAATCTCACAGAACACATCAATGATTTTACTACAACACTGCTGCATGCATATATGATGCACGTGCAACAAGCTGTGTGTGCACACCATAACCCATCTTGGAGATGCTACCCCCTCCATCATTCCATTGCACAGGACATATAGCGGGGCCAGAAATGGGGTCAATGCACCCAGGGACATGTGCGTATGGGCAGAAATCACCTGCTGCCATGTAAGACCAGTACAGTTATCCGACATGAATGTACAAACACTTACCTTCATTCCCCTCTCATGCAGGTGATGGTGGCTATCCCTTGAAGCCGTGGCTCATGACCCCTGTCCGAAACCCACAGAACAGGCACGAGGAGGACTACAATCGTTCCCATTCCGCTACACGTGTGGTGATTGAGCAGACCTTTGGCCTGTTGAAGGCACGATTTCGTTGCCTCAGCCGGGGTGGGGCACTCATCTACAGCCATGAGAAGGTGTCCAAGATCCCCATGGCATGTGTAATGCTGCACAATATGTGCATCCGTCGGAACGTGCCCCTGCCCCGTGACATGGTGCTGCTACAACCTGATGATGAAGAAGGGGAGGAGGAGGAAGAAGTGCCAGGACAGCATCACGGTGCCGATGCACAGGAGGCACCTGCCGTGCGGCTATCATTGATTGGACAATATTTCTGACACACAAGTCAAGTGAGGATGTCTGGACATTGGGCACTGGGTGTGGGGATACATGTACACTATGCACTGTGCAATATTAAATGACACATGCTCAATGATGAATGTCCACTCTGTTTTTTCTAGATGAACAACGGGTGTATTTAAAGTGAACATTTCAATGTGATAAACAAACCCTCCACCACCCTCACCCTCCCCCTCCCACCACAACTCCCAAACACACCCTCACCCCTCCCCCTCACCCACAACTCCCAAACACACCCTCACCCCTCCCCCTCCCACCATAACTCCCAACACACCCTCACCCCCCTCCCACCACAACAACCCCACACTAGTCCCATAGGGTCCACATAGCCCACATGTGGATGGCAATATTGTCACTGTGCGCTCCCAGAGCCAGGGGGAGGCATGTCCTGGCGGTGCATCATCTGGAGTGACCGACGGAGCGGGCTGATCTGGGTCGAGTTGCTAGTTGAGGGGGTGTCCTCATGCTGGGGCTGTTGTGCAGGATGTGCAGCCTCCAGAGCATCTGCTATCCGGCCAAGGACCTCACGAGCCGGTTGGTGCTGTCCGTTATGACCTGGCCCAGTGCCCTCAGTTCATCCCGCCACTCCTCCATGGCCTGCCGATTGTCCTGCATGAAGTCAGTGATCAGGGCGGTGAGCTGCTCAGCCTACTGTGCATCTACGGCCGATGATGTGGCCCTGCTGGGGATCGGGCTCACATGTGTTTCTGGCACTTCCTCAAGGGAACTGGCCACAGGACTGGAATGTCCCTGTGTTGCTCCTTGGACAGATAGCTCAGGTGTGTCGGTCTCATCCGAGTCACTATAGAAGACCTGGAGGTTGGAGTGGGCATCAGGGGTGTGGACGACTTCAAATGTGTCTTCCTCAGTCGCTCCACAGATGGAATTGGGGCTGTCAGCAACATTGAGGGGGGCCATGGCTGCCACCTCCCCAGCCACACTCGACTCCTCAGACCGCAGCATAGGGCATGTGTTTGCTGCCAGTGCAGGGTGGGGTGGGGGTGAGGGTGGTCGTGGTGGTGGTGCACCCTCCACGAGCCTTGCTGGAGACAGTGGTGTGCATCCAGGTGTTGTCTTCCTGGCTGGGAGACGGTGGCCCCTGTCTTGGCCCCAGGAGGTGCTGGGGCTTTTGCTCTCCTGCTCCTCACTGTCATGCTCACTGCCTGTGGGGGTGGAAGAGAGGGACAGCATGAGTGATGATTTGAGAGGCAGCATTTATACATGGCTACAATAGCACATTCAGATACTTGTGGGTTATCGGCATTTCGGTGGGGAACGGCACATAATTCAATACTTGCGTGGTAGATGCATGCATATGTCTGTGTCACTCATGTTGGCCGGGTACTGTGCTGTCTAACATGCACACTGTTTACATCAACTGCCCTGTGTGCCTCATGGAATGGGCCACTTTGTGTGGTATGTGTCAGATAGGTTACGGCCTTGCACCTGGCACTAGCCTGGGTCTCACTTGCTTCTGCATGATTTACAGGGGGGGGGGGGTGGCCGACCATGCTGTGACTCCTTGGCCAGACCTTAGCAGTGACTTTCATAACATTGCCGTTGGCAGTATTGACTTTGGACACTCACCTCCATCAGCGGATGACGTTGCCCCACACTCCATTTCTCCAACCCCTTCGATGGAGGTCTCCTCCCACGGCATTAGTTTCATGGGCGAACCTGGCCCTCCTCCAGTCTCCAAGCCTGGCTTCTATTGGCAGAGAGGATGCTCCGCGCCCTCAGCCGCAGGTCATCCCACCTTTTGCGGCAGTCCTTTGGGGTGTTGCCCACAGCGCTCACCTTCTGCGCCACTAGTGCCCAGATGTCTATTTTTTTTGCACCGCCACCCTCCGCATGTCGGTGCTGAAAAACGGTGTCAGCATGCTCGTGGCCGGTGTCCACTAGCATTTACAGTTTGCCAGGGCTGAACCGCTCCTTTTGGAGGCGTGCAGCTCCCTTTTTCGGCGCTGAGAGCATACCTCAGTATTGGTGGTAACTCTCCGGTATGTCAACAATGTGCCAGGTGTCCTGTCTGGTGAGGATAGCAGTGGACTGTGTTTTTAAAGATGGCCGCCATGCTCCTTCCAGTTCCTGTGCAATGACGCTATTTCCGGTTCTGCAATTTAACGGTGACCGTAAATAACGGTGACCGCTATTTACAGTCACTGCTAATGCCGCGTTTCTCCATGGCGGTAGTGTTCGCTACCGTGCGGTTCATGCCGGTAGTGGGTTTTTCGGGCATTTTTGCGTTATGGCGCTACGTCCATTACCGGCATGGCGCAAAGATTGTGTCCGTGCTCTCGTAATAGTGCGCTTTTAGCGGTCTATTGCCAGCTCGGACACGCTATTTGCGCCATGCCGGTAATGGACGGAACTTACCTCCAGACTCAGAATGAGGGCCAATGTTGTTTGTTTGACTAATCACCTTGGGAGCCATAGCGCTTGCTTTTCATCGCACCATTTGATGTATTTTGGGGACAGTCTTCATCCTGGTACTGGGGAGGCGTTTTCTATTTTGCATTGTTTTTGTTTTGCGCTTTGAATTTGTAAATGCGGTGGGTGAGGTGGCAATCTTAGTGTTACTTCGAGTTCATTATCTTTTTCGGACACTTCCCTGGCAGAGGCCAGCTGTGGGAGCAGAGGGTTCCTCTTGAGGCCCTGGCCACTAGCACTTCACCATCTATGATTCTTGCAGCCTCTTCAGAGATGGACGACACATGTTGCAATGAGCATTGACAATGACAACAGTTCCGGCTTTATTGTAGACATTGAAAAGGCACTTGCAAGGCACTGCCATAGTGATATTAATTGGCCATAGTTGGTAGCAGGTTCACAATTGTGCTAGTAGCTGAGCATGGAAGAACAATGTCTTTCAAATGCCTAATACTTATAGAAAAGCCAAAACTGTTGGCTTTGTCAATGCTTGTTTGTATAAGCCATCTGAATTCATCCCGATCTATGGGGTACTTCCTTGCTATAGCTATATCTGGAAGATATATAATAAATGGTTTGGATAGCTAAAAGCAAACTTTCCCAAGCTTGGAAGGCAGATCTGTAGTCTACCTATCTTTCCTTTATGGGGGCAATATGTTTGGCTTCTTAGGAACACCATGCATCTTGTCACTATCTAGGAACAGGATGTCACTGTTCCCCACATACTAGTCCAGTATGTTTTGCTTTGCTTGTTCATTTGGTGCCTGCTTTGTGTATACATGAAAACCACTGTGCAACAGAGAACGTAGAGAAATGATTCGCGGACCATAAAAGAATTAGAAATGTAATTTAATTTAGAAAGCACAGTAAAATCAGCGATCTGTTTTGGCATGCCCCCTCCAGCCCCTTTTCTCTCCCTCAGAGCCCTCCACACCAACCCTATTGGTTGGCATGACCAGAAAGCTTGGCGCAGCCGAGTCCTGATCCTCATGGGCACGCCTCACTTTTGCCATGCACCGAGCCAGGAGAGAGCTAAATCGGTAGCCTACGTATCCTGATTACTGGCATAAAAATGTTTGTGCTCCATATTTACCTTTAATTTAGAGAGCACAGTAACATCTGTGCTCCAGCCCTTTGTCCGTCACCTCTGAGCCCTTACCACCACCCGGATTGGCTGGCCTGAGCAGGTTATGTGACTTGAAATCCAAGACTTATTCCAACCTCCCAGGGCAAACTTGTCCAGGAAGCCAGTGAAGGGCAAAGGCTATGTATGCCGCCTGTTGGCTCTGCAACACCTGTTAAACTGACTGTGACAAATCCTTGGGAACCCGTCCCTTCTCCCCAAGTGGAAGCCACCTCCTTTTGGGGCTAGGGAGGTGAGCCCACTAAGCATAACACCCCCTACAGGACAGGGCAAAGTGGTTCCCACTGGGGATGACTCCTCCTTCGAGGACAAGGAATCCCTGCAAAGGGTTTTTATTCACCTCCCTCATATACAGACTCCCATTTGTTTCCTACTACATTATTTTGAAGTGGCTGGTTTGGTTTCTTACATCATCATGCTCACAGTAGTGCGTGAACCACAAAATCAACAAGCTGCCTGATCTCGGTCCAGCCTGAATCAAAAAGCAGCTTGCTCCAGCCTGAATCATAAAGCAGCTGGACAAGTGTCACATGAGAGAGAGACACTCACCTTGAACGAGTTGCTAGACAGGAAGTCCTGTGGAGTTTGTTGCAGGTAAAGGAGGTTCCATGGAGTGAGCCGCAGGCATGCACAGTCGTCCGAGCCAGTTGAAAGACGTGATGTCCTCCTCGAAGGTGGGAACTAGAGGCTACCAGTCACATATGACAAATGACACGGAAGAGCAGAGGAGACTGCAGAACTCTTCTCTCTCTCTCTTAAGCTGACTAAAGCAGGAACAATAGGGCCGAAGGAGAGGAGAAGCCCCAACCACACCAAGCACGGACAAACTGATGAGTAGCTGCTGAGAGAAGACTGTCTGAGTGCAAACCCAAATGAGAGTTCAGATTGCAGTGCCGTGCCAGTCTAGCAGACTGCCCCTCCTGGGGAATGCTGCTGTAGTAAACATGGTACATGATTATCCCAGGGAACAGGGAGCAGGGACATCGTTTTGGGGTCACCAAGGGTCGCAGTTGTGACCTCATGGGTCCACAGTTGCAATGCCTTGGCACTCCCTTGCAACACCAACTTTTTCAACAACAAAACACCTTTTCTTTTTCTTTTTTAAACGTAAGCTGCTGGTGAAGCAGGCCCACCACACCAGGGCTGGTGGGTCTCCGCCCCAGTCGTCACCCATCAGAGTGAAAGCTGAGCCGGGGAGGCACAAGCCACATGCCAGGTTCTGCTCCGACCCCTTCTCCCTTGGCTTCTTTTCAGCTCACATACTCTCGCAGCTTCCTGGTTCCTATTTGTAAGGAGCACAGAGGAGCTGAGGGTGGCCTGGAATGACGTACTGAAGCTGCAAGAAAAAGGTAAGAAGGCTTTTAAAATATGAATATATGATGCATATTATGCATGAGTGAAGTGCGTCCCAGATGTATGTATGTGAATTGTGGGTGAATGAGAGGTGATGTGTGTTTCTGAATGTTCTGGGTGGGTGGGTAGCTGTTTGTGTGCCTGTGTAGAGAATGTAATGAGTGGATGTAATAGAAGGTGTAAGTGGCTGGTGGGCGAATGAAAAGTGATGTGATGTGTGTTTTTGAATGCTCTGTGTGGGTGGGTGGATGTGTGCCTGTATACAGAATGCAATGAGCGGATGCAAGAGAAGGTGTGAGTGACTGGTGGGGGAATGAGAAGTGATGTGATGTGTGTTTTTGAATGTTCTGGATAGGTGTGTGCCTGTGTAGAAAATGCAATGAGTTGATGTAAGAGAAGGTGTGAGTGACTGGTGGGTGAATGAGAAGTGACATGTGTTTTTGAATGTTCTGGGTGGGTGGGTGTGTGCCTGTCTATATAATGCAATAAGTCGATGTAAGAGAAGGTGTGAGTGACTGGTGGGTGAATGTGAAGTGATGCAATGGGTGTTTTTGAAAGTTTTGGGTGGGTGTGTACCTGTGTAGAGAATGCAATGAGTGGATGTAAGAGAAGCTGAGAGTGACTGGTGGGTGAATGAGAAGTGATGTGATGTGTGTTTTTGAATGTTCTGGATGGGTGGGTGTGTGCCTGTGTAGAGAATGCAATGAGGGGATGAAAGAGAAGGTGTGAGTGAGTGACCGGTGGGTGAATGAGTATGAATGTGATGGTGTGTTTTTGAATGTTCTAGCAAATACTTACACCCTCCAAAAAAGCAACTCACCAGCAACCACTGATGGCTGGTATATTTGTGGACCAGGTACCATCCATCCTCTTCTTTCTATGTTATGTTAAACATTTAAGCTTTGCAGTCGTGCATGTGATTAATCATCATGGACATTGTGCACAGGTGGTGGTCCGGATCGGCCTGGGGTGTGGCGTGCCCTGTGCTTTGATAAGGAAGCCACCAAATTTTGTGCTAAATTAAAAAAACCAGAGGGTGTTTCACAACCTTGTCCCTGGGGATCTCGTATTCAGGTGTCCAGGGAAAGGCCATCGCTTTTGGATCATGACCCTGGGGCTGGACAAGCGGGGGAGGATTATGCGGGTACGGGGTCCTCGGAGAGTGGGGGAGAAACACCTGATGGCAAGAAATGGTCTATCCCCTTTACACGCTGGCGGCATCTGCAGTAACATAATGATGCATTCCACCAAGGCATGCTCACCATTTTTTGTGTGATGTTCAGAGTACAACACAGTTTTTAATAGCAGTTAAAGCCAAGAAGAGGGTTTGGCTCTGACAATGCATTATTTCTGAAATGCATAGGCACTTTTTTAACGCTTTACTGCCTCACATATATTACAAAAACTGTGTTGAGATCACTTTTGCAGCTTTTTGTTTCTAGAATTTAAGGAATATGGACAACTACTTTTCTAACCAGCTAATAATTTAAACTTGACCTCGTCACCCCATTAGTAGGGCACAATGAGAGCCTGTGGCTCTCACAGGAGATTTCCCATGAGATCTCCATTGTATAAGACATGGTATCCCCCTATTTCCACAACCCATCTATCCCCTATCCATGCTTATTTTATGGGAAACTACAGCTCCCATAATTCCTCCCCACGTTACATTGGCAACCCTACTGAGCCAAGGAAGATGAGGAATACGGTCATGAAGATTACTTCCACTGACCTGCAATGGCTCTGTCCCTGTAATAAGGCGAGGCAGAATCAGCCACATAATCCTACCTATGTACACCTGCCACTTGTTAACACTCCCGTTCAGACAAATAAAAGGTGGCATGCAAGGCGCACGTGGAGTGAGGCTGGGCACGAGAAGGAACAGCTCTTTCGGGGCTGATTCGAACCATGCAATGGAAGTCAGAAGGCCAAGAGGCTGATCTACATTTACGAAGATCAAGAGAGAGCCAAGCAATCCACTTTAAGGACGCCGTAAACGTTTGAAGATTGAAACTGAGTGAGCGGAAGAAAGAAACCTTCAATGCACTTGAAAGCAGCATGTGACCCTCCCTGGTGAGCGAGGGAGTTGGGGAGGACCAAAGGCGGCATTGGAAACGGCCCTGACTGCTGTGTGAAGAGCGTTGATGAAAGAGGCTGATTAACACAACCAGTGAGTTATCGAAGGCTGCAAAAGTCTGGTTTGTGTTAAAAGCAAAAATAAATTTAACTCAAAATTTGAAAGTTGTCCTTATGCCGATACAATGTGTAATGCAAAGGGCAATTGTTGAATTGTAAAAGGAATGGAGAGAAAGTAACAGAGTGGTCCATTCGAAATTCTTTGTGAAATTTTCTGAATTGATTGGGAAGCAAAGACAAGAAAGCAACCATGATCCCGAAAGAAAGTTGACTGAATGAAAAGCAAAGTATGTGAAAACTGAATATGCCAGAAGGGCAAAATATTTGAACTGTGAAAGAGGCCAAGAAGGCACACCAAAGAGAATAAGACAAGTACCAAGAGACATTGGTGTTGTAAGAGGAGGAAGATTGTGGATTATAGAATTACTGATACAGAGGTTAAAGTGGTCATGCATAGGTCAATGTAAAATCCTTGCAGTTTTGAAAGTCTTCGACAGTGAAAAGGCACCTGAGGCAAAACGTGGGGAAGGGAGCCTCAATGAGGTGAAGGACAGGCTCAAGCCTGGCAGAGGGAAGCCTGTGCAGAACTGTGTGATCAAGTGAAAAGTGAAAGAGATGCTAGAGCCCAGCAGAGGGATGCCTGTGCAAGAAAGGTCAAAAGTGGAACTGCATATTAAAAAGTGAAAGACAGGCTCAAGCCCCGCAGAGGGAAGCCTGTACAATAAAAATCAAAAGTGGAACTGCATATTTATGACAAGGCAGATGAAGCCTAAGGAAGTGATTGAACTACCAGAAGCTTGAAGCCCAAGCCTGAACTGTGAATTGTACCAGTAAGCCAAAGTGTGCAAGACTGAAAGAACTGTGCCATCCACCTATACTTTTTAGGAAACACTCTAGACCCCTTGGTGCTGGACATGGGAAAGGGAGTTGTTATTTGAAGCCATTCTGACATTTATTTTGGGACACTATTTTCCTTTTATATCACCTTAACACATTTGGTAATTTTGAGAAGGAGGACAAGGTTTTCTTAGTTTAGGCCTTTTTATGTTGATTAGACTGACTGGGACAGTTTATTATTTATTTAATGGTTGAACTTACTCCCATTGTAGAGTTAGGGCCAGTTAGGAATTATACTAACCCAACCAAATCACCAAATAAATGTTTTTAAAACTTGTATCAATTGTGTCTGTGTCTACTATTGATACCATGCCTTCCTTAAATATGGTGAAAGTATTCGAGCCTCAACCCCCACTGTAGCTACAAAAGACTCTATAGGATTCGACATCAGCATTAGTATGGAAGTATCCCTCCCTGCAGGGAAAAGGAGTATGATTCCCACTGACTCAGTTGTAATAGCTCCCCATGAATGCTTCATCAGACTAGCCCCCAAATCTGGATTACCTTGGAAGTTCGGAATAGATGTACTCGCAGGAGTTATTGACCCGAATTTTAGGAGAGATGTGAAAGTACTTTTACACAATCATGAGGAGACATCATTTGACATAAATCCTGGGGATAAAATAGCACAAGGGGTTCTTGAAAGGGCTTTACTTCCCCAGTTAAAAGAAGAGACAGAACAGGAGGTGACAGAGGGAGGGGATCTAGGGTTTGGAGAGGCTGATGAGAGACATAACATCAATACTAGCCATCATGACAAACCAACTGTACTTCCATATTTGGCTATTTGCTCAGAGAAATGATCCATTATTACCAGAGAATTTCTTACAAGTAATCCTGGAGTCTGATGGCAATGATAATGGAGGTCTCTTCTTCTTTTTAAAGCAGGGACTGTTATATCGAAAGGAAACCACAGGGGAAGGAACATGTAAAACCCAGTTGGTAATACCTGTTAAGATGAATTTCTGAACTCTGACCTGGAGGGGCAGAGGTTCAGAAGGTCAGCCTAGTTTCTTGGAACAGGGTAACCTCTGGACAATATGTAGACCACCTAGATGGGGAGGAAAACAGGCAGTGCAAGTAATCATTAGACCCAGTTCAACATCAGAAATACACCTAACTAGGAGGAAGTCCGAGCCCTACGAAGACAGGAGCCTTATGCTCAAAAGTACCTGCACGCGCTGGTGCCAATGGATAAAGTAGGGTCTCTTCAAGGGTCTCAGGTAGTTCAGGAAGGTGAATGAAGTGATGCAGAACAAGTCCCCACTACTCAAGCAAGGCCTCCACTTGTGGGCAGAGGCAGGGTGAGAGTGCGGGATAGAGTCGCTATTTCGCAACAGCGGTAGAAAAGAAACAGGCTTCTGTGCGAGGGGCCACCGGTTGGGGTATGGACTACTCACCGTTCCCCGACGCAGGCAGACCCATACTTCTCCAGTTCAGTTCACATTGCTGGCAGGTTCAGCTGTGGCGATCAGGACTTCTCGACACCATGTAGATTCTGTGTAGCAGGGTGCAGGGTCGAGGGTGTCCCAAGCGGACGTGCACAGGTTGTTACCGCAGCAGGGCAACACGGCAACCACGTTTACTCTGGTCTGGGCGCACTCATCTCACTTCAGACCTGGGAATGCCAGGTGTACGAACTTCGGTGTGAGGGTGCCATGGACGCAGAGCAAGCAGTAGACCAAGTTTCGAGGGCTTCCCCAAAACGGCGGCAGTGACAGAGCAAAGCGTCCTGCGTAAGCTGGTCAGCCCACTAAGCCAAAGAGGCTTACTTGCAGGGTTTGATGAAGGTGACAGGAATAGTTGATTCCACTATTCCAATGGGTCGAAGCGTCTTCACAGACATTCTAGGACGATCAGATGCAGAGGGGTCTCACAGGACGACAGCAGTTCAGGGTTCCAAACCGTCAGCGGGTTACCAGCTGTTCCTCGACTCAGCTTCTTGTTGCAGAATAGTTGGCTCCTTATCCCTTGTTCGGTGTGAACTCAGGAGATCGACATGGTAGTGGCGTTTTCAGCCTCCTCTATCCAAGTTCCCTTCGCGCCAAAACGGAGAGAACCCAATGGGAGATCTGCTCACAAACACTCACACCATACGTGGACCTATCACGGACCACAGTGGTCCCAGGCATTCAGGACTCTCCAGACTCTCTGGCACTCAGGATGTGTATTGGGAACATACATCCCAGCCCACATCCTGGAGGCATACATACAAGGCATGCAGAAGCCAGCGAAAGCTTTGCGTTTTGCGGGAAAGTGCATGACCAAATAAGGATGGACCCGGGTCAGCTCGACCTGGGGAAGGTGAAGGGGCAAGACGGTCAGCGGACAGGACAAAGAACCTCGTGGCATGGCCATTTTGGGAGCCAGGCCAACTATTCGTGCCAAACGTGGTAAGCATAGATAACATGGCAAAAAAGGGTTCAAAACACAAGAGAAACGATAGCTGCCACCAGTCCTATCCTTGACACACTTGCACAGATCATAAAAAGTCCAGCGAGAGGTTCTAGGGCTTTTGGAATGACTAGAGACCCAAAAGCGTGGTAAAGTAAGTTACAGTGCACTCTTGTTTCATGTTGCACAAAAGCTGCAACATGAGGAAAGGACTAAGGGAAACAAAGTCTCCCAGTACTGACTGTCTTAAGGGCATGTCAGTTTCCCCATAAGAATTAAGCGAAAGCGCAGAGGAGTGCGGCAGAAGGCTGCGCTTCTCTGGCAAAGTCTAGATCCGGGTGTAAAACAGCAGCAAAAAGTTTGGGGGTTGCCACATGGAGGGAAAATTACATACAATTATGAAATCTTTCCTAACAAAACCCAAAAACCACTGGAAAATAGTTCTGTAGATTGCCCACTCACATTTAACAGGGGACATCTAGGATAAGTTAAAACCCAAGACCATAACAGTGTAAAGTTTTATTGGCAAGGAATATATGCTGACATTAAAACCTGTGTGCAGACATGTGGGATATGTCAAATGACCAGCAGAAATATTCCTCCACATGCCCCTTTTAATCCACTACCTGTAATAGAGATCCCATTCTCCCGAATCGGGATGGATATCATTGAACCCCTCAAAAGCTCTGACCTGCCTATACATTTGTCTTAGTTATTGATGTTTATGCTACCAGGTATCTTGAGGCCGTCCCCATGAGAAATAGTATGACCCAGTAAATATTAAAACATCTGCTCTCATTCTTTGCCCAGTTTGGCTTCCCAAAAGAAATTATAACAGATCAAGGAACACATTTTACGAGTAAGCTCATGGTGCAAGTTAAAGAATTACTTCATATGACTACGCTAAGAACCTCAGTTTATCATGCTCAAACAGACGGATTGGTAGAATGATTCAATACAATCCTGAAAACAATTCTTAGAAAGCTAGTTGACGAAGGCGGGAAAGACTGGGATTGCATGATTCCATGAGCCTTATTTGCTGTGAGAAAAAAACCTTCAAGCATCTACCGGATTTTCACCCTTTGAGCTATTGTATAGCAGAGAGCCAAGGGAGGTCTTGGATATGCTCAGGGAAACCTGGGAAGAGAGGGAGGAGGCCCCAATACCCCTGTTTCAAACCAAACACGGGTTACAAGAACACATGAAAGTCGGGTCTTTAGTCCATACCAAATGGAGAAAGCTCAATACCAACATAAGCTTTCATATGATTAGAAAAAAATACATTTAAGAATGTTTTCAGTGGGCCAAAATGTTCTGGCTCTCTTGCCAACTTCAGAGAATAAATTTACCTCATAGTGCCACATGCCTTATGAGATGTTGGAACAGGTGGGAACATGCAACTTCAAAGTAGCCCTACCAGACAGATGCAAAAGACTAATTTATACCATGTCAACCTTCTAAAAGAGTGGAAAGAAAATCCAGGGTTCTCCCACACTCCTAATTTTTCTTGTTTGGCATCCCAAGATGTTGAGAACATAGAATTAGTACCCCAAGAACTCCTCAATGATAAGAATGAAAGTTTGAAAGATCTTGTTTCAGCATTTCCTGATGAATTTTGCGAGACACCAGGGAGGGTACACAGAATTTACCACTATATATGAACACCACTGGGGAAAGTAGTTCATTTAAAATCTTACAGACTCCAAGAGGCCAGGATAAAGATCATTATTGAAGAAGTGGAGAGTATGCTGAGGGCTAACGCTAGTAAGCCTTCTTCAAGTCCTTGGACATCTCCCATTCTGCTGGTGACCAAACCAGACCAAACTTGGAGATTTTGCTTAGATTTTAGGCAAGTTAATGCTATCTCAGCCATTGATGCATATCCCATGCCTCGTATAGATGACCTGATAGACGAATTGGGGGATGCTGTTTTCTTGTCAACATTAGATTTAAGTAAGGGATACTGACAGGTTCCCTTACATGACAAAGACAAAGAAAAAACAGCTTTTTCAACACTGATGGACTTTCCAATTCAAGGTCCTGCCCTTTTGTTTAAACAGTGCACCAGCGAATATCCAAAAATGAATCTATGGGATTTTACAGCCCTATTCTCATTTCTTCAGGGTGTATATTGATGACATTATTAACTATCATCTCTACACCTTCATGAGAGCTGTACATGAAGCTGGGCTGACAGCTAATGCTAGAAAATGTAAGCTGGCTCAATCGGCTGTAGAATATCTAGGTTTTTTGTAGGAAATTGAAGTATACAGCTTCAGCAAGGTAACATAAAAGCTGTTCTAAATGCACCAACACCCATAACCAAGCTAGACCTTGAAGCATGTCTGTGTCTAATTGGCTACTATTGCAGGTGTATCCCTAATTTCTCAGAAAAGACATTCCGACTGACTGACAAGCTAAAAACACTGAACCTCAAAAGAGTTATTGGACTGATGAGGATGAAGTCTGTTATAATTGTTTGAAACCAACGTTTTCTCAAAATCCCTTATTGAAAGTGGCAGACTTCTCAAAAGAGTTTATACTTCAGACTGACCCCTCTCTGACTGGACTTGGGGCTGTATTGTCCCCAATACATGACGGCTTAGAACATCCTATATCGTTTGCCAATTGCACGTCATTTCCCAGAGAGAAAAACTATTCAGTGTTAGAGCTAGAAGCATTAGCTATGAAACGGCCATCCTTTACCTCAAATATTACCTCTTGGAAAGAAAAATCATTATATTTACAGACCATTCTCCCCTTGTTGGGATAAGTCATGAAAGGAATCAAACCCATGTACTGTTCGATGGTTTAGTGGACTTACAACCATATTGTTTCACAGTAGCACATCGGAAAGGTAAAGATCAGAGCAACATAGAATTACCTTTGCAGTTCCCCTGTGAAACAAAGTTGTCCACATCACATAGGGGAAGAGGAAGTAAAAAACCAGAGGGTGTTTCACAACCTAGTCCTTGAGATCCCATACACAGGTGGCCAGGGAAGGACCATCGCATTTGGATACTGATCCTGGGGGTGGACACGCAAGGGAGGATCAACTGGGTAAGGGGTCCTTGGGGAGTGGGTGAGAAACAACTGATTGCAAGACATGGTATCCCCCAATTTCCACAATCCATCTAACCCATATGCCTGCTTATTTTATGGGAAACCACAGCTCCCATAATTCCTCCCCACGTTACATTGGCAATACTACTGAGCTGAGGAAGATGAGGAATGAGGACAGGCAGATTACTTCCACTGATTTGAAATGGATCTGTCCCTGTAATGAGGCCAGGAAGAGTCATGCACATAATCCTAACTATGTACACTTGCCACTTGTTAACACTCCCATTTAGACAGGCGGCACACACAGACAAACTTGGATCGAGGCTGGGTAGGAGAACGAACAGCTCTTTCGGGGTTGATGTGAACCAGACAAAGGAAGTTGGAAGGCCAAGGGGCTGATCTACAGTTACAAAGATCGGGAAGGAGCCAAGCGAGAATCCACACTTTCGGGAAACCATAAGTGTTCAAAGACTGAAACCTAGTGAGCGAAAGAAAGAAACCTTCAAGGTACTTGAAAGCAGCCTGTGACCCTCCCAGAGGAATGACAGAGTTGGGGAGGACAGAGGAGGCATTGGAAATGGCCTTGACTGCTGTTTGAAGAGCATTTTAACACAACGGGTGAGTTATCCAGGGCAACAAAAGTCTGGTTTGTGTTAAAAGCAAAGGTAACTGCAGCTGAACGTTGCATGTATGCTGATAAAATGTGTAATGGAAAAAGCAACTGTTGAATTGTAAAATGAATGGACACAAAGTAACAGAGTGGTCCTGCGAGGTGAAATCTCACATTTGAAAGTCTCTGTGAAATGTTCTGAGTTGATTGGCAAGCAAAGACAAGAAAGCAACCGCGATCTCGAAAGAAAGTTGAATGAATGAAAAGCAAAGTATGGGAATCTGAATATGCCATGAGGACAAAATACATGAACTGTCAAAAAGGCCAAGAAGGCAGACCAACGATAATAGGAAACTACAAGTACCAAGAGACATTGCTGCTGTAAGAGGAGAAAGATTGTGGGTTGTAGAATTATTGAAAGAGATGGTGAAGTGGTCATGCAGAGGTCAATGTAAAATCCTTGTAGTTTCAAATGTTTTTGACCGTGAAAAGACACCTGAGACAAAACGTGAGAAGGGAACCCCCACGAGGGGAAAGACAGGCTCGAGCCCAGCAGAGGGAAGCCTGTGCAGAACTGTGTGACCGAGTGAAAAGTGAAAGACAGGTTCAAGCCCATCGAGGGAAGCCTGTACGATAAAGGACGAAACTGGAACTGTATATTGAAAAGGAAAAGACAGACTGGAGCTCGGACGAGGGAAGCCTGTACTATAAAGCTGATAAGTGGAACTGTACATTTATGACAAGGCAGACAAAGCCTAAGGAAGTGATTGAACTACCAGAAGCTTGAATCCCAAGCCTGAACTGTTAAATTGCACCAGTAAGACAAAGTGTGAAAGACTGAAAGGACTGTGTCATCCACCTATACTTTTTAGAATCTCTTTAGACCCTGTGGTGCTGAATGTGGGGAAGTGTGTTGTTATTTAAAGCCATTCTGACATTTCTTTTGAGACATTATTTTTCTTTTGTATTCCCTTAACACATTTTGTCATTTTGGGAAGGAGGGCAAGATTAGGTTTTCTTAGCTTAGGCCTTTTTATGTTGAATAGACAGACTGGGGCTGTTCATTATATATTTAATGGTCGAGATTACTCCCATTCTAGAGTTAGGCCAGTTAGGAATTCTACCAACCAAACCAAATGACCAAATACAGGTTTTCAAAACTTGTATCCATGGTATCTGTGTCTATCATGCCTTCCTTACATAAGCCATTGGGCACCACTGGGTCAGACAAAAGGGTAGTGTGCTCTGCAGTGAGTCCCCACATGAGAAGCAACTCATGGGTGTTCTCAATTTAAAATAACTGTCTCGTGCCATGGATTTATGTGTGCAGCAATGATGCTAAATCGAATGGTGATGGGGGTGGTGGGGTTAAGTCCTCAGGCGCCCAGTCTTACACTTAGATAATAAAAACTATGAGGGGTCTTGGGTATATTTTAGTGAAGATAACATTATCAGGTGCACTCCCTTGTGTACACACAGACCATTCTAATAGGTCTGTTCTATGATAAAATATATTTTATTTGTATCACGCTCATACACACGTGTTTCAGAGTGCAACGAGGCAAGGGAGAGGAACAAGGGAGGACAAAAACAACAATCTTACTAGGACCAGGGACAATGAGAATGCACAACTGCAGGGGAGAGGGACGAGGGAGAGTGCAAGGGAGAGGGGAAAGGTGGCAAGTACTGAGCAAGGGATAAAAACAAAAACAACTGCTAGTTCAGCCAGCATGGCGGCAAGTGCAAGGTTTAAAGCGCAGACAAGTGGTGTCTGATAAGTGCAGGTACGGGGACTGTAGGGTTACAGATACAGACCCAATTGCAAGGGTTGCCAGGTGGCAGTGTGGGTGTGTGGCTGGGTGGGCAGGGACCTGGGCCCGAAGTCACAGGGTAGACAGCTGGGTGTCCAGTCATTAATTCGAAAACAAAAGTATCGAATGCAATACATTTGAATCAAAAGGACCAAAAGAAAAGACTGAATGCCTTTTTTTTAAATGTATTTTATTTTTTGGGGTTTTGGTATAGGTAAAATTCATGGTTTTTGGCCAAAAAACAGGGGTTTGGGGCGGACCCCCCCAAAAAAAAGGTATTCTCTCTTTTTTTTCTGGTCCTTTTGACTCGAATGTATTGCATTTCGACCCTTTGTATTCAACCCTTTAACCTACATCCTACAGGTGCACACAGCCAAAGCAGACAGATCAGCAAGGGAGAGAAAGAGAGAAGGCAGAAGCAAAGAGGAAGGTCGTGAGGTGCTTCCGGGACCGGAGATGGTTCTTCTCAAGTTTCAGAGTGGCACAGAGAGGCTGTTCCAGAGGGAGGCCCCGGCCGAGGCAAGAGATCTAGCCCCATGTCGTTGCTTGGAGAAGCGACTGACCCTGAGGGAGTTGAAGTGGAGGAGCAAAGAGCTTGGGTGGGAAGGTATTTACAGAGGGAGAGATGAAGGTATTTTGGGTCCAGGCCTCAGAAAGACTTGTGGACAATGCAGGGGGTCTTGAATTGAACCCTTGCAGCCACTGGGAGCCAATGAAGAGATTTCAGGGCTGGAGAGATACAATCCCAGGGCTTAAGGCCAAGGACAAGTCTTGCAGTCCTGTTCTGGATGAGTTGCAGAGGGCAGAGAGTAGAAGCAGGCAGCTTTAGAAAGAGTCTGTTGCAGTAGTCCAGCCTAGAGAGAAAGAGAGCTCTATAGACAGTAAGCTTCTGGGGGAAGGAGAGAAAAGGAAGAATACCTCTGAGGCGGTGCAGTGGCAGTTTGACTTCTTAGAGACATCAGAGATGTGGGGAGAAAAGGAGAGTGTGGAGTCAAAGATGACCCCGAGGTTCTTAGCCTCACAGGTGGGAGTAGGAAGAGGGCCAAGGGAGGCTGGCCAGAGAGTGACAGGAAAGGAGGGTGCAGGTGTGCTGATGAGGAGAATCTCCATCCTACTGGCATTAAGGCAGAGATCATTGGAGGCATACCACTTCTTGATGGTAAACAGACAGAGATCAGGGAGGGAGAAGAGGTGGTGGAGGGAGGCCTGAAAATGAGCAGAGTGTCATCTGCATAGCACTGAAAGTTGGAGCACAGAGCTGCAATGTGGAGTTCAATGGGTGCCAGGTATTGGTTGAATAGACCTTGAGAGAGCTTAGACCCGTGGGAATTCTAACCACTATCATAATGTTAGCTGACTCCTAGATACATTTATAACCAGGGAATTTTGTTGATACTAAATCCTGGTCATTGATTTAATTTTCAGGCCTTACTCGTGCAGCAGTTTTCTCCTGGGTAAACAGCAGTGCATGCCTACCCAGATAAGAGCTTTTTTGGCTTCTTTAACACAGCAACGCCACAGATAACAAGTACTTCTCTGTCCATTAATCTTTCTATTTTTCATACACTAGCTGTAGCCTGCGTTAGAGTATTTGGTTACCCTGTTACAAATACTGCATTATGTATGTGTTACATATCCACCACATGTCGAACTGGAAAATTACATTACCCAAATGAGTGATTGTGGACAAATCATGCCTCCCTCTGTGCCTCGGTTCTTATATCTGGCTGAAATGAGAGCGCCTGGAAACATAGTGCTAGAGCCATCTGAAAAATCTGAATGTGGTTTGCCATCAATTCATGTGATGTCACATGGGGTCATGGTCAAATTACATCACTTTCTGTGATGTCATCAGGGAGTGAAGGGTTGTGTGATGTCACTTCTACTACCCTAGGCATTTTGGTGAAATTACATCCCTGACAGGGAGTAGGGCAAGGAAACCCGGTCATAGCCCAAAGCGGGCTTAGAGACAGAAACCAGAGATCCCTAGACAGGGAAAAAACACAGTACTCCAGAATTGGGTGAAATGAGCAAAAGCCCAAAGCAGGCTGGGAGACACAAACCGGAGACCCCTAGATGGGGTCAGAGATACAGTAGCCAAGGGCATGTTGGAACAAGTAGAAGTCCAAAGCAAGCAGAAAGAGAGAACCACACCTTGCATGTGTGAGCAGTACTATAACCCCGGGTGGGCTGGAAGGAGCAGAAACCAAGACGGGCGGAAAACTCCAGGACCTCTAGATGAGGTGAAAGATGCAGTACTCCAGGGCGGGGTGAGAACAGGAGGACCCCAAGGTGGGGCATGAGAAACACAATCCCAATCATGGAAAGGAGAAGACATTCTCCAAGAAGGCGAGAAGGAAAGAATACCCCAAGATAGGGTTAAGGATCAATATCCCAAGAGGGGAACAACTAAACTCTGAACTGTACAGCCAGGTACGTGACCTGGAAGTGAGACATTTGTATGGGGGAGTGGAACCAACCACCCTCTCAAGAAGAGGCAACACCAAGAGACCCTTTCAGCTGAATCACCAGGCACAGTGCCTGGGAGACACAGGAGGTACACTAGAGAGGAGGTCAGAAAGCAGCCACCCTTTTTAGGGAAGAGAGACCTATTCTGGTTGAATTTATGTTAACTTTTAGTATTAGTGGTATGGACAGCAGTAATGTTAGATTGGGTTTGGACGGAGGATGGAGTTTTGTTATAACACATCCTGACAAGCAGCCTTTCTTGTTTTCTTTATAAATAGGGAAGAGAACCACCTATATATAATTAAGGTCAGAGCAGGACGTATTTTGGTTTGAAAAAACAACAACTTGCAACACAATCTCTTGTCAGTCGCCTGAGTTTGGCTCACCACCTGGCCCTCTGGACCACTCAGGATTAAGGAAAGGAACAACAAGGTAGACAATGTTCCACTGTGGTGTTTGGCCACTTTGAGATTTATGACAATTTGCCATTTTAAGATTCTGTCACCCTGAACAAGTGCCACTTTGAAATGTTGCCATTTTTAGATTCTGACATGAACAATGTTGATATGTTTATATTTTGAGATTTTGAGATTTTGATGCCTTGAAAATGTGCCATTCTGGCATTTTGACATTTCAAGACTCTGTCACCTAGAAAATGTGAAATTCTGAGATTTTGGAAAGGAAAAGAGAATGTTCCGTATGAGGGATCTTGCCTCCCCTGCACAATATCTTATGATCTAGAATATGCAACTGATTAGAGGTAAGTTGCAAAAAGGTTTGTATTCAGGAAACCCAGTTTGCTACTTATTAGTTTGTTGAAGTTAGGTGAATTCATATATGACATTAAACCTGTTTTTTTAGGAGCATAATACATTTGACATTCATCAAATGTAGTAAAACAATGCAGTAGTCCAGTTATTCATAAAAATGTAATGCACACATGGCCCAACGCTTTTTGAGTTAAAACTCTTCATCAGGGGCTTCTTATCATCAAAAGATCACAAAAAAAGAAATTGAACAAAAATCAAATCAGTTTTTAGAAAAATACATTAGAAACAACAATATCATGGTTAGAAGTCACCATTGCAGGAGTTTAGGAGTAATAAGTGCTACTAGTACATACTTTGGTTTGATACATTTTAATGCAAAAGCCAGGGGTTAGCCTATAGATTGTATAGGTAGACCTGAGATACCCGATGTTGTGTACTTTCATCAGATCTAGAAGCAATCAAGATAATCAAAAACAACAATATTACATTAAAACTTCTGTATGTAATTGTGTGTCATCATATTCACCAATACGAGAAAAGATAAACTTCCATAAACTCAAATACTCTATGAATGGCTTATCACAAATGCTCAGCCTGCTGCAGCTATAACACAAATAAGTACTCAGTTTAGATATGGGTGGATGTTAAAAGGCTCTACAGAACAACAGACTACATGAGCAAAAAACATTTCAATAATGAGTATTTCCTCAAAGACCTAATTAGGGTCTTACCGGAATGAGATCTTGCAAATGAGATGATACATGATCTAAGCTGATCTGTGCTGGCTGTCGAAAAATGAGTGTGCCGCTAGATTAGCCTCTCAATAAAATGGAATGTTCGCTGTAAAAAGGAAACAATGTTCCCAGGTTACCCGCAAGTGCATAGTACAGAAACAACTGTACAATTGTCTATTGTTCTGTCAAACCGGGCATACCTAGAGAACTTGGAGCAGGGAACCCGCTGCTGCGTATCATGTTGCAAGAGAATATGCACTCGTCTAGATGTAATGCAGGATGTCCGGACTATGCACTATCCAGAAAATAGGAGGATAAAAACAAATTAACCAATTGCCAGAGGCTGGGGAGCCCGAATATTCAAAGAAATAATATGTAATTTACAATAGTTGGTGACACTAGGAGTGCTTCTTGTTGGAGCAATGATGTAACACTGATGCATCCTCTTAGAGCTGAGAGGACTGTTTGTAAGGTCCGCGGATCACATCAACTTTCTCTTTTTCTGTTATAATGACAACCTAGATGCCAAGGTTGTGTTTCTCTCCCCCGCACCTGAAGTTAATTAATTTATTACTAAGTTGGAGTAATATCTTGAGACTCTCTTTAAACCCATTGTTCATTCAACCAGACCATAAATAGGTGTACATTGTGTCAATTTGGTGTAGCCAAATTGTGAGATGTTGACATTTCAGATTGTGTCACCTTGAAATTTACCATTTTGAGATTTTGCAATTTAGAGATTCAGACAGCGTGAAGATTTGCCATCCTAAAATGGTGGCATTTTGAGCTTCTGGCACATTGAAAATGTGCCATTTTGAGATTTTACCATTTCAGATTCTGTCACCTTGAAATTTACCATTTTGAGATGTTGACATTTTCAGATTCTTTCACCTTGAAAGTTTTCCATTTTGAGTTTTTGCCATTTTCAGATTCTGGCCGCTTGAAGATTTGCCATTCTGAGATGGTGCCATTTTCAGCTTCTACCACGCTGAATATTTGCCATTTAGAGATTCTACCACTCTGATTACTTTTGATAGAGATATTTGACCATTGTGAGATTTTGCCATCTTGATGATTCGCCTTTTCGAGATTGTGCCGCTATCATATCTTGTTATTTTGATAACCCACCAATGGGATAATCTGGCATTTCCGACTAATTGTGACTGTGTTATTTATGTTCTGTTCTGTCGATACCTGCCACTAGGAGTCTCTGGCATTTGGAGAACATTAAAAAGTGCCATTGAGATATTTAACCAAGGTGATACAAATGCCATGAAGATACCTTACTACTTTTGCAATTTTAATAATTACTCACTGGAAGACTTTGGCCAATGTTTCCAACTTTCCACTCTGACATCTGCCACTCTGATATTCGATCACAAAGTTAACCACCATTTAAGTACCTACCACTGTAGTATTCAAACATTTGTACCGCAGAGGTACGTGCCACTGGGAGACTCTGCAACTGAGACAATCTCCCAGTAGGACTATTTGCTACTTAGATATTTTGCGACTGTAACACTTTCAAGTGGGATCATATTTGCTGCAGTGATACTGTACTATTCGATTCATTCAGCCTCTGTTCCTTGGTTTACCTTTCAAGAACTGTCAATGAAATACTATGAAATCTTGAAAAACCTGCCACTATGATAATTTGACCACTCTGCTTCTTTACACAGGGGATAATTTGCCATTGGAACTTCTGCCATTGGGTTATTTTGCCGCTGGTATCATTTATTTTTGTCTGATGGAGAATTTTGCAGTTGGCAAGACCATTCAACTGGAAGACCTTTTCTGGGAGAGACCTATCCGTAGGGAGACTTTTCCTCTGGGAGACCTTTCCTCTGAGAGAGTTCTTTTTGAGGATAACGTTCGGCTGGGATACGCTTCCACTGGGATATGCTGCCAATAGAATACACAGCCACTGGGACATCTTCCATCTGGGTAATTAGCCACTCAGATATATTACAACCCTGATAAATGGTCAGTGGGTTGTTCTGCCAATATTTTACCTCCCCAATCAAACATCTTGCAACAGTAATAGCTACCAAACCATAATAATGTGCTACTGGAGTTTCTCTGGCTACAGGAATACTCTTACACCAGATAACCTCCAAATAACTTGCCACAGTGATAAGCCACCACTGGGTACCTTGCCACTAAGCCATTGTCCTGCCTATCAGATCTCCCAAGAAGCCAGCCACACCTACCACACTGAAATTCCTTGATCATGGAGAGGCTGGCTGACATGAATTACTGC
The DNA here is from genome assembly GCF_040938575.1 of Ambystoma mexicanum. Classification (NCBI taxonomy): domain Eukaryota; kingdom Metazoa; phylum Chordata; class Amphibia; order Caudata; family Ambystomatidae; genus Ambystoma; species Ambystoma mexicanum. Next base: position 894,047,497 of record NC_090934.1, on the reverse strand, counting down.
AAATAGCAGAAACACCAGGGCAGAAAGCCAAACCATACAAACAAACACTTCTCTGAGCCTATGCAACACCAGAGAAACCCTGCACAAAACCTCTTCAAAGAAGAGCAACCTTTTGTGACATCTCAAACAAAATTGCTTTATGTAACACGATACCTATAGACCTACAAATCCTCACAGCCAGCAACCCAAAGAATTCTTCACCACACAGGGAAAGAAGAAGCAAACACTAACAATTGATGAGACAATTATCAAAGAACCAGAAAAGTACCAACCCCCCTGAATACCAGGTTTGTCACAAGGATCTGAGGAGACAACAGAATTCCAAGTTACAAACCCACAAGCACTGTCGAAAACAACAGCAACCCCTCACAGAACCCACTCAAGCTTCTCAATAATGAACCTGAAGAAATGGAGGATCACATCACAACCCCCACACCAAAATCAATTGAATGATCAAAAGACAGGAGAAACCCATGCCCACTCATCTTACAAACACAACCTCCTAAAGGAGAAATAAATCCAAGGAAAACAAGCCAATTCACTGCAATCTGGGGAATGGCAATGAATGTCAAAGCACAGCACAGGCATACACAAGCTCCTTAGCAAAGGGGTATTAGACATGCATTTCTTCAACCTGGCTAATGGATGAGTTTCAGGTAGTTGCTCAGAAAACCCTCCCAAACACCTTCAAACGTATGCAGGCACACCACAAAGGAAAAAGAGATGGCGTCTTAACAGGTTCATACAATTATCACCTTGAAAATCACAACAGTACCATTATTTAAGATCTCAGACCATGAATCAGTCTTCCCCTATCCTTCTATGGATCATCAGACTAATGTATCCTTCCTACTCATGTACAGACCACCCACATACACCACCAACCTTTGCAGAGAAATGTGTAGAACCAGCATTGTAATAGAGCATGACTACTTTATCATACTGGGATATTTCAACATCTGGTGTGAAGACGAGACTACTAACAAACCAACCAAATCACTGACCTCACAACTATCCACGATAAACCTATAACAACCAGTGCAACTGGACACATTTTTTAAGCAATTGTCAGCAGAAAAAGCCTAACTACAATTGTACCCCCAAGCACATTCTCTGGAGCAACCACTTTAAGACACCCTTTCTGTGTGTGTGACATGCACTCCCAGGCAAGTGCATGTCACCCATACAAATATAACTGCAATAAAACAAAAGAAATGCCTTAACACTGGGCATCAATATCAGACTGCAATCGACAAACCCACAAGCATTCTCGGGGACACGCTTTGAAGAAAATAAAAAATCGAGGAACTCCAGGAATAGATCACAGAGGCTATAGATGCCACGGCAACAACAAAACTCTTTACCTCCTCCCAAAGAAAAGGGCTGCAAGATGGATTATGACCCAGCTCAGAGCCATGAAGAGTACACATGGAAAAAGTAAACATGCTTGGAGGAAACATTACAATAAATAGGACAAAATTGCTTAACAAAAATAGATACAGCCAAATAAAGTAGAAGTCCTAAATACAAAGAAACTGCACTACTCTGAATGCATCTCAAAAGCAAGCAGCACATAGAAAGGGATGTTCAACATCAACAATGAGGTAAGAAACCCACCATATCGCAATGAGATCCCCGTTCCCTTTTAAAAACTTTGTGATGACTAAGTTGTAAACAACCAACTAGTCATCAACACTATGCTTTAAGGATTTAAGCAAAAATGTCACCAACAACCCTACCCCAGAGGCAACATCAACAATGAACTACTTCCCACCATTCTTGTCTGATTAATTCATACAATTAGTGATGAAAAGCAACAAAGGTGGTTTACCTGTCGACCCTGGACCACCAGACATCGACAACCATATCCTCAGCAAAGAGATGCCTGCAGAATACCTCTGCAATCTTATGAGCCACTCGCTGGAACAGGTACCATACCTGGGAGTTTCAAAGCTGCTTACATTGAAGGACTTCTCAAAGATTCCTCCGGAAACACAAACAACCCTGCCAACTACTGGCCTATATAAAACATCACTTACACAGCCAAGTTGCTAGAAACCTATGTATAATACAGACACACGTGGAAACAACCACCTCCTGGACTTGGTACAAGTTGGCTCCAGGCCCATGATACAAATTGAATCAGCACTACTCTCTATCCGGGATGAACTAAAAATGAACTCCAACATCACTTCTGCCGTGATACTACTAGACCTCTCAGTGGCTTTTGACACAATCACTTGGCTACCAACTTTCAGCTCAACCTCATGCACAATCAACTGTGGGCTTCCAAAAGGCTCCTCCCTCTCATCATTTAACTTCAACATTTACATGATTCCACTCATGAAACTCCTCAAGGGACACAGACGCACATGCTACAACTATACAGATGATACACAAATCATGTACACAAATCAGCACAGACACATCTCAAGCCCTTGTCAACTGCCTCTCACTGTCTCTCACCAATCAATTCATGGATGAGCAACAACAGACTGAAAATCAACCCAGCAAAATAAAAATAATGATCACATCAAACAACCCCTCTATACAACATTATATATCATAGACTGCTGAAATGGGAACCAGACCGGAAGCATCCCAAACTGTTCAAACCTGGAATGTTGAGACATGCATCTTCCATCTACGTACCATGAGGTGGAAATTAACAATTCTCACCTTTCCACACAGAGCACTTGCCATCATCTCCCTCATGTCAAGAATAAACAATGCCAACAGTGTCTACCTTGGAATGCCTGATTACCTCACCAAAAACTGCAATGTATCCAAAACACATTAGCAAGTATCCTACTAAGAGTCAGGTAGAGAGAACAAATTATACCTGCACAAAGATCCCTACATTGGCTACCTGTCAACAACAGGATCTATTTCAAAACACTCTGCATTGATCACAGAGCAACCCATGTCCAATGAGAAGAATTCCTGCAAGATAAAATCTCCATCTACAGACCACTAAGAATCCTGAGGTCTAGCAATTACATATTTCTTTAACCAAACCATTATTTCAAAATGAAAAAGGTGAATTAGCTTTTTCAAAAATATTAATGAAAATCTGGAGCTCCCTCGACACAAAATATACATATTAGAAAGACACCTTACCTTCAGGAAAGCACTGAAAACATTGCTCTTTGACTTGCTGACCTAACTCACCAATCCATGGTGCATGGGCCAGGAGCAGCACACAGTTATAATCCAAAAAGGCTAAGCACAAAGTCCTGGATCTTGGCTTGGGATTACAGAGCCACACGATCTAAATGGATTAGCCTACCAATGAAAGAGACTTAAAACCATTAAAAACATCACAGCAGGTCTCTCTTCATGCTCATGAAAAATCAACGCACACCAACCACATATGGAAATCACAAAACCCACACTCTCACTGACACCCAACAGCACAACTCCACACCTCCTCTAATAACTCAGAAGAGCACAACACAATGAATACATCCATATACCACAGGCACACAAGACACCCAAAATGAATTCAAGTGCCCGCGTGTGACCCAACCATTTTTCTAGAACTGAAACTAACAACACAACAGCAAAAACACACTTGTAATCTCCCTCCCCTCCCACTAACAACCCGACTCTTCCCTTTTTTTTCTTTGAGAGCTATGCAGATGGGAGCAGTACGGTATACACCACATTAACATTTCAATAACATGTGAAATGTGAGACATTTTGAGTGCGTTCCACATGAGACGCTGCACAGGGATGGTCCAAGAGTATTTTCTGACCTAGGCAAAAGGTCATTTTGCTGCTCCGTCAAATCCATTTTAGGGCATGATCAACACAATCTCCCTGCATAAGAAGTACAGGTAGTGACATGGCATGGGCACCGCCCGTATACAGTGCCCTTTCAAGTAAGACTGGTACAGCATAGATGGGACCAGTGCTATTTTACATCACTCAAAGGTGCAGCACGGGAATAGTGAGTGTAAGGATCCTTTACAAATCAAACAGGTACAACGTCATTAACATGAATGAAAAGATGTTGAGTGACAGTACTTCTCTTCCCCAGTAGATGTCACTATCAGACATGTTACGAATCACATCATCTGTTAAATACATTTGGAATTACGGTGCAGTGGGACATCCGGGTACACCACTGTGGCTGCAGAGCCCCTTTTGGCGCAGTCAAAGTGGCATCAGTGCGTCTCATTTGTTGCAATGGTAATTTAGGAACAGCTGCTAAATATCAGCATTTAGCATCTAACATTGCAGCCTATTGGTGAATCACTCTGTGACCTAATGAGCAACACATTCTCTCCTCCAACTGTCACATGTTCAAAATTGTGCTGTGGAAACTATCTTTGTTCATAGCTTAATTCAAAAGCACCCAGTCAAACATGTTTCAAAGTCTCCATGTTACATGATTGTGCCATTGTGTTGGCCAAGCTCCCTATGGCAATAAACTAAAATGTGCCTGGGACTGAACTGAAAAGAGACATGTTTTCACTTAATGTCAATGCAGGGCGTAACCCAATAGCTGCTATGAGGATGTTGATTAGGAAATTCACTTGTGGTGAGGCTATTGTTCATGGTGGTGGGGTGCCAGAACTGCAAATTCATCATCATCAGCAGCAGCTATTTCATGTATTTATTTATGCATTTATTTTATTGGGCATTTATAATGTGCTTATACACCAAGAAATTGTGTTTCAAAGCGCCCACAGGGCAAAGGGAAGGATACAAGGCAAACATTGCAAGAACATGGAATATAATAACAGTGATGATCAAAGAACAAAAGATTTGCTATTAGGACTTGTGAAACTTTAGCGCGTGCAATTGCATAGAGAGAGAAGGGACAGGGGAGGGGGTAAGCGCTAGGGGTGCCACAGAGGGGGGAAGTGCCAGAGAGTCAATTGCAAGAGCAACAGGTAAGTGCAGGCATTGACCAAAAGGTATCAGAGAGGACACCAGCTAATGCAATCAGTGCAGGCCTGTGAGAAATTGCATGCCAGTTAGTGCCCAAAGGCAAGTATGGATACGGGGGAGACGGCCGCGACTTTGCCTGGAGATATATAGGGGTCAAATGATGAGCAATCCAGTGAAATGGATCAGCTCATCTCTGCTCAATTCCAGCAAATGTAGGATGACGTTATTGCTGATCTTCTCTAGTGTAGACATTTTTAGGACTTTGATTTGTGAGTGGACCTAGCGGACAAAGTTGTGACGCCAGTGCGCCCTGTTATGGTGGACCACTTATGCCAATCTGATGTGCTTCTAGATATGGAGGCTCTTCAAATTACCTCTCAAAGCCCATTGCAGCCTCTTGCAATCCCAGCTGTTAATAAACTTCATGTGACTGAGCTGTCAGAGCAAAGTCTAAAGTCTAAGGAGAGAACAAGTCAGACTGAATTGAATTATGCTAATATGTAGATAATATGTAATAATAGATGTTTTAGAACGCAAGTTGCAATCACTTTTCCTGTGGTGTCTAGACAGCAGGAGGTAAGTTTCAGGTAACAACCTGTCTCCAGCTTTAGAAACAGGTACCAGTATAGAACGGATCCACGATTGAGGGATCTTTCTTTGTTGACATACTTTTGAAAACAAATTATGGAGCAACATAGCCCCATTTGTCCGGTCAGCTTTCAACATGCCACGTGTAAGCCATTGGGACCAGGAGCCCTTGAATGTGTTGCCTTTTTGATCCTTTCCAATATGCAGTCATGGTTGAAATGCAGTGGCCAAGGGTTATCTTCACCCATCCTATTGTCATTGTTTTTGAGACTCGTAAGCAACTTGGATTCAATGAACACCCACCAGGTGGATTCGGGGATGGGATTTATCATTCTCTTTATATCCTTTGGGACTTTAGCTAATGACGGAGTCCGCCAAATAGTTTTAGGATTTCGAGTCATCATAAACTTTAGCTACTGTTGCCAGTTCCGTGTCAATCCCAGCTCTTTCCGCTTCTCCTGACAATTGCGGTATATATTTTAAGCTTTTCGGATGTTAATTGGGAGTTCCTGAGCCGAGAGTGCAGATCTCTTCATGGTTCACACTTGTCTACGCAGTTCGCGAATGGCCATTTGGACTTCTATGTCAAATGATTTAGTTCTTATCTCCTCAAACTTAGCTTGAGGTTTTCCCTTAACTACCCCCACTTTTTGGTGGTTTCCTCTATCCATGGTTCAATGCCATCTGCATCAAGACCGCCAACAAATGTATTCTCATCTACCAATAGATTGGCAAGTGATCTAGACGCCCTTCTAATATTGCCATCACACAGCCAAATTCTGTTCCTTCCTTGCATGACTTTGAGGTCACCGGGGCCTGATTCAGTGAGTTTGCCCCAATCCCTTTTATGCGCCACTCCAGTCTGCAATGGTCACTATACTCAGTAGGCACTATACGTAGTGATGATGCATATTCTTACAATTGCTATAATATATAGGGGGTGTGTGGCCCTCTTTTTTGATATGGGGGCCTATGTCATGAGGGTACAGAACAATATTTATAACACAAGGACATAGGCTACCCCTTGTGTTATAAATATTATTCTTACAATGGTCCATTCCTGCACATATATTCTATTGTACCACGTTTATTGCCCATCATCCAGGTAGGTTGCTCCGGGATATCATTTAATAGTCGGCCGTTTAGAGGCGTCAATTCCCAGCCTGCCCAAAAATGAAGCCATTCCCCTCCTTTAATGTTCAGATCTATCACTAACATATTATTTCTTTTTAATATACGACTACAATGTGTCTGCACTATTGATTCACCTCATTTTGCATTCATATCACCACTCAGGAGAATAATATCTAGATCTGGGTCTTCCCCCCAAGTCATAAACAACTTATCGAAGTACTCAAGATGTTTTCAGTTCTATCCATCCCGGGCTATCATATATACATACTAACAGCATTCTTTTATTTATACCCACATGGACTAAACTTGTTTCTCCTGCAATAACATTCCCCTCCTCTTCTTAGGGGACCACAATAGAGGAGGGTAAGTCAAGTGAAGCCCCTAACAATAGGCCCCCTGAGGGTCGTCCAAGCAGGCCCTTCGTTGCTAGCGTTTGGTAGATTGCATAACCATCCAAATAAAAAGCCTGTTGCATCCATGTTTCCTGTAACTTAAAAATGCTAGAGTTTGCTATGGATGGAAGCGAGCCCCGATCGGAAATAAAGTGTGAGTGACCACAGGTGTTCCATGATATAATATTAATTCAACCATGTGGTGACACCATACCAGGTATAACACTCCTTAACCACTTCCACCATTGTGTGTTATCAAAGCTATGAGTGACACCTTTTTTTGGAAGTATTGGTGACAGATGGTTCCCATTTTTGGGACACTTTTTACATTGATCACATACACTGTCAACAGTTTTTAATTCAGGAATACTATCCAATTTTTAACCCAAAAATTCCAAAGATTCATATTGTGCTCCTATTAAAGATGCTGTGGCACGAAGAGAACAATGAATCTTAGATATATCCTCATAGCGTGGGCCCAAAGGTTGCACAAAATCAAAATCATTAGAATTCAGGGTGCGTAGCGAGGGCACTTTTGCAAACAGTTTCAATGATGTTGGATGGTTAATGACTACTCTCTTTACAATTGAAGTGTTCTGACAAATAGTCACTTTGCGATTGTCTAGTTACCCTTTCGGGTGTATATGGGGTTGAGATATAGTTGAATGTGACACAATTTTGGGGCTATTGTTGGGAAGGATTTTCTGACCTGCTGTAATGTCAGTTGGTGGCATAGATCCGTTTTGGCCATTTTTAATCTGTTCTGGTGCTTCATCAAGTTCCACCGGTTCTTGGCCAGAGGTGTTTTCTTTTACAACCATCTGGTTAAAGTGCCCTCACAATGTTATCTCCGTTTTTTCCACCATATTTCTTTCTTTTTGATTTTCTTAGTCAATAGTTGAATTTAGAGGCTGGATGGCCATATCTGAAGAAGGAATCTCAGCTTTGTTGTTAGGGAGAATTCTCATAAATGTGCTAATTTCCTTCATTTTAGAGACCCCCAGCAACTTTGCTGGATTTTGAGGACTTGATTTTTTACCTGTAAAGAGTGTCAGCCTTTTTCCCACTCTTTCATGTATTTTGATGTATCCTTTACACCCGTGTTCCTTGATTATGATGTTTAAGATAACTCCATAGGCATCATCTTTTCATGTGTGTTACAGAAAATGTAAAGTGAAATTGACTTTACTAGTCTTTCCACATTCCTAGACCCAGCACATGCCATATTACAAGTATCCCCTGTGTCTAAATACTCATGTAGCAGTAACATGTTATCCTTTCCTATTGAAAAGGCTGATGGCAGTAGTTTTACAACAAACTACCATGATTTTTCCCGACCGCGAACACCGGTAGCTAAAAATCAAGGGAGCCATGTTTTTCAAGATGGCGCCTTAAACCGCTTTGTTTAAACAGGTACCGTCTTCTTTTTTGCCGTTTCTTTTTGGAATGGTCCTTCTAATGTTTGTCCGCTTTGTTCATATGCCTTTGGTGAGCTTCAGTACTGAAGACTGCCTCTGCCGTCTGAGTGTCTGGGGTGTTCAGGAATTGAGGGATGTGCCCGAAACTCCCTGTGCTTAATCTCCTAGGAGACCCAAATGCACTCTGGCATGATTGGCTGGCTGACTGTCTGGCAAGGACAGCCACCCTGCTGAGTGAGTGTTAGCTAGGCTGGAATGAAAGGGAGATAACTGTTTAAAAGGCAAGTCTCTTGGACTGGAAAGCAGAGTCCACCACTGGAACGAATTAACCAAAGAAGAGCTGGAAGAGGACGGCTGCTGCAACTCCTGGACTGTTGGTTTGCCCGGTGAAGCCCTGCTGCAGGTCCGATTCGCCAAGTTCATCTCGACAGGGAAGCCCCTTCATGGAAGACTTCTTCCTTTGAGTTGGTGGGACCAATCAACTCATAAGCCACCTGGCTACCATTCTCGAAGTTGGTTAGGATTAACAAGGGGGAAGGCACCAGCTTGTGTGCTTGAAGAACAGCTACTTGAAGTGACTCCATTTTGTTTGCATTTTCCGACGATCCCATGCAGTGCAGGAGTCCCACGATATCCTCCCACTTGTCCCCACGACTGAGGCTCAGGAACTGTGAGATCTGCAGGAACTGCCAGGAACCAACAACTTCAGCTGCATTTGTTTCTTCATACTAAGGTACTGTGCCAACCCGATTGAGAGAACACCACTCTCGAGGTGAAAGTTTGTGAACCTTTCCCAACTTGCAGGCCTAATCAGCTTGTGACCCAACAAATGATTCTTTTTCGCCTAAACCACTTCTGAGAACGTTTGCAAAAACTTTACCGTTTGATACCAGAACTGCTCTTTCCTATCCAGAACACTAGCCCATTGACTTTGGCCTAGGCCTATTGACTTGAATTGAAACCTTCTGGTGAACTGAAACTATTTGCACTGTCTAACAAGTATATGCGATCTATTCTACCTACATTATGCCTTTTTGCTCACTTCTAAGCAACTGAAATGCCATTTGGCTCCTATTTCAGGGGAGCTCAAACTGTCTCATACTGTTTTGTATTGAAGTGTATTGGTATGTAAGTTGCTTCATTCTAGTGAAATGTTTTCTAAATGATTGTGTAATAAATTATTTATTTATTTTATTTATTTATTGCATTTATTACTCGCCCAAACCCTTGGGTACCACGGCGATGTTACAGACAGCTTAGTTAAAACATTTCTTGGACTTTGCCAATCGGGCGCAGTGCATGTGAATACAAAATAATCATACACGAAGACATTAAATGCAGGGTTTCAGTACAATGATATTTCCTGAAGCATGGAGGGGGATTTTTTAGTCTTGGTTAAATAGCCACGTTTTCAGGGATTTCTTGAAACCTGAGAATGTTTGCTCATTTTTGATGGGGAGGGAAAGAGTGTTCCAATATGTGGGTGCGAGGTATTGGAAACTACTGCCTCCTGCCTTGGTTGTCTTGTAGCGGGGGATAGCTAGGAGTAATTGACTGTTAGATCTGAGGGGCCTCTTAGATACTTTTCTGGTGATGGCGTGGTTGAGGTAGATGGGGACACATGAGTGGATGCATTTGAATGTGACGCACAGAGCTTTGAATGTGACCCTGGCTTTGATGGGGAGCCAGTGATGGTTTCTTCTAATATTTGAGATATGATCTGACTTCCTTATTCCAAGGGCCGCCCGAAGGGCTTTATTTTGGATAAGCTGTAGTTTGTTTAGATTGGCTTTTGAGGTACCCAGGTAGAGTACGTTGCAGTAGTCGAGCCTGGATAAGATTAAAGCTCTTGCCAGCGTGATACAATTGGTGGGTGTCAAGAATTGGCGACTGAGAGCAATACGTTTTGCGGTGTAGGATGTAGAGGAAGAGAGGGCGTTGATGTGCTTGGTCATGGTGAGGTTGGCATCAAGGTAGACACCTAGTGTTTTCACTTGTTTGAGTACTGATATGTTTGTGCCATCAATGTTGATGGATGAGTAATCAGGACGTAATGCTTCTATTTTGGATTGGGAGCCCACAATGAGAACCTCAGTCTTCTCATCATTGAGACAGAGGCTATTTAGTACCATCCAATTTTGGATTATGGCATATATTTTGTTGATAGTGTCGGTGTCTTGAGTGTAGTCTCCCGATAAAGGGATGAGGATCTGGGTGTCATCTGCAAAGTTGGTGTAGATGACACCCATGTCGTCTAGCGCTGAGAAGAGGAGTTTAGTGTATGCATTGTATAATGTTGGTGAGAGACAGGAACCTTGGGGGACACCAATGGGTACTATGATGGGGTTGGCGGCTTGTTTACCTATGGCGACCCTGGAGGTGCGGTCAGCAAGAAAGGATTTGATCCAGGTAGTAGCTTCGGTGGAGAAGTTGAAGTCTTTCGCTAGTGTGGCGCACAGTTTATTATGGTCTACTAAATCAAACGCTGCGGAGAGATCGAGTAGGAGGAGGATGCAGAGTTTCCCTGAGTCTCTGATGGTATCCATCTGGATTTTTAAGTCAAGGAGCGCCGTTTCTGTGCTATGGTTGGGGCGGAAGCCTGATTGCCTCGTGCCAAGGAGGTGGTTTTGTTCGAGGTGAGTTTGGACTTGGTTGTATGCTAATTTATCCAATATTTTGAGGAGAAATGGGACAGTTGTTATTGGCCTGTAATTAGTGGGCACAGTGGGGTCTAGGGTAGGTTTTTTCAGGAGAGGGGTGACCCAGGCTTCTTTAATGCTAGCTGGTACTAGGTTAGTATTGAAGGAAGCGTTGACGAAGTTGGTGATAATGGGGGTGAGGGTGTGAGCGCAGGATTTGACTACTGATGCGGGGACAGAATCGCCTTTGCAGTTGGAGGCTTTAAGTTTGGCGATGGTGTCAAACACTACATTTTGGGATACTGGTGTGAAATGGAATGGGGCGCTGGTGAATTCCTGATGTGGTCGATTTAGGTTAAGGAGGGCAGGTTTGTTGGCTAGTGATTGTTTTTTGGATGTGATTTTTATTTGGAGTAGTTCAATTTTGGCTGTTAGTGCGTCTTGTATAGTGGTGCACCATTCCTTGCTGGGGATGGTTGGGTTTATGGCTGGAGTGGGGTTTTCCAATTCTTTTAGAATGGCAAATAATTCCTTGGTATCTGAAGTAGCATTGCTGATCCTATTATTATACGCATTAGATTTGTAGGTAATAGTAGCTGTTTTATAGGTTTTGTTTATTTCTTGGTAGGCTTTTTCTGCCTCTGCAGTAGGATGCTTTCTGTAGGCATGTTCACACGCGCGTTTGGTTCTTCTGAGGGCGATAAGATCATCATTGAACCAGAAGCTAGATCGCTTGTCTGAGCGTTTTGCCTTGGTGGTGAGCGGTGCTATAGCATTAATGGTTGCAGTGAGGCAGTTGTGATATATGTCTGCTAGGAGGCAGGGGTTGTCACTGGTGATCGAGGTAGAAGCTAGGATTTTTGAAAGAGGAGGCGTGAAGTTTTCTGGCGTGAGTTTGCGGGCGTTTCTAGTTTCATAGGTAATCATAGTTTTAGGTTTCTTTTGTGTGGGTTCGGAGGGATTGATTGTAAATACAATGTTATGGTGATCGGTCCAAGTAAGAGGGGAGATGACCTCAATGGTTACGGGGGTATTAAGGGAGAGGATCCAATCAAGAGTCCTGCCTTTGATATGTGTGGGTGCATTAACTAGTTGGCTGAAACCCATGTCCTTCAGGGCGGAGTGCAGTGATTCTGCTTTGGCATCTTGGCTGTCATTGAAACCTAGGTTAAGGTCACCCAGGATGATGTATTTCGAGCTAGGTTTTATTAGTGGAGCTAATAGCAACGGAATTTCAGTCTCTGGGTGGTTGTTGGGGCTAGGTGCTCTATAAATTACTATTAAATTAATAGTAGTTTTGGCATTTATGGGAAATTTTACGAGTAATGTTTCATACCCTTCAATACTTTCAATGGGACAAGATCTAAGCTGTAATTTAGTCTTGGCTATAATAGCAACACCGCCTCCTTGTGAGTGGGTCCTATCTGTTCTGAATATGGTGTAGTCGGATGGGATTGCCAGAGTTAGTAGTGGACCTGATGCTTGATGGAGCCAGGACTCTGTGACTACTAGTATGTCGAGCTGTGATTCCATAATGAGGTCGTGAACTTCTATAGCATGCGCCCCTAAGGAACGGGCATTGATAAGCGCTCCTTTAAAGGTGGATAGTAATTTATTGGGGGTGTCCGGAGCTGGTTTGGAAGTAGTGTTGGCTTTCTGGCTAGGAGTATGGTTTTATACGTGGTTTACCAAGAAACCTTGAGTATAAGTGTTTACTTGAACCACTCTGATTGAAAGTCCTCTGTGTAATGACTTGTACTGCTCACATTCAATCAACCCAGGAAGACAGAAATCATGATGATATCCAAAAACCAAGAGAACACCACCTACCTTCCATGGCCAATGGAAATGGGAACTGCACCAACACCGTCTAAGGTAGTAAAAAATCTGGGAGTCCTGATGGACAACACCCTAATCTTAGAACCACAAATAAATGCAATCAAGAAATGCTTCTTCCTGCTCCACACAGCAAGAAGAATCCTACCTGTCCTCTCCTTCTCCAACAAAACACTCACAATCGTCACTCTCATTATGTCAAGAATAGACTATGCAATCAGCCTCTTTCTCGGAATATCAGAATACCTCCTGAAGAAACTACAACAGATCCAAAATACAGCAGCCAGACTGCTCCTCAAACTATCCAGAAGAGACCACATCACTGCAGCCCTAATATCACTGCACTGGCTCCCAGTCAAACATTGCATGACCTTCAAAACAATGTCCATAACACACAGGGCAATTAGCGGACAAGGAGCTGAAGTCCTACAAAAGTAAATAACAATCTACAAACCAACGAGACTCCTCAGATCAAGCAACGAAAATCGCCTGGAACAAAAACCATACCTTGAGAAAAAACTCCTCCTTCTCCCACCTAGCCGCAAAAACCTGGAACAACATCCCTAAAGAAGTAAGAAACACCTAAGACCACCATACTAAAAACCTGGCTCTTCAACACCACAGACTCAAACTGAAAAAGCAAAACAACCGGAAGCGAAACACAAAGAGGTGATGACTAAATTTAGGATGACACTGACAACACCCAGAACCAACCAGAGAAACTCTCACTACAACAAGAGAGACAATGATAAGTCGAATAGGACACAAGCGACACCCATGAGGACAGAATCAGCATCCCTAGCCAACTCCAGCCAACAACCTCAACCGCTCCATAATTGCTACCAGGCAGCATACCTTTATAAAGTTGTGTGAATGTGGGCACTGGCCATGCTTAAACTAAGTCATGGGTATTGGCATGGGCATTGACCGTATGGAGTTATGAATGAAGACAGGTGCCGCCCCAGGACATAATTGCAAGTGTTGACATGTGCCACGTTTCAAAGGGGCTATGAGCAATAGCATGCATAAACAACTGAATAAGATGATGAATGCCAACCATATGAATGGAGAAGCCTTGGCTAGTCATCGCCACGCACCGACTGGATTGGGAATGCTCTCTGGGCCAGATTTGAACCTACACAGAAACGCCTACCTGCCCCGCATACAGACAAGTGTCACGTAGGTGGCCGAGGCCGAACTTGGGTAAGATTATGAATGTGAGTGGATGCCATGTGTGAAATGGATTGTAAGGGCCTCATTACACGGAAGGCGGTAATGGTTAACGGCCACCGTTAATGGTAACGGTGACCATTAACCATTACCGCCTTACTACGAGGTCCCTTAGCGGGTTGGTGCTTTAACGCCTGCTTTTTGCAGGCGTTAAAAACCAACCCGCTAAGGGACCTCGGAGCTAATTACGGCACCGCAAAATTGCGGTGCCGTAATTAGCGCCTTCCCCATTCCCATAGAGCCCTATGGGGCAGAAATGGGAATGGGGAAGGGCAATGGCGGAAGGGGGATTTACCGCCCCACCAACCTTGGAATGGGGCGGTAAATCCCCTTTCCGCCAAGGCGGTGCCGGTAATTTACCGGCATGGTCCAGGGTGCTAATAGCACCCTGGATCACAGCCTTCCGTGTAATGAGGCCCTAAGTATCAGACGGCCCAGATCAGGACAGAGAGGCAGAGATACTCCCGCACCACTCGTGGAGAGAATATGGAAATTTAGTATGGCAGTTCCAGACAGCAACGCCAATTAACCAATCCACTAACAATTTCACCCCTCTGCATACACCCCTCAAACTCTAACCAAACAAAACCACAAACCTACAACACAACAATCCGCACAGACTTCACTACACTGCAACAACAATACAAACCACACATAGGGCCTCATTACGACCCGGGTGGTAAGGGATAACCGGTACCGGTAAGGGCACCGGTACCGGTAATCCCATACCACCCTACTACGAGTTCCCTTTGCGGGTCCTTCCTTAATGCCTGCTTTTAGCAGGCATTAAGGACGTGACCAACAAAGGAACATTGGTGCTAATAAAGGTACCGCAATTTGCGGTACGTTATTAGCGCCTTCCCCATTCCCATTGAGCCCTATGTGGGCTCAAATGGGAATGGGGAAGGGCCCTGGTGAATGAGGAATTACCGCCCCGCCAACCTAGGAATGGGGCGGTAATAGCTCCATTCACCAGGGCGGAGTCGGTAAGCATTTCGAGGCAGCCATGGTGCTAATAGCGCCATGGTTACCTCCAACCTTGTAATGACCCCCATAGACTCGTACAACAGCAAACGAGGACTACCAATCGTAAAACACACCAAGCGCTGTCAACGGACCCACCGGGCGGGAGCCGCAAACAGCACATCACTGCTCTTTTCCAGTTTATTCCCACTAACTCACCCCCCTTCCCTTTTCTTTCAGAGCCGCCAGAGCGCCAGGGGACCACTCCGGTGGTGATAGTGCGTGGTACAAATTCCCTTTAACATTAACATCAACATTGAGATAAGCCTGGCTGCCCAGCTCGCTACCAAAAACTGTGTGGTACAGATGTATACCAAAGGTTGGTTTGGCTTACACCTGTAGTCCTAATTGTGTGTGGTGGTCCCAGAGGGTACTGCATGCAATTCTGCCTAACGTTTGTTAAACCCCTTCATCCACTTTTGTAGTCATTTCCATAGGCGTCTGTCCTTATGTGTGGGATAATAAAGGGGAGATACTAATGGCTCTTCCTGAGCAGCGTCGGATTGTCCCCTCGGCCAATCGGCCAGTGGCCGATGTGAAATGGTCCAGTCCCTGCCTGGGGGCTGGTTTCTGCCCACGCTGGGCCGGAGTGAGAAAAAAAAAGCAAAAGCAAAAAGCACCCGCAGCACCGCAACGGCTGCAGCAGGAGCCTGGAGGCTACCTGCAGGGCTGGACTTTGTGTTGTTGGGACCACGGCACTGTGGCACCAGTGCACACATTAAGTTGCTTTCAACTTTGCAGAAGTAACAAATTTGTTGCTTCTTTGCAAAGTTCATAGCAACTTGTTGTTGTGCCTGGGGGCTGCCGGCAGTGGCCCAATTTGAAAGAACAATGAAGATGTGTCACGTGGCATGGTGAGAAAGTGACAGCAATGGGGGAGATGGCAGGAGAGGAGGTGATTTATGTTTAGAGTTTCTCGCTAGAAAGGAAGAGGGGAGGCATTAGCGAGCCGAGGCTCCCCAGTCCCAAGAGCTTTCACCAGTTCACTGGTCAATGGGCCATGTGGCACGAGATGGAAGAACTGCCGGCCTTTGTCGGAATGTCGATGGTGATATGTCTGAATGCCCCCCACCCCCAGGTTGGCATCAGGGCTGTCTGTAGCTGGAAGAAAGCAGCTCGCCAAGGTAGTGACAGCCCGGCGAAGCTTTGTCTTCTGGAGCAGACATAGCTTTCACCTTAACACTGCAGCAAGTGCAGCTTTAGCAGGGACTGGGAAGCCTGGCAGCAAAGATGGAGAGATTCTAGGAGCCTGGCCGAGAGCTGAGGTAAGCATTAATTTTGGACTATGTATATTGCTTTTTGCAAGTTGCAGTTATAGCATGTTTTTTTTTCTGCCGTTGTCTGTTACGATCATCACACATTCCATCTCGGTGTCCTCAGACCTCACACGTGTACACAGTGAAGAACACCTTACACGTGGCCTGTGACATGTGCAAAATTCAGAATACTTTAAACTTAAAATGACTCCTCCTCACGTGCACACACCTCCGGATAATCGGCGATTGCAGACATGGCCCCCTGCGTGTACACACTCCAGAAACCACAGGTGCACATTGTCTGTGAGATGTCAGCCTGCCTTGCAGAGAAGCAATCAGGCAGTCACTGGTACACTGCCAGAACAAACACACATGGCCTCGGACACTTTCAAGGTGAGGGCCTCTCAAGCAGTGCTCAAAAGCCGAACTGCCTGCTCATGCCTGATGCACACACTGGGAGCCATCTGCTCCCCATTCGGAAAATGTAAACATCAGAATGTTAAAAAGAAGCCCCTCCATCTACCACCGCAAGAGCAGGTGTCGCTCTGGCCAAATGCGGCAGTGATGTCGCTGGCATGCTGCACCCCTGCCCACCATGAATTTGCCAGCCTGTGAGCCTCCTAACACTGCCATACCCTCACTCTAGGGCCAGGCACCTCGGAGTCAGTCAGTGCCACCACTCCGGATCCCTGCTGTCACATCTCTGCAGCGGGTCAGAGCACGATAGAGGCCACACGTGAGAGTGCCAGCAACTGGGGGATGGCCCTCGGTCGGTCACTTGACAAAATCATTTTGCCTAAAAGCTTGTGTACAATGTAGAAATATTTGACCATAGCACATCAAGTGGCCAGGCCACTTGATGTGCTATGGTCAAACATTGACTTCATCCTGCTGTCCTTCTTCTCCCTCCACCCAAACATTTGATACACACTACCCTTTCATGCCTGACTCCACCCCTTCGATTGTAATATCTTTTCTCAAGGCAGGGTATCATCAGGTCGAGCAAAATAACTCCAGCACCAGTGCATTCCAGGCTAATACATTATCAGTCCCTTCTCTAAGCCCCCTTTTGAAAGCCCTGTACCATACAGCTGAGTCTGCCATGGCCCAGTGCCTCAAAGTGTTCCATCAGGAGTCTATCTGCAGGCCATTTGGGGACTTCCAGGCCATGGCAATCCTTTTTGCCAGTACGCATGCCAGATCCAGCATCCTGGTTTCTGGTTTGACCCCCTTCAGTCTCAGGACAATCCAAGTAGGCATTGGACAATCCCAAGTAGGCATACCTCTGCTGGCCGCTTACATTTAGAGACTCCCTGTGTCATCCTTGCTCCCACCTCCCCCCAAAATTGCTTAATGACCACACATTCCAAAAATATATGTATCATGTCAGACCCCTCCACCGCTATGCCTTGACATTCTCCAATCATGTGCCATGTCAGATATGCACTATGCAGGACATATCACTGTGCAAGCTTAGATCTGGCTTTCCTAGATACCTTCTTATTATACAGCAGTATATGTGCCCAATATTGGTCACCGAAGCTCTTTCCCAGAACAAGCTCCCATTTATATTTAAAACTCAGTACCCCCAGATATCATCTGGAGCGTAATCTCTCATATAACCTAGAAAACCTGTGCTGCCCCTCTGAGATATTGTACAATAACCCAAGGGTTACGTCTTCTTCCAATGCCCCCTTTGCACTCCCACTGTCTCCACATCACCCCACTGCTTTCCCACAGGTCTCTAATGATCCTAAAATCATTCTCATCTGTTTCATAAATTGCTGCCACAGGTATATTATGAGAGTAGGGTTCTTCTAGACCCAACAGCTGCTTAGTCCTCTTCCAGATGTTCCTACCCAACTGTACAATATGTTGGGTGTCATGGATTCTCTTTTCATCCAAGCAGAGTATCTCTTTTAGCAAATATGGCTTTATCTTTGCAGTAGCTTGGTTTCCAACATCACCATATGTGGTAGCCTCACCCCAACCTGTGAGATATCCTAGATAACTTGCTCAAAGCAATGTTATGCCTCCTGAACCCCATACAAATCCACTCAGGGTGGCATTCAACTCTTTTAAAAAACGACCTCAGAATATGGAAAGGCACGTTTATGAAATGGTACTGAATGTGAGGGAGGACCACCATTTTAATGAGTGTGACCTGCCCCATCACTGAAAGAGGCACATTTTTCCATAAACCTATTGAGCATTCAATACCCTTCCTTGCTCTGAACATATTTAGCTTGTGCGACAGCTTAACATCATGTGCTCACCAAGATAACGGAAACACTCTTGTCGCCCACTGCAGCCCTACATCAAGCAGTCTCTCCTTGACAATGCCTGTCCATCATGCCAATGGAAACATGCAGGATTTATCTTTGCCTACTGTTATCACAGAGAGAGCCAAAATAAAAACCAAGGATCTAAGGATATATGCCAAATAATCATTGGTGTTCTGGAGGTAAAAGAGCGTAACATGATTCATCCCATCTACCATCAGCCCTACTTCTCTGTTCTCAGGGTGTTGCCAGAGGTTTGAGCGCCAATAGGAAAAGCACGGGGGACAGCAAGCACCTTTGCTTCGGCACCCTCTGTGTATCACATCCCTTCGATATGTGCCTGATCATCTTCACCGGTGCAACAGGTCTTGTGTATATAAGCATAACCCCACCTAATGAACCTTTCACCCACCCCAAAACATTCCAGTGTGGCGTAGAGCCAGTCCAACCTGGCCGAGTTGAATGCCTTAATGGCGTCCAACGAGATCAGCAAACAGTTAACCTCCCAGGGTCTTGTCCTCTCAATGACCATATGTAGTCTTCTCAGGTTCCCATAGATAGACCTTCCCAGGACATGCCCTGTCTGGCCTGGGTATATTAACCCACCAATCACCTTTTTCAACCTCTCTGCAAGAAGAGCGGTGAGGATCTTACAATCCTGGTTAACCACAGACAATGGTCTATACAATTCACATTTATGCCTTACTTTGCCCTTCTTTAACACCAGGATAATTATAAACTCCCTCATACTTGCTGGCAGCCTGCCCAACTCATTTGTGCCTTCTAAAGTCTGTAAAAGCTGCAGAGACAGCTCCCCCATAAACTCGATAAAATTCTGCTGGCAGGCCATCGCACCACGCCATCTTCCCAGTGGGCAAAGCAAGGATAATTTTGCGTAACTCCTCTATTGTGAGTGGCGCCCCCAGAGCTTCCTTCTATTCCTCCGCCAGTATGGGTACATCTATCTGGGAAATGCATATTCTATTTCCTTCCCATCCACTACCCTATCTACACTTTAAAGGTTCTCAGGATGGCGACTGTTGGCGGAGGAGCCTAACATACCTTGAAAGTGGAGACTGGAACCAGAGTTTCCTGAATGTATGCTACGCAAGCTGTTAGTTAAATTGTAATTTGTGCAGTGGGTAGTTGTTTCATGCACTGTTTATAGGTTAATGTACTTGGAAGGAATCAAGATAAATGCATGAAGTATCTATTTGATGATGTCATGATGGTTGCACCAAACTGAATACAAAGATTTAAAAACAAACAAGACATGTTGTTTGAGCTCTCTTCCCACCTACAAAAGTAACATGTGGCTAATAATGCATTTGGGTTCTCCCTGCTCTACCCACAAAAAAGTGCTCCAATCCCCTAAACCCATTCACCAAAGTCTTAGGGCCTCATTACGAGGTGGGCGGTAAGGGATACTGGGCACCAGTAAGGAGACCGGTGCCGGTAATCCCATACCGCCCAATTCCGAGGTCCCTAAGCGGGAACCGCAAGGGACGTGTGGTCGGACCACACGTCCCTTACGGGTCCCATTAGGGGACCAGGGCGCTAATTACGGGCCTGCCATTAGCAGGCCCGTAATTAGCGCCTTCCCCATTCCCATTGAGCCCTATGGGGGCTCAAATGGGAATGGGGAATGGCATTTGGAATGGGGATTTACCGGGTCCGCCAAGGGCGGAATGTCCCGGTAAATCCCCACTCCACAGGTCAGACCCGACACGATTTTGGAGGCAGCCATGGCGCTAATGAGGCCCTTACTCTAATCCTGTTACTCTAGAAAGATCCTATTATCAATTTCAAACTACACTAACCTCTCTTACCGTACAATCCTGCACAACCCCAAATTAGACTAATTCCCTTGCCTATCTAGAACACTGTGGATCTGCTCCTGCCTTTTTAAATGCTGCTTGATCACTGTCCTATGTTCCACATGTGCTCCTTTATGCAAGATACAACAAGCGACTGCAATTTAACCCAATGCCATCTTTCCCCCACTAACTCATACTAAAACCCTCCATACCCCTTAAGCTCCATATAATTCCATATATTCTAATATATATATAATTCCCAATGACCTAGTAATAAATATATAATTCCCAATGACCTAGTAATAATATTAATTGAACCATTTTCTCTCCTTTAGTTCTCTCTCACATTACTTGACTTAGAAGTTTTAGATGTTGCTATAAAGTGGTTGACAGACAAGTTTCCTTCTGATCTCTCTCACGCACCATAGTGCCATTACATCATGACCTTTATAATAGGCTCTCATAGCATCACGACCCCCCGGCAAACTCTTAATTTCATGTCCATGCTCACAATGTGTATGTTTAACTATGAGCTGTGCTCTTTAGAATTGTCTAGACAAATAACCAAATAACATCTACTATTAGCATTTTATAAAACCTACAAAGCAATTGATGTTTGGTGGGCTTCACTTTGAGATGTAATGTTCTCTTCTTCACAGCACATGTGAAAAAGGGCAGTGGAAATGCACAGAGAAAAAAGGACTGGGAACGTGTGTTCTATACGGAGAAGGACACTACATCACATTTGACAGCAGGCAATTCCAATTCAATGGGAACTGTGAATACACCTTGGCCCAGGTAATCATGTGTTTTGCTCTGTTGTTTTAGGGTTGCACTTATCAGCACAGGTAGACTCATTATCATTGATGTGATAGACTATTGGCCAGTAACACACAATGTCCTTGCTCTCAACAGGACTACTGTGGAAGTGATTCCATAGGCACATTCCGAGTGATCACCGAGAATAGCCCCTGCAGTACCATTGGGACCACCTGCTCAAAATCCATCAAAGTCTTTGTGGGGGTGAGTAAGTTCACTAAGTGACTAAAAAAAATATTTGGTCAACTGAACTTCCAGCACAGCAATGTCCTAGCAGAATTCTCATTGGAGATGTCCAAACCCAAAAACTGGTTTGATGGTTCCTCAGTGAGGCACAGGTTTTAGTGCATGCAGTCTTGGAAGGATTTTTGATTGCACCATGATATGTGATAGATGGCAGATCACCCTAAAGGCCATACATATGGAACTGGATGTAGGCTGGGAGATCAAATAACTGAAACATTCCTCCATCAAATACTAATCAAAACTACCTGAGAACCTGGGTTTGCATTTAGATGCCCAGCAATAGTAATGGGAACAAATGTGAGCATCTTGCAATGAGAACAATCATTTAGTAATTACATGCTGGTTTTGATGTATACCAACTTCTTGTTTTTCCAAAGAAAGCATGAATACTTTGCCATCCTATTTCATGGTTTAATATAAATTTAGTAATTGTGTGAAACAAAGACTATGCAGTCACCTGGCATGTACACAAAGAAGATTGTGTCTGCCCAAAATTGAAAAAATAAACATCCAAACCTTGGGTGACAAAAAGCGACTAGTAGGTCTTGTTTGTGATTTCAAAAGTTGGATTTAATTTACAATGTGTTCATTCAAATAATTCATAACGACTCTTCATTTGTTGTGTTATCAAAAATTGATTCATGAATACTGTTGTAGTCTCCAAATTCTTCATAAAAAAACTCTTGTTTTTCATTCAATTGATTAGCAATGGGTCTTCATCAAACAGTAAGCAAAACATATCGGTTCTCCTGTTGGTTAATCCAAAACTTGCATAGACAATTCAAAGCCTCAAGAACTCAAAATTGCTACTCGTGTTTCACCACCTCCCAAGTTGGTCTTCAGGAGGATTTACTAGAGAAAATTGACTCAAATACCTAATTGTCCTACAGAGAAGTGCATTTCTCAATATGTTTGGGACCTTGGGTTAAGGTATGCCACTCATTTAGATTCAGTAGTTGGATATGATAGTCCAGTTGACTGTGTTTATTAATGCCAGTCAACTGGACTTCCTCATCACAGTCCCTCTTCCTCTTCTTTTTCACTGTCCCTTATCCACTTCTTTCTCACAGTCTCTCTTCCTCGTCACGGGCCCTCTTGCTGATCAAAGTACATTTTTCGCATCCCAATCCCTCTTCCTAATCAAAGACCCTCTTTTCCTTCCTCATAGCAGTCCCTCTTCCTCTTTGCAGTCCCTCTTCTTTGTCACCATCCTATAGAGAGAGAGATTGAATGGAAAGATTGAAAGAGAGGGACAAGTGGACAAAGTAGAACGGTGCATGCATAAAAGGTGCATCAAATGCAAGGGAACAAAAAGGGACACAATTAGAAATGGCTAGAGTGAGATGAGGTATGAAAATACAAACTTTGAGACAAACATAAGGGGACACACATTGCAAGAGACACACATTGAAAGGGAGATGAGGGGAAATAGAGGTACAAAGGGTGAGTGTTGGAGGTGAAGAGACTGAGATGTGAAGAGCACGGGGGAGGGACAGATGTAGCACAATGTGAAGTGTGAGTGTGTGCAATAGTGAGAGGAACTGTAGTGAAAGACAACCAGAGGGGATAGAAGGAGTTTATGTGAGTGGAAAAGAGAGAGATCTAGACGGGGAAGATGAAGAGGAAGAGAACATGTGAGCATAAAAGTGAGTGAACAGTCGAGTTAGAGGGGAAAAGTAATGTAAGTGTGTGCAGTGAGAGTAGAAGATAGTGGTCAGGGAAAGAAAGAACAGAACATGAATGAGTGAGCAAGAGAGACAGAAGGGGAGCAAGGAAGAGATGGTGAGAAAGATGGAGAGAAGGTTTGTAAGTAAATGTGTACCTTAAAGCAATACAGCGAAAGGGTGAAGGGGGAACCAGAAGAAACATTCATAAACAAATAGAGATAAACAGTGAAGGAGAACTTGTGACACCATCAACGAGGAACAGTAAACTAGATATCCAGCAGTGGACCAATGTAACACACGAAAAATAGAGACAGCCGGTGAAAAATGTTAGAGAGAAGGCATGCCATTATTACTTAGAGATAAATAAAGAGTAAAAGAGAGAGAGAACATTAAAGAAAGATACACGACTCGCAGAAAGACCAGATTTAAACGAGAGCCAGAACTAGAGGTGGTATATCGGAATCTTTGCACTGTCACACAACGGATGTGCTTTAGTCTATGGAACAGAACCATGCTAGCCTTGGCGTCTGTGTGCTGCAGGGGAACCTTAACGAGCCTTGGTTGCGGAACATCTGCACTGTTTTTCCATTTCATGAAACACCTTACACTTTTCTATTCCCTCAGCTTCTAGACCTTTTCAGCCTACAACTTCTCACAGCCACAATCCAAATGCTATGCTCACAATCCATTATTAGGGCTCACCTTCTTCAATTTCTTCCTGATGTAAAGGTGTGTTTAAAAATCTATGTAAAATATGTTTAGTTAACAATGATCCGACAGACTAACACTGTCATGCCACAACATTTTGAAATTAAATTAAAACCTTGGCCGTGGGCAAAAGCAAACAGGGTAAGGATTCTGTGATACAGTGCAGCAGGATTTTGCACAAATAAATGGTCTATTAATTTCACCAAAATACGTTGTACTTTGTCTGAGACACAGAAAGCCACATCAGGAATCTGGCAGTATAGATGCAGTAATACTTCCAGGATACCTCCAGCGCAAATAGCGTTACCACAACTCAGTTCAGCGCTATTCATGCCGGATCATGAGTAGCGGTACAGCGGTAAGATCCCTTTGCCAATTGGGTCCACTGGACCTAATTGATTGATTTGCTTATTTGTTGAGCACTGAAAGCCCACAGGAAACATGGCGCTACAAAAACACACCAGATAACAAAGAAGAAAGAGACTGGACAACCAGTGGGAATGGGGTTGGGGTGCTATTACCGCAGGTGGTAGTTGTGCTGGCAGTAATAGCAACGAAAACGGGCGGTAAGGGGAAATGCTTACCTCCAGCAAAAAGCTGGAGTTAAAGCTCCCACTTACCACCCGCCTCATGATTATGCAAACCCTTAAATGTAGCGGTAATAGTGTTACCGCTGCAGTTAAGAGCTAAGGCCCCACTCATGATGACAGCCAGAGAGTGAGAAACAAGCACACAGAAAGTGAGAGTTAGAGAGTTTGTTGTCCTCAAATAGAGAAAGAATACCAAGAATACCAATGCAGCTCACTGGACATTCCATCAGGAATGAACATCATAGTCACCAGCGTAGAGTGCACACTATGGTATAGTAGGGGGACAGAGTAAAAAACACAAAGATGCATACATTAGTCCTACTGACACCACCTTAAAGACTGTCACATATCATTTTCTCAAAATCAGAGGATGATTTGACAGAAAAACCAGGGCAATGGTCTAAAACTTGGCTTGGAGCTTCCAATGTAGCATAGGAAAAACTGATGATAGATGAATGAAAGGTTATGTATGAAACTTAACTAATGATAATTGCTCAGAACTACCCAATAGACATTTACTTTTCAGGCTGTCATGCAACAAGGGGAAAGATCAAATGCACATAGAGCTTGATGCCGCCCAAAAGGGGCAATTGAGGCCAAACTGCCAGGTCACATCCTTTCTGCATAAGACCACACACAATCAACCACAGACATGTTTGGTCCTTGTTGGACATCTACAATGAAGTGCAGTTAAGGTCTCAAGGCAGTGAAGGCTCTCCAGCCATGTTAGGCAGCAAGACGTGCAAAGTTCAGGCAGCTTAAGATTGCTTCTCTGCCCAAGTCCACATATACACTAAGGCCAACACTCTTAGTTTGAGTGGCTTTGCATGTTTCTTGTTCTAAGGCAAAGGGAGTTAAACTTGGTCGCAGCACCTAATCCCATTGGGGTGACTGGATTCTTCAGAAAAGAGTTCGGAAAGGGCGGCATGTTTAGTCTTTTGATATGTGCTTTGTTTTCTTTCTTTTTAGAACTGCATCTTGATTCTAAGTGGAGGCCACTACAAAGAGATAGTCTGTTCCATTGGAGAGGTGCCCTACACAGTGCGAGAAAGTGGAATCTTCCTTGTGATTGATGTCAACATTGGACTGATTCTTATATGGGACAAGAAGACCAGGATCAGCATCAAACTTGTTCCAGAATATATGGTGAGTCATAGCATGCACAGTAACTGGTGACTTATTTTTACTGAAGAAACACAAAAGATGGCAACTATGTTCAGAGAGCAAAGGCCATTAAAGCAGTCAGGGCCCTCAAAGACTAACAATAATGCCTGATGCAAACACTGTACACATGGGTCGGGTCAGTTCAGTCCAAATACTTTGTTTCAGGTGAAACCCATAAAACTGATATAATGATGTATAGAATCTAACAATCTCTATTAATTACAGTAAATATAAAGGCTTTTAGAATAAGAAAAAGGAATAAAAGAAAATTAAATTACACAAGCGCAACTTTTTCATATTAATTGCAGCCACTTTTTGAAAAAATAACTGACGTGTTGCAGGTTCAGTTACATGTGAAAAGGATGTGTTTGTTTGTTTTGTTAAGTGCAACTTTCAGATAGAAAACATTCTTGAATGTTATTGACAATGTTTCCAAACTGTTATGTGTTCCCTACTTCCAGGTTTTTTATGAACTTTTAAATAAGCAGTTTCCAGGTCCACATTCCAGGCTACTGTTATTTCAGCTAATGAAGTTTGAAATGTTTTTTTCCATTTTGAGAAGAAACAGCGATATGATTGTGATTGTGTCGGAAGCGGCCTCTGGAAACGTACTGCTGCTGATGAGCAGAGGTGCGGCTTGACACGTATTGCGGTGTCCGACGTACGCGCAAGAGCGAGGGTCCTTTCCTCTAACGGAAAGTGCGGAGCCGAAAGACGCGAAGGAAGCAGACGCGAAGGATCTGACGGGGTCGTGCTCCGTGGCACAGCAAACGGGAGCGAACAGGCGAATAGGGACCCGTGTGCTGTGCTGGTGCACCCCGTTCCGTGCTCTGCAGGCTATCAGAAGGACGACGCGAGGAAGGAGCGGTCCCCTGAGAGTGCGGTGCAGGGGAAGAGCCCCGACGAGCTGCGCAGAGTCAGTCTGTCCACCTACTAGGTGAGGAGTGCAGGCATTGACCTGCCTCACTGTATTTTGGTGGGCGACCCCCCTCCCCCCCTCCCCCCCTCCCCTGTGGGTGCCCCCGCTTGGTGAGTGCAGGGATCGACCTGCCTCACTGTATTCTGTGGGCAATACAGAAATAAGAAATAAGGAGGGGGTGAGTGGAGGACAGGGGTGGTGGACTTTTGTTTCTCCTTCCTTGCAACTCCTTGTAGGGGCTCCAGAGGTGTCTGCACGACGGTAGCCTCCATTTACGAGCCTGTTGGGTTGCACTGGGGGATTGATATCTAGTGCACATATCCACAAGTACCCTTCTCTATGCCCTGATTAAGAAGCCAAAAGAGGTACACAAGTCGGGGACTGCAGGCTACGGCCTTTGACCCGGTACCTATTGTTAACGGCCCTCCCCTTATTGGAGGGTTGGGGGTTACGTTGGATAAACCCTCCCCCCCCTCCGAATTGTAGGATTGGGCAAGGTGATAGCAGCTCTTTCCCCTTCTTTGGCTGTAATTTGACTGGGCAGTGCGCTTTCAGCCGGCTTGCACTTAGCCATTTGAAAGAGTGAGAAAAAACGCAGCGATGCAGCGGGGAAAAAGAGCGCAGCACTCGACCTATAATCTACGGAAAAACAGGACCCCTACTACAAAAGAGCCAAAGGAGACCCACAGAAAGGGAGGCAAAGTTAAGAAAAACTTGAAATATGCCTTACCTGTGGTACAGGGAGCTATTACGGAGTTTTTTCCTGTAAACCCCCCCCCTGAGACCAATTCTACCACAATTGAGGAGACGACTGAACTGGCAAATATAGGAGGCACCTCTCTAAATTCTTCTAACTTTGATGACATTGACAATAATTCTCTTTTGGATCTATGTTTGACGATACAGAGAGGGATGCAGACGCACACGCCACAGATAACATCTAAAGTTTCCTCGCCCCTGAAAGAAAATAACACGAATATTGATTCAGGGGGACATAATATATCTGGAAGTGGGGAACGCCTATCCCTCTCCCCGAACCTCGCAATGGCCTCAATGGAGGACGTGCCGGACCACGAGACGGTTGAGAGCACTGGTTCCCAATCCAATGCTACACAGTTAGCTGAGCTCCAAACGTCTGTAGCCTCACTCCAATTTGCTTTGAAGATACTACTACAGATGACGGGACGTATCCTATCTAATACCAATTCTATCTCCACGACATTAAACTCGAAGGATACCTTGCGAGAAGAAACAGAAGTTAACCTATCGGATGCTCTCCTAATAGCCGAGGTGATGGAAGAACAAGCTGACGAGAAGATGAGGGAAACGGTGCATGGGACACCTCATAGTAATATCCTAATTGAAGATACTCCTCCAGAGGCAGAGGAACAAGATTTGGAACATCGTCCCCAACCCCCCCTCACGCGTAAACAACGCAGAATGGCCAGAAAGGCCCTCAAAAATAAGTCTGCCATAATACATGCTCCATCCCCTACGGCAGGGCCAGGACCTATTTTTGAAACTCGCTCAAAAAAAGCCAGGAAAAGACAGACGAGAGCCGCTTTGCGAGCAGCAACAAAAAAAGGTCCGCTTACTGATTGGTTAGTCCCTGAAGATAAGGCCCAGGGCATGGACCTAGAGGAAACTGCATTAGAGGACTCAGGGCCTGGCGGTGAAGTAAGCTCGCCCTCCGACCTTGAGCCTGCCCCAGAGACACGGTCCTCCGAGGACCAGACTAAGCATGCCCTCTTGGAACAGCAGGAGCTAGTGCCTGAAATCAAGACTAATCGCATATGCTTCATTAAGAATCTGTATCCTAGAAATAAGAACTCCTGGTTGGCACGCTCTGAGCTATTAACTCGGCTACACCACATTCCACAACTTCGTATTTTAAAATCTGATGACTTTCTCTTTATCGAACCTCTGTCGGGCCCTAATCCTAATGTATCTGCCCTACATTGTTCTTTTCTTAATATTGTACAATTATTGAGAAATTATAAAGAAGAACTGAGAGCGGTGGATATTGATATCGATGTGGACCCACAAGAGAAGGATCTCTCAGTTATCTCTGAGGAACCAGTTGGGATATCATCCTCTAGTAATGAGTGCAATACAGGAGTTGGAGACAGTCCTTTATTGGTAGAAGTACAACTAGCACTCAAGTCCTTGTTAGATTCCTTACCCCAGCTGCTGCAAAATCATTGATATTTATCATTACTCTCATGGAACTGCAGAGGTTTTTCACATCTTTTGAGGACAGATGGCTCTTCTGCCTTCCTGTCGCAACATAGCTATATTTGTCTGCAGGAAACTTGGTCATTAGACTCTTTAGTGTTAGACGGTTTTGCTATACATCAATCACCTGCGAAACAAGGCTGTAAGGGCCGCCCTTATGGTGGCCTGCTGACGGGGGTTACCAACACTATGAAGTCCCGGAAAATACAGTGTAAAGCTGAAGACCAGTTATTGGCGGTGGAAGTAGAATATCCTACTGAAAATGGTAGTAGTAGATTTCTACTAATTAATCTGTATAGCCCTCCGGGAGCAGTAGCAAGGGACACCTTACATGAGGCCATACAGGATGTACTGTCTACCTGGACATTAAGAACTAGCAATGCTGCCATCATTGTTGTGGGGGATTTTAATTGCCACATGTCTGACGACACTCTTATGCCCACCAACCCAGGTCTTAGTGGGAAGTGCCTGATGACCCATAGTAAGAGGGAGAACGAAGGACTTGAGTGGTTACAATTGTTCGAAATCTGGGACTTGGCGATGATTAATGGCCGCACTTTGGGGGATAGACCTGGGAAGCATACTTGGGCAAACGGATCATCATTTAGTACATTAGACTATATATTTATGACCCCCGAGATGCAATCCAAAGTAAGGGACATGTGGGTTAAGCCTAATGGATGGAGTGACCATGCTGCGCTGCATTGTTCAATATCTATACCGATTCCCCTCATTCCCCTAGTGCATATTGGAGAGATACAATCTAATTGTTCAGGAACCAGAATTATATGGTCAGAGAAAAATATCAGAGCGGCTTCTGAAGCTCTCAAATGTACCACCATACAGGGCCTTCATGATTTTCACGATATGACGACAAACGAAATTGAAAACTGGATATCGGGCTTTTCAGGTTACCATGCTTCAGCCAAAAAGGGCCTCATGTTAAAAGCGGGAGGCATTTTACCCCCTTTCAACAGAAAAATTAGAGATGCTAAGAGAGGGCTTAGAAGAGTGATCCGTGGCCTAAAAACCTTGAATCTTTCTGAAACCCAGTACCGCGAGAAATTAAGAACCACTAAAACTCTATATAGAGCCGAGATTAAAAATATTAAGAGAATAGAGCGAAATAACAGGGATCAGCGACTCATAACTACGATTTGTGCTAGGAACTCGCGTAGCATCTGGGCACTTCTCAATGAGAATAGAGGGAAAGTTATAGGCCCTTTGGTCAACCCAATTGACGAGAATACATGGGTAGAGTTCCTATTAAATCGTAATACAAAAGAAGAGGAGTCCTGGAGTATACCTATAGAGGAGGCCCCGACTATTCCCCCTTTTGACGTCTCTTTGGAGGCAATTCTTAATAAAATTGCCTCCCTTAAGTCTTCGAGAGCCCCTGACCCTAATGGGCTAGCGAATATTGTGATCAAAAATAATTCTGTATTCTGGGCGGAGTTATTTTCCTTACTCTTTAATAAAATACTAGCCCAGGGAACTATCCCCAGATCCTGGCAAACTGCCATTCTCATTCCAGTATTCAAAAAAGGTAGGCGCTCAGACCCTAACAACTATAGGCTGCTATCTATGTTAGATATCACAGGGAAACTCTTCGCCTCTTTACTACTAACCAAGATGCAAAAATGGGTTGATAATACTAATATACTTAGCAGATTCCAATGCGGCTTTAGACGGGATTTCTCTACATCACATAATTTACTGGTAATGGACATATTACGCACTAGAGCGCTTAGTAAAGGACAGCCCCCGTTGTATGCCCTCTTTATTGATTTTAAGGCCGCCTTTCATTCCATCCCTCGTGAGCGACTCTGGATCAAGTTGGAAATAATGGGATGTCCATCAGGACTATTATACTATCTTAAATTACTCCATCATGACACTTCGGTGCGCCTCAGACTTAATCAAGAGGGCAATACAACTAGAAATGTGGCTCAAAATAGGGGGGTTAAGCAGGGCTGTGTTACAGCACCCCTTATTTATAACTTATATGTCTACGACATCCCTGCGGCTCTTACAGATGTGGACAATTGCCCACCAAAATTGGGGGATGTACTGTGTCCCGTTTTGGCCTATGCCGATGATCTGGTAGTCCTAGACAACACCATAGGTGGCCTTAGGCGCTCGGCACATATCCTTTGGGACTATGCTAAGACCAATGGTTTGTCCATTAATCTGGATAAAACTAAAGTACTTAGATTCACCAGGAAAAGGGTAACCCGTGTAAATTTGGTGGTACATAAAAATCTTATCCTATATGCCCCTTCTTACCGATATTTAGGAGTGGAAATAGAACCACTAGGTGATTATACACTATGCAAACAGGGGCGGACCACTCGTGCATTACAAGTAATATCACTAGTCTCATCTTTTACTAACAAGCAGGGTGGTTTCACCCTATGGGGGACTCGCCATCTTTATATGCAAGTCTTTGTCCCTATGGTTATATATGGCATTGAGTCGCTGTTAACAGTTGATTTAGAGTGGCTTCAAGTGATCGAGGGCAAGTTCTGGAGACGTATGTTGGGACTTCCCCCGGGGGTACCGATGGCTGTGATAAGATTGGAATTGGGCCTACCTTCTCTGAAAGCTTTGATATTGAAAAAAAGAGCTGGGTTTTACTTAAAGATAAGTGGTTCCTCTAATCCTTTATTGTCGGTTATTCAGCAGGAATTAACTAAAAAACATACTACCTCACCTTTTTATAAAGATATGAGTAAATTCTTCACCGACATTGGCTGGACTTTCAGAGGGACTTGTGTATCTAATGAAACTTTAAATGCACTTGAGAAAAAAGTAGAACTCTGGGATTGGTTAGAAAATTTCTCCCACTTGAGTAATCTCAAGTCATATAATTTTGTGAAATACCGTACATATCAGTTTATGAAACCTCAGGCCTACTTATATCTCTGCCCTACCAGAAGACTCCGACGATTTATCATTCTGTTCCGGTTGGAACAGTTGCCTACTCTAACTAATAGAGGAGCTTGGAATAATATCCCTGCTAATGAGCGGACATGTCGGCTTTGTAAATCTTTATCGTGCCCAGAAACAGCTAGGCATCTTCTGACGCAATGCCAGGCCATGAAGGAGCCGATTATAAAATTTTTGGGTGAATTTGTGCATGATCTATTAGCCATTCATGAACTGTCGTTCTGGCATTATTGTACCAACACATGTAACATGCACCTATTCATAGCACTTTATAATGTCTGGCAACTGACTAAATTAGGCTTAGGTCTCTAATTAGATCTGAATAATAACTGCCTAGCCATTTGTTTTTCTTATTTTATCTCAAATTTAACATGTATTGTACATTGATGAACTTATGATTCTTGAAACGGTTTTAATATTTGATGTTGACATATATGGTTGTATGTTAGGTTGTGTTTGTAAATGAAATATGTGTAAAGTTTGAATTTATTTTCAACCTATATCACATTAAAGAATTTGATTTGATTTGATTATTTTTATGAATAATTTCATACAGCACCAATTGACAAAGAAGTGTCTGGGACTTCTAAAGCTAATGTTTTGTTCAAGCACTGCTTAGTATATTCAGTTAGTCAAATACAAATGATCAAAACCTGCATCTTGTGTGATTTCAAAACTGAACTAACTTGGTGCTGAACTTTTTTCTTTGCACTGGATAAAAAGCAAAAGAGACCATGTACAAATTGGGTCATGAGCATTGAGTGAAAAGAATACGAGTGGCATTGCCAAAAAATGCCAGTGAGCTCATTTCATACAATACATGTGACTTATTTAGGTGGGTAGTTACATACCATTGTTGGACAAACTGCTACAGAGGCTTTTGAAAAGTTAATTTCAACTCCTGTAAGCTCCCAAAATAACAATAATTGTCATAGCAAAAAGATGTATTAATTTTATGTGTGCATTGTAAATAGGGTCTGTATGGAGTGAGGTATACAAGGGCACCATTGGAGTTAGATTGTCAGTAAGGAGGGGCCTAATGTACAGGGCTCCTTACTCAGCAAACATTTTACCTTTGGATTTATTGTGAAGCTGCATACACAATGGTGACTTGACGTGCACCACCCCATCACAGAGACACACACATAGAGCATCACCTTGAATGTGTGGCAGAGCTGCAGGATGGGACAACACGGTTGAGGAACAAAAACGGCATTGCAAACTAGAGACACCATAGCCCAATGCAAACCATCTAACTGGGTATAACCCAGTTGTTGATCAAGTCAGTCATTATTAAGACAGGTTGTATATAGTTATACAATGTTTAATATTGTATATTTGAAATGGAGGTAGAATGCAAACTCAAGGACAGCGTTCCAGAAATCTGAACTACAAAGTAATATACATAGAATACAGATGTATTTATTGGATTCTCAATGAGTTTCGGGCAAGAAAACCCCTTCATCAGGAGCAATAAATCAAACTGTTAAACAAAAACAAGAAAACAATAGTGTGCTGAAAAACAGGATTTAACGTAAATATGAAAATGACTAAATAATTCCATTACCAAGTGCAAGCAATAATAACCCATTCACTATCTCCAATGATCTACAACTACACAAAAGATCTCAAAATAAAATTTTAAAAAAAAACGTTAAAGAATAAATCATAAACACATCTTGTGATAACTCATGAAATCATTTCTGGAAAACAATTCAAGTAAACCAATGTGGTACCTGATAAAGTATCTGAAATCAATAAGGGCTGGAGCTGAGAAACACATTGGGAAATACATAATTTGTAGAATACAATGAGGAAATCTAACACCAGAATTATAGAGAAAGAGTGGAGAAAAGGTAGCAAGTGCCCCTTTCTTGAAAGAAGATGGTATGTTCTGTGTTTTTTTCCTACATTGAGAGTCTGCAGCCATCGCTCTTTGCTCACTGTACTTTTCACCAAGGAGGAGTACTCATTTGCATATGAGGCTTTGTGCCACACAAAAGGACAGCCCAGCATGAAAATGCCAGGCAAACCTCCTTTGAACAAGAGTACCAACAGCAACTCCAGACACATGTTTCAGCCTTGTTGGACCTCATCAGTGAGGTGGAGCTCTACCTCTCTGAGCACAGTGAGCAGGGGATCCGCGCCTGGGTTCCCGCAGGAAACGTAGGGTGACCAACCCCAAATTCCTTGCAAAAATACAAAAAAGGTGGCAGGCACCCCTCGGCGGAAAGAACATGGCAAGATAACCTATTCTGATAACCTGATGTTCTACTAATCAATCCATTTCACAAAGGATTTAACAGCCTTATTCCTGCACATCTGGAAGTTCAAATAGAATGACCATTATTCTGGAGGGCACTATTGTCCTAAATCTCAGTTCATATCATAGCCGCCCAAGACCTCTGCCCCGTCCACCAGAAGTATGGTCATCACAATAGACCACAGCCCTTCTCCAATATGGCTGTACACATTCCTGCCTAATTGTTCAAAGATCTAAATATATACATTTATACGTGGGTGTACTTGTGTGTTCCATACCATGCCTGGTGAATGGAATGAGATAAACAAGCAAGGGATAGGATCTTGTTGTTCTTGTCTCAGGCACAGCTTGCAAGGATTCAGGCCTACTATTAAATGCAGTGTTAGTTTCTGTCATAAATGTTGCGCACATGGAATGTATTCAGTGTATCATTATCGCAAGTCAAATGGTTATTTTCCCCCGTACAGGTTTCCAAAATATATGTACCTCCCACCATTTACTTTCACCCATATGATTCCCCTTCCCCCTGCACTGTCCCCTACACATTCACCACATGTTAGTATATTTTGTGCAATCTAAATTAGCAGTGATTTGAACATGCATCCAATAACCCCTCCTTTAGTTAATCCTTTATTAGTTAAATTCTCCTTTTCTTTCTCTCTACCCGTTTCATCTTTCAGAACCCAGGCCTTACACGCATGACACAAGCTGCACCCTTTCTGTGCAGACTTCTCTTGGGTGCATGTGAGATATATGCAATCCCATCCCCTCCTAAATCCACCCAGTGGCTTATTTGGGTTCTGAGTTTGAGCCTGTCTATGTTTTGTACCTGGGAGTGCCATTCCTTCCCTTATAGTAATCATCCTCATTGCACTGTTTTGAAAAGTCTTTGCACAACATCCAAGCATCATCTGGCATATGCAAAACAACACCAGTAGAAGCACCATATCGAAACCAGTATCTTCACCACTACCCCAAGCCATGATGGCACTCATGAAAACAATGTGTCGAACCAATCTTCGGCCTGCACACCCACTTCACT
This sequence comes from Ambystoma mexicanum, assembly GCF_040938575.1. NCBI lineage: Eukaryota > Metazoa > Chordata > Amphibia > Caudata > Ambystomatidae > Ambystoma > Ambystoma mexicanum. The sequence goes on along the minus strand of NC_090934.1, from coordinate 894,012,381 downwards.
TTCCATATCAGGCTTCAACTTGTGCAAGGTCCCTATGGTGCGTGTCAAGGACCCGTTCTCTGCATCATTTTTGGGGTTGTACCTGCAGCAAGATAACCCTAACTTTTTGCACATGCCCCCTTCCATTGATGTCAGAAGATCCAAGACATACGGGTGTTGAAGTGTGATCAACTGGATCACCATCTACTCACTCTTGACAGCATTTTGACCTTGTTCGGTGTCATTCACCAAGTGAATTACTTCCCATCAGATGATCTACAACCACTTTGTGTTTGCTGCAGCCTGGATCCCCGGCCTCAAAAGAGACACAAATAACATTGTGGCTCATTACAACCATGCCGGTATCCAGGCAGTAAACCCGCCAGTATACTGCAAAGGCTGTTGCTGTTTCCGGCACCCGGTTGGGGGGCATTGCCGCCAGATTACGTGGGCCGGAGGGACAGAGTAATTCCCCATTAATGGAGTCCAACAGGACTCCATGAGGGGCTATGCCATGATTACAGGCCCCAGCAATGCTGGTGCCGGTAATGTGGGCTTTCTTTGTCAGTAGAGCACCCGCCTTACCTCCAGCATTTAGCTTGAGGTATGACAAGGTGTCCCACCGGCAAACACATAGTTTGGTGGTCCATTAAAGTACCGGTATCTGCGAATACTGGAATTTTTTTTACCAGACAACCCGACTTGAAATGAGGTACATTGTCTGGAAATGCTTTGAGCAACTTGGACAAATCGTCTGACAAATAATTTGATCTCTTCTTTTGCAGCTTCACCGACCATTTCTTCTTCCTCATCCTGGGGGGTTGGATAGAGGCTGGGATAGATTGCAACCCCTCATTCTTGGATGCTATTGTCAAGTGAACTTCAGGTAACCAACAGGTTATCTGAGTGCAATGTAGTTAGTGCACATGTGCCTCTCCATGAAGAAGGAATTAATCAGAGTCTCAGTTCCTTTTGCAAGATCTGGAATGAACATTGTCTTGTTGACCTTAGTATTAGTGCCTACAAGAACATTTCCATGCCCTCGAAAAGCAGAACTGATATTCTTCCACTGGTTGATGTTTTGCTGGAGTTTAGTGCTTCAATCCATGTTAGTTCTGGTATATATGCAGTCCATTTTGTGAAACAGTTCCTATTTATGTTCCATATCACTTTTTCTCCAAAACATGACAATCTCCCTGTCATGCAGCTCACCAACACCTTTCCCATCTGTTCGACAGAAACAATACTCCATCCAATTTTAACATGGGCAGTGGCTTACATTGGGATGCAGTGTAGTTTTTGGCACAATTCTCTTCATCTTTTTCCACTAGTATAACTTGTACCTTGTTCCCCTGGAACAGACTGCGGACCCAACACAGCGCTAAATGCACCAAACACTGGGATTACAAGAGCAATATTTCTTGGGGTACTAACATTTTGATTGCTCCGGACACGTGGGGGATGAGGGCGAAATCATAACTATTCCCATTATATCTCTGTTTCCCTACCGAGTTCATAAGACTGTACCACATTTAATACAATCTGGGTGGTGAATATCAGACATTGTATCAAATACTACACCTTGGTACTGATTATATTAATTTTGTTCATCAAAACCCTTTTTAAAATGCAACTTTCAGATCCATATGATTGTGCTGAGTATTCTTATTCATCGCAAATTGACTACAGTGGTCATATAATCCATCCAATTTGTGTTGTAACATCGAGAAATTGATTGTTTTCACATCCCCTGATTTTACACCACACCCCCGCAGCCTTTACATGACCTAACCATATGAATTAACTGCATAAATATATAAATAGACCAAAGAAAAATCCACACCTAAGAGAAAAAAATATCCTTTAACAAAAAATCTTGAAACCTGTATCATTAGTACCACTAAACAATGTAGAAACTTGTAAATGCATAGTAAAAACATGATTTCAAAATCAAATCAACCAACTATCAATATACCCTTCACCTAATGAAACAGGCCTCATTACAAGGTTGCTGGTCCGGTAATAACGATACCCGTAAGGGAATACTGGCATCGTTTACCGGACCGGTGCATTACAACCTGCGATGCCGGTGCTACCGGCATCTGCAGGGACCCGTTGTGACCGTGTAGCACCTACCCAGAATGGGTGCCGGCACGCAGCAGCCGTGCCAGAAACACTGGCATGCACATTATGAGGTTCACGGACATGCACTTACCGGCATCCAGATGCCGGTAAGAACGCGGACCATGATCACATAAACACCAGCACCGCGGGGCAGCAGTAAACAGCAATCTGCTGTGTTGAAACCTGCCGCAGGTGCACACAATCAGCACAGGTGGAGGCAATGGAGTCTGGCACAGCACAAAAGGGGAACACCCATGTTAGGCAGAATCCTGTGCAGTGCCCTTAGGGACCACTACCCAAAATTAAGACCATAAGTGGTAATACAAGTTCACCTTTGGTACAAGCCTGTACTACTATGTTAAAGTGGTAGCAGTAGCGGGGCAGCCAGGCTTATCTCAAGAGTATATGAGCAGTAGCAGAGATTGCACAAAGGGACCACAATTACTGTGACTCAAGTAAACACTGACTCAAAGTTTCAGGTAAAAATATAAGTACATTTACTTTTAAACCATCTGTAAAACACAACATTTCTATTAATTCAAAACCACACGTAAAATACACTACACACAACCAATTCACTTGGTACAGTATAACTGAAGGTAAGTACCCTAGGTTTTAACGGACCGGTGTTGTGAAACAAAAGATGTTACCGGGAATACATATGCGATCACTTTTTGACAGTAATGACAGTTCGATCTTACTAAAGATACGCGTACCCGCGGCAAGAAATGTTACCAGGGCAAAAACACACTTAGCACCTGAGTTAACCAGAGAGAGTTGGGGACAAAAGTCTAGGCAATACTTTTGTCAGGGCAGACAGAATCAGAGAACACTTGTTGACAGAAATACAAGAGTCAGTAGGCCGGTGCCAGTGTCAAGTGGAACCGGGTTCCTGTTGTCGAGGATCACACAGTCGGACAGTTCAAGATTCAAGGTTGCCAGGAGTACTTAGATATTGTCAACAGAGGAAGCAAAAGTTATAAGAAGGAGGGAAGAAAAGGACAAGCATTGGAGGAGGAGAAAAGGGATTCACCCTAGTTCCTCAAAGAAAAACACAGTACCTTATTCAAGGGAGAAGCTGGTGCCACGGCAGTTGTTCCTGGTAGTTATCTGAAGACCCATGGTTCCTGGAGCTTCAGCAAGAAGGAGGACGTCTGGAGGGGTCTGCACCACACAGGGATGAAGCCAGCAGCAGCGATGGTGAATAAAAGGTACGCTCCTCTAATACAGGAGAGGCTCTTCAGGTGGCTATCCGGACCACTACAGCAGTGTGCAGCGATTTCGACCACAAAGAAGATCCTCTGGCTGTGGAAGATGAGCTGGTTGACCCCACCAGGCTCAAGGGAAAAAGACTCCGGACTGGATCTTCTCTGGTCATCGAAGGGTAGATAGCTCAGGACTGCAGCAGGGCTTCACCGGGACGGGGTAGTTGCAGCAGCTTCTCTTCAGTTCCTTGTAGTTCCTTAGGCGACTCTGACTTCCAGCCCAAGAGTCCTACTTTTATGTGGAAATCCCCCATTCACACAGCCTGGCTGTCAATAACGAAGCAGGTGGGTCATCCAGCCCGGAAAACCACCTCAGCCAATCATGGCAAAGTGCAACTTGGGTTTCCTAGGATACCCTGTGCAGGGGGTGACTACACCCCTCCCTCACATTCAGCCCACCTAAACACACAGGCGCCTAGAGGAGGGCTTCTTGCCAGAAGCCCGCCAAAAGACAGTGAACAAAGGAGGCAAACCTGGTTTGCTGCGCAAAGTAAAACACAATAAGGACTTTAACAAAAAGTAATGGCGACTAAACCCAACCGTAGCCAAAAAAAAGAGAATTCGGTCAAGCGGGTTTATGTTCGAGGCTAATATAATTGCCTAAAACAATACCACGGTTATATAGGATAAACGTGGTAGAAAAGTTAGGGTAGAAACCACTGCCACCAGCCAAGTCTAAATTGTAAAAGAGCAAAACAAGGCTCTAGGAGGTACAGATAAAAAGGAGTAACCCTTTCCAGTACACCATGTAAGATGGGGTGTACTGGATCTGTGGTTAAATGACTAGGTAAAGGTAATGACAACTTTACCCTTTTCTGGGGGACAGTAGTCAGCCCCAGAAATGGAGTCAGTGGGAAGTCTAAAAGACAACCCTGTGTCACTGCACTGAAGGTGCTGTGTAACACACAAAAGAAGGGGGCTACTGAAGTGGTGTACTCCAGAGTCCAGAATCACAAAAACAGAGGAAATACAGATGGCAAAACATGGGTAAGAGTGGGGGAAAGCTCACTCTCTTACCAAGTACACATCCGGCCTCCCTCCAGGGAACTACTAGGTACTCATCTGTTTCCCATCTTTCCTTTCGGTCGTCTCTCGGCGATCAGAGTTCTGCATCTCACTGTCAATTCCTTCTCATCAGCGATACCCTGCTGGAATCTTTCAGACGAACCTTATCTTTCCAGGCTGGCTCACAAAGACTTGGAAGTCAAAGGGTAGGCTTATTCCCTTGTTTATTCTACTCTTACAGGATTAGAAATCTCCACCCTAATCTTCCGGTTTCCCTTTCCATAACCTTAGTGCCATTCCACCTTTTGCAAATCTTACGGAGACTCCCTACCTCTTCGTTCTTCCCACTCTGTCAAATTACCTTTGGGGATGCAGATTCTCTAGGCAACTTATGAGAGTCTGTCCACAATTTCAAAAGGACCCCACCAAGACCCTGTCTCCTACTTGATATTCCTTTTCAGTTGTCTTAAGGTCATAGTGGGTCTTCATACTGTCTGCAGATCTCTCTAGATTCCGCTGAGCATACGCAAAAGCATGTTGAAGGTGTTTTCTCAGATTCTCAACATACTCATGAGTTGTGGAGGCATTTATCAAGGTCTGCTCTTGGGTTCTGTAAAGCAGATGCTTGGGAAGCACCATCCATCGTCCAGTCATCAGCTCAAAGGGAGACATTTTTGTTGCAGAAGGAGGGGTAGATCTGATGGCCATCAGGACAAGGGATAATCGAATGTCCCAACTTGGCCCAGAATCTGCCACAAACTTTTTTAATATGCTCACAATAGTTTTGTTGTACCTCTCAACGCCACCACTAGAGGACTAGCGGTAAGCAATGTGTAGTTTCCTTTTTACTCCAAGTATCTCCCACATCTTTGTCATCACTTCGCTAGTGAAGTGACTACTCGGTCTGACTCAATCCTCTGGGGTAGTCCAAAACGCGAGAAAATGTGATTGATTATCAGGGCAGGTGCTGTTTCTGCCTTGCAATTTGGGGCCAGGAGACATTCCACCCATTTAGTAAAGAAGCATGTTACGGTTAACATGTACTTGTTCCCTCTAGAGGAGCGTATCACGGGGCCGATAAAATCGACTTGCACATCTGACCAAGGCAGTGTCATCCCCCTCTTTTGGAGGGGTGCACAGTGTGTGAGGGATGTTGGCTGAAATTGTGCACACACAAGACACCCCTTCAAGTATTGGTTGAGGTCATGCCCCATGCGTGGCCAGTATGCAACCTCTAGTAAGATTTCTCATGTTGTATATAACCCCAGAGACCGGCTGTGGCCGCATCATGGGTGTGACTTAGCATCAGGCTTCGGAATGAGGTAGGGACCACCCACTGGTCATGGCCATATATGGATCTCCTCACCAACAAACCGTCTTGGATTCAGAACATTTTTGGACATTTCATCTACACTCTGAGATCCTCTTTCCCAATGCAATCGGTATCCATCAGGGGAAAGTTCTCAGGGTCCTCAATGTTTGGTAAAACTTACCAATTATTGGATCCCCTTTTTGAGCTGTAATGAAATCAGCATCTGGGTTCTCCTTACTCCACTGGGCAGTTGAGAGTTCATTATGAGCATTTGTCTGGGACCTAGTGATAGCAGTGACCTGGATTTCCTCCAACAGGGACTCGATCTCACGTAGATCTCCTTGGATGGCTCCGGTTTTGGACAGCTGATCAGCTAGGTCATTTCCAGTTTTTTCTGGTGCCTCTACTTTAGAATGGCCCTTCATCTTTTTCCAGTAGATGTTCATCCCATTCCAGGTGACCAGATCATCAATCTTCTGTATTAGTTTTCCATGTTTTAGTGGTCTATTGTTAGCACATAGCATGCCTCTTGTTTTCCAATTAACCAGGTGCTCCACGAACCCGTTCCATACATAATCTGAATCAGTGATTATGACCAGTTTGTGTAATTGGTGTTGGACAGCAGTGAGGATGCCTTGATGCACAGCCATCAGCTCTGCCACTTCACTACTATGGGGACCGATTTTGTACCCAGCGGAGGGTACTGGGGCATCATTCACCATGCATTCCCCACGCCGGCCACCAGTTCGTTTTCCCCGTTGTCAACATGGTGAGAGCACCCTTCCACATAGACAGTGGGCATTAACTCACACTTGTCTTCTTCATAGACTTTGTGTGGGGAATTAAGGTATTCCTCCATGTTGTCCTTTATTTTAAGACTTTCATCCTCAAGACAGTTTTCTCTGGCACAATCTTACAAGTCAGCCAGACCTTGCGCGAGGGGACTCTTCTTGTTTTGGCCATATCTGACCTCCAGAGAAAAGCCTTGCATTGACAGAGTCCAGGAAGTAATTTGGGAATTACTCACATTTCTGGCCTGGATTTTCTCACTTTGAAGATATTGCAGAGGCTGGTGTGGAGTCTCCACTATGATGTGTTCCCCCTGGATGAACGGGTGGTAATTCTTCAATGCCCACACCGTTGCCAGGAGTGCCTTCTCACAATCGTTGAACTTTTCCTCCACAGAGGAAAACTGCCCTCAATTGTGTCAGAACATAACAGATCTTTGCTACCTCTTCCTCCACAGTTGAGCTTTTGATTAGAACATTATCTACATAGGCCAGGTTACCCCTTTCACACAAGTCGGGCATGGCCTTATGCAAAAAGATATTAAATTTGTTTACGGAGTTGATGTATCCATAGGGAGTCTGGGTCCAAGTGTACTGCTGCCCCTGAAGGTAAAGGCAAGCTTGTATGGGTCCTCCATACTGACAGGTACAGTCCAGTACCCATTGGTCATGTCAATGACAGTGTATACATTTGACCCCTGGATCTGGGCCGGGCCCTTGGTCAATGTAGGGAAGAGGCCATCGGGAAGTGTGGACCCATTTGTTCAGTTCCCTTAGGTCAGCACAGAGTCTCCACTGGCCGTTTGGTTTCAAAATCCCCAGCACTGGATTATTGAAGGTGCTGTGGACTGGACGAATTATCCCACGGGACTTCAGGTTCTTAATTATTTCTGTAAGGGACTCCATTGATGCGAGAGGCAAGCGGTATTGCTTCACAAACACTGGAGTCATGCCAGAGTCCGTGTAAATTGTTGTTGTATGGATTTCGGTGCGACCACAGTCATATGAGTCCACCACAAAGAGATCTTGGAAATCTAAGAAAACTTGTTTCAATTTTTGCTTTTGCTCCAGAGTCTCACAGGCATCAGCTAGGTTGACTCTCTCTTCACCCATTTGCCTGAAGAGGCCTCCTCCAACTGGGTGGAGAAGTCCCTGGTTAAAGTACTGACTTGAACTGATGGCTTCAGGTGGGGAAGGCAGTCCTGGTGGACTTGAAAGATCACCTCTTCCCTCCTGAAGTCACAGGGCACCTCTTACTTACCATACGGACAGGAAGAGTACACCAGGAAATTCCCCCATCCCGGGTGAAGATCTTGTCTGGTGTTGTGTCATTGTCGCTATCACTGTCAAAACAGTCATTGGGGATTGGTCCTATGAATTAATTACCTAAATCTATGGAAAAATGTCGGTCATCAACTGCCATTCCAATAATGGTGCCTGCGCCCAGAGTGATTCTCCTAAGGTCGCTGTTATTCACCACTATTGGAATGGTGTTGTGTTCTGTATTGACTAGTGATGTTGGGTTTAACCCCAACCATTGCTGTTGGAAATGGGCCTTGAGGTGAACATATGCGTCAGGATTTTGCCGTTTCTGTCCTCTTTTAATTTTTACTTCAAGTGTGAATTGTCGGGTCCGTTCTAGGATGGTGACTTCTCCAATCTGAACTTCAACTGCATATGGCAGCAGTTGAGCTGACCGAAATGCTTTCTCTGGATCATCAAAGTCCATGGGATTACCAGCTAATCGGGACCAGGCTTTGAAGTTTATTAGGCCCAAACTAATGCAAAGCGATTGAGAATGTCACTGCCTAAATAAAATGCAGCAGGGACATCTCGCACGACCCAACAATTATGGACTATGCTCTTGTTGCCTATGGAAATGTTGAGCATACACCTGCTAGGCAGGAGATGTTTGGAGTCCTTCCCCCCATTTAACTGAATAGGGATGAACAACTGTTCTCCAATTTTCTGAATGTCAGCCAAGCTTCGAGCTGGCTTCTCATAATTTTGGACTATATGTGATGATTTCAGATACATACTTTGCCTTCTGACCTACTTCCAACATTGCCGCCACTTCTAGACCAAGAAATAGCCCGCGCCGCTGTCTAGTTGATGCTGATTCCAAGATGGCCGCCGCAGCGGTACCCATCTCAAGCGTGCTGTTCGGGCTAGCTGTTCATTCCCAGGAAGCCTCTCAACCTTCCATCATCACTTCCTGTTTCCCCACTTATAATCCAGCGACACCAGAAAGAAGACGCGTTGCTACTCTCATAGGAGCCGGCATACGCTTCGTAAGTTCGTCTTGTTAGGATTACGAAGGTCTCTCTCTCCAATTCAATCCTTTTGTCCTTGTTTACTTACGTCCTTATTTCCTATTCCTCTCTCGTTTCTTAGAAGGCAGAACTATACCTTTCATTGACATTTCCAGGATCGGATCTGATCGATCTACGTCTGAGCACGCATAGACACTGTGCCTTGGAGGCACGGCCCATGCCTTTCTCTATGCCTCCCTCCAGGGAACTACTAGGTACTCATCTGTTTCCCATCTTTCCTTTCGGTCGTCTCTTGGCGATCAGAGTTCTGCATCTCACTGTCAATTCCTTCTCATCAGCGATACCCTGCTGGAATCTTTCAGACGAACCTTATCTTTCCAGGCTGGCTCACAAAGACTTGGAAGTCAAAGGGTAGGCTTATTCCCTTGTTTATTCTACTCTTACAGGATTAGAAATCTCCACCCTAATCTTCCGGTTTCCCTTTCCATAACCTTAGTGCCATTCCACCTTTTGCAAATCTTACGGAGACTCCCTACCTCTTCGTTCTCTTCATGTTAAATGAATGGTAAGATCTAAGAACCTTTAAATTAGGACTCCCTCTTTCCCAGCAGAATATTAGGTTTAACAGTGTTCATTTTCTACCCACTTGCTGTAGTTCAATTCCGAAAGCAAGGCGTTAAACCTGCCAGAAGAATAACCAGACCAGCCTTCTTCACCAGGTCAACTCACTTCTTTGCCTGGTCTACGCTGGAAGACAACGCTCACTAGCAGCTCTTCTAGGGTTTTATTCCCCACGAGGGTTTCCCTCAGGGTTTCTCGAAGGGCAAGCGTCTTGCAGGCCCTTTGAGGAGTCATCAGGGGAATTCCTACTATTCTTCAAGGGTTCACACGAAGTTCCTACAAACACCAGGTCTTCTTCCGATACCTGTTTCTGATACACAGCCCAGGTAGGTGGTCTTTTGTTTCGTCCCAGTGTTATTTTGGAACAGATTCGTAGTGCATACATAACAGTTAGCAACGCCAGTTTATATTTTTTGTTCCTGGTACTCTGGGCAAGAAACATAAGTACCATGTATCCGCAACAGCAACAACAACAGCAAATCCAACAGCTGATTGCTGCTGTTCAATCCCTCACTACTGAAGTACAGCAGTTGAAACAGGAGAATGCCTCCTTAAAACAGGTCCAACAGCAAACAGCCCAACAGGCTGCAGTCCCTCGTATTCCACACTGCTCTGACATTCCTCCAGGACCCTTACCTGGAGGGCAGTTTGATGGCAACCCACATAAGGTTAAGGAATTTTTGGATGCCTATACTATCCAATTTGCTTTTAAAGCAGCTTATTTTCACACTGATAGAGATTGTGTGGGATATATGGTCTCACAAATGACTGGGCCAGCATTGGCTTGGGCCACACCATTAGTCACCAACAATAACCCTGTTTTAGACTATCATACAGCATTTTGCAATAGTATTCACACCATGTTTGGCCGACAAGAGATCAGAGTGCTTCACAAGAGCACCTGTTAGGTCTAAAACAAGGGAGTTTAGACATATTGGCCTATATAACAAGATTCAAGCAGATGGCAAGCAAAACCACCTCGTCAGATGACGCCCAGGTCACACTATTTAGAAGGGGTTTATCTGAAGACCTCAAAGACGAGATATCTCGGGTTCCACGTCCCACAACACTTACTGAATTTATCGCATTGGTAATGTAAATAGATTACTGTATGAAAGAAAGGGTAATAGAGAGAAAAAAGGAAAGGAATACACAAACAACGTTCGCTCCTTCTTCATCTCGCCCACAGTCTAATGATGAACCGATGCAATTAGGTACAACGGCTCGAGGTCCCTTGACTCCCGAGGAGAGAAACCGAAGGAGAACCTTGGGTTTATGTATGTACTGCGGTGCTAATAACCACACAGTACAGGAGTGCCCAATCACGTTGGATATCATTCGGGCAGCCGATCATCCGGTAATTTTAGGATTACCGTGGTTAAAGAAACACAACCCGTACATAAACTGGACAGCTGGATCTTTCTTTCTGGGATCTGAATACTGCATCACCCATTGTGTTAAAGATAAGCAAAGAGTGATGGTGGACTCGGCTCCAGCTCCCTTAAACAATCAGTGGATAACCTCTCTTAATCATGTTTCTGGTCTTCCAGAAGTCTATCACAAATACCAGGAAGTATTCTCTATCTCTGAATACACTCAACTACCCCCTCACCGTAGGGATGACTGTTCTATTGAGTTAGTTCCAGACCAACCACTACCTTTTGGTTGAATGTATATTTTGTCTAATAACGAAAAAGAGGTCCTCCGTGAGTATCTTAGAACTCACCTAAAGAATGGACTGATCACTGAATCCACCTCACCTGCTGCTGCCTCTCTATTCTTTGTCTCGAAGAGAAACTCGGCTGAACTTCGTCCATGTATAGACTTCTGTGGTCTGAATAAGATCACAGTCCCGGACAAATACCCAATGCCATTAATACCCGACATTCTTGAAGCTGTCAAAGGGGCCAACCTTTATACCAAATTGGATCTCAAGGGAGCTTATCATCTGATCCGAATAAAACCATGTGACGAATGGAAAACGGCATTTTGAACTCAGTTTGGGCATTTTCAATATAGAGTGATGCCTTTTGGACTATCCAACGCCCCGGCTATTTTCCAGAGGTTTATGGATCACATTTTTTCAGATCTACTACTTCACAATATGGTTGTTTATCTAGATGATATCTTGATATTCTCTTTCACTATCCAAGAACATCAGAAACATGTGGAAGAGGTGTTATGGTGGCTGCAACAAAATCATTTGTATTGCAAGATAGAGAAATGTTCCTTCCATCAAACTCAGGTTACCTACCTAGGGTATGTCCTTTCGGCCAAAGGAATAGCAATGGACCCTGGAAAGGTTTCTGCAGTCCAAGACTGGCCCACTCCTACTTCCAGCAAAGACATTCAACGCTTTGTTGGATTCGCAAATTTCTATCAAAGGTTTATTCCCGAATTCTCAAGACTTACCCAGCCTTTGACGAATTTACTTAAAAAGGGAATAAAGTTTACATGGTCCCCGACCACCAGGCATTTAACAAACTAAAAGAGTTGTTTTCCTCAGCCCCTATTCTGTTAACACCGGACCAATCCCGCAGGTTCATTGTGGAAACCGATGCTTCACAGTATGCCCTAGGAGCAGTCCTACTTCAACTAGACAACTCTAACCAAGAACGCCCTGTAGCGTATTTGTCCAAAACACTTGCTCCTGCTGAACTTAATTATACTGTTCTAGAAAAATAACTCCTAGCTATCAAGCGAGCGTTTGAGGAGTGGCGTCATTTACTCTTAGAGGCTAAACATCCAGTTGAAGTCAGAACTGATCACCACAACCTCAGAATTCTCCAATATGCACAAACCTGTAATAGTCGCCAAGCTCGCTGGGTTCATTTCTTTTCACCATACAGGATCACTTTCTCATTTATTCCCGGACGGGATAATTCGAAAGCTGATGCTCTTTCACGCAAAGAACACCTTCCCAATGAACTCTTCAAGACAGAACCCATCTTTCCTTTGATGGCATCGGGATTACATACCACATCGGATTTTCTGTCACGACTCAAGATCCAATCCAAACACATTACCAAGAACCAGCTATCACGAACAGATAGAATGGCTTTGACCAAGGAAGATGATTTTTATTTCCATGTAAATAAGGCATTCATTCCCACTCGACCCCTCCAGAAAGAAATTTTAGACATATGTCACTCTTCACAGACAGCAGGGCACCGTGGATTTCTGTCAACTCTGGAATTGATCTCACATTTTTTCTGGTGGCCGACCATCCGGAAGGATGTCAAGGAATATGTTAGATCGTGTTTTGTCTGTTTACAGACCAAGGTCCCTCGAAAAGCACCTCTTGGAGAATTGGTAAAGATGCCGTTACCCTCTCGCCCCTGGTAGATAATATCAACAGATTTTATCGTTGACCTTCCTCCTTCATACCATAATGGTAACTATCGATACACTAACCAAGATGGCTCACTTCACTCCGCTGGTAGGGGTACCATCGGCAGCACGAATGGCTCGCATCTTCATCAGTAACATCTTCACCTTACATGGTTTACCCGAAACCATCATCTCTGACAGAGGGTCACAATATACCTCGCGATATTGGAAGCTTGTCTGTTCACATCTCGGAATTTCTCAGGCTCTCAGTTCAGGTTATCACCCTCAATCTAATGGCCAGACTGAGAGACTAAACCAAACTTTGGAAGGCTATCTCCGGAGCTCTGTATCAGCAGCTCAAGACAACTGGAAGGAATTGCTGCCCATGGCCGAATTCACATATAATAACTCATACCATTCTGCCATTAACACAACTCCCTTTCACTGTACGTATGGATTCAATCCTACATCATTTCCTATAATGAAGAAATCCGAAACCAAAACCAAATTTCCAGATGTGGACTCCTTAATGCTTCAGATACGTCACAGTCAACGCGCAGCCTTGACTGCGTTACAAAATTCACAAGTCAAAAGAAAATATTTTGCAGATCAACACAGAACTCCAGCACCGGTGATCAAAAAAGGGGACTGGGTATGGCTATCTTCTAGATTTCTCCCCCGACATCTAGTACCATCAAAACTTTCTCCTCGATTCTTTGGACCTTTTCAGGTTTTATCGGCGGTCGGTACAGCTGCTTATAAACTCTGACTCCCTGTCTCCTGGTCTCGGATTCATCCTGTCTTTCATATATCACAACTAAAACCTGACAATCGAAGTACTTTCCACCCTATGGTCTGGGTTCGTCCTCCCCCAGAGATGTGCGACTCCGGACCAGGTAGTCTTCATGACCATCAGTCTAGCTTCAGAGCTGCCAGAAGCACGGAAACTGCTCTCCTGAACATCCGTGAGGACCTGCTCTCAAACCTCGACTCTAACACCCCATGTGTTTTCATTTTGCTCGACCTCTCTTCTGCCTTTGACACTGTCAAACACACCATCCTGCTAAACCGTCTCTGTGATAACCTGGGTATTACTGGTCAAGCTCTGGCGTGGCTGTCCTCTTTCCTCTCCAACCGACCCTCCCAGGTCCAACTGGGTTCCTTCCTCTCTGACATCTTTTTCTCTACCTGTGGTGTCCCCCAAGGATCTAACCTCTCCCCCTGGTTGTTCAACCAGTATCTGGCACTTCTTGCTCACCGCATCGCTGCTCTCTGTCCCAACTTTCAGTGCTATGCGGATGATACCCAGCTCATTTTCAGGCTACCCCGGCCTCCTCTTCCCCTTCCCTCATCTCTGACTGTCTTTCTGCTATCCAGGAATGGTGTGCCGCCAACTGCCTCTGCCTTAATGCCAGTAAGACTGAGATTCTACTTATCGGCACACCCACTCCCTCCTTCCCTGCAGCTCTCTGGCCAGCCTCCCTTGGCCGTCTTCCTGCTCCTACCTGCAAGGCAAAAAACCTTGGGTTCATCTTCGACTCCACACTCTCTTTCTCTCCTCACATATCTGACGTCTCTAAGAAGTCACACTACCAGCTACACCTCCTCAGAGGTATCCTTCCTTTCCTCTCCTTCCCCCAGAAGCTCACTGTCTCCAGAGCCCTGGTTCTCTCGAAGCTGGACTACTGTAACAGCCTCTATCTAAATCTTCCTGCCTCTACTCTCCGCCCTTTGCAACTCATCCAGAACAGGACTGCGACACTTGTCCTTGGCCTCAAGCCCAGGGACCGTATCTCTCCAGGACTGAAATTGCTACACTGGCTCCCAGTGGCTGTGAGGATTACGTTCAAAACCCTCTGCATTGTCCACAAGGCCTTCAAGGACCTTGGGCCAAAATACCTTCAACTCTCTCTTCCTAAATATCTTCCTTCTCAAGCTTTTCGCTCATCCACCTCCAACTACCTCAGGGTCAGACGCTTCTCCAAGCAATGAGCTGGGGGTAGATCTCTCTCCGCAGCAGGTGCTTCCCTCTGGAACAGCCTTCCTGCCTCCCTGAACCTTGAGGAGAACCATCTCCGGTTCCGGAAGCACCTCAAAACCTTCCTCTTTGCCTCCGCTTTCTCTCCCTCTCTCCCCTGCTAAAATCACTGAACCTGCACTGAATCTGCAACTGGGCCACTCACCAATCTCGGTCCTTGGCCCAGCCACTCTTCCCTGCACTGCCTACCTGCACTACGGGACTGTCTCTGTATCCTACAGCCCCTTCTCCTGGCACTTACCTTGCACTTGCCACCAGCTGGCCCTATTATTTATCTTGTAGTCTACTAACCATGTACTGCACCTTCCCCTCTCCCCTTCCCCTTGCACTTTTCCCAGTCCCCCTACCCTTGCACTTGCGCAATCTGAATGACACCTGGCCAAGTAGGATCGTTGTCTGTCTCCCCTTGTTCCCCCCCTGCCTCGTCGCGCCTTGAAACACTTGTGTATAGGCGCATTACAAATGCCATATCATATCATATCACTTACACGAAAGTTAAAAGTGACACCATAATGAATATTGAGGCTGAAAGATTTGAAACTGTGCTGTCCTGTATTCCTCTTTTCATTGGCCTCCTCGTCAATCCCTGTCCTGTGTACCAGTCAGTCAATCAAAGTAGCTTTATTTCGGTTAAGAATGCCATAAAAGCAGTACATAGCAAAAGGTAAAACAGAGTACAGTTGAAAATTCATTCAAACGCAAGTCAAATCCACAGTGCATTGAACACAAGACATAAATAACAATGCAAATAAAAATGTGATGCAATCTTATGGCATCTTTGTGATTTACAGTCAGCTCGATGGAATTTATACCCTTATATATGTTAAACCTAGCAATGAATGGTGCACTACCATACAAGATGCCCTCGCCGCAAAAATTAAACTACTACAAAACAAAATTGTTTCTAAAAGAACAACACTAGCAGAAAAATATAACAGGACCGACCTAACTACTAAACCCATGGCAGGCAACGCCCCTACCTTTCAATTCTCTCCAGTCTCACAAGAAGTAGTGTTCAACACTATAGGCAAATTGAAAGCTTCTAACTTCAAAGGGGACAAGTTCCCAGTGCACTTAGTCAAACTATGTTCCCCCATCCTTACCCCCATTATCACCAATTTCGTTAATGCATCCTTCAAATCTAACTTGGTCCCAGCCAGTATATAAGAAGCCTGGGTCCCATGATTATTAAAAAAGTCAACACTGGACCCTCTCATATCAACTAATTACAGGCCCATAACCACGGTCCCATTCCTTATCAAAATTATTGATAAAATAGCACATAAACAAATACAATCCCACTTCGAACAGAACAAACTATTAGGAGACAGACAATCCAGGTTCAGGCCTAACCACAGCACCAAATCCGCACTTACCGACTTGAAAATCCAAATAGATACCATCAGAGACGCAGGAAAAATGGCCATACTACTGCTATTAGATCTGTCTGCAGCGTTCGCCCTCGTAGACCATGAAAAACTTTGTGAAACACTAGCCAAAAATTTCAATTTTTCCAATAATGCCACTCTCTGGATCAAATCGTTCCTAGCACAACGCACATCTAGAGTCGCCATTGGCACAGTAGCTGCAGACTCTATAACTGTCCCCATCGGAGTACCCCAAGGGTCATGCCTCTTCCCGACCCTCTACAATGCCTATACCAAACTCCTATTTTCAGCACTAGATAACATAGGTGTCATCTACTCAAACTTCTCAGATGACACCCAGATCCTCATACCCATCACAGGCGACTATGTCCAAGATACCCAAACCATTAACAAAATATACTCCATCATCCATAATTGGATGGCAATGAACAGCCTTTGTCTTAATGATGAGAAGACAGAGATTCTCATCATAGGATCCCAAGCCAGAATAAGCTCACTTCACATAGACTTAGATATCAACATCGATGGTACCCTGATACCAGTACTCAAGCAAGTTAAAATGCTAAGTGTCTATCTAGATGCAAATCACACGATGAACAAACACATCTCAGCGCTCTCCTCCTCCACGGCATACAGAGCCATACTCATTGCTCTTAGCCGCCAATTCCTGACTCCGACCAATTGCATAACACTAGCCTGAGCACTGATATTAACCAAGCTCGACTACTGTAATATGCTTCTATTAGGAACTTCCAATGTGAACACAAACAAACTACAATAAAGAAATCTGAGCACATCTCCATCATCAGAAGAGAAAACCATTGGCTGCCCATCAAAGCCCGAATTCTTTTCAAAACCCTATGTGTGGTACATAAATGCCTCACCAACAAAGCCCCTAGTTACCTTACCAAGGCAATCAAGAAAGAAAACAAACAATAGAGCACTCAGATCCAATAATATGGCTCTATTAGAAATCCTGCGCTACAAAAGTACGAAAGCAGGTGGAAACAGTTTTAGATTCCTTGCCCCTACCCTATGGAACTCACTACCACTTAGAATCAAAAATGAGGAAACCACTATGAGTTTTAAAAAAGCATTCAAAACATGGTTATTCAACCAATACGGTTGACTCAAGATACTACAACTACAGTTATTCCTAGGTATAGTCTCAGTCGCAGAACCATACAAGACCTACTAAGAACCACATAGTCTCAATAAACTGTAACCTTACTGCGTCCCATTGCCATTCTGGCCAAATGTTGTGCATATTGTACATATGTAACATTGTTTAATTAATCCATAAACTGTCTGTAACATCGCCGTGATACCCAAGGGTCTGGGCGTATAACAAACATAATAAATAAATAAATAAATAAAATTTACAGCCAGTTTTCATATGTGGGTATGTGGGCTTAGCTTTACAAATTGACTCTGTTCTTTGTACATTGGTTTTTAGAAACATGGTGCACTTGATGGTGATCATAGGATGTTCTTCAGCTATTTATTCTCAGTAACTGAAGGATTTGTATAGTTTGTAGCTGCCATAATTCTGCTCCATACAGGTCCTCTAGACTTGCTTGTAACTTGCATACCTCTATGACCGCCCATAACCAGCCTCTCTTTTAAATCTTGCCAATGCCCCGCTCTACCATGACAGTGTTACTAATGCCCTGGTGACTTATTCATTCCACTTACAATTGGCTTTTACTCTGAGACCTAAATATTCACATGATTCCACCTGTTCATTAGGTCCCTTGCTGATCGTGAGGCCTAGAACAGGTTTTTTCTTTAGCCTTTTGCCCCTAAAAACCAAAGATTTGGTCTTCATCACATTGATGGTTAGACCATTTAACTTGCAATATTCTAAAAGGTATTAAGCTGCAACCTTAGACCAACAGGTGCAAGGGGAAGAAGGACAGAGTCATCAGCGAACATAAGGATGGGGAGCCTATCTTTTGCAAATGATGGGGCGTCTGATAGGAAGAAATAACACAAAATAACTTTGGTGCCTAAATACAACCTTGGCATACCCCCATCTAAATTCCCATGGCTTTAGTAGTGCTACCATCAGTGCCTTGTTCCCAGAGTAAAGTTTTTGGATCGCCCTCAATAGCGATGAAGGAATACCAAGAATCATAAGGATGTCCCATAGTCTAGTCCTCAGAACCCTATTGAGGGACGTTTTAAGTTCAATAAACACACAATATATGCACATTTTCCTTAGTGTGATGTACTTGTCGTCACATAACAATCATAGGCAAAGACTTTGGTCGGTGGTGCTTGTACTGCACTGGAAACCAGGTTGTAGATGACTTAACATGTGTCATTCCTCAAACAAGGTCTCCAGATGGCCAAGGGCTCTGGCAAAGATCTTCCCCACGGCATCCAATAAGGAGATTGGTCGATAGTTGCAGGGTGCATCGCTGCCAGCCATTTATCGATGGGCACTATCAACACTTGCCCAGAGGGGTTTACTGTATTCTACTTAACGGCTGCTTTAAACTGTTTAGTTAGATAGGAAATTCAAACCACTGATTCCATAGAATAAAAAATCACTCGGAATCCTATCTGGCCCCGGAGCCTTGCCTACAGTTTGCGATCTAAGTACTGTTCTCTCTTCCTCTTCACTCAACAACAATGGAGGGACGCTAGCTGTACAGTCATAAGCCAGCCCACAGCTCAATTTTCCTTGGCCTTCAAATACTCTATTCTCATGGTACAGGTCCTTAAAATACTCGAACCAGGCCTGTTCCGGAATATAACCCTGCATTGCGCTCTGGTCCACTGGTCTTCCTGAACCCATCACTTTCCATAGTTTTTGGGAATCCTTGGGGTTTACAGCAGTCAGCAGGGTGCTCCAAATCTCCTGACTGTATGCCAGTTTATTGGTCATAATCAAATTCTTATAATGTACTTTGTCTTTGCATAGTGCTCTGACTCCCTCTTCAGACACCTGTTTGGCATGATCAATCACTAGTCCCTTGTGCAATAACAATCCCTGTCGAACCTGGGTGTTTTATACTACGATCACTGCTTGTTGGTTTTGCTGTTTTAGTGCAAAGGTCTCCAAGAACCTTAGTGAGTTCTACATGGGCGTCTACTATTTGGACACATTTGTCAGATTTATTGAGAGAAAAAGGTTACCAGGCTGGGAGAATGTTGCTATAAATCGCTGGGAGCAAATTGTTATGATGTAATTTTCCCCATTTGATAGTGTGCTTAGCATGACGGCATGACGTGCAAGAGATAATACATTTGTTGGATCTCTCAGTTCCCTCACATTTAACCCCTAACAGGTGACCATCTGCTGTAAGAACCAGAGGAAATTGTCACTTCCAATCCTTGTTTTTAATTTGAAGTTCTTAATCACGATTCCAAATTAACTAATACATAATCTATAAGACTCTCAAAAGTATCACTTTAAAAAAAGAATTTGCGTATATTCCCCTCTAACCTACCATTGCAGGCCCTCAAATTGCAAGCCAGAACCAAAATGCCCACTTCCTCTGTGTTTCTGTATGTTATCTTCGCTTTGGAGGCATTCAGTTCCTTTCCTTTACAGACCCTGTCCTCCTCCTCCGAGAGTCGAGTCATAATGTCTAGAGGATTGAATTGTATATTAAAATACACCACTACTAAAGTTCTTATCTGGCTACAATGGCTCGCCCTCCGTTCATCTACTCTTCTAGGAAAAACAGGCTTGCTCCACCATCTGGGGCTGGCCGATTATACAAATTGATTAGGAGGGCCTCAGTGCCATCATCAAGGCTCATATGCATTTACAGGAGATCTTTAGACCCAGTCTCAATGACTCTGGCGGCCACGAAAAACAGTTGGTCTTCCTCTGGTGCCTTGGACTGCTGGGATAGCAAAGGTGGTACAGTCTTGCAAGTGTGGAGCCTCTATCCCCCATGTCTCCTGAAGACATACTTTCTTATGTATGCAGACACACTTTACCCACTCTTCATCTGCCATGTTTGTTAATCCCAGCAATGTTCCATGAAGTAATGCACATCTCAGATCCTGGCGAATTATCTGCGGTTTGGATGTAAAAACTATTAACAGAATCATGCACAATCCTATCAACCGAGTGAATACTATCAGAGACGAGGTGCGAGACTGGTCAATCCGATGGCCCTGGGCCTGCTTGCAGTCCTGACGTTGATTCTTTTCTGAGATGTTACGAGAGTTACAGTATCTGGTTTGCTATTTGAAGAGTTCTCTGTTGATGCTGGTGTTGGGTAGTCATTTGGGGCCCTTATTCCTGGGCTTTGTATAAACCTCCCATTTCAGTGTACCCTATCCTCTATGGTGTCCTGCGTGGTAGGGAATGTTCATCCTGATTCCAATTTGTAGACCTAACAGCGGGTACACTCTCTGTTCCATCACCAGTAAGCTTTGACTAGTTTATTTCTATGATGAGTTTTACTTTAATGGCATCCCTTGATCTAGTGCCCATACAAGATGAACATTCAGAAGTGACAATATCACTTCTGTCTATTGAATAGCAGCCTCTTTTAGTTCTCAGCCAGTGAGTGACCCCATTGATCAGTGAATCCCTGGTTTTCCTGAAAGCGCTGGTTACCTTGGAGACATTGACCACATATTTAGGGGCTAACATGCCAGTTGGTGCCAATGGACGAGCTCCGAACAGCATGTTACTCAGCATGGATGACCTAGCTAGCATGCCAGTTGGTGCCAGCGGACAAGCTGCAAAGGGCATGTTATTTATCACAAGTGACCTGGCAGAGGAATCCCTTGCCTCATATATGTTAATAGCCTTAGTGTCCTTATCTGCAATGTTTAGTATGGGATGCTGCTCTAGTATATGACCATGGCAACATAGCTCCACGGTTTTGGATGTCATTTCCCCTGGTATGTCGTGATTTCCCTTAGCTCCTCAAGTGAGTTTTTACTAGCATCTATTTTCTTACATAAAGCCTCATTATCTGCTTTAAGGAGCTCTACGGCTGGTTGTAATAGCCTACAGCCTTCATAGTGGGGGCACTTGGATGTGTAAAACAATTCCTTTCCTTCTGATCACAGGTATTGGTATTCCATGGGGGTGCAGCTGTTCTATTGCTGCCTAAGTTGACTGTGTCTGTGTCTCCTCCCAGCTCGGTCAGGGGATTGTATCTATTCTGAGTGGGTACTAATACTGTGTGTTCTTCTAAAATAGTACAAGAGCAGCCTCATGCCTTTGCCCATGAAATAGTATAATTGGATGTGATGAGAGGTTGGGCACTTCGTAACCTGGGGGAATTTTTCCAACTTCTAATAGTGCTGGTAGGGATACTTTGGCACCTTTTCTCGTTCATCGTTAATCATTGCATTCGCTACACCTATGTGTTTAGTACATTTTCCAGCACTTGCTTCCACATATAATCTTTTGGCACTTCAGTGATGACTGTTCTCTTTTCGATTCGTAGGCTCTAATCAGAATGAGCAGCAGGGCCTATCACCAAAAGAGCATCAGTCCCTAATCTTGCACAGTTAGATGCCTTCTGCTCACCCTTTCTCCCGGTTTTAGTACTCCCTGGGTTTTCATGTTATAATAATTTAGCATTTCGAACCCTCAGGCAATTGAGCGCTGCTTCTTATTACCCACAGTGTGTGGTGCTTATTTATTGACCTCTGAAGGATAAATGTCTGAGTTTGGCCTTGCCAGGATTCTAACCTGTGTCTGCAGGGACTGATGTCAAAGCGAGCGCTCTACTCGCTGTGCTATTGGACCAGCTGAAGTAGACTTGCAATCTCGTTAATCATTGGATTCGCTACACCTATTTGTTTAGTACATTTTGCCACTTTCTTCCCCTCTTGACCAATCCGGGGAGATCTAGTGGCCTTCCTTTTGAACATACTTCCCGATGCAATGAGGTGTGTGACAAATACGTGTTAATAGAATATTCTGAGAGTTTAAAATCTGCACACTATTGGCGACCTTTGGCAGTGATCAACAACCCGTAATATAGGTAATCTGCTGATGCCCACAAATAGCAGCTTTAAGATGATGAGCCAGCCAGGATACTTGAGCTATAATTATGTCTCTGGGTTACAAAATCACACCAAGTGCAGTGAGGCAGGAAATAGATTACCCTTATTTGCCCTTAACAATAGACGCCAGTCCTGAAATGCTGCAATACAAAAATTACAGTGTTAAATCCCCTTAACCCCCAGCAGGTCGCTTGACACTCTGGCTGGTTAATAAATCTGTGCTGCAAAATTGGATAAACACACTACAATGGCTCCTGGGCGAGGCACGCACGACCTCTTAAGGGGTCACCATAGTCCGTATCCCCCCCCACTCCTATGGGATAGTGGTGCACATCACTGTGCTCACCATTGAAACGCCATGTGTTGTATAGGCGCCTTACAAACATCTAATAAAATAAAAATAAAAGAACAGCTTGCCATGTTCGAAATCCTCAATCCTTGTAGAATGAGCTGATAAACTGGTCAAAGAAGCCATAAGCTCATAGCTCTCTCCCATTGATAACTCAAAGTTATATTGTTCAAGGATGTTTTGAGAACAATAAACAAACTCATGGGTCGATAAGAACAGCCAACATCTCTTCAGCGCCTAAGACTTCAGCAGCGCACAACACCGGTCACTCTTGGCCGCTTGGCCTTCACTACTCCAGTGTACACAGAGCATCTTAATGCAGAGGGGTCGTGTCCAGGCACAGGGCTCCTGCTTCCTGCTCCCCATCAGCGCACCATATGGTTCACCCATGGCTACTCGGGCTTTGCGGCTCTGGGGCACACGGGAGATTTATAATGCAGAGGGGCCGTGTCCAGGCACAGGGCTCCTGCTTCCTGCTTCCTCAGTGGTGCACAACACTGCTCACCATTGGCCTCTCTGGCTCTCCTGTGTACCCAGTGCTTTAAGTGGGGTAAGAAATTGAGGGGGGGGGGCTCATTTGGGGACGTGGCTTGACTAGTGGGCGTGGCCTAAAATATGAAGGCGTGGCCAAAAAATAGCATGTAAAAGTGAACAGGGGTGGTCTCGTCTACATAACTAAGCGCATAATGCAACACTGCTGGTACAATGATAGGAGGCCTTCTGACATGGCTTTGCACTTCTGTCAGTCACAGCTGCCTGACTTGATGACGGCGGGCTCATCTCCCGTCGTGGCTGCGGCCTTGGCGGGACATTGATCCGCCTTGAAGTGGTGGGACTGGGGGGCCCGGCAGGTCCCCGGCTCAGTTTCACTAGTCCCTGGCCCAGTTAAAGCACTGTGTTTACCCTTTCTTGATGATTAAGGCTAGCACTATTTTGCAGGAAAACCTCCTGTAATTGTGATTTGTACCCACTCTTTGGTTGATTTGCTTATATTTTAGTATGTTAGGCTTCCTTGATATTTGTCATTTGTATAGATCATAGTGTGGACACTTGAAATGGTCCATCTTTAACCCTGTAAAACATAGGAATTTTGAGTTGCTCTTTTTTCAGATTCTGATATCCAGATTTTAAGTTACTGATGAATTATTCTAAATGCTATCTGCGCTTTATGGGAGTTGTATGGGCCATTGTTGTCTGAAATAAACTGCTTGATGCGGGAAACTGTGTCATGCAGAACATAGCCAATAGAAGATGGATACAAAGAAGGATGGATGCTGAGCAGAGGAAAACATCGAACATGCATGTACACCCAGTGCTCTGATATTGTTCTGAGTGGGTAGCCATCTAAGTGTATCATTAGTGTCATTCAGTACATTGCAGAAACAAAAAAAATCTCTATGAATAAATTAAAACGGTACACATTCCTCCGAAAACGATTCCGGTAACCCTAACATAGCAGCAAAGGAGTTCTAAGGGTGTCTCAAATCATCTGTGCATAAACAAAGCGGAGATGCACTCAGATATACCGGCCATTCAGGTCTATCTGTGGATGTAAGCATTCTAATCGGTCTTGCTCATTTCAGGGATCAGACTTTGATGTCCCGCTTGATCTGTAACTCATGCACCAGTAAAGTCACTGGGCCTCATTACTACTTCAGCGGTAGCCACGCCGCTATTGGCGGCATGGCTGCTGCCGAACTAGTGTCCGGGTCCGTGTCCTCAGAATGAGGAATTACCGAGCCATTTCGAGTTCGGAAGGCCCGGTAATTCCTCCCTCCAAGGACCCGGACCCGGTCCTTCCCCATTCCCATTCAGCCCCCATAGGGCTGAATGGGAATGGGAGAGGGAGCAAACAACGGGCCATTACGAGTTGGCCCGTTGTTTGCTCCCTCTTCCCACCGCGGGACCCGGTAAGCACGCCTGGTTTGACCAGGCGTTGCTTTCTGGGTCCCGCGGGTGGACCTCGTAATGAGGCGGCACGGGGTAAACGGCGCTGACACCTTTTACGGCGCTGTTTACCCCATACCGCCAGGGTCATAATGAGGCCCACTGTCACTAAAATGTAGAGCTATTGAGAAATCAATGCATTCCACCAATGCTCTACATGAAGGTGCATTCCAGCATTAGTGGCGTTTGCATGCATCAATCCTAGCAGACACAGAGCTATTTTTACAAGGCTAGGGAGACCACGTGCAATGTTACAGTGCAATCCTTTGTAGATCACACATACTTAAAACAAGCCTAGAAATCTTTAAATGCTCAATGTTAGATGATATAATTGATATGATCTTGATGGGATCGTGACTGTTGTGTTATAGGGTCATTATGGAAACAATGTTAAATGTGTACAGGAGGCCACCGTTAGCACTTAGGTGCTGTTGTGTCCCCTGCATGCAATTTTAAATGAGCACTAGTCAGAGTGGAACAGTAAAGAGTAAAATAGGGTGTATTCACATTTCCTCTTTAGTTTTCCTCTCCATGTTATGAAGAAATAAATACCCCATGCATATTACGCTCTGCCGGCAGACTCGGACTGGCCGATACGGCAATAGGCCCATGGCCAAACCAAAAAAGCAAAATGCTTGTGCGGGACAGTTCTTTGGGTCAAAGTGGGCCACTTTTTTGGCCAATGTCTGCCAGTTTGATGAGTTACTTCACTATGTGGCTAATAGATTTGAACAGTGTTGTTGAATAAATATTGTTTAAAATTTACAATTTGCAACGCATTTAGTCAAAAACCTTCCCCTTGGGTTCTACTGAACGAGCGTCACAAAAGGAATGGATTCCTCTTTGCAACTGTGGGACACTTGTTCGTTGGGGCCCGGGCCAATTTCATGCCCCAGTACGACCTTGTCTGCCGGTGGCATTCATTAGTGGATTCTTATGGAATGTGTCTAGTCTTGAAGATGCGCAAAACCAAAGAATCCATTCATTTGACTGCTATATTAACATCTCGTGCAGGTTTAAAATGAAACCCACTGACAAGTCGTGCACTTGCTCTGCATTGACAGAGCATAAAATGAGGTAGAGGAGAACAATGGAGACGTAAAAGCTTTATGCCTTGCTTTACATTTCAATTTCCCTCTCTGCCACATGTAAAATGAGGAGTCCTATCTCCACTTCTTGCCCCTCGTACACCTTGTCAGAGCACCAAAATTCGGGAGACCAGAAAATCGAGGGTACGTGCATTACAAAATGCTTTTACATTTTTGTGTCCCGCTCTGCTCCATGTAAAATGAGGATGCAGTAAGGAGGATTATGAAGAATGTAATTGGGAGCAGAACAAAATGGAGACACCACCTATATTGGGGAGAGCATGTGAAAATACACTTGAGATGTAAAATCAGACAAGCTATCCTATTTTATCATGACAATCATTTCTGTTCGGTATAGAGCATAAACTGCGTGTTAAAGGCAGTGTATTCAAACATCTGGCTCTGTTTTCTTCCCTTCCTTTTCAGGGCAAGGTTTGCGGTCTCTGCGGGAACTTTGATGAAGATGGGAAAAACGAATTCAGCACACGCAGTCAGGGCCTGGTGGACACTGCACTGGAATTTGGCAATACCTGGAAGTTCTCTCCCACGTGCCCCGATGCCTGGAACATCCCAGATCCGTGTTCCGTTAACCCCAAGAGGAATCCCTGGGCCCGAAAAGACTGCGCACTCATCATCAGTGACGTGTTTAATAAGTGTCACGATCAGGTAGTGCAATAAGAAACAAAATAAATATATACATATATATAGGTTAAGACATATTGGCCCTCATTAGGACCCAGGCGTTAAGGGGTTTACGGAGCCGTAAACGGCGCCGACCCTTAACGCCTGATTACAAGGTTCCCTTTGCGGGATGGCTTTTAACGGCTGCTTTTTGCAGCCGTTAAAATCCATGCCGCAAAGGGACCTTGGCGATAATTACGGCACCGTAATTTACGGTGCCGTAATTATCTCCTTTCCCCATTCCCATTATGCCCTATGGGGCAAAAATGGGAATGGGGAAGGGTAAAATGGGAAATGGGGATTTACCGCCCCACTCACCTTGGAATGGGGCGGAAATCCGCCAACCACCATGGCGTAAACGTAGTTTACGCCATGGTGGTAAGGGTACGACCCAGGCGGTAACTTACCGCCTGGGTCGTAATGAGGCCCATTGTCTAAGCGGCTTTTCGATGTTAAAACATGTTTTGCAAATCAGGCCCTAAGTGTCTATAGAGTTTCAGAAAATAACTTTTCTTAGTAACCGTTTAACACTTTCACAACAATATCTGAAACAAATTCTGCAATACAATTTTGAGGCAGGCGCCCCTGCATGGAAAACTTCAGAAGTACTGGAAAGCTTAATATATATTTTTGTTAATGCTATTGTGATTGCATTTTGAACAGCTGTTAACATATGTACAGCATTTATTTCAGCCTAAATATCTCAACATTGTTTACTTTGATGTTTAAAGAGTTAAGGTTAATCTCACAAAAAATGAAAGACTACAGAGAGTGTGAGTAACATAGTAATGTACAGCACTCACAGTGTAGCACTACACATTAAATCATGAATCTCAGACGAGTAAACGCATGCTCCAGACCACTACAAATCCATCCTTAACACTTACTCCAAGTTTTAGGCAGATTACATCAAGTTGAAGTAGGTGGTAACATTTGATTTGCAGTGATATGTAGTCAGTGTTTATGCTGCCAAGTTGTATGGTTGAATTTGCAGTGGTATGCAAAGATGTTTGGGCCTCATGACAAGTTGGGTGGAGGGGTACAAAATGTGGCATTAACGCGATTACTGCAGCATTACGGCTCTGCCCAACTATGAGGTTGGAGATTTACATCCAGCTCAGAGCTGGGGATCACCACTTACTGAGATGCTTCCTCCCTACACCAATGGTAAATAACTTATTTTCTTTGGTATTGGGTCATTCGCACTGCTTGACAAATAGTGCAACAGTAAAGAAGATCCAGTCCTATGGCAGTGGTAGGGTGCGTATGGTTTGGTGAAGTTATGGACTGCGATCACAATGCTTGAGTGAGCAACACCCACCCCAGGGACCGGCGAGTTTGGGAGAGTCCAGGATGTGACAAACTATGCAATTTCCTAATTTTACACCACATCACCCTTTCCTCTTACAATAAAATAGTGGCAACTGCAATCTGAGATATTTGCCCTCACCCCACTATGGTGGTGCTCTATGCAAGTGCCTAGTTCGACAGCCTATTGTCTGCAAATTAGTTGCCATTTTTCAAATATGCTGCTCTTTGGTTGCACTATTTGCTTCTGTAAATATTGAGATATGTTTTCTACTATGGGGTGAGCAAAACTGCACGATGGTAGTCCACACAGACATCCCTACCCAAACAGTGCACTTATAGTACAGTCTACAATAAGCTTTTATGATTTGTCGGCACTGCTAAGCTCAGATGTTTCATCGGCAACAAGTAGCAGTTCTGGAAACCCTATAGCCTAAAGGCTAAGGGGAGTATGTCAAACTGGGCCAGCTAGGGCCCCATGTAGCCCATTCCCCTGACCCTCCACAAACAGTTCATTTTGGAGAGCAATGTTGCCTTCTGAGGTGAACAAAGACAAGGTTCCTCACATGCAAAGGCTCTAGTTTCATTGACATGAGTGGAAGACATTGTCGCCAGCAGTGGATCATCTGCAGAACAACTGGGATGCAAAACACCTGTGCACTAAAAGCAAAATAGCCTTAAAATAAAGTAAGGTAAAAAACACAAAGAATATCAAAAAGCTAACCAATTAAATAATCGCATAGAAATAAACAATCCCCTTTGCATAAAACAAAAATATAAGTGGCATCTTTTTCTGCAACCACCCTGAAAGACTGTGTCATTAGACATAATCGACACATGCAATTATGTTGAGCCCAACAAGATACCCCAAAACGCCCTCTAAGACATCACTTGATCTTGGAACTTTCTGTTATGCCACTCTTGAAACCTGTTCATTATCTGAAACAAAGCTGAATGTACAATTATTATAAAGCTATTAACTGATATTAATTCAGGAATCTTACTTAATGTTTCTGTGCATAATACTGTGGACGGCTACAGAAACCCCCAACACAATTAAAAGTAGCAGTATGAGAGCATCAATTAGAAATGAAGGCGATCGGCAGAAGAGAGGGGTTAGTCCAGGAGCACAGGATGAAAGCTCATTGACAAAAGAAAACAAGGAAGCAGTATTGGGATACATTTATTTCACCTTGCTATAAGAACTATTCCATGACACTAGAGTTTATTATTTTACTTTAAATCCCAGTGGACTCTTGGTTAGGATGCCCTCATTGTATTTTTACCAGCCAATGCTGATAGCCATCAAGATGAGTGGCACAGCTGCACTCAAGAATGCTGAATCTGAATTGTTGACCTGTCCCAGGCTACTGGTGCATGGTCACTGACTCAATCCCAATTGATCTGGCTGGACTAAACCAAACTACACAATGAGACCCTTTTCCAACACCGGACATCGTTGGACGGCTGGAGGCCAACACCTCTCACCAGTGCAAGACGCCACCAGAAATTCCATATTTGCGCCATTTTAATCAGAACTGATTAGTCAGGTGCTCTGTACACCGTACATAGTAATTGTGCACTCTACAGGACTGTATGTAAATGGTTTGGTTTTTTCATTCAATTTCTCCTGACAGAATTCTCATAGAGGAAAATGCACCAATCCCACTGGGTGGATCCAGGCTCACTTAATTAGCTTTCTTGCACTAATTTGCGAGAACACATTTAAGGCACAACTCTTCAAAAATCCTCCAGCAACCACTGTTAATTTTACAATACGTTTTCATATGCTTGGTGGAGAGTCTCTCGAGAGGGGTCCATTTCACTACAAACCGATCCCCTGTTTGATTGAGTTTGACACTGCAGCATTAAGCCCAGGGTTAAGCATGGACCTTATCCATGATGGACATATAGGCAGAACCATTGAGGACACTGAGACTGCCAATGAACAGAATGCTGGCTTTTATAGTCCAGCACTGTTCTGTGCCAGCCATCATTCGATCTGAAATCTTTCCGGTGTAAGGTCCGATAAACAGTGCTTTAAGTGAGATGCAATGTTAAGGGGGGGGGCTTAAGCAAGGGTGCATATCCTGAGTTCTGGGCATAGCTTGACCCAAACAATAGTAAATCATGAGACCCTGCAGACACGTGTTTGGGACACACAGGATGCTCTCAGGTGGAATTGTTTGTATTCAGGCTGTAAATACAGCTCTCTGGCATGGTTTGTAAATAAATGACTTTCTGGAAATAAAATCCCTCTCTCACTGAGTATATAATGATTTCAATCAGCAAGTAAATCAGCTTTATTTTTAAATAAAGGGGGGGACAAATAGCATAAAGTTAGTTCCTGTCTCCTTTACAGAAAATCAAAAATCATTTTGGGAACATAAGAATGATAACACAATGTTTATATTTGACAAATATATAAGAGATATTGATTCATCATAATGCATACTAGGTTTGGGGCTAATAACATTTTTCACAACCTTAACCCTAATAGTAAAATATTTGCAAACCATGAGCCATATATGCTCAGGTGGACAGGATCAGTTATGAGGACGTAGATTTCACTGCTATTCTTGAGCAAAAGGCAATGGCTCATTACGGTAAATATGAAATACCGGCAAACAGTCACCGATACTGCCACTTGGTCAGGCAGTATTACCACTGAAGAGGTGGTTTGGCTGTGTAAATCCCCATTTTATGGAATACATAGGACTCTACTGGGGATTTTTGCCAGTATTACCTCAGCCGGTATTACCATTTGGTAAAACCACCTATTGTTGGAGGTAAATTGGAGGCATTACCTCCAGGTAGCAGGCCTCATTTCGAGGATGCCAGTATCCCGGGGATAGAGCCACCAGGATACCAGCATTTGGTACTTACCTTTACCGGCACTCAATCCGGCGGCATTGCCGTCTGATTATGAGTGCCAGCAGGATGGTGTAAATCCCCATATGTGGAGTCCCATAGGACTCCATTAGGGAATTTTCCATCTGTATGTTATGAGGGCTGGTAGTGAACCTGGCTGACCTCCAGCATTTAGCTGGAGGCAACACCAGGTGCTGCACTGGCAAACCCGTAGTCAGGCGGTCCGGTAAAGTGCCGGTATGCATGGATACCAGCACTTGGTTTACCAAACTGCCTGACTAGGAATGAGGCCCACCATCTGTTAATACCGGCAGAGGTGCAAGAAAAATGTAGGTAAACAGAATTACCTCCACTTTTTCCTGGGCCTCATTACGGGGGTAGCAGTAAAACCTGCCATTAGGCGGCAGGCTACCGCCGACCCCGTAACACTGTTTCCGCAGCCTGATGATATCCCGGTACCACTGGGATTTTGTGGGCGGATGCGGAACAGTAATTTCCCAAACGGTGCCGGTGCGTTAGTGAAAAGCCTGTCTGTAGGTGCCTGAAATCCCAGCCGGCAGACTCTTAATTTGGCATTCCGGAATGGGTGCCGGTAGCAACATACTTATTTCTGGAGCGACAAACCTGACACATTATTCATTGGTGGTTGTTATGCAGTGCAGAACTACTGCCAGAACAAGTCCCCTGAAGTGCAGGTCCATCCACATACAGAGGGTCCTCGCAGGACCCCTGATTGGGAGCATTTTTTGGAGACTGCCTCGGATAACTCTGGCCTACGTAAAGCCCTTTCTGTAAAAGGGAGCAAGACTTCGCATGAAAATTACATTGAAACGCATAGCTAATGCTGCACATTTGCCAGAGCCTCAAAGTAATACATCAAGAAGTGACAACTTAGCCCTACCAGAACCCAGGTACCTCATATGTGCTGTTACCTCTGGATCATGTATTGTACAAGAACTGTAGAATTGCTACAAGCAAAGGGACTCTAATCCGATTAATCAGAATATGTTCTAGAATTGTCATTAAATAACTTAACTTCACGTTTCTTCCATATACACAAAGTTACTTATTACAGCATGGGTTTGTATTTCCCATTGAAATAGCTTGTTGGCTCAATCTTAGCTGTTAACATGATCTTTAATGATCCTTAATTCTCTTCGGAAACCCTCACAACATAGCCCCATGAATCTATTTTTGGGTAACCTTCAAGGTTGGCAACCGCCTCCACATTGCCAATCTTAACTCTCGCTCTGCCATCAAGCATTCCTCTGATATCTGTCGCCTTCTCGAGGAACGGGACCTTGACGTCCTCGGTCTCACTGAGACATGGTTCACAGCCAGCTCTGTCACTAGCTTTGACACACTCCTACCTGATGGTTACATGATCCTCTCCGTTCCCATGCCTAACCGTGCTGGGGGGGTGTTGCCCTTATCTTCCCTGAGTGGATTCCTGCCACTGTCATTCCTACGCAGACCTACTCCTCTTTTGAATGTCTTGTCTGCCGACTCTCTCTCTCTCCCAGCCATTCCCTTACCGTGGCTACCATCTATCGGCCACCTGGTCAAATTTCCCCCTTCTTCTCTTAGTGGGCTGACCTCTCCTCCTCACTCCTGTCCGCTACCACTCACCACTCAACTCCTCTTTCTTGGTGACTTCAACATCCACCTGGATGCCTCCTGTCCCCCCACTGGACTCTTTCGTAACCTATGCGACTCTCTCTCACTCTCTATTCTCCCGTCTGGGCCTACTCATTCTGCAGGGCACACTCTTGATGCTCTGATCTCTTCTGACCTTCCCCTCTCTGTCCCTCTCTCCATTCCTCTCACCTGGAGTGATCACTTTCTCCTATCTTCCCACCTCACCCTCCCTACCCCTCAGGCAAAGCCACCCTCATCATCGCCACCCACCTTCTCGGCCATCCGACCCATGAAGCGCGTGTCAGTTGAGGCTTTCGCTGCCACCTTCTCGCCCCCTCTCCCCCTTCGGCTGACTCCCACCCTGACACAGCCCTCTCCATGCTCCACTCTGCTATATCTGATACTCTTGATATCCTTGCCCCTGTCATGAGAATCCGCCTGAAGCCCAAAGCCAAATGTCACTCCTGGTATGACTCGGATCTTGTCACCCTTAAACGCAAGTGCAGGGTGGCAGAGAGGAAATGGCGTGCTTCGTGTTCATCCTCTGACAAAATGGCCTGCCGCCTGCTCCAAAGGCAATACCGTCTCTCCGTTCTCATCAAGGAGAGAGCCCTTATCCAAGCCCGCATCTCTGCGGCATCTAACAACTCGGCTGAACTCTTTAAAATCTGCAAGGAGCTTGCCAACCCTGCTGCAGTCTCTACCTCTCCTGTCCCCTCCCAGGCCCTCTGCATGGCACTCGCCTCTCACTTCATCTCTAAAACTCAGGACATCCTGTCCTCACTCTCCTCCTATCACCTCCCCCCCTCTCTTCCCTGCTCTTCCTCTGGCCCTTCTGCAGCCACCCCTCCTCCCTCCTTCTCTGCCTTTCCCCTTTTTTCTGCTGACGAGGTCTCCAGACAAGTCCGATCTATGAAAGTCTCGTCTAAACAGGTTCACCCCTGTTCCTCCAAAACTATCAAGGACCACATTTCACTCCCTGGTTCCCGCCCTGGCTGACTTTTGCAACCACTCCTTCGCCTCTGGAGTCTTCCCATCCCCCCTCAAGCACTCCCTTGTGCACCCTCTTCTTAAGAAACCCTCTTCCGACCCCTCCTGCCCAGCTAACTATCGCCCAATCTCCATCACTCCCTTCCTGGGCAAGCTCCTGGAGAAACTGGCCATCTCCCAGCTTAACCTCCATGCTGAATCTGTTGGTAGCCTTCATGACCAACAGTCTGGCTTCAGAGCTGCCAGAAGCACGAAAACTGCTCTCCTGAACATCCGTGAAGACTTACTCTCCAACCTTGATTCTAACACTCCTTGTGCTCTCATTTTGCTCGATCGCTCTTCTGCCTTTGATACTGTCAACCATGCCATCCTGCTCAACCGTCTCCGTGATAACCTGGGTATCACTGGTTAGGCTCTGGCGTGGCTGACTTCTTTCCTTTCCAATCGACCCTCCCAGGTCCAACTTGGGTCCTTCCTCTCTGACGTCTTCTTCTCCACCTGTGGTGTTCCCAAAGGATCTAATCTCTCTCCCTGGCTTTTCAACCAGTACCTGTCACTCCTTGCTCACTGCATCGCCGCCCTCTGCCCCAACTTTCAGTGCTATGCGGACGATACTCAGCTCATTTTCAGGCTACCCTCGGCCTCCTCCTCTCCTTCCCTCATCTCTGACTGTCTGTCTGCTATCCAGGTATGGTGTGCCGCCAATGACCTCTGCCTTAATGCCAGTAAGGCTGAGATTCTACTCATTGGCACACCCACTCCCTCCTTCCCTGCAGCTCTCTGGCCGGCCTCTCTTGGCCCTCTTCCTGCTCCTACCTGCAAGGCTAAAAACCTCGGTGTCATCTTCGACTCTACACTCTCCTTCTCTCCTCACATATCTGACGTCTCTAAGAAGTCACACTACCAGCTGCACCTCCTCAGAGGTATTCTTCCCTTCCTCTCCTTCCCCCAGAAGCTCACTGTCTCCCGAGCCCTGGTTCTCTCGAAGCTGGACTACTGTAACAGCCTCTATCTTAATCTGCCTGCCTCCACTATCCGCCCTCTGCAACTCATCCAGAACGGAACTGCGAGACTTGTCCTTGGCCTCAAGCCCAGGGACCGTATCTCTCCAGGACTGAAATCTCTACACTGGCTCCCAGTGGCTGCGAGGATTAAGTTCAAAACCCTCTGCATTATCCACAAGGCCTTCTGGGGCCTGGGGCCAAAATACCTTCAACTCTCTCTCCCTAAATATCTTCCTTCCCGAGCCCTTCGCTCATCCGTCTCCAACTCCCTCAGGGTCAGCCGCATCTCAAAGCAATGAGCTGGGGGTAGATCTCTCTCCGCGGCAGGGGCCTCCCTCTGGAACAGCCTTCCTGCCTCCCTGAAACTTGAGGAGAAGCATCTCTGGTTCTGGAAGCACCTCAAAACCTTCCTCTTTGCCTCTGCCTTGTCTGTCCCTCTCCCCTGCTAAATTCTACACTGAAATTGCACTGAATCTGCAACTGGGCCACTCTCACCGACCTCGGTCCTGGGCCCAGCCACTCTTCACTTGCACCGCCTCCCTGGCATCGCATCCCCTGCACTGCGGGACTGTCTCTGTATCCCTACAGCCCCCCCTTCCCAGCACTTGCCTGCACCTACCTTGCACTTGCCACCAGCTGGCCCTACTTATTTATTTATTTGTATTCTACTTACTTGTACTGCACTTCCCCCTCCCCTTCCCCTTGCACTTTTTCCCTTCCCCTACCCCTGCACTTGCGCGATCTGAATGATACCTGGCCTAGTAGGATCGTTGTCTGTCTTCCCCTTGTTTCCCCCCCGCCTCGTCGCGCCTTGAAACACTTGTGTATAGGCGCGTTACAAATGCCATATCATACCATATCATATCATAACATGTGATAGAAGTGCAACTAAAAAAGCCTAACTATACTTTCATATTCTTCCTACAGGTGGACCCGCTACCATATTATGAAGCCTGTTTGAGTGACACATGTGCCTGCAATACCGGTGGGGACTGTGAATGCTTCTGCACTGTGGTTGCTGCCTATGCACAGGCCTGCAATGAAGCATGTATTTGTGTTCACTGGAGGACCCCTGAGATTTGTCGTGAGTATGGAGGCATTCAACGAATAGACGCTAAAAATGATTGAACAGTGAAGTATTGAACTGTGAAATGCGTTGATTAAAAAAGACCAAGGGGGCGGAAGGAGAGACACATAAAGTGATTTAGATATAGAGGGAGTGCATACATGGGATGAAGGAAGATAGAGTGAGAGACAACGTGGTGAACAGGCAATAGGATACAGCGAAGTCTACAGCACTTTGACTTTTACATGCACATTTGAATGTGCTAGAAGGACTAGCAATAGTGGAAGGAGCAAATCGAGTTTTTTTTTAAACACCAATGAGGAACAAAGAGCATGATTAAGGTGGTACAGTGAGCAACCAGAGAAACAAGATTAGAAGAAGCAAG
The DNA here is from genome assembly GCF_040938575.1 of Ambystoma mexicanum. NCBI lineage: Eukaryota > Metazoa > Chordata > Amphibia > Caudata > Ambystomatidae > Ambystoma > Ambystoma mexicanum. Next base: position 893,976,937 of record NC_090934.1, on the reverse strand, counting down.
TCTTTTGATATTTTTGAAAATAAAGCAAAGACAACAAAACTGTAGATTTGCAAAAAAAAGAGACAGTGAGGAGCGGTGGGAGAAGGAAAGAGAAGAGAACATGGAGGAAGGCAAATAACAGAGAAAAAATGTATTGACAAAGGGCAAAAGCCTAGGCAGGGAGTTTCAAGAATACTAAAGTGAGTGTTTTAGAGGTCAAAAAAGTGAGACATTAACAGGAAAGAGCAAAAGAAGAAATGGGATTAGAAAAAGATTCTGAAGAATCAAAAATAACACCAAGATTTGGATCAGATGAAAAAAGAGCAAGTGAATCAGAATATAAGAATATAGAAGGGGACGAGAGCAGCCATATGGGGAAGAGGTAGGAAAAAAGAGAATCTAATTTTAGTAGAGTTAAGATGAAGAGAATGAGTAAGCATTCAAGACTTAACAGTTGTGAGAAAGCTAGCAGGAGAAGGTGAACTTGAAAAGAAAGAGGGTAAACAAGTGAGAATAAGGTGCATAAAAGCCACAACTGAACCCAAATGGAAAAAAGATAGTGAAAAGAGGAATACAATACAGAGAGAAAAGTAAGGGGCCAAGGATTTTGTGTAACGTCAAAATGCAAAGGAAGGGGACAACAAAAAAATCATCAGCTCATGAAACGAAATGTGTCCAGTGAGAAAGATAAAAGAAGAACAAGGGCATAAAGTGGACAGAGATACCAAGAGAAGAAAGACATATTCAAAGAATAGAACAATCTTGTCCTCACCACCCTGTGTCCACCAGTTGTGATATTTGTTTGAATGGGGGGGTCTCTCAATGAACTCTCCTAGACCACCCCTCCACCATCTCATTCCCCTCCTGCTAACCTACCGCAACATACACATATACATTTACATGTATATGCATATCTAATTGGTCGATTTTGACCAAAAGTGCACAAACAAAATGCTGTATTTTCTAAGAGGCAGACTAAGCTGATTTATTTGGCTAATTGGGTCTTTTCATTGGTATAATCACATTTCCATAAAGAACTTGCAATCTGGCATGCTGCATCAGTCCTCTACAACCGAACATGTGATGGTTGGAAGGTTTTGAATAATTCTGAGCCACAGGCACTGCTCTGGACAACCTTCCACGCTACCGTTTTTAGCCCGTCTGCGCCATTGCAAAAGGAGTCCCGCCACTCCTCACGATTCCCTAACTTGGCATTCAGGAACTGTAAACCCACAGAGTCACAGTGGTTCTAGGGGTTCCTTAAGTTAAGAGAAAGCCTATATCCCAAATAGTAGGGGTGCACAAGAAGATATTGGTAATGTCATAGGCCTGATTCTCTAGGTTTTCATCTCTTAAGAAAAATCTGGGAGTGTGTTGATAACAACTGCCATCACACCAAGAATACCCTTTCTAAAGTATTCACACACATTACCATATCTCATTCGATAAGATCTGTGCACCCAGATCAGTGGCCACTGCGACAGCCAGCTGTTGCCATGAGACCCTGGTGAATTTAGTTTTATCCTTGTCTCTGTAAATATTTTCTTAGTGTATTCTTAATTGTTTTTACTTCTTGCCACAAAAGCCGAACATACCAAATGACATAATGGGTCTGTGAATCCCTAATTCTAGACAATCACTTTCCCAGTGAAGGTGCAAAGGCACATCAATAAATACTACAGCAGTATTTGGTATTACTACTGTGTTGCTGTACCACCAATGAAGAACGAGCCGAAGGCAACAAGAAGTAAGATAGGTATGTCTGGGTTGCTTCTGGCGATAAGTTGATCTCCAGCACTAAACACATTGCTTACGGTGATAATCACATTGTTGCCAAATATCCCATGACAGCTGTGCCCAAGGCTTTAAAATGACTAGTGAGCTAATAGCTTCCCATTTCTACCACTACTTCCTTCTAACAAATAGGTCTTTCCCTCAATGTGGAGTCATTACGCTACAATGTTCACTGGTAGTTCAACCAGGAATTCACCAAACTCTATGTTGGATGCCTTGGAGTTCTAGGCAGTTTGTGCCAATATAAAGCGGGTCCTGCATGGGGAAGTGTCCAATTGATAGATAATGGGGATTTGTGAGGCATTTGATGGTTGGTGAATACATCGCTGAAAGCGTCTGTTGGAAAAGGGACCTTTTTTGTTCTGATCTTGTGTTTTTCTTCTCTTGCAACAGCTCTATTCTGTGATTACTACAACGAAAATGATCAGGGGTGCGAGTGGCACTACAAGCCCTGCGGAGCCCCCTGCGTGAAGACCTGCCGAAATCCCAGTGGGCATTGCCTGCATGATGTACCAGGCTTAGAAGGTATGCAGGAAAATGTTGTCCAGTTGTTTTTCATTATGATGGTTTGAAATACAGTGAATCCTTTCTCTCCTCCCCGATGTTGGAGCCGAGCTCCCCAAAACATCTCCCAAACATTCTGTGATTGAGAAGAATTAGGAACTCACAGACTCTTGGCTGCAAAGAACTGCATATGATTTTGAAATCAACCTAGATTGAGCACACAGGAGTACCCAGGGATAATGTAGATATGCAAGGAAATGTTTGACTTTTTCAATGACTTTTTGTTAAAGTTAACATCTTAAATGCTGAGTATGTGAACATCCATGGCTTACCCAATGTCTACGAATTGCAGAGGGTGGTGTCTTTGCCTATCTTTGAGACTCACATACATTCCTTAAATAAAGCAATCGTTGGATGTCCTAGGGGAATTTATAGATGATTTTGCACATATTTTAGAATCTTTGGAAGGCCGCTCGCAGAGAGAACAATCAAACTGGATAGTTATAGAATGTTACATCTTTTGTCATGTATTCATTAAATGACCGTATGGCAATCTATATATGTTGGATAGACCAATTGGAAATAGAACAATATAGCAGATAAATGACAGAAACCTTTGCTCAAACAGGCCACTGTAGTCCAATTATCTTTCCACCATGTATTAGAGCTGATTGCATCCAAGGAGAGTGATTTGAGTGAACAGACTCAAAACTAGCCCTGTATTTTGACTTTGGTATTGACAGAGTAGAATGCAGTCCTCCTTCTCTCTAGGATAAACGGAATACCACCTTTCAAAGTTGCACCCACATTTGCCTTTGGCACTCCTCCTCAAGTGCAGCCGCTAAAAGCACTAGGAAGAAAATGCAAGTCAGCATGTTAGCACTATATATACCACAAAACAAATAAGAAATGAAAAAAAATAAACTACAGTTAGGGAAACCACCATCAGTTTTAAAGAATGAGGCTTGACACTTGCCAGAAAGAGCACAATAATTTCTGCTTTGAGAAATTGCACCTCTCAATGAAAGGAACGCGCAATTTGCACAAGGGTGAAATGAAGGAAAGGTTTTATAGGGTTAAGTAATCTTGCCTGTGATCCTCAGAATACAAATGAGCAATTAATTAACATCTTGGAAGCAGTTTACCCCCTCCAGAGTAACAGCAGACTTAAAATCTAGAAGTGGTGAGTTTTAGAGAGAGAGAGGAGGAGAGTGTAAGAGAGAGGGAGAGAAAGACCCCCTCAATGTGGAATGCTTAAAAGTGTAAACACTGCCATACTTTGCAACCAGTTGACTCTCCAAGGTGGGTGAAATCAGATGTGTGGCAGGTGATTCCATTGATGTGAATGGGAATGGGAACTAATGAAATTTTAAATGCTGCTAAAATCATGTGAAGGTTTACCATTTGATAAGTGTCAGGTAGCTCAAGCCAACTGGGTGGACTGCTAATCAGACCCTCATTTTCATGAAGATCTATGCAAAAAGCATAGTGAACATAAGTGCCCTGGTGCATCATTCCGCCGATATCTGCAACACCTGCTCCCCAGTGGCACAAGGCATGTTCAAAGGTCATATTTGTTTACTTGACCACTGCTGTGATACAAAGGTCGCTGCTTACAGAAGCAACATTTATCTTCTGCACCTCTGATTGAAATCATGATAATTGTGAGCCTTTCATTCTGGTGGCAGGGTAACCTCTAAGAATATGACATACTTGGTTTTGATGTGGTTACTGATAATGAACACAATTATCAATGCCACATCACATTGGTATCATACAGTGTGAGCCCAGTGAGTCCCGGTCTTGTTGTGAGGGCCATGTAAATAATTGCTAGATTGTATGTCTCGACTTGAGACAAAAGGCGGGATGCCAGGCCTTCTTTGATTCTCTGGGAGGATGGGTAAAACCTACCCTCCACCTCAGGAGTCCTCAGCAGAACTGATGGAATTGTGCTTCAAAGAGGCCTTCACATAACAAAGGCTTGCCTCATATCAGGAGTTTGCACACAAGAGGAACTTTGAAGCTGCAGGGATGGGAAAGAGGTGCAGTCCAGAGTGGCACAGGGGACTGAAGAAGCGTTCCTTCACCTTGCTTTTTCTGAGATTCTCATTTCTTCCTGTCCCATTCAATTCCTGCATAGCAGTGCACTTTGGGTATGATGCAACTAGGCAAAGGTTGCTTGTGGTAGCAACAGGGACAGGACCTCTTAAAGCAGGCTTTTCTTTTGTGTGGTGAAGATAGAGCTCTGTCCCCTAGGCATCCCCAGAGACCATTGGCAGTGACTTGCTGTTGGACTCAGGATTTCACTCTGCCAGCTGCACAGGACCCTCACTGGAGGTGAAGGAACCATTGCAGATGTAAGCTAAAGCTCTCTAGACTCAGAGTGAATTGGGCACTGAATTGCCTCATCCTAGAATTCCTAAATTGGACCTCACACTGCTCAGAGAAGAATAGGGCACTCTGATCTCCTATTTCAACATTCCAAGCATTCCTCACACTACATTTGACCATGTTCAAAGCCTTCAAACTACACAGGACTCACGGTGCTGATTCTGACACACTCATTGAACCTCAAACCATTGCTTGCATCCATCAAGCCAGTTTGCTGCTGCATTGCACCAGCGCAGCACATCACTTGTTTGGCATGAACACCAGTTCACCACTGTAAATGCTTTCAAACCAATGCATCTGGAACAACAAAGTGAACCACCAGGTTCTTCGCATCACACCCAAGACAACAGTTGAATCGACCCTGGTGAACTCCTCTAACTGCGCGGATCTGATGCTGCATCGAATAGCCACACGTTCCAACTCGAGCCCAACTCAATGGAGACTCACTGCCTAGATCAACATAACTTGATGCACTGTCCTGCAAATACAGCATGGAGAAGGCCAGTTTGATGATGTCCACCCACCTAAAACAGATTAAGATACCATTGAGAGGCGCAGACACTCTTAGCCACCTTTGGGACAATAGTGTCTGTTAAGCCCTGTGATAAATATGGACTATTTGTCCATTCTCCCCAGAGGGAAGCCACCCCGTTTGAGATTTGGGAGGTGAGCCTGCTCAGCAAGATCCCCATATGGGAGTGGGAAAGTGGGACTTTACTGGGAGTGACTCCCCTCTTGGGGATAAGGACTCCCATTCCAGTAAGGAACTCTCTGTCCATAACACATTATCTGCCTACATGGGAATAAGAAAGACTGTTGTTACTTCCAATTCGGATCCAACAAATAGTGACATTGCTTCAATCTCTTTGACTTTGGGGAATACTGGATCTCACCTGAACTCCACTATAAACTGTGACACACCCCTTTTATTTGTGATGACGTACATGCAACCCTGAGGAACGTGAAAGATGGGAGAAAGACTCCAACACAGAGGTGAGCCTCTGACAGCCAGACGTTCTGGAGGGGCAGAGCCACACTAGACCACAGAGTCAGCATTAGCATGGAGAGCAAAGGAGACACTCACAAGATGCCAGAAGGCTGGAGTCCTGACTGGCAAAGAAGCCTGGGCCAAGAAGGAGAAGGGTACAGTACAGAAACTGTTTCACCTGGTGGCACGACCACAGTGAAGCTGTGGTTGCCCTGGGGCCCATTAACTGATGCAGAGACCAAACTGCAGCAGCTGCCGAGCTGAGCAGCAGAAGGGAGGTAAATGCTCTCGGAGAAGTAACACCATTGAGAGGGGCTAACAGTGAAAATCAAGGCTGGGAAAGCCACAAGGCTTACGGGATCCAAATAAACACAAGTAGAGATAAACCAAGCCTATCAGAGGGCTATAGGGCTTTGGAAAGCCATGCTAAATCGAGGGACTTTCAATGATGGAAAAACCACAAGTGTTACGGGAGCCAGATAAACCCAGACAGATATAATGGAAGGCTATGAAAGGGCCATATGGCTTTGGAGAGCCACAAGTAAACAAGATACAGTAATATTGAAGTCTGGAAAAGATACAATGGTTATGTTGTATAAAGAACAATGGCCCTCATTACGACCCAGGCGGTAAGGGGTTTACGCCGGCGTAAACTTCGCCGACCCTTACCGCCTGAGTACGAGTTCCCTTAGCGCCATGGCGGATTTAACAGCTGCTTTTAGCAGGTGTTAAAATCCATGGCGCTAAGGGACCTCGTTGTTAATTACGCCACCGTAATTTACGGTGGCGTAATTAACGCCTTCCCCACTCCCATTATGCCCTATGGGGCAAAAATGGGAATGGGGAAGGGTAAATGGGGATTGGGGACTTACCGCCCCGCCAAGGTCGGAATGGGGCGGTAAGTCCGCCAACCACCATGGCGGAGTTGGCAACTTAGCGCCATGGACCATGGTGCTAATAGCACCATGGTTCTCCGCCAAGGTCGTAATGAGGGCCAATGTGTTTTGCCACAGCCCACAAACCCACACATAAGTGTTAACTTTTAAATATACAGATAGAGGATTACCAAGCACAAAACAAATCCAAAATTGAACATTTTGCAAATTTTGTATGGAGTTGCAAACATTTGACATTAGCATTTCAGGCATACAGCTTCTCCCAAATGTTGTTAGTAAAAGTGTTTCATGGTATTCAAGCTGCCCAGATCACCATTTCACTTGCCTCAGAGTCTTTGATGGAGCACACTCACTTATTTCACACCCATTTCCTCCATTGTGGCTGGCTGGCTGGCTAGCTGAGAGGGCCCTCTGTGCTGATCTTGCATTGCAATAGTGTTTATGTTTGTTGGCTTGTGACCTGAAAGCTTCCACCCCTCCTCCACAGACCTTTAAAATGGACGTACTGTAGCATAAGGTGCTGTACTGAACATGCCATTGCCTCATGATAACAGTTGAAGCAGAGTAACGTAATATGAAAGAAGAGGGCCCCTCACTCTTTTGCCTCATTAACTATTGATCTATTCTCCTGCCCTTATTCATTCTCTGCACCCATTCACCTTTGAACCCTCACATGGCTCCCTTCAATCACTTCATCTCCTGCCTTCCCTCTCTCTCAATCTCCCCCTCACGCCTCTGCCTTCTACTCTAAACTCTCCTGTCCCTTCAGTTTTACGTTACCTGCTCCTTCCCTAGGTTTCTCCCTCTCTATTCAGCCCTTATTACCTCTCCATTTCCTTTCACTGCCCCACAGCAGGGTCTTGTGGAGCTGGAGGAGATATGGAGGTTGTGGGCTGGAATTAAGGGGTCTTTCAAGTGCCACAAGCAGCACTCAAAAAAAAGTTGACCCCTGGTATGCTTCAAAGTTAAAAGGTAAACTCCTTTAAGTCTGTGATGTTGAATGACATTTCAAGTGTGTGGGGTAAGAACACTGGGGACATGCACAAAAAGGTTCTGCATGATTTTGTAATTATCCCGGCATATATCACCTCCTGTAATGTTCCTTCCATTGCCCATGTTATTGCCTGGTGCCTTGAACCCAATCATTTCCAACATTAGCTTCAGGTTTGATCATTCAATATTACCACTGTTGACTGCTAAACCTGGCAAGGAGGCCTAGCTGTCTCTAGCTAGAGTCAGACCCTCAAACACAGCAAACTGTAAAAAATAAAAAACAACTTAAAAAAAATTAAGCAGTTCATCATTGTGCAACTCCATCCATACAGGCTTTGCCTCCATGACCCACCCACCTGGCGCTCTTTATCATTTTTCCCCATGCGACCATTTGCTTTAAATCTGCCACTGCTTTGAGGAGTCACATAAACATTTTGAACTTTTTACAAGTTTCAAAGAAATGTGTTTTAACTGACTTCCAACGTGAACTCTGAGTCTGTCCATTGTGCAGCACATGCACACACTGTTGATAACACAGATGACATTGCCAATTATATAATAAGTGACATCCTTCATGAACTGAAACAGGGCTGGGGCGTCACCCATTGAAGTTTGGCATCCCTTCCAAAGCATAGATTGAGAAATGATCAACTAATCACTTCATTTAGACATATGGCACAACCCCTGGGGCCACTTTGAATGTGTGCAGTCATCTACAATGTGATCATGCTCACAGGAAAGGGAATAGCTTTCAGTTGCACGAGGGCACCCCCTCATTAAATTAGGTAACGTCACATCTCAACATGCACCTACTGAACAGATGGTAGACATGTATTATTAGGGAGGGGCTATGATGCCGCTTCTGCAATAGCAACTTCAAGCACCTGGAAACACACAGCACAATGTACCATTTGTACAGGGTCTGAACCTGTGCTACTTTAGCTTGTAGACAATTAACTGAACCTCTGAATCTCTTATGAATACGGTGCATGCATATAAACCCTGCATCAATTTCCTGATGACTCTAATTGATATTCAAATACTCAGACTTCCCATAGGTGAAACGATTGGGTTAAATCAAAAAGTATAACAAGGAGGACCTTGCTTAAAGTGTCATAGTGGATCCAAGTTCCTTAGGATCTAGAAAAAAGGAGATGGGTATCTTGTGGTGGTGAAATACTCTGAGCCATGTTTTATGTCCCTTTCAACCTTCTTCCATGTGGTTAAACCCCAGGAAACCCCTATCCAGAGTGAATTCTAATTCTTTATCATTGCATGGGCCAGGCTAATAAGGATTTCAGTTCTTTGTAATGTCCCAAGCTAGCAGTCTACCCAGCATCGTCATGCACTGTGTTTTGAATGTACTCTGATGCATCTCAACTCCATTTTCCTCTGTCCTTCTTCAGGCTGCTACCCTAAATGTCCAGAAGACAGACCTTTTCTGGAGGAGAACAGCATGAACTGTATTGCTCAGTGTGGTTGCTACGATGAAGATGGAAACTATTACCAGCCTGGAGAGAAGGTGGAATCTTGTGAGAGTTGCCAAACCTGGTAAGATTTCAGAAAATGCAGCCCGAAGGGATATTTAGGAGAATTTTTAATGGTCACTGAAAAAAAACTCATCTCTTGAGGTGGGTTTATGGACAATGTTTGTCACACATTTATAATATCAGAAGTATAGGCATGCTTTCGCATTTGTAAAGCCTACCTCCATGTCTGATACATTGTGAGCTTGACTGAGTCCCTATTCTTCTCTTTAAACAGCCACTCCTCGTTGAAATATTACAGTTGCATAGCTCATCTTTTCAAAATCAATTTACTCTTGGTTTGGGTGAAAAGCTGATAATTCGGGACACATCCTTTCTAAATACACTTCCAAATTATTGAAGCACATCTGTGATCATTCAGCGTTTTTCAGGCAAACTGCAAGGCTCTTACAAGAGATGCCCATTGGTCCATCTGCAGCACAATGGGTATTAACACAACATTTCCCTTCCTGCATTCCTTCCAATGTGGAAGCCACAAGAGGCACATAGAAAGCTTTTCCCTCACTGAGGCTCCATGTGCGGGCGTGGCATGTGCAACTAAAAACATATGCCGCCACTAAGCTGGAATGGGACACACTTAACTAAAATCAGTAGTGGATTCATCTTTTCGAGAGGATTCATCGCTGCGGGAGAATGGGATAGGCTTTTAGGAGTGGACGAATCCCTGATGAACTCGCACAGGGCTTCCAGGTCTCATGTGATGATTCACTGGCAGTCAGAAGTGGCAACAATCCTTTTGAATAATGGGTTTATTTGTCTGGGTTTGTCTAGCCAAGGAGAGATCTTGTGGGCAATTGGTTGAGTTTATTTAGCCAATCACTGGCCACAAATCTCAGACATTAAGGTTGGCCCCCTATTTAAGGTCCAGCATATGTTCTGTTCCTCTGTGGGCTTTGCTATGCTGTGAGAATGTATTACACTTGGAGCGAGATTGATGCGTTTTAGAAAATGTAATAAGTCGTTTGAGCTGTTTGATGGAGTGGTAACCTATTTCATGCATTGTTTTTGAATCCACTGTTTGCTCCCCTTGGTTTCTTCAGTGTGTGACACTGGCCTATACAATGTTTGCCTTTCCCCTTTTGTATCCCTTCAAAAAAAGTTCAAAAGGCCCAAAAAGACGCACACACCTATTTGTATCCCCAGAAAACACAAACATACAAATGAAAACCTACATTTTCCCGTCTGTGAGTGTGTTGTGTACTCTGATTGTATTTTATCAGTAGTAGCAGTACTAGTAGTACTGGATTAGTATTGGATTAATGTTGAATAGTTTTTTAGTTGTAGTTTTACGACAAGGATTGTTTGCTCACTTTGTGACTGCTTGTGTCACTTGGAATTGTCCTGGTTCTCTCTGGTTCTCTCGGAACAGACTTTTGGGTTCTTTAGTGAACAGCAGAGAGCACACACATAGATGGTTCTCAGTATAGTTATATGCAGCCATCATGGTGTACCGGTGGGAGGGAAAGATTAACAAGACTGATGTGGAGGAACTGCATTCTCCTCACAACAGGAGGAAGATTCCCCCATGATAGATGACGAGGGGGTGAAATTGTGCTCTTTGTGTGTGTGTCGGTGTACAGGCCCTGGCCGCAGTGAATCACCAATCATCTGAGTCAGTGGGGGAGTCAGAGGAATTGGTGGAGGCTTCAGGAATGGTTGAGAAAGTGGAGCCATCAGAGGAGTTCCTGGCAGTAGCAAAAACATGGGCAGGGGAGGGACGCATGTGGTTGCCCCCAAAGAGGCAGGGCAGACAGAACCTAGTTTGATGCCCCTACAGTTTGGGAGTAGAGGGTGGTTACAACAAACATCCTGGAGCAGGTGTTTAGGATGGGTTCTGGCTGTGTGTTCCCAATGTCCATTTTAAAATGCTACCAGACCACTAGCCGTGGCCGTTGGCCATGGACAGTGGGCACGGCCACTCTATATTTTAAAACACTTCCTACTGATCACTCAAAAACGTTAATCAATCACAAACTGATTTTGTCCTTTTTTGCAATTGTATTATTGTGTATAAAAGATTGCAGGCTTTGAGAACTCACAATGTTTTAGGAAATTCACAGTGAGATTAAATGATTTGCCATGGACCTCACAATTTGGTTAAGCAGAGTGCTCCAAGCCCCTTTTTCTATGGCCGGTCCCTTGGTGTCTGTTGTGATACAGCGCACAATCCCAAATAAATCACATTCAAGTAGCACAGAAACGGGATCCCAATGACCGGCTTCAAGAATATTATATGCACAGGTATTTTAATATGATATGATATGGCATTTATAACGCGCCTATACACATGTGTTTAAAGGCTTGACGACGCAAGGGAGGGGGAACAGCGGGAAGACAAAGACAACCATCCTACTAGGCCAGGTGTCATTCAGATCATGCAAGTGCATTGGAGGGGGAAGAGTAAAGTGCACGGGAAGGGGAGGGGACAATGCGGTACATGGGATAGTAGATAAATAACAATAGGAAAAGGTATGTGCAAGGGTAAGTGCAGACATTGGGTTTCAAGTGCTGGAGGTGGGACTGAAGGGATACAGAGATAGTCCCCAAGTGCGGGGGTTGCCCGGAAGGCAGTGCATGAGTGTGACTGGTGGGGGAGGGGATCTGGGTCCAAGATCAGAGGGTGGCCAGGTAGCCAGTGCAATTTCAGTTTCAGCCAGGAATTCAGCAGGAGAAAGGAGGAGAAAAAGCAGAAGCAAAGAGAAAGGTTTTGAGGTGCTTCCAGAACTGCAGATGAATGTCCTCAAGTTTCAGGGATGCAGGGAGGCTGTTCCAGATGAAGGTCCCGGCCAAAGAAAGAGATCTACCACCAACTTGTTGCTTGGAGAAGTGACTCACCCTGAGGGAGTTGGAGGAGGATGACCGAAGAGCTCGAAAAGCAAGATATTTAGGAAGAGAGAGTTGAAGGTATTGAGGCCCCAGGCTCCAGAAGACCTTGTGGACAATGCAGAGGGTTTTGAACTTAATCCTCGCAGCCACTGGGAGCCAGTGCAGAGATTTCAGTCCTGGAGAGATACGATCCCTGGGCTTGAGGCCAAGGACAAGTCTCGCAGTACTGTTCTGGATGAGTTGTAGAGGGCAAAGAGTAGAAGCAGGCAGATTTAGGAGAAGGCTGTTGCAGTAGTCCACCCTAGAGAGAACCAGAGCTCTGGAGACAGTGAGTTTCTGTGGGAAGGAGAGGAAGGAAGAATACCTCTGAGGAGGTGCAGCTGGTAGTGTGACTTCTTAGAGACATCGGAGATGTGAGGAGAGAAGGAGAGTGTGGAGTTGAAGATGACGCAGAGGTTTTTAGCCTCACTGGTGGGAGCGGGAAGGGGGCCAAGAGAGGCCAGCGAAAGAGTGACAGGAAAGGAGGGAGCAGGTGTGCCAATGAGGAGAATCTCAGTCTTACTGGCATTAAGGCAGAGATCACTGGCGGACAGGCAGTCAGAGACGAGAGAGGGAGAATGAGCTGAGTGTCATCTGCGTAGCACTGGAAGTTGAGACAGAGTGCTGCAATGTGGTGGGAAAGCAGTGCCAGGTATTTGTTGAACATTCTGGGAGAGAGGTTAGACCTCTGGGGAACACCACAGGTAGAGATAGAGATAGAGGAGAGGAAGGACCCAAGTTGGACCTGGGAGGGATGATCAGAGAGGAGAGAAGTCAGCCATGCCAGGGCCATACCGGTAATACCCAGGTTATCCCAGAGAAGGTTTAGCAGGATGGCATAGTTGACCATGTCGAAGGCAGAAGAGAGATCAAGTAAGATGAGGACGCAGGGGGTGTTGGAATCAAGGTTGGAGAGCAGGTCTTCACAGATGTTCAAGAAAACAGTTTCCATGCTTCTGGCAGCTCTAAAGCCAAACTGATGATCATGGAGAGAACCAGCAGATTCAGTGTGAAGATTGACCTGGGAGATGGGCAGCATTTCCAGGATTTTGCCCAGGAAAGGGGTAATGGAGATTGGGCTATAGTTAGCTGGGCAGGAAGGGTCGGCAGAGGGTTTTTTTAAGAATAGGGAGTACAAGGGAGTGCTTAATGGGGAAGGGAAGACTCCACTGGTGAAGGAGTGGTTGTAGAAGTCGGCCAGAGCAGGAGCCAGGGAGTCAATGTGGTCCTTGATGGTTTTGGAGGAGCAGGGCTGAACTATTCTGATGAGACTTTCATAGATCAGACTTGTCTAGAAACCTTGTCTGGGGAGAACAGGCGAAAGGCAGAAAAGAAGGGAGGAGAGGTGGTAGAAGAAGGGCCAGAGGAGGAGCATGGAGTAGAGGGAGGAAGGGGAGAGGAGGAGAGAGAGGACAGGATGTCCTGAGTTTTGGAGATGAAATGAGAAGCCAGTTCCGTGCAGAGGGCCTGGGAAGGGACAGGAAAGGTAGAGACTGCTGCAGGATTGGCCATTTCCTTGCAGATTTTAAAGAGTTCAGCCAAGTTGTTAGATGCCGCAGAGACACAGGCTTGGATGTGAGCTCTCTTCTTGGTGAGGACAGAGAGCCAGTATTGTCTTTGAAGCAGGCGGCAGGCCAGTTTGTCAGAGGATGTACCGGAAGCAAGCCATTTCCTCTCAGCCACCCTGCACTTACGTTTGAGGGTGATGAGGTCTGAGTCGTACCAGGATTTGCACTTGGCTTTTGGCTTCATGCACACATAGCGAAGATCAAAAGCTGGCACCCATGCACAGTAAGTGAACATATATCTTAAAGTGAAATATACAAATGTAGTTCTATTGACCTTCCCCTTAGAAGAAAATGTGCAAGACAAAATAGCATTGAACTTTTAAAAAAAGTAATGAATGCCAGAAAAATTATTTGAAAGAGGAAATCTTCCAATAAATATGCTGGCAAAGTATAAAAGGTGCTCACCTTTTAAACCTAGCAATCTGGTGTGAAATATTCCTGAGTAAACAAAATCCAAATATGATACAAGTGCTTGTGGTCTTGTGGGTAAGCGTCTCAAAAATCTCTTGTGTTCTGTCCGCCCTCTGAAAAACAGTTACGCTCTTCACCCACATGTGTCCTTTACTTGTGCCCTGAAAAGCAACCACAATCATTGGATAATAACCTGACCAGTATCCAGAATTACAAGCTCTTTTGGCACATCATGGGCAAATACTCATGACTTAGTTGACCTCTCATCATTTCCCCTCCTCACCCTCATGTGTGGCTTTCAACAATACTCTGATTTATAAAGATAACTTGAAAAGTACATATTCCATAGTGTCACTCAAATATTTGAATCCTTATTGAACTATGTTAGGCAAAAAGTGTACAATTGTGCAGACTACAAAAAACAGAATGCATTTCAGCTAAAGACAAAAAAAGGTCTCTGCAATACTTTCAAGGACTGACAGTAGCAATTAAAGGTAAACAAATGACCAGCTGCAAGGATAACATATGTTCAGGTACTTTTGCCCCATAGTGAACATCAAAAGCTGCCACCCATGAATCTATGCACAGTAAGTGAACATATATCTTAAAGTGAAATATACAAATGTAGTTCAATAGACCTACTCCTTAGACAAAAGTGTCCAAGACAAAATAGCATTGGACTTTGAAAAAAGTATTGAACACCAGAAAATAACCGGAGCGAGGAAATGTTACACTAAATATGGTGACAAAGTATAAAAGGTGATCACGTTTTAAACCCAGCAATAGGCAGTGAAATATTCAATGGAGAACTAAATCCCAATATGAAACAAGTGCTTGTGGTCTTGTGAATAAGTGTCTGCACTCGGAACATGACAACCTGAGTAAAATCCTGGTAGCCAAGTACTTGAAGAAGCTTGCCAACCTCAAAAAAACCCAAGACGTTGCATCCGCCCTCTGAAGAAAAGTTATGCTCTCCATCGACATGTGTCCTTTACTCGTGCCCTGAAAAGCAGCCACAATTAGGGGAAAATAACTGCACCAGTGTCCAGGATTGCAAACTCACTTGCCACATTGTGGGCAAATGCTCACCTCTCCAACCTCTTCAAGTTATCCAGAAGAGAACCGCAAGACTTATCCTTGGACTCAAGCCCAGGGACCGCATCTCTGCAGCGCTAAAATCACTTCACTGGATCCCTGTGGCTGCAAGGATCAAGTCCCTCTGCATAGACCACAAGGCTTTCTGGGGTCGGGGCCCGTACTATCTACAATGCTGTCTTCCTAAATATTCTCCTTTTAGAGCCCTCTGCTTGGCCTCCTCCAACTCTCTGCAGGTGAGCTGCTTTTCCAAACAGAGATTTGGGGGTAGATCGTTATCCTCTGCAGGTATCACCCTCTGAAACAGCCTCCCTGCTTCTCTCTGTCTTTAGCCGTACCTCCTTAAGTTGTGGAAACTCAAGACATTACTCTTCTCTTACTCTTTCTCTTTCCCTCTCCCCTGCTAACCTCCTTTCTCCTCTCTCCTGCTTCCCTCCTGTTTTTTCTTTCCCAACTGCTCAGTGTTACGCTCACCTGGTTCCCACAGGGGTGTCAGGCGGAACTGGACAGCCGCGGTCTCCAACGTGGTGCGTAGTGCAGAGATGATTGACTGGACCGGCCCACCTAGCTTCGTCTGCTTGACCCGTAGAAGTAGTCTCCTAAAGGCGGAGAAAGGGAATTAGCCACCCGTGGAGTTGAGTAATAGCCCCTCACTGCGTCCCCATTTTCTCACCTCCAATATTCCCTTTCACAAAGCTCACCTTATAGTTTTGAATGATGAGCTCTCCATCCTGCGAGGAACGCAGGGGCGCGTTGATGGCCAGTTACTTCACTGGCTTGAGGATATTGGAACAGTTCTGGACAATCTAGGCTCCAAAACTCCTGGCGAAGGGCCGTAAGTATATAGTTCTAAAGAGTTCAAAAATGTCTGAATAATCACTCTTGTCCAATTCCTTTGTTTGTCTTGCAGCTTAGACCCAAATGAAGATAATTTTGTGGCAGCTGAAAGCGTTCTGGTAAGAATCTGTGCTATCCCACACTGTCCGTTAACTGATGCCAAAGTTTAACTTGCTGCTGTCTCTTTTCTTACAGGTGCGGCGTAAGAAGATTTGGCGTGCGGGTGAATAATACCTCCGGCAGTAAAATCAGGTAAGTATATGGTGGCAAGAGATTGTCCTTATTTATTTCCTCTCGGCTCACCTTGTTGTTTTCTTGTCCCCTTTAGGTGCTGTAATGCGGCACTTAATGAAGGAAACAGCGCCGGATCGTAGAGATGCTGCGAGGAATGGTGAGTATGGTGCGGCGCTGCTGCTGGCGATGCGCCGTGTTTAAAATAAGGTCTTTTTCTCGTTCAAAGATGCGATGAATCCGGAATCAGGTAAGAAACCCAGTAATGTTCTTGTTCTAACCTTTCTTCTTCTTTCCCTTCTTTCTAGGCGCTCTGGACTCGAGGCGGGCGTGGCACGAGGCTGGATGCTGACTGCAGGCACGGTGAGCGTTACACTGCTGGATGCAGAATAATGCTAAGCGTGTGCTGCCCTTTGGGGCGTGGTTTAAATAGCCTCCAAAGTAGTTCCAGGTAAGTATTCCTCCACAACCACACCCGAGTAACAAAATAGTCCCTATGTAAAGTAGTCCCTTCCAAGCCTCACATGGGCTTGGATCTCTTGCAGCATGGTGTGCATCAGGTAGGTTTAGCCTGGCACCTATGGCATCAGGACTGTTCCCCCATATGAGCCTGGCAACATAGATGCCAGGACTGTACCCATATAGCCCCTAACAAGGGTTGCTGGGCTTTCTCTGGGTAACATGATGCCTGCTTCCGGGGTTGCTGGACTTGGTCTGGATGCCCGGGGGTAGGCATCATGACACTCAGTTTGCTGACTGGTCGCCTGGTGCACTGCCAGAGTCTCACAGGTCCCAGGCTCCCCTACCAGTCCTGCACTTGCCTCTGGCCTCTACACTCTGCTTGGCACCACTGCACTCGGAATACGCTCCAAGAGACATGCACCCATCCTGCAGTTAACCAAGGCCCCTGCAGGACTGGGCACACTTGTCTCCCTCTCCCACCTGTTGGGTATTTTGTGGATATTTGGGGCTTTGCGGTATTTTTTTACCGCCAAAATACCTTTAGCAATAATCACTCTCTGTATTCATATTGGGTCACACATGACAATAATACATTGCATTATTTCAGAATTCAGACCTATTTAGATGATGTGCGCGGTAGTTTGCGTGGTTGGTTGGTATAGTGGTTGGTTTATTTGTGGCCCCTATGTCCAACATCCCTTGTTTTTTATCTAGATTGTTCTTGATCACTAGAGAGACCTCAGGCCTACATTTTAGGGATACCACATTTTCAGTGTTAGTGTTGTGTGCCACCATGGGCTATTGTGGTATTTTTGTGGTAATTTCCACTACCTTATATACGGTAGGGAACTATGTCCAGAGAGTCTCTCTTCCCGTTGACTCATGTACCTCCAACAGGCTATGCTACAAACAGTCACTCACAACTGTCCATACTGAATAGAATCATGCACACATCTGTTTTAAAATGACAATTGCACTGTTTAAAAATCTACCCACGTTTAAACCTTTCCCCATGCAAAATGAAAGAGAGAAATAATACACACTAGCTATCTGTTTTGAAATATTTTTGTATTATAGAAATTTCTTTTAAACACAGTTTAACTTTTTTTACAGAAATAAATGAAATGGTACAACATTATTTGTGATAAAATGAACAGAGAGCTGCGAGAATATATTCAATTGGTAACATTAAATATGCTGATAAGAGACTGAGACTCCCTCGAATACACTGACTGAACAGTTTCGCACACTTTCGCACAGCTCCCACTCGCTTCTGTAATTACCTTACCTGTTCAGCATGAGTTTTCTCTGGCTATTCTCTTTCTGAATTTGGCTCCCTTGAATATCAACCCCAATGAGAACAAGCGTCCGCCGTTCTCAAACCGGGGTTATTGCCTGGAACTCTCAGCTTTTGCAGCAGGAATGCCCCAGCCAGGAAACAGATCCTTCTCCCAGCTCTGCAAGATCTCGATTGTTCTCCCCCTCCCCTCAAGCTTCTCCAGCAAAGTTCTAATCACAGCCTCTAGCATGATACTTGCTATGACGCTGCTCCAATCAGAATCAATCATGTCATCTCCTCCCTCACTACACAATGGCTCACTTCTACAGTGGCAATTGTAACAAACTGATTTCCTGTTCCTTCGAGCTCTTTGCTTCCTGTAGTTATGTGGACAGAGCAGCAGAGAAAAAAAATGAATGTGCGTTTAAAAGTTCACTTTCAGAGTAGGCCTTATTCTGCAGTGGAGACACATTTTTATTAGTGGGTTATGTTAAATGAAGTTTTATTAGTCAGGTTAGTTATTAATAAGGTTAGTTATTAATTTTCAAATGTGTCTCTTGCAACATAGGAATTTCAGGTGAAAAATAGTGTGCATTTTGAATGTGCAGATGTGTGCTTTTAACTGTAAAAATGGATTTGCATCTTATATATAAAAATCGTTTTTGACTGAATAGCCTGTCTTTACTTATATGTCCATGTTACTCTGGCGACACATATAGCAATGCACCACACCCATGTAGTGGTGCTGCATAAAAAAATGCTACCTGTGCAGTAGTGCTGTACTCTGTGCTGTAACACGCCAAATATCCTTACATACCCTCCTTTTGTTTTTAGAACTTGGCTACGATCTAAGCAAATTCCTAAAAACAACTTGTTCTTTTTCTTCTTTTCACAATGTAGCAATCCAACAAAATGAATATTCATGTGCATCAATTAAAAAGTTGAAGGTATCAACACAGTATTGATCTGAGTTCATTAGTTTACAAAATGTTCAACATTTGCCTTCCCAATGGAAGTGGCATTAATTCAAAGTTTCGATTTCATAAGTCAATTAAAAACAATAATATAAAACAACTAACTAAAACAAATAATTAACATAACAGATTAAAATAAATAATTAAAATAATAAATACGTGGAACTCCATATGTGTGCCTCTGATATGTCCCGACCAGTGATGTCACATCATTTGGTTCATTCGAGTACACTTTCATCTTGGCAATCTTGGATCCATAGGAGTCATCTTTTTTGGCATTCTGGTTATCTTGTCTTCACCTCTACCTGGAGGCAGGCATCTTTTGGTCTTCATCCAGGGGACTCCAGGACTCCATTGTCTCCCGTAATCTCCCGTATAAATAGTTAATGTTCTAAACCAAAATAGAAAAGAAACAGATTAAGTATATTGCACAATACTAACTTCACCCTTTTTCCAAAAATAAAACATGCTTGGTAAAACATTTAGTTTTTTTTTTTTTTTTCTTCTGAAATTAAACACAAGTTAAAAAGAAAACAAGCATATATAAAACAGCATTCAATATTTAATACATTTTCTCTCTGCACACCAACCATGAGCTTCCATTATATTTATTTATTTATTTATTTATTTATTTATTTATTTATTTATTTATATTATATATATTTACATATATTACAGTGTTTATGTGCCATTATAACAATCAACTTTTTAACTTCTCTGTCACTGCCTCCTGATTGTACCCATTTATTTTCTCTTTTTGTGTTCAAGGGACTTTATGTTGTATTGTGTGCATCAGTTGGTAGTAGCCCCAGGGCTTTCTGTTTCTACATGCTCAAGCCGCCTGATCTCGTGTCTGGGATGGCATGGTTTGATCTGATTTACATGGACAAACTGCTCTATCGCCGTTTCACCTTCATTTTTCAAAATTTTATAAACCACAGGAGAGACCTTATCTATAATTCGAAATGGCCCCTGCCAGGCTGCTAGAAATTTAGAATTTTTCTGTTTACTTTTTCCAAAATGAAACTTGTACACCTGATCCCCTACACTGTATTCCTTTACTGATGTCTTTTTATTATCATAATAAGACTTTGCACTGTCAGCAGCTCTTTCCAGATTTCTCTGCACAAAAGCAAATGCATGTTGCAAATGCCTCCTCAGTTCATCAATATATTCATGAACTGTGGATGCACTCACACGTGTCTGCTCATGTGTTCTGTATATTAGGTGTTGTGGTAACACCATTTTCCTACCCGTCAAGACCTCATGGGGGCTAACACCTGTTGCTTTGGCAGGAGTTGATCTGATTGCCATCAAAACCAATGGTAAACATAAATCCCAGCTGGAACCTGCTTCTGCCACGAATTTCTTTAAAATATCCACAACAGACCTATTGCTTTGCTCAACTCCACCTGAAGAGGCCGCCCGATATGCAATATGTAGTTTTCTTTTCACACCCAGTATTTGCCATACCTTACTCATTAGAGCACTTGTGAAATGACTTCCTCTGTCTGACTCAATTCTTTGTGGCAACCCAAACCTTGAGAACACTGTGGCTGCAATGTGGCTGCTGTTTGCGCGCTACAATCTGGTGCAGGAATGCATTCAATCCACTTTGACATCAAACATACCACACTTAAAATATAACGGTTTCCTCTGCTCGACCTTTTTAAAGGCCCTATATAGTCTATTTGCAAATCTGACCATGGAAGAGTTAGGCCTCTTTTCATTAATGGGGCTCTATGCATTGGTGAAGCAGGTTTAAATTGGGCATATACTAGACATCCTCTAGTATATAATTCCACATCTTGGGACATATGTGGCCAGTAAGCATAATCTTTTAGTATTTCTAATGTTTTTTGTGAACCTCTATGGCCTGCAGTTATGGCATCATGTGCATGGCGTAGCATAAGCCCTCTGAATGAAAGGGGTACCACCCACTGTATTTTTCCTTTTATGGACTCTCTAATCATGAGTCCATCCTGTAATCTAATTCGTGTTTTGTTCTTTAATAGCACCCTCAACTCTTCTTTTCCCATACAATCATTTTCTGCTAAAGGATTTTGTTCAGGATCTATCAAATGATTATAATAGATTCCCAAAATTCGATCATTCTTTTGTGCCTCAATCAAATCTTGGTCTGGCGTGTCATGACTCCACTGTACCACTGGTTGATCTACCTCCTTTGGTGCTTTAGAACGTGTTACTGCATCAATTTGTATTTCACCCATTAAATAATCAATAGGTAGCAATTCTCCCATCACAGCCCCAATCTTAGCCAGGTGGTCTGCCTTATCATTTCCCTCCTTATCCTCTCCTGGTGTTTTTAAATGCCCACAAATTTTTCTCCAGTATATTGTTAAATTATTCTCTGACACCAATTTGTCTATGGCTTGTATCATTTTTCCATGTTTAAGTGGCTTTTTGTTGTGTGTAACCATGCCTCTTGCTTTCCAACTAGGCAAATACTCCACAAAGCTATTCCGTGCATAGTCAGAATCAGTCACCAGGACAATTTCACTGAAATTTTTATCAACTGCAGTAGCAATTGCTTTATAAATGGCTGCCAATTCCGCCACCTGACTGCTCCTAGCTCCAATCCTCATCCCTATACTGGGGACGCCTTCACATTTCAACCAGACATTTCCTATTCCTGCCACTAATTGTTTATTACTGTCATTTTCAATGTGAAAAGCACAACCATCCACATATACAGTTGGCAAATCCTTGCATGTTTTTTCATCAAAAGCTTTGTGTGGTGATTGTTCAAATTCCTGCAAACTAGTTCCCACTTCCATTTCATTTGGTATTTGTTCAGCTGCGCAGTCATGTAAGTCAGCTAACCCTTGAGCAATTGGCTTCTTTTTATTTTGTCCATATCTCACTTCTACAGGAAAACCTTGTAATGCCAGCGTCCATGAAGTGATTCTGGACTGCGCTAGATTACCTGATCTAATTCTTTTACTCTCTAAAAATTGCAAAGGTTGATGATTTGTTTCAATAATCACCTTTTCTCCCTGAACAATGGGGCGGAAATATTGTAGCGCCCACAAAGTGGTTAATAGGGCCTTTTCACATTCATTAAATTTCATTTCAACTTGGGAAAATGCCTTACTTGCATAGGCAATGGTTTTGTGATTCAAATCGTGTTTTTGTGATAACACTGCTGACATACAATGTTCAGAAAAACCTATTTCTATAAAGAAATCCCTGTCCTTTATGGGATATGCTAAACATGGTGCCTTTACAAGACATTCCTTTAATTTAGCCACTGCATCAGACTGCTCGTTTTCCCATTTCCAGGGAGTATTCAGTTTAAGCAGTTTAGTCAATGGTTGAGTGATTTCTGCATAATTTTCAATGAACTTTCTGTTACAGCCTGTCATCCCTAATGAACTTTTTACTCCTTTCACATTTTTAGGATCTTTTAATCTTTGTATGGCCTCTATTTTCTTCTTTTGCGGATTTAGTCCATGTTCAGTCACTTCATGCCCTAGAAAGTTCACTTTTTTCTTGCACCATTGTGCTTTTTGCAAAGATACTTTGGCGCCTGCTTTCTGCAATTGGCCAAGCACATGTCTTATTTCATCAAAATGGCTTTTCAGGCTTTCATTTTTTATCAGGACATCGTCCACGTAAACTATTGTTCCTCTTTCCGCTGCATCCGGCATGGCCTTTCTCGAAAATATGCCAAATTCACTCCCACTATTGATGTACCCGAACGGAGCTCTAAGCCAGGCATATTGAGTCCTGTCAAATGTAAAGGAAAATACATTCTGTATCTCCTCTGCCAATGGCACGCACCAATATCCAGAGGTGAGATCTAATGTGGTAAATACTTTTGAACCATGTACCTGAGCTAGGCCCTGATCAATGAATGTCAGTGGCCATCTAGATACTGGTACTCTTTTATTTAACTCTCTGAAGTCTGCACATAGCCGCCATTGACCATTTGGCTTTAACACACCTAAAATAGGTGTATTGGATGTGCTATGAATGGGCCTGATGATTCCCCGCGATTCCAAATTTTTAATAATCTCTGCCAATGATTCTAAACATGCCAGCGGTAGTCTATACTGGCATACAAACACTGGACTTCTGCTACACCCTTCTGGTAGTGTGGCCACATGTAAATCAGTTAAACCACAATCATAAGCATCTTTTGCAAATACATCCTTAAACTCCATAAATATCTCCCTCAGATTGTCCCTATCCCCAAATCTTCTGGTAAGGGAATCTCGGCGCTTTCCTCTAACTGTGTGGCTGTGTCTTTTTGTAAAGCTGCCACTTTTAAATATTTTGGCATATCAGCTTCCACTTCAATGGGCTTATTTTCTGTTTCATTTTCATTTAAATTAAATATTATGCAATCCTCTTGATGGCAGCACGCTGTCTCATTTGAATCATAAGGATACACAGAATGAATTTTAAATATTCCTTTGGGCAGAGAGTCAAGGTGTTCTGGCAACTCACCCTTGGCATCTACATACTTTTCAGGGATATTTCCAATCACCATGTTATTTAAATCTGCCGTATAATGTGATTTTTGTATGGCCATTCCTAATGGGGAGTTTTCCTCTAAATGAATATCCTGACAACCTTTATTATTTACCATAATTTTTACAGATCCTTCACCAATATCTATCAATGGAATGTATTAATAATACAGGCCTTGCTGTTTTATGGATTCATTCAGGCATACAAATGCATCAGAGTCTTTCATCTGCTGTCCATTTTTGCATTTCAGTGTTATTGCAAACTGTTTTGTAAATGCAGGAATAATAGTATCGTTCCTCATTTGTAATTCGATTGCATAAGGAACCAGTTGTGCACAATGATAAGCCCTTCTTTTGTCTTCAAATTCAGGTGCCGGACCACCTAGGCGTGACCATATTTTTTGATTAAGGAAATCTAACACCATACATATTCTGTGCATGATGTCATTGCCCATGTAAAATTCATTTTGTGCTCCACTCACTATCCATACATTATGGTAAATTGTTTTCTGCCCAATGCTAATTTTAAGCATGCATCTGCCTGCAATTTGGTTTTCAAAGTCTGGACTGTCCAACCCAGAAACATATTGGTTTTTAATCCTAAACTTCAGGATTTCTTCCCTCCATTATTTTTTGCAATAATTTCTCATTAATGAAACTCCTTTCATGTCCAAGAGCTAAAGTGGCTTTTATTGTTTTAAAATAGTCATTTATACCAACATGAACCCATGGTTGCTCATCTTCCATGTGTATTTCTGACAGAGTGGTAATGTGTTTTTCTGAATCTGTTTTAGGAGCAATATTCTGTTTGCATGTTTTCTCTTTTAAATAAAAACGTAATGTGTGCTCATCTATGGCAGTCTGCCAATTTTTCCTTGGGTCCAAGTATATTTGTACAGGTAGTTTTTCATTGTCGCTCTGCATTTTGTCTTGACACATTAATATAACAGTGACACTAGGTATGCAACTGTTCTGGAGATATACCTCCAAAGCATCATTTGTTTTGGCAACGGTGTGACATTCATTTATGTTGCTGTTTTGTGATTTTAGTTTCTTAGGCCTCAATGGTTTTTTGGTTAAGGACCACAGCACTCCATTCACCCCATCTATGAGAGGAGACAATCTTTTCAGGCAATCTGTCCCCATCAGAAATGGAATTTCACAAATAGATGTGATCAATACCTCTTGTTTCATTCTGTGCTTTCCTATTTTTATGTCAACCTCAGTTACACCTATGATGGGCACCTCCTCCCCATTAAAGTTATGCACTGGACCTTGATTTTCCTTCACTGTCTATCTGACTCTGTGGGGATCTCCCTTCATTGATACTCTTTACCAGCTCCTTGGACATAATTGTGGCCTGTGCGCCAGTGTCAATCATAGCAAAGGTGTGGCATTTTTCTTCTACAGTGATGGGTGCTTAATATCTGTCCTCAACTTCCTCTAATACACATAAGAAGTGTGAATTCTTACTGATTTCAGGGCTCACCTTTCTCAGGCCTTTTTCACTTTTGGCTAAGCACATTGGTAAATGGAAAGACATTTTTCCCTCCTTTTTACCCATTTCTGCCCGAGAGACTTTATTCATTTCTCCATGATCAGAGGTTTTTTGGAGTGTGGCCACTGTTCGCCCATCCATTTGGGTAACATCAGAGACCACATTACAACCTTCCAACTGAACATGTGTAACAACATCATTCAGCAATTTGTCATTTTTTACTTCTGTGCATTTGTGATCATTTAGTGTGATACCAGCCCTTTCAGCCTCTTCAAAAATATGTGGCTCAAAGAATTCTTCAGGTGATTGAATTGTACCCTCCTTTTGAGTATTCCCTTTTTCTGCCTGTGTTTGGTCATTGTTTTGCTTGCCCAGGGAAGGAGCTATAGCATCCCCACTTACTCCCTGTTCACTGGTATTCCCTCTGCATGAGTCATTTTTCTTAAATCTGTCCCTTTGTTCTTTTGGAATTCCTGATGTTTCTTTTTCATTTGTGCAAATCTTTACTGTTTTATTTAGCTCTAGGTTAAACCGTACCTCTTTTTTAGAAGTATTTGCACTTTCTGTCACATGTTCATTTACTGGCACTTTCATTTTTAATTCATTAGGCATCTCAGAGTCGTTATGCAAAATTATATCAGAGCAATCTGTCATTTTGGCACTGCAGTTATCATGAGTACTTCGTCACTTTTCGGAAGTCCCCCGGTCATTGCTACTGCCATCAGCCCCCTCTTTGGAAGGTTGTTTTTGCGCTGTATAGAGCTTTCCTATTTGCTCAGCTAACATTTTCACTTGGGCCTCAAGGCACTGGAACCTTTCCATCTCTCTAGAATCCTCTTTCTGTGGCCTAGGTCGATATTGGTTGTTTTCCCCCTGATTGGATCTATTCTGATACCTCTCAGGTGATTGATGTCGGTTCGGATGGTTTCTGAACTCTTGATTCATTTGTGGAGGGGAGCGGGGTGCACCCATCCTTTGATTATAGTCCCCTGGTGGGGAATCATTGTACTGACGTGGATTGTAGTTCATGTTTTGCCTCATGTCCTGTCTCTCAGATTGTGGGTACTGGCCCCTATGTTGATTTCCATTATCGGTAAATCGATCCACATATCGGGGTCTATCCTGATTACCATATATCATGGTGTTGGGATCAAATCTGCTCTGTGTCCCCAATGACTGGTAGGGACCATCATTTCTTTGATCTTGATTTTGTCTCTGGTTATTGTTCATATCTGCCATATCAGGCCGATATTCTACCCGGGGTCTGTCCCCTAAATACCTAGGGCTGATGTAGCTCTCCCTATTACTAGGATCATGTGATTGGAACATTGGTACAGGAAATGGCGATCTTTGTTGATTACCCCTTTGTTCAGGTGTCACATTATTTTTACCTTGGCTTTGAGCAGACTCAAGGGACATTTTGGCTGACCTGATTTCCATTACTGTGGCTGACGGTTCTTTAGATTTAGGTCTAGTATCTTTCATTTTATCACTTTCTCTACCCTGACAATAGAGTACCTCATATAGTTTTGTGCTTCGATGTACAATCCATTCAAGGGACTTGTCACGGTCAAATTCACGGACCAATTGGGATATGATATCTTTCTGTAGCCCATAGAAGTATGCAGTTTTAAACTCATTGGAATTTGGGTCAAAAGATACATCAAAGCGAGAAAATGCTCTTTTTAAGTCTTGTAAAAATTGGCGAGGGGATGTATTAGGTCCAGCAGTGATTGTGTAAGCGACTTTCTTTGCCTCCTGCAATGACTGAAAAGGAGAAAACTGACGCCTAATTTATTTTTCAAACTCCACCCAAGTAATATTCTGCTGTTCATTTAATCCCCTTATGATGCTGGCCGTCGGGGCATCTAAAGTTAAATGAAAATATTGTCTCTACTGATCCTTAGGTATTTGGAGTGCTTTAAAAATGTCATGCACCGCTTCTAAGTGATCCTCAATGCAGCATTCACCTCCCTTTTTAAATGGTTTGATCAGGGCTTTAATGGATTTCATTATTTTTATGGGGCTACTTGTTGCAATGCATGGAATTGCACTATTTTGTGATTCAATCCTGTTTTCAGGTGTATGAGATTGGTGGCTGCCCCCAATGGGAGTATCAAATCCCCCAAGGGCGCTGCAACCAAGTTCAGTCGCCGGCCCAGTCGCTGTAGCACTAGCTCTTTGGGCAGAACTAGAATTCACCTCCACTTCATTGAATGTGGTACCCTGCCGCCTCTCCTGGGACCTGGGAATGCACATTTGCTGTTCTAAGTCCTTACACTTTTTAAGGAGTCTGTTTGCTTCATTTTGCAAATAGTTGTTTTCATCACTCATCTTATTAATCACCTCCTGCATGTCCCACATTTGCATTTGGCATTCATTGAACTCTTTATTTCTCTTGTCTCTTTCTTGAGTCATTTTAATCATTTCTTGTTCTGCACTCTGGAGATCACATTCTTTTTCACAATGTTCTTTTTGTAAAATCTGCATTTCTAAAACAACCTCATCTTTATCCTGTCTAATGTGGTCCACTAAGGTTTTTAAGTGTACCAATTCTTGCTCACTATCCTCAAATTGTTTCTTGATTTTGGATAACTGAGCATCAAAGTCTCTGCATTTTAATTGCATGTCTTTTTGGCATACATCCAATTCTGCTCTTAACATATCCTGATTTTTACTTGCCCCATCTAATTCAGTCTTTAACCTGTTAATTAGCTGGGTATCATTTTCCTGTATTCGCAGGGACTTATTCAAAATAAACCATATTTTGCCGCATAGCCGTATTAAACAGTCTTTCTCTGCACTTTTATCGGCTGCATTCAATAATCTTGTAAGGCAGACCTGAATTATGCTGCCTTCTGCAAAGATATTGTCTAGTTTTTCTTTC
Source organism: Ambystoma mexicanum (assembly GCF_040938575.1). Taxonomy (NCBI): domain Eukaryota; kingdom Metazoa; phylum Chordata; class Amphibia; order Caudata; family Ambystomatidae; genus Ambystoma; species Ambystoma mexicanum. Next base: position 893,949,242 of record NC_090934.1, on the reverse strand, counting down.
TGCACCTCACCCTGAATGCGGTCACGCCATTCTAAGGTGCTGTTCGACGACCACGTCCCATGTGCAAACAACTTTGCCTCTAAATATTGCACTAAGTCTGAAAATGTGGTTTCCCTTTGTGACATTCTGAAATTCGTTTTTAGTGGCACACTGCTATTATAAAATGGGTTCCCTTTAATGTGCAAATGGCAGTGTGAGACACGCTTGCCACGCCCAGTAGGTACTCTATGATCACTTTCCCTGCCTGCAACGCACCATAAATATGTTGGGTATTTTGTGGATATTTGGGGCTTTGCGGTATTTTCTTGCTGCCAAAATACCTTTAGCAATAATCACTCTCTGTATTCATATTGGGTCACACATGACAATAATACATTGCATTATTTCAGAATTCAGACCTATTTAGATGATGTGCGCGGTAGTTTGCGTGGTTGGTTGGTATAGTGGTTGGTTTATTTGTGGCCCCTATGTCCAACATGCCTTGTTTTTTATCTAGATTGTTCTTGATCACTAGAGAGACCTCAGGCCTACATTTTAGGGATACCACATTTTCAGTGTTAGTGTTGTGTGCCACCATGGGCTATTGTGGTATTTTTGTGGTAATTTCCACTACCTTATATACGGTAGGGAACTATGTCCAGAGAGTCTCTCTTCCCGTTGACTCATGTACCTCCAACAGGCTATGCTACAAACAGTCACTCACAACTGTCCATACTGAATAGAATCATGCACACATCTGTTTTAAAATGACAATTGCACTGTTTAAAAATCTACCCACGTTTAAACCTTTCCCCATGCAAAATGAAAGAGAGAAATAATACACACTAGCTATCTGTTTTGAAATATTTTTGTATTATAGAAATTTCTTTTAAACACAGTTTAACTTTTTTTACAGAAATAAATGAAATGGTACAACATTATTTGTGATAAAATGAACAGAGAGCTGCGAGAATATATTCAATTGGTAACATTAAATATGCTGATAAGAGACTGAGACTCCCTCGAATACACTGACTGAACAGTTTCGCACACTTTCGCACAACTCCCACTCGCTCCATGAGCCAATCGTTAGCATGTTTTGGCAAGCATTTCACGGATCTCTGTTAAGAAGAGAACTTGGCAGGATCTCAAAGTGCAGCTGGAACCAGACTTTATTGATTCGCTTATCTGTAATTACCTTATCTGTTCAGCATGAGTTTTCTCCGGCTATTCTCTTTCTGAATTTGGCTCCCTTGAATATCAACCCCAGTGAGAACAAGCGTCCGCCGTTCTCAAACCGGGGTTATTGCCTGGAACTCTCAGATTTTGCAGCAGGAATGCCCCATCCAGGAAACAGATCCTTCTCCCAGCTCTGCAAGATCTCGATTGTTCTCCCCCTCCCCTCAAGCTTCTCCAGCAAAGTTCTAATCACAGCCTCTAGCATGATACTTGCTATGACGCTGCTCCAATCAGAATCAATCATGTCATCTCCTCCCTCACTACACAATGGCTCACTTCTACAGTGGCAATTGTAACAAACTGATTTCCTGTTCCTTCGAGCTCTTTGCTTCCTGTAGTTATGTGGACAGAGCAGCAGAGAAAAAAAATGAATGTGCGTTTAAAAGTTCACTTTCAGAGTAGGCCTAATTCTGCAGTGGAGACACATTTTTATTAGTGGGTTATGTTAAATGAAGTTTTATTAGTCAGGTTAGTTATTAATAAGGTTAGTTATTAATTTTCAAATGTGTCTCTTGCAACATAGGCATTTCAGGTGAAAAATAGTGTGCATTTTGAATGTGCAGATGTGTGCTTTTAACTGTAAAAATGGATTTGCATCTTATATGTAAAAATCGTTTTTGACTGAATAGCCTGTCTTTACTTATATGTCCATGTTACTCTGGCAACACATATAGCAATGCACCACACCCATGTAGTGGTGCTGCATAAAAAAATGCTACTTGTGCAGTAGTGCTGTACTCTGTGCTGTAACACGCCAAATATCCTTACATACTCTTGCACTTCCTGTCTTCACACTTGCACGACCTTGAATGTACTAGACATACCAAGATGGACTGTCCTGTTCTCCCTCTGTCCCCACTCCCTAGCTTGGTTGTGCCTGAAATACTTGTACATAGGCGCATTAGTGATGGACAACCACCAATCAATCTGAATGTAGCCAGGCCTAATACAGTCGTTTTTTGTTCTGTATGACCTTTTCCCTCTCCCCCTTCTGTCCCCACTCTTTGTCATGCACTTGCACTATCCAATAAGTTGTTAGGCATAGTACTGTAATTTATTAATTGTATCCTCTTTTCCTTCACCCCCCTTCTCTCATTCCTCCTTCATTCACTTGCACTAGTAGAAATGACTCTGGCCTAGTATGCTGGTTATTTATTTTAGATCATTCGGAAACTTCAAGGACTAAGAATGCCAACTGTATTCCCTTGTTCCCTTCCCGCCCTGGAGTGCTTGGAAGCATTTCACCTGTGTATAAGCGCTTTACAAATGAACAATTACAATAGCTAAAAGCAAACGCTTCCATCCCTGAATATACGCACAGTAAGTGAAAATATAGTGCAATGTGAAATATACAAATGTAGTTCATTTGACCTTCCCCCTAGAAGAAAGTGTGCAACACAAAATTTCATTGGGCTTTAAAAAAAAAGTAATGAACACCAGAAAAAAAATAACCTGAGAGAGGAAATCTTCCAATAGATATGCTGGCAAAGTATAAAAGATGCTCAACTTTTAAGCCCAGCAATCTGTCATGAAATATTCCATGGAAAACCAAATCCTGATATGAAAAAAAGTGCTTCTAGTCTTGTAGTTAATAGTCCGCACTAGGAACATGGCAACCTGAGTAAAATCCTGGTATTCAAATACTTCAGCAAGCTTGCCAACCTCAAAATACCCAATGGGTTGTATCCGCCCTCTGAAAAAAAGTTATGTGGTCCAGCCACATGTTTCATTTACTCTTGCACTGAAAATCAGCCACAATCGGGGGACTATAAATGCACAAGTGTCCAGGATTGCAAACTCTCTTGCCACACCTTGAGCAAATACTCATGACTTACTTGCCTCTGATGATTTTTGCTCCTCGTCCCCATGCCTGGCTTTCAACAATACACAGCTTAATAAAGTGAGCTTGCAAAATACACATACCATAGTGTCACTCAAATATTTAAATCCTCATAGAACTATGTTAGGCAGAAAGTGTGCTTTACGCCCCCCCCATCTTGACTGTGAGAATACAAATACCAGAATGCAATTCAGCAAAAGGCAATACAATGGACTCTAAGTGCAAAACTTTCAAAAACTGACTAGCACAGTTTAAAAAGAATAATGTGGATGTCCTTGTGTTATGAGATATTTAAAACTAAGAAATCACAAGGCATTCAGGACTTTGGACTGTCTCCCACCCATGCAGTAACCGGGACCTACCCTGCTTAGTTTCTAAGCAAGGAAGGATCTAACACTCTTTGGACATGTTTCTCTAAGTGGTCTTGTAAGGTGGGGTTGTTTATTAGGCAGCATGGCCATAGGGGGCTGACCGCTTTGAAGCTAAGCTGCATTCGTCCCAGATACTGCAGGGATGAGAAACCCACTGTTGCTGTAAAAATGTCTATATTTTTTATATTGTTCACTGATAGACTACAAATACAAGAATGCAATTCAGCAAAAGGGAAAACATGGTCCCTGAGTGCAAAACTTTCAAGGTCTGACAGAAGCATGGTTTAAAAAGTTTTATATAATTTGGATGCCCATTTGGTCGCCTCGCCATGCGGAAACCAGGACTGACCCTGTTTAGCCTCAAAGCGGGACTGAGCCTGCTTCGCTTCAAAGCAAGGAAAGGGCCAGCCCGTTTCTCTTGTAACTTGGACTCATTTATTGGGCAACATAGCCTGAGGAGGCTGACCCCTTCCTCACTTTGTGGCTAAGCAGGATCTGCCCTGGTTTCTGCATGGATGGATACCTGGATGGCAATTATGTTAAAAAAACTGTAACCATGGGCACTGAACTACACATACACCTGGAACTTTATAGCCTCGAAAATAGCTATGAATATAGGCAAATAAAATGCTTTCCTAACCCCGGCCTTCAACAAATGACCCCTTCATCTGTGCCAGCTCCTGCCACTCCCCAGATGGCCTCCTCACCTTCCCTGCCCTCGCCCTTTCCCTCACAACACATGCTGTTTCTGTGATGCCGTTTGCTTTGAGATGTTGACTATTTGAGGCTACAGAAAGCTTTGTGTTGCACACTCAATAACAAGATGGCGGCTGTTTCATTTCTAAAAATACCCAGTTTTGGGAAAATCCCAGAGATATAGCTATCTATTTTTGAGAAGGCCCCCCCTTCTCCCATTAAATATTTAAATAACTACTGCATGGAATAACCCCAAACTAAGCATGGATCGTAAATGAATGCTTCGTGCCCAAGTTGTTTTGGACCTGGTCCAAATCCATCCAGCAATTTGGGCTGTGCACTTTGGCAAAAATTGACCTTCTTTGTCTATGGGAAAATGAATGGGAGTAGGCTGCAACTTTGGAAAAGAAAATGTTTTGGTCCTCTTAATAACTTTCTTATTTTTTAACGTATCTTTACAAATGTTTGCAGTCTGTGGGGGGGGGGCGCAGGTCCCTAATCACCCTAATCACTTACGATATTTCAGTAAAATCCATTACTCAAATCAAGTTATAAACAATAGAATTTTATGAGGTTCCTACGGGAGACCGGCTCACCTTAACTATAGAACGGCTATCGCCGCCCTATGTATATATACATACAGTTGCACACATGTAGTTATGGTTAAATTGGTGTGTCCATAGGAAGAGCATTTTTTGGGTGGCTTATAACTTCGCTCCCCCTGGACGAATCCTCACCAAACTTTGCAAAAAATGTATATAGCCCACTCGGAATATTTTTGCAAAGTTTGAAGAGGTTTTGTCCAGGGGGGGCAAAGTTATAGTGGGGACCCAAAACATTTGTTTTTTCCCATAGACATAAAGGGAAAAAACTTTGCGCACGCCTACAGCCCAAACCGCTGGATGGATTTACACCAAATTTGTGGCAGGAGCGGGGGCTTGGTCTTGGTTTTGCAAATTTGGTGTAAATCCGTCCAGTAGTTTTTTTTTTAAATGGCCAAAATGTAAGGCAAAAAAATTAGTGATATCTCTGTTCGCTCCGCGGATGGACTTCCCGGTTCGCTCCGCGGACAGTGCCTTGATTGGCCGAGTGGCTTGCACGATGTCCGCGGGCATCCGACGTGTTCACTGATTGGACGGCGTGGGGCGTAGAGTGCGTCAGATTTTTGGTGGCGCCCGCCATCTTGCATTCGTGGACGACCGCGGACAGCGAGGTGAAACTTGATTTAAAAATTGTATTTAGTGGAGTGTGTTGGTGTGTAAGAGTGTTTGAGGAGGGTGGGGGAGTATGAGATAGATGCAATGTTGTATTTTTTTATGTGCTAGACACTTTTGTTGTTTTTGATTTGTCTGCGGACAAAACGGCTGTTCTGAAATGTTCATAAATAAACAGAATGGAATCGGTGTCAAGTTGAAAGTGTTCTAAGAAGACGCATGGGGTCCTGGAATGTTCGCACGGGGTGTCCTGAAGATGTTGTCTGTATTGTTCGTTGTCAAGCTGAAAGTGTTCTAAGAACACTCGCGGTGTCCTGAAATGTCGTACATAAAGAAAATGGGGGTGTCCTGATGACGCTGTCTGTATCGTCCTCTGGCAAGTTGAATGTGTTCTAGGAACTTCCTTGTGTCCGCGGACATTAAAATGGTTCAAATGCTTGAATCTATGGGTGTGATATGCTGCGGTGGTTGTGGCCAGGGTATAGAATGTTGGGTGCATGGCCATTTGACCATGCACCCAGGACTCTATGCCCTGGCCACAACCACCGCAGCATATCACACTCATGTGCCATGCACCCAAGAGTCTATGCCCTGGCCACAAGCACGGCAGCATATCACACTCATAGTGGCTTATAACTTTGGGTCAAAAACAAATTTATAAGGAACAATGTTATAAGCCAGTATGGGTGTGATATGCTGCGATGGTTGTATTTATCATATTATACTTACTATTTGGTTTAGTAACGGGAGTCCATGTTTTTCTTGTTCATTTCTGTGATAAAAGAAAATAGCATGTTAGTATTAGTATTTTATAAAGACTTATTACATTGTACAATCACATTTTTTTCTTTTTTTTTTACCCTCAAATTTAGTAGATGACAAACCAGAGTACTGTGCAATTTGCTCAGTTTCTGTGTTTGTTGCTAAAATCATTGGGTCTGTGGGAGAAAAAAAATCCATGTTGGATTAAAAAAAAAACTTTTTCTGTTATGCTACAGTTTATTTGTTTGTTTGTTTTCAGTGTTTACTTGTTGTTTCTGGCTAATGCTTTATACATTGGATTGTTCCAGTTTTTGGGAGCAGTAAGATATTAGGTATTTGTTTGGATATTGTAAAATTTTGGAGCAGTTAGATACCAGTAGGCGTATTCTAACTGTTTATTTTTTTATATAATTTTGTGGTATTGCTTTATCTATTTGGATATTTCTAAATTTTGGGACAGTTAGATACCAATTGGCGTATTCTAACTGTCTATTTGTTGCTCTTATTTGGATATTTCTAACGTTTGGGACAGTTAGATACCAATTGGCGTATTCTAACTGTCTATTTTTTGCTCTATTTGAGTGGTATTAATTTATCTGATTAGTTGTTGTAGCATCGTTGGGCGGTTAGATAGCTTTTGGAATACTGTGACAGTGTATATTTTTTTACTGCAAGTGTACTTAAGGTTTAAGTACAGTTTAGTTATCAAATTTTGGTTTTAAGAACATTAAATAAGCGTTTGTAAGAATTGCTGGTAATCTCTGCTTTAGAGTAACGGTACTATCATTATATTCAAACCATCCACATTTCTTTTTTATATATGCAGTGTAGTGCCCTGAGTTGGTTGTGGCTCCTGCATGGTAGATTATACCTATTGTTGTGAAGGTTTTCCTACCAAGTGATATTTGACCATGTGTGAATCCAGCAGCTTGCAGTTCTTTTTGGTACCACCTGCATTGTAACGTAGAAGCATTAGTATTACGTATTTACTATGTGTTTGTATTACTAAGGTGGAGCGATTATCTGAATTGCAGCTCGAACATAATCTACCGTGGTTTGCATTTTGTACAAGTTGCTGAAATGGAACGGATTCACAATTAGGTATTGATATATACACAAAGCGCTCATTGGGGATTTGTTCTTGTGTCACATTGTTGCAGAGAGTGCATGTATGTTTCCCATCTATGAAATCTGGAAGATTTCATTTATAGGTATGTTTTTGTTTTCCAGTACTAATAGTAAGTACATTAGAAATTCTTGTGGATCTTCCTGTGGGTTTATAGTGAATTTCACCATTCCAGCACAGTAGTCCAATTGTTGTCTTATTCCATAAACACTATACGTGTTGTCAGGATTGTTTGCTGCATTTCTGTGAAGTACTAACATTTGCAAACACAATGGGTCTGTACTGTGTAAGTAAATGTTCTCAACAATTGGTGGTAATTGAAATAGAATATTCATTGCTACATTTGCAACTATATTTGAGAGTTTAAATGGACCAGGTAGTTCTGTATCTGACAGCTTTTTTTGGAGTGTGTCTTCCTTCTTTGAAGAAGTACCTGGTTTACTTTCCCTAATTGATTCTTTTCTGCTTGTGGCACTTGATGAAGTACTACTTTCTTTTACTCTCTTTGGAGGATTTGCAGTGACATCCTGTTGCTTTTCTGTTTGATTTATTTTTCTTTTATAATGTTTTACTTTTTGTGGAACAGAATATGTGTTTAGATGGGGAGTGTATAGTGAACGAAGTCTATTGTATTCTAAAATACAAGGAATATCAGCGTTTATTTTACTTGCATTAAAGTTGATTAGAAATAGACCGTCAAGTGTACGTAAGCGTGATAGTGCTACGTAGCTCATGCCTTCTTTAAAGACTGTTTTACCAATGTCTATCATTGCTTTGTCTAGGGTAAGGCCTTGTGATTTATGAATGGTGACTGCGTATGCAAGAGTAAGAGAAAACTGTTCTCTGCGTACATACATGTCTTTGAAGAGAAGGAATCGAGCTTTTGAGCGTCCTATTCTTTTTACTTCTGAAAGTTTGTCAAAGGGAATATTGACAAACTGAATTTTGTTGTCATGTGGGTATGTTTGAAAGCCAACAACTGTACCCAGTGCTCCATTAACTAGCCCTTGGTCCACGTCAAGGTTACGTTTCAGCATTACTCTGCAATTTAAGGATAATTTTAATATCTTTTCTAAGCTTGCTGTTTTTGTGATTGATTTTTCTAAACTATTTAGTCTTGTTGTGGCTTGGTCACACATGGGTAGTGTCATTCCATGTATATCTAGTTTGTCTGTGGTGCTAATTTCCATTATTGGTTGCATTTCTTTACTTAACATTATTTCATTGAATTTGAAACAGCTTGCAAGAGTTGGCATTAAGGCCATATAATTGACATTTTTGTGGGCTAATTGCTCCATAACATCTGTAGAACATGCATTATCACCATAAAGTGCATGAATCTGCCGGGTTTTCAATATTGCTTCTGCTTCTTTAGAAAGTATACCAACTCTGATACTTTTTAAGATGTTGGCATAAGTGAGATCTGCCGATTGGCGCATTTTTTCTGTTAATTCTCTGTATTGGAAATGTTGCCAAAGGTTGACATTTCCAATGCTGCCAACAGTTTTACGGCAGAGTTTGTGTCCTAATGTTTTAAAAATAGGCTCACCTTTTACTGGTGTCAATTGAAGAAGATCTCCAAAAACAATAATGTGTTTTCCTGCAAAGAGCTCTTCATAGTTTGTTTTGAGTACTTCTTGTAATCTGCGGTGAATCAAAGCCAACATTAGGTTGGACACCATGCTCACTTCATCTATTAGTAGCATTTTCATTTGTTTCAATATTCTGCGTAGTTCCATTGCAGCTTCTGCAGAAAGTTTGTAATAATCTAATTTGTTTTGGTGTTCTACTGTCAGGAGTAGTAATCGGTGTAAAGTGACACCACCTATGTTGTAGGCAGCTAAACCTGTGGGGGCAGTGACAACAGCTGACAGTTTGTTGTTTGTCAATTGTTGAAGGAATTTACTGATGATTTTGATTAGGAATGTTTTGCCAGAACCAGCTTCACCACTGACATAGAATAGTATAGTTTTGTAATTTTGACAGGTGCATTCTTTGTTTTCATGTTGTACACCATGTGCAATTTCTTTTGATACTTCTTGAAAAATGCTACGTTGGTCATTGTTTAGCTTTGATTGTAGTATAGTTAAGTCTTCTTTTTCTTTAAACTGACACATGGTGTTTTCTACTTCCATCATAGCTATTTCTGCCTCATTTGTTATTATTGGGTCTCCCAGTGGTTCTTGGCTTCCTGTGATAAAAGGTTGACTACTGTCAGGAGTGTCCTTATCTAGATGGGCCTGGAGTTCTTCTTCGTGTTGCTGTTCATTGTGCAACATTGTTTTGTACTGTGCAAAATTTACATCAGTTATACTGCTTTCATTTGCTTTAAAAGCGTCTTCATATGAGTCATAGTTATCTAGTATTTATTCTTCTTTTCTCCATGGTTTAAAGAGTTGTAGCAGGGACATGTAATATACTTCTTTATGTTGAGGAGTCTTTAATGACAATTTGATATGATTAATTACATTTGGTTTGGTGAGTTTTACTAAGCTGCCTTCACAGTTTGTCACTTTGTATTTACGGTTTTGATCATCAGGTTTTATATTATTTTTGTATGTGTAGTTTTGGGCTATGTGGTATAGGCTCATGGGTTCCAAAGTGGTACTCCTGTTTGGGTAGTATGTGTCCAATAAATTGTTTTTTTAAATGTCTTGGCTGTTGGGATCTTCTTTGGCTATTGTTTCTTTGTCTTCGTATGATTTTAGAACTATTTTTCTAGATTTAGCTGGACCAAGACTTAGCCATACAATGCAGTACCAGTTAATCGATCAGCTGCTTCATAGGATCCACATTCTCAATGGGACAGCATTTTTATGCCCAAGCTGTATAATTTCTGAGACACTGTTTTATCTGATGGCAGGTCATTCCAGAGGTCTTGGAGCTCTGTCTTTTCTGATTTGGTTAAGTATGCTGTGACATATCGTGCAACTGCAGTAGAATTGTCTGCAATGTACTGCACGTCCATGTTTGCATTCCATAAGTGGGCAATGATGGCATTGTAATCATTTATATATTTTTCTTCTTCTTTTCTTTTTATGCAATATGTATTTTAGGTGACTTACCTTTAACACTATGTCTAACTGAAGACATGAGGTTGTTCACTTGACCTGTATTTGTAACTGGTCTAGGGAAACCAAATCGGCATTTGGTGTAGTATTTCCCTTTGTTTTTGTATTTGCGATGACAATATTTGCCACATTTGTGTCTTTGGAATTGTAACATTTTTGCATGAAGATAACTATTTGCGGATTCTGATGGAATTTCACAAGTGACATATTTTTCAATAAACTATAAAACAGTGGCATCACTGTCTTGACCAAGTTTAGGAGCATCTTTAATCCATAAAAGCATGTGGACATGTGGTGCTCCTCTGGCTTGGTATTCTTTTCTCTAAAAGAAGTGTTGCACTTCTCCAAGGGGAGGAACAGTTTTGTTACAAATACAATGTAGCATAGCAATGAAGCAATGGTGAAAATATCTTGAAACATTAACAGGATCCTGTGAACAAAGTTCTCCAGGTGTTAGTATATCTATGTTTGTTTTGTTTTCGTAGGAAAGCATGTAAATCTTCCCATGCATATTCTGCACAGCTTAATGTAACAAACCAAGTGGGTGGGCCAAGGTTTCTGATCATACAACATACATCCCCATGACGTCGAAACCAGTACTCTTTAGTACCACGCATATTTGCTAATAGATTTGTAATATTTGCTTGTAAAACCTCATCTTTTTGTTGAACTTTTTGTAATAATTGTGTAGCTGTCATATTTTTAAAGAGTGATCCTGATTTTAATATGTGTGCAACTCCGTAACATAAAGTTGCTAGATCACTTTCAAAGAGTAGGTGGAACATGTATTCCACATTTTGTCGAAATCTGGGATCTTCAGAATACATTCGTAATGAGCAATATTCTGATGCTGAGATTTGAATAGGTCTATCATTGTATCTTCCTCCTTTGCCAGTAGGAAAGAGTAGAGGAAAAGCACGTGTTTCTATACTTTTTTCCCATATGCTGATTTGTGATCCTTTTGTTTGACACATTTGGTACGTTTCCAGTACATCTTTTATGGTGTCATTAGAGTGCAATGGATGAATTGTATAATGGTCTAAAGAGTTTGATATTGTTGCAGGATCTAGGAGCTCAAATTGACCAGATTCTTGTGTCTCTTGAATTATTTCAGTTGTATCTTTCAAGTTTTCTTCAATATTAATTTCTTTGTAATATTCATTATTTTGTTTAAGATATTGCAGGGCTTCTCTAACTTTATGTAAATCTACTAGTTGTTGCCAAATTATTTTGTCTTTTGTAGGTACTCCATTTACCAAGATAATTAAAGATTGCTGCATTGGACGTTGCACTCCTACAGTGTGCACATTTTCTTTTAGATCTAATGGTAAATACACTACTTTTCCACAAATACCTTTTACTAATTCAGAGGGAGGTAATTTTGCAGTTTTTGGTTGAAGGTGTATTATTGCTTGAAATGGGTGCACTGTTTGAATTATGATGCTCTCATATAAATTAAGTTGTTGAAGAGGTTTGGTAGTGGATATAATTCCAAGTTATTTGTGATAGCACTTGAAGGAGTTTGGTTGTTGTCAAGTTTTGTAGTGCAGTAACTGCAAAGTATTATGGGATCAGTTATTTCGTATTTGTTTTCTTCTATAAGGTAGAGAGCTAATTAAAACCATTTAGAATCTTCATTGTCTTCTATTTTGTATGATAGGTCTACAGTTTTTGTGTTACTTTTATAAAAAGTTCTGCGGCAACATACACACACGTGGTTTGGTACTTCAGCTGAAGTACTTTCAAATTTTAGTATTTCTTTTTTGTATGTGTGTAGTGAAAGGTTGCCATGTGCAGATTTGTTTCGAAGTTGGTTTACAGCTAATTCATCTTGTAAGTGGGTTTCACTTCTAAAATATTTTGTCTGGATATAGTCGATTTCTTCTAGTAGGTCTTTTGCTGTACCATGTAGAAGAATGTTATTTAAATTGGCTAGTGCTAAAGCAGGACTTTTAGCATACTACAGTTTATAAACTAGATTTCTTATACTTGCATGATGTGTTGATATCCTTTTGATATCATGGAAGGGTGTTTTGCAAGTGGGTCCTGTAATGCAGGCCAATGAATGTCCTTGTAGTCCTGTGTACTTGCGTACTGGACAAGCATCCATATTTTGCAGTAGTTTAATTTTGATTTTGTCTTTGCTTTTCATATATTGATTGAGGAATTGGCGTAAAGACTTGAACATTTTTTTTGGGGAATGTTAGACATTGACGTGCATGGCCATTTGTACACTAGATGTTCTGATTCAGTTGAATGGAAGGGTACATCTATGTTTTCAGGGCATATTTGTGTAAGGAGTACTTCTTGTTCCATTATGGTATTATTAACTTTTTCATAACCTCGACCACTGCTATGTATGGCAATTGTATTTGTTTGCTTTTGTTTGTAGGCTTTTTCATTAAAGTATGGTTCCGCGCTTGTAGTGTGACTCCATTCACCTCCACAGATATTTAAGAAGTTATTTCTGTTGACATTTCGTTTATTGAGAAGTCTTTTTTGTAATTTAGTTATTAGTTTTGTTAGTGGTTTCATTCTGTTTAACACTAAAATAAATAACTTTCTTTTGAGAAGAAGTGCACTGTCTATCAACACTTCTAAGATTACTTTCCTATGATAGGTTTGAAGTGTTGAACCTGGTTTCTCTCCTGTTTTTACAAGATATTGAAGGACTTTGTGACGGAACATTTTGGCTAAAATACTTTTCTTGGTATGCTTACTTTGTACTATATTAAGATTTATAGAAGAAGTTTTATTTGTAGTGATGGTTGATTTTCTGTTCATTGTTTTTTGGGTTGTTTTACTTTTAGATAGAGGAGGTAAAGTTTTTGTACTAGAAACTTCTTCTGTTTCACTACATGACTGTATTAGCTGTTGTGTTTCAACTGTTTTTACAAATTCTGCTGTAGATGGATGTTTATGTTGGAGACTTTTCTTTTCATTTGCTCTACTTCTGCGTTCCTTTCTACGGAGTTGCTTTTTGGTAGGCATGCTTTAGGGTCTGTTGAAAAATATACAGAAGGTATGTGTTGGGGTATTCTGCAATACATGTGTGTTGTGTGCATGAGTGTTTGAGTGAGATGATAAAGATGTATGTAATGGTGTGTGATTGTGCATTGGGAAGTACAACTACTAGGGTTGGGTATTCTTGAATTAATGTGTTAATAACCTGGGGTTCAGATGACAGAAAAAAGTAAGCCAGTGGTGTGGAGAAGTATAAATAGTATACCTAAAGCTATACAATTAAAACAGTTGTTTCTTCTACAACATCTAAATTCTAGTGGCTAAGTTTGGTAATTTGTGTGGCGAAAAATAGGAATTTGTGGGCCATTCTGCCAATAAATCACTGTTTAAGACGGGAGGATTTTTGGTCAGAATGGTGCAGAATCTCTATTTTTAGGAACAGAAGTAGCATGAATTAACATTAGAGTGTGTTTGAGTAATAATTCAAATATTATGGTAACAATCTACTTATTTTTTTTCTAAAATGAGCAGCTTGCTTCTTAGTTGTTCTTTGTAATTCAAATTCGGCTGCTTATTTTCAGGAGAATGGTCTTCACTGCTATTGTAAAAGAAAGAAATTAGTAATTCGGTTTGTATATAGCACTGTTTTTAATTTAGACATAGATTTTTTAAATTGAAATGCTCAGCGCCTTCCTCAAAACCATTAAAACTATCTTATGACTAACTGTAGGAAAGAAAATATCTTTACTATGGCTTGTCAAAATCATAATGTACCACTGTGTACCACTATTCCTGTAACTAAGCTTTTCCACGTAATACTGAGTCCATGTGATAGCCTGCTTTCCCACGTAAGAGGGAGTCAATGTCATAGCCTGCTTGTCCTATATAAATGTAAGTAATTATATAAACTAAAAAAATTAAAACCAAGTATGTGTTTGTACAAGTATTATTCTTTGAGATTTGATGAGTGTGCATGTAATTTTGTTTGATCATATGTAGTCTATATATTTTATTTAAAAAATGTTAGTTTAACATTATTTGCGTGTGTGTGTGTGTGTACGAAGAAATGAAACGATGATGTGATGTCATCAATGACATTTGTGATGTCATCTTTGATGTCCTGGGTGTTAGTTTTAGCAGTGCACGGTGGCGCGAGTTATGGTTGCTTATTTTACCATAACTGCCGATTTCAGGGGTTTTTCGGTTTTACTTTGAACCAAAACGTCCCTTTAACAAAGTTTTTTTAGTGAATTTCATAGGTTTTTAGTAGCGCAACTTAACCATAACGTCCCTTTTAACAAAGTTTTTTTAGTGAATTTGATAGGTTTTTACAAGCGCAACTTAACCATAAGGTCCCTTTTAACAAAGTTTTTCACTGAATTTCATAGGTTTTTAGTAGCGCAACTTAACCATAACGTCCCTTTTAACAAAGTTTTTTCACTGAATATATATATGGTAGTGGCCATGTAGTTATGGTTAAGTTGGTGTTTCCATAAGAAGAGAACTTTTTGGGTGGCTGATAACTTCGCTCCCCGTGGACGAATCCTCACCAAACTTTGCAGAAAAAGTATATGGCCCACTCTGCAAAGTTTGGTGAGGATTCGTCCAGGGGGGGAAAAGTTATAGGGGGGTCCAAAAACATTTGTATTTTTTCCCATGGACATAATGGGAAAAAACTTTGCTCACGCCTACACCCCAAACCGCTGGACGGATTTACACCAAATTTGCGGCAGGAGCGGCGGCTTGGTCCCAAAAGCGTGCTTTGCTTTATTTGGTGTAAATCCGTCCAGTAGTTTTTACAAAAATGACAAAAAAGTAAGTGAAAAAAATTAGTGATATCTGTGTTCGCTCCGCGGACAGGACGGTGATTGGGAAAGCACCTTGCGTGATGTCTGCGGACATCTGACGTGCTCTCTCATTGGATGCGGTGAAAGTGTGCAGTGCGTCTGGCTTCAGAGACGCCCGCCATCTTTGTTCCTCGCATGAGAGGCTTTGTCAGCAGGAGTGGGATCTGCCGCCTGCACAGTAAATCCTCCCGTGTCTGTCTCCTGTTCCTCCCAACCCCCCTCATGCCCTGTGTGCCCTTCTTGTCCCCCCCCCCACTCATGCTCCGTGTCTCCCCTCTTCCTCCAGCCCCCCGCTCACGCCATCGGCTCACGGTGGCCAGTGGAGGGCCAAGGAGCGGGATCTGCTGCCTGCACACGAAAGCCATGTGTCTCTCTCCCTCCCTCCCACCCCCCTCATGCCCCGTGTGTCTCTCTCCCTCACCGCCACCCCCGCTCATGCCCCGTGTGTCTCTCCCCCTCCCGCCCACCCCCCGCTCATGCCCCGTGTGTCTCTCTCCCTCCCCCCCACCCACGCTCATGCCCCGTGTGTCTCTCTCCCTCCCGCCCACCCCCCGCTCATGCCCCGTGTGTCTCTCCCCCTCCAGCCCACCCCCCGCTCATGCCCCATGTGTCTCTACCCCTACCACCCACCCCGCACTCATGCCTGTGTGTCTCTTGCCCTCCCCCCACCCCCGCTCATGCCCCATGTGTCTCTCTCCCTCCCGCCCACCCCCTGCTCATGTCCCGTATGTCTCTCCCCCTCCCGCCCACCCCCCGCTCATGCCCCGTGTGTCTCTCCCCCTCCCGCCCACCCCCCGCTCATGCCCCGTGTGTCTCTCTCCCTCCCGCTCATGCCCCGTGTGTCTATCCCTCCTGCCGCCCACCACCCGCTCATGCCCCGTGTCTCTATCCCTCCCGCCGCCCACCCCCGCTCATGCCCCGTGTGTCTATCCCTCCCACTGCCCACCCCCCGCTCATGCCCCGTGTCTCTATCCCACCTGCCGCCCACCCTCCGCTCATGCCCTGTGTGTCTATCCCTCCCGCCGCCTACCCCCCGCTCATGCCCCATGTGTCTATCCCTCCCACCGCTCATGCCCCGTGTGTCTATCCCTCCCGCTGCCCACCCCCCGCTCATGCCCCATGTCTCTATCCCTCCTGCCACCCACCCCCTGCTCATGCCCCGTGTGTCTATCCCTCCCGCCGCCCACCCCCCGCTCATGCCCCGTGTGTCTCTCCCCCTCCCGCCCACCCCCTGCTCATGCCCCGTGTGTCTCTCTCCCTCCCGCTCATGCCCCGTGTCTCTATCCCTCCCGCCGCCCACCCCCCGCTCATGCCCCGTGTGTATCTCCCCTCCACCCCCGCTCATGCCCCGTGTGTCTCTACCCTCCCCCCACCCCTGCTCATGCCCCATGTGTCTCACCCCTTCCCCCACCCCGCTCATGCCCCGTGAGTCTCTCCCCTCCCCCCACCCCCGCTCATGCCCATGTGTCTCTCCCCACCCCCAGACTCCCCGCTCATGCCCCATTTGTCTATCCCTCACGCCGCCCACCCCCTGCTCATGCCCCATATCTCTATCCCTCCCGCACCCACCCCCCGCTCATGCCCCATGTGTCTCTCCCCCTCCTGCCCCCCCCCGCACATGCCCCGTGTGTCTCTCTCCCTCCCGCTCATGCCCCGTTTCTCTATCCCTCCCGCTGCCCACCCCCGCTCATGCCCCGTGTGTCTCTTCCCTCCCCCCCACCCCCGCTCATGCCCCATGTGTCTCTCCCCTCCCCCCCACCCCCGCTCAAGCCCCGTGTGTCTCTCCCCTCCCCCCACCCCTGCTCATGCCCCGTGTGTCTCTCCCCTCCCCCCACCCCGCTCATGCCCCGTGTGTCTATCCCACATGCCGCCCACCCCCGCTCATGCCCTGTGTCTCTATCCCTCCTGCCGCCCACCCCCCGCTCATGCCCCGTGTGTCTCTCTCCCTCCCGCCCACCCCCCGCTCATGCCCCGTGTGTCTCTCCCCCTCCCGCCCACCCTCCGCTCATGCCCCGTGTGTCTCTACCCCTACCACCCACCCCCCACTCATGCCCCGTGTATCTCTCGCCCTCCCCCCACCCCTGCTCATGCCCCGTGTGTCTCTCCCCCTCCCGCCCAGCCCCTGCTCATGTCCCGTGTGTCTCTCCCCCTCCCGTCCACCCCCCGCTCATGCCCCGTGTGTCTCTCCCCCTCCTGCCCACCCCCCGCTCATGCCCCGTGTGTCTCTCTCCCTCCCGCTCATGCCCCGAGTGTCTATCCCTCCTGCCGCCCACCACCCGCTCATGCCCCGTGTCTCTATCCCTCCCGCCGCCCACCCCCGCTCATGCCCCGTGTATCTATCCCTCCCGCTGCCCACCCCCCGCTCATGCCCCATGTCTCTATCCCACCCGCCGCCCACCCCCCGCTCATGCCCCATGTGTCTATCCCACCCACCGCTCATGCCCCGTGTGTCTATCCCTCCCGCTGCCCACCCCCCGCTCATGCCCCATGTCTCTATCCCTCCTGCCACCCATCCCCTGCTCATGCCCCGTGTGTCTATCCCTCCCGCCGCCCACCACCCGCTCATGCCCCGTGTGTCTCTCCCCCTCCCGCCTACCCCCTGCTCATGCCCCATGTGCCTCTCTCCCTCCCGCTCATGCCCCGTGTCTCTATCCCTCCCGCCGCCCACCCCCCGCTCATGCCCCGTGTGTATCTCCCCTCTGCCCCAACCCCGCTCATGCCCTGTGTGTCTCTCCCCTCCCCCACCCCTGCTCATGCCCCATGTGTCTCACCCCTTCCCCCAGCCCGCTCATGCCCCGTGAGTCTCTCCCCTCCCCCCACCCCTGCTCATGCCCCATGTGTCTCTAACCCCTCCCCCCACCACCCAACCCCCCGCTCATGCACCATGTGTCTATCCCTCACGTCGCCCACCCCCCGCTCATGCCCCATATCTCTATCCCTCCCGCCACCCACCCCCCGCTCATGCCCCATGTGTCTCTCCCCCTCCTGCCCACCCCCCGCACATGCCCCGTGTGTCTCTCTCCCTCCCGCTCATTCGCCGTTTCTCTATCCCTCCCGCTGCCCACCCCCCGCTCATGCCCCGTGTGTCTCTTCCCCCCCCCACCCCCGCTCATGCCCCATGAGTCTCTCCCCTCCCCCCACCCCCGCTCATACCCCATGTCTCTGTCCCTCCCGCCGCCCACCCCTCCGCTCATGCCCCGTGTCTCTATCCCTCCCGCCACCCACCACCCGCTCATGCCCTGTGTGTCTCTCCCCTCCCCCCGACTCCCCGCTCATGCCCCGTGTGTCTCTACCCTCCCCCCGACCCCGCGCATGTCTATCCCTCCCACCGCCCACCCCCTGCTCATGCCCCGTGTGTCTATCCCACCCGCCGTCCGCCCCCCCGCTCATGCCCCGTGTGTCTATCGCTCACGCCACCCACACCCCACTCATGCCCTCTGTCTCTATCCCTCCCCCGCTCATGCCCCATGTCTCTATCCCTCCCGTCGCCCACGCCCCGTGTCTCTATCCCTCCCGCCGCCCACCCCCGCTCATGCCCCATGTCTCTATCCCTCCCGCCGCCAACCCCCCTGCTCATGCCCCATGTCTCTATCTCTCCGGCTGCCCACCCTCTGCTCATGCCCCGTGTCTCTATCCCTCCTGCCGCCCACCCCCCGCTCATGCCCCGTGTCTCGAATCTTCCCGCCGCCCACCCCCCGCTCATGCCCCAGGTCTCTATCCCTCGCGCCGCCCACCCCCCCGCTCATGCCCCATGTGTCTATCCCTCCCGCCGCCCACCCTCCGCTCATGCCCCATGTGTCTATCCCTCCCACCGCCTACCCCCCGCTCATGCCCCATATGTCTATCCTTCCAGCCCACCCCCGCTCATGCCCCGTGTGTCTATCCCTCCCGCCCACCCCCCAGCTCTTACCTCGTGTGTCTATCCCTCCTGCCCACCTCCCACATGTCTATCCCTCCTGCCGCCCACCCGCCGCTCACGCCCCGTGTGTCTATCCCTCCCGCCGTTCGCCCCCCGCTCATGCCCCATGTGTCTATTGCTCACGCCGCCCACCCCCCACTCATGCCCTGTGTCTCTATCCCTCCCCTGCTCATGCACCATGTCTCTATCCCTCCCGCCGCCCACGCCCCGTGTCTCTATCCCTCCCGCCGCCCACCCCCCGCTCATGCCCCGTGTCTCTATCTCTCCCGCCGCCAACCCCCCTGCTCATGCCCCATGTCTCTATCCCTCCGGCCGCCCACCCTCCGGTCATGCCCCGTGTCTCTATCCCTCCTGCCGCCCACCCCACGCTCATGCCCCGTGTCTCTATCCCTCCCGCCACCCACCCCCCGCTCATGCCTCATGTGTCTCTCCCCTTCCCCCCACCCCCACTCATGCCCCGTGTGTCTCTTCCCTTTCTCCACCCCCCGACCCGCCGCTCATGCCCTGTGTGTCTATCCCTCCTGCCACCGAGCCCCTGCTCATGCCCCGTGTCTCTATCCCTCCCGCCGCCCAACCCCTGCTCATGCCCTGTGTCTCTATCCCTCCTGCCGCCCACCCCCCCTCATGCCCCGTGTCTGTCTCCTGTTTCCCCCAACTGCTCATGACCCGTGTCTGTCTCCTGTTTCCCCCCACCCGCTCATGCATTGTGTCTGTCTCCTGTTCCCCCCACCCGCTCATGCCCCGTCGGTTCAGCGACGGGATGTTTCGGCACGCCGCACACCAGTGCACATCGCCTGCTGTTTAGGGAAACATTCAGTGCCGTGCACTGAAAATGCGAGTTTCAACTTCACCCCACACTATTTTAAAATGAAACTGTTCTAGAGCAGTTTAATTTTAAAATATTGTGGGATGAAGTTGAAACTCGCACTTTCAGTGCACTGCACTGAACGTTTGCCTAAACAGCAGGCGATGTGCACTGGGGTGCGGTGCACAGAGCAGAATTGATCTGCCGTGCTCACCAGGGTGGGGGCTGTGCTGCTCGGAGCAGACTGCTCCGCGCAGCACAGCCCCCACGTTTGCGGGCCCGGCTGTGTACTCTGCGTGGCTGTGGTACCTGCATGAAAAACTCGCAGGACATTTATGTGTGGCCAATTTGGCGCGGGCTGCCATGCTGTGCTGCACCGAACCGGCTCCTGCGCTGAACCGTCCGCGCCAAATCATCCCGCGCCGAACCGGCCGTCCCAAAATGTCCTGCTCTGTGCCCCGTGTCTCTCTCCTGTTGCCCCCCACCCCCTGCGCATTCCCCGTGTCTGTCTCCTGTACCCCCCCACCCCCGCTCATGCCCCGTGTCTGTCTCCTGTTCCCATCACCCTCGCTCATGCACCATGTCTGTCTCCTGTTCTCCCCACCCCCTGCTCATGCCCCGTGTCTCTCTCCTGTTGCCCCCTGGTCTCACCCCGTGTCTGTCTCCTGTACCCCCCCACCCCCGCTCATTCCCTGTGTCTTCCTCCTGTTCCCTCCCACCCCCTGCTCATGCCCTGTGTCTTCCTCTTGTCACCCCCTCCTATGATGCCCCTTGTTGACCTCTTGTTCCACCCACCCCCCGCTCATGCCCTGTGTCTCACTTCTTCCCCCCCACCCCCCCGATCATGCCCTGTCTTCCCCTCCACTCCCCGCTCATGCCCTGTGTCTCCCTTCTTCCCCCCCCCACCCCCGCTCATGCCCCGTGTCTGCACTGTTGGAACAGGGCAGACACGGGGCATGAGCGGGGGTGGGGGCCCCACCTTGCCCTACCCCTGCTCATGCCCCATGTCTCTCCTGTTCACCCCCGCTCATGCTCCGTGTCTGTCCCACATTTGTGATGTCATCTATGATGTCCTGGGTGTTAGTGTTAGCAGTGCACAATGGCGCGATTTATGGTTGTTTATCTTACCATAACTGCCGAATTTCAGGGGTTTTTCGGTTTTACTTTGAACCATAACGTCCTTTTAACAAAGTTTTTTCACTGAATTTCATAGGTTTTTAGTAGCGCAACTTAACCATAACATCACCGTAACAAAGTTTTTTTTACTGAAAATATATATATATATATATATATATATATATATATATATATATATATATATATATATATATATATATATATATATATGTATATATATATATATATATATATGTATATATATACATATATATATATACATATATTTATATACATATATATATATATATATATATATATATATATATATATATATATTTTGTGGTTATGGTTAAGTTGCTGTTTCCATAGGAAGAGCACTTTTTGGGCGGCTTATAACTCTGCTCCCCCTGCTCCCCCTGGACGAATCCACACCAAACTTTGCAAAAAAAAGTATATGGCCCACTCTGAATTAGTTTGCCCCCACGCCCCGCTCATGACCCGTGTCTCCCTCTTGTTGCCCCCCAGGCTCCTCATGCCCCGTGTCTCCCTCGTGTTGCCCCCCACGCCCCGCTCATGCCCCATGTCTCCCCTGTTCTCCCCACCCCAGCTCATGCCCCGTGTCTCCCCTGTTCCCCCTCACCCCCGGTCATTCCCCGTGTCTCCCTCCTTTCCCCCCCACCCCCTGCTCATGTCCCTTGTCTCCCCTATTCCTCCCCACCCCCAGCTCATGGCCCGTGTCTCCCCTGTTCCCCCCACCCCGTTGCTCATGCCCTGTGTCTCCCTCGTGTTACCACCGCTCATGCCCCATGTCCCCCTCCTGTTCCCCCACCCCCCAGCTCATGCCGCATGTCTCCACTGTTCCCCCCACCCCCCTATCATGCCACATGTCTCCCTCCTGTTGCCCCTCAAGCCCCGCTCATGCCCCATGCCTGCCCTGTTCCCCCCACCACCCGCTCATGCCCTGTGTCTCCATCGTGTTGCCCCCACCCACCGCTCATGCCCCGTGTCTCCCTCTTGTTGCCACCCACCCCCGCTCATGCCCTGTGTCCCCCTCCGGTTGCTCCCAACCCCCGCTCATGCCCCGTGTCTCCACCGTGTTACCCCCACACCCTGCTCATGGCCCATGTCTCCCTCCTGTGCACCCCACCCCCTGCTGTGTGTCTCCCTCCTGTTCCCCCACCCCCCGCTCATGCCCCGTTTATCTCTCCTGTTGCTCCCCACCCCCTGCTCATGCCCCATGTCTCTTTTGTGTTGCCCCCCACCACCCGCTCATGCCCCGTGTCTCCCTCGTGTTGCCCCCCCGCTTATGACCCGTGTCTCCATTGTGTTACCCCCCACCCTCGCTCATGCCCTGTGTCTGCCCTGTTCCCCCACCCCCCGCTCATGCCCCGTGTCTCTCTCCTGTTGCTCCCCACCCCCTGCTCATGCCCCATGTCTCTTTTGTGTTGCCCCCCACCACCCGCTCATGCCCTGTGTCTCCCTCGTGTTGCCCCCCACCCCGCTCATGCCCCCGTGTCTCCATTGTGTTACCCCCCACCCCCCGCTCATGCCCTGTGTCTGCCCTGTTCCCCCCACCCCCCGCTCATGCCCCGTGTCTGCCCTGTGCCCCCCACTCATGCGCCGTGTCTCCCTCGTGTTGCCCCCACCCAACACTCATGCCCTGTGTCTCCCTCGTGTTGCCACCATACCCCGCTCATGCCCCTTGTCTCCCTCGTGTTGCCCCCACCCCCACTCATGCCCCGTGTCTCACTCATGTTACCCCCCACCCCTCGCTCATGCCGTGTGTCTGCCCTGTTCCCCCCACCCCCCGCTCATGCCCCGTGTGTCTATCCATCCCACCCAACCCCCACTCATACCCCGTGTGTCTATTGCTCCTGCCACCCCCCACGTGTCTATCCCTCCTGCCGCCCACCCCACACTCATGCCCCGTGTGTCTATCCCTCCCGCCACCCACCCCCTGCTCATGCCCTGTGTGTCTATCTCTCCCACTGCCCACCCCCCGCTCATGCCCCGTGTCTCAATCCCTCCCCCGCTCATGCCCCATGTCTCTGTCCCTCCCGCCGCCCACCCCTCCGCTCATGCCCCGTGTCTCTATCCCTCCCGCCACCCACCACCCGCTCATGCCCTGTGTGTCTCTCCCCTCCCCCCGACCCCCCGCTCATGCCCCGTGTGTCTCTACCCTCCCACCGACCCCCCACATGTCTATCCCTCCCACCGCCCACCCCCCGCTCATGCCCCATGTGTCTATCCCTCCCGCCGTCCGCCCTCCCGCTCATGCCCCGTGTGTCTATCACTCATGCCGCCCACCCCCCACTCATGCCCTGTGTCTCTATCCCTCCCCCGCTCATGCCCCATGTCTCTATCCCTCCCGTCACCCACGCCCCGTGTCTCTATCCCTCCCGCCGGCCACCCCCGCTCATGCCCCGTGTCTTTATCCCTCCCGCCGCCAACCCCCTGCTCATGCCCCATGTCTCTATCCCTCCGGCCGCCCACGCTCCGCTCATGCCCCGTGTCTCTATCCCTCCTGCCGCCCACCCCCCGCTCATGCCACGTGTCTCTAATCCGACCGCCGCCCACCCCCTACTCATGCCCCGGGTCTCTATCCCTCGCGCCGCCCACCCCCCCGCTCATGCCCCGTGTGTCTATACCTCATGCCGCCCACCCCCCGTTCATGCCCTGTGTCTCTATCCCTCCCGCCGCCCACCACCCGCTCATGCCACATGTGTCTACCCTCCAGCCGCCCACCCCCCTCTCATGCCCCGTGTGTCTATCCCTCCCGCCGCCCACCCCCCGCTCATGCCCCATGTGTCTATCCCTCCAGCCCACCCCCCGCTCATGCCCCGTGTGTCTAGCCCTCCCGCCCACCCCCCGCTCATACCCCATGTGTCTATCCCTCCACCCACCTCCCATGTGTCTATCCCTCCTGCCGCCCACCACCTGCTCATGCCCCGTGTGTCTATCCCTCCCGCCGTCCGCCCCCCCTCATACCCTGTGTGTCTACCGCTCCCGCTGCCCACCCCTCACTCATGCCCTGTGTCTCTATCCCTCCCCCACTCATGCCCCATGCCTCTATCCCTCCCGCCGCCCACGCTCCGTGTCTCTATCCCTCCCGCCGCCCACCCCACGCTCATGCCCCGTGTCTCTATCCCTCCCACCGCCAACCCCCCTGCTCATGCCCCGTGTCTCAATCCCTCCCGCCGCCCACCCTCTGCTCATGCCCTGTGTCTCTATCCCTCCCGCCGCCCACCCCCGCTCATGCCCCGTGTCTCTATCCCTCCCGCCGCCAACCCCCTGCTCATGCCCCATGTCTCTCTCCCTCCGGCCGCCCACGCTCCGCTCATGCCCCGTGTCTCTATCCCTCCTGCCGCCCACCCCCCGCTCATGCCCCGTGTCTCTAATCCGACCGCCGCCCACCCCCCACTCATGCCCCGGGTCTCTATCCCTTGCGCCGCCCACCCCCCCGCTCATGCCCCGTGTGTCTATCCCTCATGCCGCCCACCCGCCGCTCATGCCCTGTGTCTCTATCCCTCCCGCCGCCCACCACCCGCTCATGCCACATGTGTCTATCCCTCCAGCCGCCCACCCCCCGCTCATGCCCCGTGTGTCTATGCCTCCGCCGCCCACCCCCTGCTCATGCCCCATGTGTCTATTCCTCCTGCCTACCCCTGCTCATGCCCCGTGTGTCTATCCACCCCGCCCACCCCCACTCATACCCCGTGTGTCTATCCCTCCCGCCCACCCCCCACGTGTCTATCCCTCCTGCCGCCCACCCCAAACTCATGCCCCGTGTGTCTACCCCTCCCGCCGCCCACCCCCCGTTCATGCCCTGTGTCTCAATCCCTCCCCCCGCTCATACCCCATGTCTCTGTCCCTCCCGCCGCCCACCCCTCCGCTCATGCCCCGTGTCTCTATCCCTCCCGCCACCCACCACCCGCTCATGCCCTGTGTGTCTCTCCCCTCCCCCCGACTCCCCGCTCATGCCCCGTGTGTCTCTACCCTCCCCCCGACCCCGCGCATGTCTATCCCTCCCACCGCCCACCCCCTGCTCATGCCCCGTGTGTCTATCCCACCCGCCGTCCGCCCCCCCGCTCATGCCCCGTGTGTCTATCGCTCACGCCACCCACACCCCACTCATGCCCTCTGTCTCTATCCCTCCCCCGCTCATGCCCCATGTCTCTATCCCTCCCGTCGCCCATGCCCCGTGTCTCTATCCCTCCCGCCGCCCACCCCCGCTCATGCCCCATGTCTCTATCCCTCCCGCCGCCAACCCCCCTGCTCATGCCCCATGTCTCTATCCCTCCGGCTGCCCACCCTCTGCTCATGCCCCGTGTCTCTATCCCTCCTGCCGCCCACCCCCCGCTCATGCCCCGTGTCTCGAATCTTCCCGCCGCCCACCCCCCGCTCATGCCCCATGTGTCTATCCCTCCCACCGCCTACCCCCCGCTCATGCCCCATATGTCTATCCTTCCAGCCCACCCCCCGCTCATGCCACGTGTGTCTAGCCCTCCCGCCCACCCCCGCTCATACCCCATGTGTCTATCCCTCCCGCCCACCTCCCACGTGTCTATCCCTCCTGCCGCCCACCCCCTGCTCATGCACTGTGTGTCTTTCCCTCCCACTGTCCGCCCCCACTCATGCCCTGTGTTTCTATCGCTCCAGCCGCCCACCCCCCACTCATGCCCTGTGTCTCTATCCCTCCCCCGCTCATGTCCCATGCCTCTATCCCTCCCGCCGCCCACGCTCCGTATCTCTATCCCTCCCTCCGCCCACCCCCCGCTCATGCCCCATGTCTCTATCCCTCCCACCGCCAACCCCCCTGCTCATGCCCCGTGTCCCTATCACTCCCGCCGCCCAACCTCCGCTCATGCCCCGTGTCTCTATCCCTCCTGCCGCCCACCCCCCGCTCATGCCCCGTGTCTCTAATCCTCCCACCGCCCACCCCCCGCTCATGCCCCGGGTCTCTATCCCTCCCGCCACCCACCCCCTGCTCATGCCCCGTGTCTCTATCCCTCCCGCCACCCACCCCCCGCTCATGCCTCGTGTGTCTCTCCCCTTCCTCCCATCCCCGCTCATGCCCCGTGTGTCTCTCCCCCACCCCCCGACCCGCCGCTCATGCCCCGTGTGTCTATCCCTCCTGCCGCCCAGCACCTGCTTATGCCCCGTGTCTCTATCCCTCGTGCCGCCCACCCCCCGCTCATGCCCCGTGTGTCTATCCCTCACTCCCACCCACCCCCTGCTCCTGCCCCATGTGTGTATCCCTCCCGCCGCCCATCCCCCGCGTGTCTATCCCTCCCACTGCCCACCCCCTGCTCATGCCCCCTGTGTCTATCCCTCCCGCCGCCCACCCCCCGGAATTGCCCCATTTGTCTATCCCGTCCCGCCCCCCCGCTTATGCACTGTGTGTCTATCCGTCCCGCCTACCACACGTTGACACCCCGTGTGCCTATCCCTCCTGCCCACCTCCCACGTGTCTATCCCTCTTGCCGCCCACCCCCCGCTCATGCCCCATGTGTCTATCCCTCCCGCCGCCTAGCCCCTGCTCATGCCCTGTGTGTCTATCGCTCCCGCCGCCCACCCCCTACTCATGCCCTGTGTCTCTATCCCTCCCCCGCTCATGCCCCATGTCTCTATCCCTTCCGCCGCCCACGCCCCGTCTCTTTACCCCTCATGCCGCCCACCACCCGCTCATGCCCCGTGTCTGTATCCCTCCCGCCGCCCACCCCCCGCTCATGCCCCGTGTCTCTATCCCTCCTGCCATCCACCCCCGCTCATGCCTCGTGTGTCTCTCCCCTTCCTCCCATCCTCGCTCATGCCCCGTGTTTCTCTCCCCTCCCCCCACCCACCGCTCATGCCCCGTGTGTCTATCCCTCCTGCCGCCCAGCCCCTGCTCATGCCCCGTGTCTCTATCTCTCGTGTCGCCCACCCCCCGCTCATGCCCCATGTGTCTATCCCTCACTCCCGCCTACCCCTGCTCCTGCCCCTTGTGTGTATCCCTCCCGCCGCCCACCCCCCGCTCATGCCCCGTGTCTCTATCCCTCCCACCGCCCACCCCCTGCTCATGCCCCGTGTGTCTATCCCTCCCGCCGCCGACCCCCCGGCATTGCCCCATGTGTCTATCCCTCCCGCCCACCCCCGCTCATGCCCCGTGTGTCTATCCCTCCCGCCCACCCCCCAGCTCTTACCTCGTGTGTCTATCCCTCCTGCCCACCTCCCACATGTCTATCCCTCCTGCCGCCCACCCGCCGCTCACGCCCCGTGTGTCTATCCCTCCCGCCGTTCGCCCCCCGCTCATGCCCCATGTGTCTATTGCTCACGCCGCCCACCCCCCACTCATGCCCTGTGTCTCTATCCCTCCCCTGCTCATGCACCATGTCTCTATCCCTCCCGCCGCCCACGCCCCGTGTCTCTATCCCTCCCGCCGCCCACCCCCCGCTCATGCCCCGTGTCTCTATCCCTCCCGCCGCCAACCCCCCTGCTCATGCCACATGTCTCTATCCCTCCGGCCGCCCACCCTCCGGTCATGCCCCGTGTCTCTATCCCTCCTGCCGCCCACCCCACGCTCATGCCCCGTGTCTCTATCCCTCCCGCCACCCACCCCCCGCTCATGCCTCATGTGTCTCTCCCCTTCCCCCCACCCCCACTCATGCCCCGTGTGTCTCTTCCCTTTCTCCACCCCCCGACCCGCCGCTCATGCCCTGTGTGTCTATCCCTCCTGCCACCGAGCCCCTGCTCATGCCCCGTGTCTCTATCCCTCCCGCCGCCCAACCCATGCTCATGCCCTGTGTCTCTATCCCTCCCGCCGCCCACCCCCCGCTCATGCCCCGTGTCTGTCTCCTGTTTCCCCCACCTGCTCATGACCCGTGTCTGTCTCCTGTTTCCCCCCACCCGCTCATGCATCGTGTCTGTCTCCTGTTCCCCCCACCCGCTCATGCCCCGTCGGTTCAGCGACGGGATGTTTCGGCACGCCGCACACCAGTGCACATCGCCTGCTGTTTAGGGAAACATTCAGTGCCGTGCACTGAAAATGCGAGTTTCAACTTCACCCCACACTATTTTAAAATGAAACTGTTCTAGAGCAGTTTAATTTTAAAATATTGTGGGATGAAGTTGAAACTCGCACTTTCAGTGCACTGCACTGAACGTTTGCCTAAACAGCAGGCGATGTGCACTGGGGTGCGGTGCACAGAGCAGAATTGATCTGCCGTGCTCACCAGGGTGGGGGCTGTGCTGCTCGGAGCAGACTGCTCCGCGCAGCACAGCCCCCACGTTTGCGGGCCCGGCTGTGTACTCTGCGTGGCTGTGGTACCTGCATGAAGAACTCGCAGGACATTTATGTGTGGCCAATTTGGCGCGGGCTGCCATGCTGTGCTGCACCGAACCGGCTCCTGCGCTGAACCGTCCGCGCCAAATCGTCCCGCGCCGAACCGGCCGTCCCAAAATGTCCTGCTCTGTGCCCCGTGTCTGTCTCCTGTACCCCCCCACCCCCGCTCATGCCCCGTGTCTGTCTCCTGTTCCCATCACCCTCGCTCATGCACCATGTCTGTCTCCTGTTCTCCCCACCCCCTGCTCATGCCCCGTGTCTCTCTCCTGTTGCCCCCTGGTCTCACCCCGTGTCTGTCTCCTGTACCCCCCCACCCCTGCTCATTCCCTGTGTCTTCCTCCTGTTCCCTCCCACCCCCTGCTCATGCCCTGTGTCTTCCTCTTGTCACCCCCTCCTATGATGCCCCTTGTTGACCTCTTGTTCCACCCACCCCCCGCTCATGCCCTGTGTCTCACTTCTTCCCCCCCACCCCCCCGATCATGCCCTGTCTTCCCCTCCACTCCCCGCTCATGCCCCGTGTCTCCCTTCTTCCCCCCCCCACCCCCGCTCATGCCCCGTGTCTGCACTGTTGGAACAGGGCAGACACGGGGCATGAGCGGGGGTGGGGGCCCCACCTTCCCTACCCCTGCTCATGCCCCATGTCTCTCCTGTTCACCCCCGCTCATGCTCCGTGTCTGTCCCACATTTGTGATGTCATCTATGATGTCCTGGGTGTTAGTGTTAGCAGTGCACAATGGCACGATTTATGGTTGTTTATCTTACCATAACTGCCGAATTTCAGGGGTTTTTCGGTTTTACTTTGAACCATAACGTCCTTTTAACAAAGTTTTTTCACTGAATTTCATAGGTTTTTAGTAGCGCAACTTAACCATGACATCACCGTAACAAAGTTTTTTTTACTGAAAAAAAAAAAAAAAATATATATATATATACATATATATATATATACATATATATATATATATATATATATATATATATATATATATATATATATATATATATTTTGTGGTTATGGTTAAGTTGCTGTTTCCATAGGAAGAGCACTTTTTTGGGCGGCTTATACCTCTGCTCCCCCTGCTCCCCCTGGACGAATCCACACCAAACTTTGCAAAAAAAGTATATGGCCCACTCTGAATTAGTTTGCCCCCACGCCCCGCTCATGACCCGTGTCTCCCTCTTGTTGCCCCCCAGGCTCCTCATGCCCCGTGTCTCCCTCGTGTTGCCCCCCACGCCCCGCTCATGCCCCATGTCTCCCCTGTTCTCCCCACCCCAGCTCATGCCCCGTGTCTCCCCTGTTCCCCCTCACCCCCGGTCATTCCCCGTGTCTCCCTCCTTTCCCCCCCACCCCCTGCTCATGTCCCTTGTCTCCCCTATTCCTCCCCACCCCCAGCTCATGGCCCGTGTCTCCCCTGTTCCCCCCACCCCGTTGCTCATGCCCTGTGTCTCCCTCGTGTTACCACCGCTCATGCCCCATGTCCCCCTCCTGTTCCCCCACCCCCCAGCTCATGCCGCATGTCTCCACTGTTCCCCCCACCCCCCGATCATGCCACATGTCTCCCTCCTGTTGCCCCTCAAGCCCCGCTCATGCCCCATGCCTGCCCTGTTCCCCCCACCACCCGCTCATGCCCTGTGTCTCCATCGTGTTGCCCCCACCCACCGCTCATGCCCCGTGTCTCCCTCTTGTTGCCACCCACCCCCGCTCATGCCCTGTGTCCCCCTCCGGTTGCTCCCCACCCCCGCTCATGCCCCGTGTCTCCACCGTGTTACCCCCACTCCCTGCTCATGGCCCATGTCTCCCTCCTGTGCACCCCACCCCCTGCTTTGTGTCTCCCTCCTGTTCCCCCAACCCCCGCTCATGCCCCGTGTCTCTCTCCTGTTGCTCCCCACCCCCTGCTCATGCCCCATGTCTCTTTTGTGTTGCCCCCCACCACCCGCTCATGCCCCGTGTCTCCCTCGTGTTGCCCCCCCGCTTATGACCCGTGTCTCCATTGTGTTACCCCCCACCCTCGCTCATGCCCTGTGTCTGCCCTGTTCCCCCACCCCCCGCTCATGCCCCGTGTCTCTCTCCTGTTGCTCCCCACCCCCTGCTCATGCCCCATGTCTCTTTTGTGTTGCCCCCCACCACCCGCTCATGCCCTGTGTCTCCCTCGTGTTGCCCCCCACCCCGCTCATGCCCCCGTGTCTCCATTGTGTTACCCCCCACCCCCCGCTCATGCCCTGTGTCTGCCCTGTTCCCCCCACCCCCCGCTCATGCCCCGTGTCTGCCCTGTGCCCCCCACTCATGCGCCGTGTCTCCCTCGTGTTGCCCCCACCCAACACTCATGCCCTGTGTCTCCCTCGTGTTGCCACCATACCCCGCTCATGCCCCTTGTCTCCCTCGTGTTGCCCCCACCCCCACTCATGCCCCGTGTCTCACTCATGTTACCCCCCACCCCTCGCTCATGCCCTGTGTCTGCCCTGTTCCCCCCACCCCCCGCTCATGCCCCGTGTGTCTATCCATCCCACCCACCCCCCACTCATACCCCGTGTGTCTATTGCTCCTGCCACCCCCCACGTGTCTATCCCTCCTGCCGCCCACCCCACACTCATGCCCCGTGTGTCTATCCCTCCCGCCACCCACCCCCTGCTCATGCCCTGTGTGTCTATCTCTCCCACTGCCCACCCCCCGCTCATGCCCCGTGTCTCAATCCCTCCCCCGCTCATGCCCCATGTCTCTGTCCCTCCCGCCGCCCACCCCTCCGCTCATGCCCCGTGTCTCTATCCCTCCCGCCACCCACCACCCGCTCATGCCCTGTGTGTCTCTCCCCTCCCCCCGACCCCCCGCTCATGCCCCGTGTGTCTCTACCCTCCCACCGACCCCCCACATGTCTATCCCTCCCACCGCCCACCCCCCGCTCATGCCCCATGTGTCTATCCCTCCCGCCGTCCGCCCCCCCGCTCATGCCCCATGTGTCTATCACTCATGCCGCCCACCCCCCACTCATGCCCTGTGTCTCTATCCCTCCCCCGCTCATGCCCCATGTCTCTATCCCTCCCGTCACCCACGCCCCGTGTCTCTATCCCTCCCGCCGCCCACCCCCGCTCATGCCCCGTGTCTTTATCCCTCCCGCCGCCAACCCCCTGCTCATGCCCCATGTCTCTATCCCTCCGGCCGCCCACGCTCCGCTCATGCCCCGTGTCTCTATCCCTCCTGCCGCCCACCCCCCGCTCATGCCACGTGTCTCTAATCCGACCGCCGCCCACCCCCTACTCATGCCCCGGGTCTCTATCCCTCGCGCCGCCCACCCCCCCGCTCATGCCCCGTGTGTCTATACCTCATGCCGCCCACCCGCCGCTCATGCCCTGTGTCTCTATCCCTCCCGCCGCCCACCACCCGCTCATGCCACATGTGTCTACCCTCCAGCCGCCCACCCCCCTCTCATGCCCCGTGTGTCTATCCCTCCCGCCGCCCACCCCCCGCTCATGCCCCATGTGTCTATCCCTCCAGCCCACCCCCCGCTCATGCCCCGTGTGTCTAGCCCTCCCGGCAACCCCCGCTCATACCCCATGTGTCTATCCCTCCACCCACCTCCCATGTGTCTATCCCTCCTGCCGCCCACCACCTGCTCATGCCCCGTGTGTCTATCCCTCCCGCCGTCCGCCCCCCCTCATACCCTGTGTGTCTACCGCTCCCGCTGCCCACCCCTCACTCATGCCCTGTGTCTCTATCCCTCCCCCCACTCATGCCCCATGCCTCTATCCCTCCCGCCGCCCACGCTCCGTGTCTCTATCCCTCCCGCCGCCCACCCCACGCTCATGCCCCGTGTCTCTATCCCTCCCACCGCCAACCCCCCTGCTCATGCCCCGTGTCTCAATCCCTCCCGCCGCCCACCCTCTGCTCATGCCCTGTGTCTCTATCCCTCCCGCCGCCCACCCCCGCTCATGCCCCGTGTCTCTATCCCTCCCGCCGCCAACCCCCTGCTCATGCCCCATGTCTCTCTCCCTCCAGCCGCCCACGCTCCGCTCATGCCCCGTGTCTCTATCCCTCCTGCCGCCCACCCCCCGCTCATGCCCCGTGTCTCTAATCCGACCGCCGCCCACCCCCCACTCATGCCCCGGGTCTCTATCCCTTGCGCCGCCCACCCCCCCGCTCATGCCCCGTGTGTCTATCCCTCATGCCGCCCACCCGCCGCTCATGCCCTGTGTCTCTATCCCTCCCGCCGCCCACCACCCGCTCATGCCACATGTGTCTATCCCTCCAGCCGCCCACCTCCCGCTCATGCCCCGTGTGTCTATGCCTCCGCCGCCCACCCCCTGCTCATGCCCCATGTGTCTATTCCTCCTGCCTACCCCTGCTCATGCCCCGTGTGTCTATCCACCCCGCCCACCCCCACTCATACCCCGTGTGTCTATCCCTCCCGCCCACCCCCCACGTGTCTATCCCTCCTGCCGCCCACCCCACACTCATGCCCCGTGTGTCTACCCCTCCCGCCGCCCACCCCCCGCTCATGCCCTGTGTCTCAATCCCTCCCCCCGCTCATACCCCATGTCTCTGTCCCTCCCGCCGCCCACCCCTCCGCTCATGCCCCGTGTCTCTATCCCTCCCGCCACCCACCACCCGCTCATGCCCTGTGTGTCTCTCCCCTCCCCCCGACTCCCCACTCATGCCCCGTGTGTCTCTACCCTCCCCCCGTCCCCGCGCATGTCTATCCCTCCCACCGCCCACCCCCTGCTCATGCCCCGTGTGTCTATCCCACCCGCCGTCCGCCCCCCCGCTCATGCCCCGTGTGTCTATCGCTCACGCCACCCACACCCCACTCATGCCCTGTGTCTCTATCCCTCCCCCGCTCATGCCCCATGTCTCTATCTCTCCCGTCGCCCACGCCCCGTGTCTCTATCCCTCCCGCCGCCCACCCCCGCTCATGCCCCGTGTCTCTATCCCTCCCGCCGCCAACCCCCCTGCTCATGCCCCATGTCTCTATCCCTCCGGCTGCCCACCCTCTGCTCATGCCCCGTGTCTCTATCCCTCCTGCCGCCCACCCCCCGCTCATGCCCCGTGTCTCGAATCTTCCCGCCGCCCACCCCCCGCTCATGCCCCATGTGTCTATCCCTCCCGCCGCCCACCCCCCGCTCATGCCCCATGTGTCTATCCCTCCCACCGCCTACCCCCCGCTCATGCCCCATATGTCTATCCCTCCAGCCCACCCCCCGCTCATGCCACGTGTGTCTAGCCCTCCCGCCCACCCCCCGCTCATACCCCATGTGTCTATCCCTCCCGCCCACCTCCCACGTGTCTATCCCTCCTGCCGCCCACCCCCTGCTCATGCACTGTGTGTCTTTCCCTCCCACTGTCCGCCCCCACTCATGCCCTGTGTTTCTATCGCTCCAGCCGCCCACCCCCCACTCATGCCCTGTGTCTCTATCCCTCCCCCGCTCATGCCCCATGCCTCTATCCCTCCCGCCGCCCACGCTCCGTATCTCTATCCCTCCCTCCGCCCACCCCCCGCTCATGCCCCATGTCTCTATCCCTCCCACCGCCAACCCCCCTGCTCATGCCCCGTGTCCCTATCACTCCCGCCGCCCAACCTCCGCTCATGCCCCGTGTCTCTATCCCTCCTGCCGCCCACTCCCCGCTCATGCCCCGTGTCTCTAATCCTCCCACCGCCCACCCCCCGCTCATGCCCCGGGTCTCTATCCCTCCCGCCACCCACCCCCTGCTCATGCCCCGTGTCTCTATCCCTCCCGCCACCCACCCCCCGCTCATGCCTCGTGTGTCTCTCCCCTTCCTCCCATCCCCGCTCATGCCCCGTGTGTCTCTCCCCTCCCCCACCCCCGACCCGCCGCTCATGCCCCGTGTGTCTATCCCTCCTGCCGCCCAGCACCTGCTTATGCCCCGTGTCTCTATCCCTCGTGCCGCCCACCCCCCGCTCATGCCTCGTGTGTCTATCCCTCACTCCCACCCACCCCCTGCTCCTGCCCCGTGTGTGTATCCCTCCCGCCGCCCATCCCCCGCGTGTCTATCCCTCCCACTGCCCACCCCCTGCTCATGCCCCCTGTGTCTATCCCTCCCGCCGCCCACCCCCCGGAATTGCCCCATTTGTCTATCCCGTCCCGCCCCCCCGTGTGCCTATCCCTCCTGCCCACCTCCCACGTGTCTATCCCTCTTGCCGCCCACCCCCCGCTCCTGCCCCATGTGTCTATCCCTCCCGCCGCCTAGCCCCTGCTCATGCCCTGTGTGTCTATCGCTCCCGCCGCCCACCCCCTACTCATGCCCTGTGTCTCTATCCCTCCCCCGCTCATGCCCCATGTCTCTATCCCTTCCGCCGCCCACGCCCCGTCTCTTTACCCCTCATGCCGCCCACCACCCGCTCATGCCCCGTGTCTGTATCCCTCCCGCCGCCCACCCCCCGCTCATGCCCCGTGTCTCTATCCCTCCTGCCATCCACCCCCCGCTCATGCCTCGTGTGTCTCTCCCCTTCCTCCCATCCTCGCTCATGCCCCGTGTTTCTCTCCCCTCCCCCCACCCACCGCTCATGCCCCGTGTGTCTATCCCTCCTGCCGCCCAGCCCCTGCTCATGCCCCGTGTCTCTATCTCTCGTGTCGCCCACCCCCCGCTCATGCCCCATGTGTCTATCCCTCACTCCCGCCCACCCCTGCTCCTGCCCCTTGTGTGTATCCCTCCCGCCGCCCACCCCCCGCTCATTCCCCGTGTCTCTATCCCTCCCACCGCCCACCCCCTGCTCATGCCCCGTGTGTCTATCCCTCCCGCCGCCGACCCCCCGGCATTGCCCCATGTGTCTATCCCTCCCGCCCACCCCCGCTGATGCCCCGTGTGTCTATCCCTCCCGCCCACCCCCCAGCTCTTACCTCGTGTGTCTATCCCTCCTGCCCACCTCCCACATGTCTATCCCTCCTGCCGCCCACCCCCCGATCACGCCCCGTGTGTCTATCCCTCCCGCCGTTCGCCCCCCGCTCATGCCCCATGTGTCTATTGCTCACGCCGCCCACCCCCCACTCATGCCCTGTGTCTCTATCCCTCCCCTGCTCATGCACCATGTCTCTATCCCTCCCGCCGCCCACGCCCCGTGTCTCTATCCCTCCCGCCGCCAACCCCCCTGCTCATGCCCCATGTCTCTATCCCTCCGGCCGCCCACCTTCCGGTCATGCCCCGTGTCTCTATCCCTCCTGCCTCCCACCCCACGCTCATGCCCGTGTCTCTATCCCTCCCGCCACCCACCCCCCGCTCATGCCTCATGTGTCTCTCCCCTTCCCCCCACCCCCACTCATGCCCCGTGTGTCTCTCCCCTCCCCCACCCCCCGACCCGCCGCTCATGCCCTGTGTGTCTATCCCTCCTGCCACCGAGCCCCTGCTCATGCCCCGTGTCTCTATCCCTCCCGCCGCCCAACCCCTGCTCATGCCCTGTGTCTCTATCCCTCCCGCCGCCCACCCCCCGCTCATGCCCCGTGTCTGTCTCCTGTTTCCCCCACCTGCTCATGACCCGTGTCTGTCTCCTGTTTCCCCCCACCCGCTCATGCATCGTGTCTGTCTCCTGTTCCCCCCACCCGCTCATGCCCCGTCGGTTCAGAGACGGGATGGTTCGGCACGCCGCACACCAGTGCACATCGCCTGCTGTTTAGGGAAACGTTCAGTGCCGTGCACTGAAAATGCGAGTTTCAACTTCACCCCACACTATTTTAAAATGAAACTGTTCTAGAGCAGTTTAATTTTAAAATATTGTGGGATGAAGTTGAAACTCGCACTTTCAGTGCACTGCACTGAACGTTTCCCTAAACAGCAGGCAATGTGCACTGGGGTGCGGTGCACAGAGCGGAATTGATCTGGCGTGCTCACCAGGGTGGGGGCTGTGCTGCTCGGAGCAGACTGCTCCGAGCAGCACAGCCCCCACCTTCGCGGGCCCGGCTGTGTACTCTGCGTGGCTGTGGTACATGCATGAAGAACTCGCAGGACATTTATGTGCGGCCAATTCGGCGCGGGCTGCCACGCTGTGCTGCACCGAACCGGCTCCTGCGCTGAACCGTCCGCGCCAAATCGTCCCGCGCCGAACCGGCCGTCCCAAAATGTCCTGCTCTGTGCCCCGTGTCTCTCTCCTGTTGCCCCCCACCCCCCGCGCATTCCCTGTGTCTGTCTCCTGTACCCCCCCCACCCCCGCTCATGCCCCGTGTCTGTCTCCTGTTCCCATCACCCTCACTCATGCACCATGTCTGTC
This sequence comes from Ambystoma mexicanum, assembly GCF_040938575.1. Classification (NCBI taxonomy): domain Eukaryota; kingdom Metazoa; phylum Chordata; class Amphibia; order Caudata; family Ambystomatidae; genus Ambystoma; species Ambystoma mexicanum. The sequence continues at coordinate 893,912,759 of NC_090934.1, read as the reverse complement.
TCCTGTTCTCCCCACCCCCTGCTCATGCCCCGTGTCTCTCTCCTGTTCCCCCTGGTCTCACCCCGTGTCTGTCTCCTGTACCCCCCCACCCCCGCTCATGCCCTGTGTCTTCCTCCTGTTCCCTCCCACCCCCTGCTCATGCCCTGTGTCTTCCTCTTGTCACCCCCTCCTATGATGCCCTTTGTTGACCTCTTGTTCCACCCACCCCCCGCTCATGCCCTGTGTCTCACTTCTTCGCCCCCACCCCCCGATCATGCCCTGTCTTCCCCCCCACTCCCCGCTCATGCCCCGTGTCTCCCTTCTTCTCCCCCCCACCCCCGCTCATGCCCCGTGTCTGCACTGTTGGAACAGGGCAGACACGGGGCATGAGCGGGGGTGGGGGCCCCACCTTGCCCTACCCCTGCTCATGCCCCATGTCTCTCCTGTTCACCCCCGCTCATGCTCCGTGTCTGTCCCACATTTGTGATGTCATCTATGATGTCCTGGGTGTTAGTGTTAGCAGTGCACAATGGCGCGATTTATGGTTGTTTATCTTACCATAACTGCCGAATTTCAGGGGTTTTTCGGTTTTACTTTGAACCATAACGTCCTTTTAACAAAGTTTTTTCACTGAATTTCATAGGTTTTTAGTAGCGCAACTTAACCATAACATCACCGTAACAAAGTTTTTTTTACATATATATATATATATATATATATATTTTGTGGTTATGGTTAAGTTGCTGTTTCCATAGGAAGAGCACTTTTTGGGCGGCTTATAACTCTGCTCCCCCTGCTCCCCCTGGACGAATCCACACCAAACTTTGCAAAAAAAGTATATGGCCCACTCTGAATTAGTTTGCCCCCACGCCCCGCTCATGACCCGTGTCTCCCTCTCGTTGCCCCCCAGGCCCCTCATGCCCCGTGTCTCCCTCGTGTTGCCCCCCACGCCCCGCTCATGCCCCATGTCTCCCCTGTTCTCCCCACCCCAGCTCATGCCCCGTGTCTCCCCTGTTCCCCCTCACCCCCGGTCATTCCCCGTGTCTCCCTCCTTTCCCCCCACCCCCCGCTCATGTCCCTTGTCTCCCCTATTCCTCCCCACCCCCAGCTCTTGGCCCGCGTCTCCCCTGTTCCCCCCCACCCCGTTGCTCATGCCCTGTGTCTCCCTCGTGTTACCCCCGCTCATGCCCCATGTCCCCCTCCTGTTCCCCCACCCCCCAGCTCATGCCCCATGTCTCCCCTGTTCCCCCCACCCCCCGATCATGCCACATGTCTCCCTCCTGTTGCCCCTCAAGCCCCGCTCATGCCCCATGCCTGCCCTGTTCCCCCCACCACCCGCTCATGCCCTGTGTCTCCATCGTGTTGCCCCCACCCACCGCTCATGCCCCGTGTCTCCCTCTTGTTGCCACCCACCCACGCTCATGCCCTTTGTCCCCCTCCGGTTGCTCCCCACCCCCGCTCATGCCCCGTGTCTCCCTCCTGTTCCCCCCACCCCCCGCTCATGCCCCATGTCTCCCTCATGTTGCCCCCACCACTCGCTCATGACCGTGTCTCGCTCGTGTTGCCCCCACCCCCCGCTCATGACCCGTGTCTCCCTCGTGTTGCCCCCCCACACCACCTCATGCCCCGTGTCTCCCTTGTGTTACCCCCAACCCCCGCTCATGCCCCGTGTCTCCCCTGTTCCCCCCCACCCCTGCTCGTCCCCTGTGTCTCCCCTGTTCCTCCCCACCCCCCGCTCATGTCCCGTGTCTCCCCTGTTCCCCCACCCCCCGTTCATGCCCCGTGTCTCCCTCGTGTAACCCCCCACCCCCTGCTCATGCCCCTTGGTCTCTCCTGTTCCCCCATCCCCCGCTCATGCCCTGTGTCTCCCCTGTTCCCCCCCACCCCCGTCCCATGCCCCGTGTCTCTCACCTGTTCCCCCCGCTCATGCCCAATGTCTCTCTCCTGTTCCCCCACCCCCCACTCATGCCCCATGTCTCCCCTGTTTCCCCCCACTCCATGCTCATGCCCCTTGTCTCTCTCTTGTTCCCCCCACCCCCCGCTCATGCCCCGTGTCTCCCTCCTGTTCCCCTCACCCCCTGCTCATGGCCCATGTCTCCCTCCTGTGCACCCCACCCCCTGCTTTGTGTCTCCCTCCTGTTCCCCCACCCCCCGCTCATGCCCTGTGTCTCTCTCCTGTTGCTCCCCACCCCCTGCTCATGCCCCGTGTCTCCCTCGTGTTGCCCCCCACCCCCGCTCATGACCCGTGTCTCCATTGTGTTACCCCCCACCCCCCGCTCATGCCCTGTGTCTGCCCTGTTCCCCCACCCCCCGCTCATGCCCCGTGTCTCTCTCATGTTGCTCCCCACCCCCTGCTCATGCCCCGTGTCTCTTTTGTGTTGCCCCCCACCACCCGCTCATGCCCTGTGTCTCCCTCGTGTTGCCCCCCACCCCCCGCTCATGCCCTGTGTCTGCCCTGTTCCCCCCACCCCCCCGCTCATGCCCCGTGTCTGCCCTGTGCCCCCCACTCATGCGCCGTGTCTCCCTCGTGTTGCCCCCACCCAACACTCATGCCCTGTGTCTCCCTCGTGTTGCCACCATACCCCGCTCATGCCCCTTGTCTCCCTCGTGTTGCCCCCACCCCCACTCATGCCCCGTGTCTCACTCATGTTACCCCCCACCCCTCGCTCATGCCCTGTGTCTGCCCTGTTCCTCCCACCCCCCACTCATGCCCCGTGTGTCTATCCATCCCACCCACCCCCCACTCATACCCTGTGTGTCTATTGCTCCCGCCCACCCCCCACGTGTCTATCCCTCCTGCCGCCCACCCCACACTCATGCCCCGTGTGTCTATCCCTCCCGCCACCCACCCTCTGCTCATGCCCTGTGTGTCTATCTCTCCCACTGCCCACCCCCCGCTCATGCCCCGTGTCTCAATCCCTCCCCCCGATCATGCCCCATGTCTCTGACCCTCCCGCCGCCCACCCCTCCGCTCATGCCCCGTGTCTCTATCCCTCCCGCCACCCACCACCCGCTCATGCCCTGTGTGTCTCTCCCCTCCCCTCGACCCCCCGCTCATGCCCCGTGTGTCTCTACCCTCCCACCGACCCCCCACATGTCTATCCCTCCCACCGCCCACCCCCGCTCATGCCCCATGTGTCTATCCCTCCCGCCGTCCACCCCCCCGCTCATGCCCCGTGTGTCTATCACTCATGCCGCCCACCCCCCACTCATGCCCTGTGTCTCTATCCCTCCCCCGCGCATGCCCCATGTCTCTATCCCTCCCGTCACCCACGCCCCGTGTCTCTATCCCTCCTGCCGCCCACCCCCGCTCATGCCCCGTGTCTCTATCCCTCCCGCCGCCAACCCCCTGCTCATGCCCCATGTCTTTATCCCTCCGGCCGCCCACGCTCTGCTCATGCCCCGTGTCTCTATCCCTCCTGCCGCCCACCCCCCTCTCATGCCGCGTGTCTCTAATCCGACCGCCGCCCACCCCCCACTCATGCCCCGGGTCTCTATCCCTCGCGCCGCCCACCCCCCCGCTCATGCCCCGTGTGTCTATACCTCATGCCGCCCACCCCCCGCTCATGCCCTGTGTCTCTATCCCTCCCGCCGCCCACCACCCGCTCATGCCACATGTGTCTATCCCTCCAGCCGCCCACCCCCCTCTCATGCCCCGTGTGTCTATCCCTCCCGCCGCCCACCCCCCGCTCATGCCCCGTGTGTCTAGCCCTCCCGCCCACCCCCCGCTCATACCCCATGTGCGTATCCCTCCACCCACCTCCCATGTGTCTATCCCTCCTGCCGCCCACCACCTGCTCATGCCCCGTGTGTCTATCCCTCCTGCCGTCCGCCCCCCCTCATGCCCTGTGTGTCTATCGCTCCCGCTGCCCACCCCTCACTCATGCCCTGTGTCTCTATCCCTCCCCCCACTCATGCCCCATGCCTCTATCCCTCCCGCCGCCCGCGCTCCGTGTCTCTATCCCTCCCGCCGCCAACCCCACGCTCATGCCCCGTGTCTCTATCCCTCCCGCCGCCCACCCTCTGCTCATGCCCTGTGTCTCTATCCCTCCCGCCGCCCACCCCCGCTCATGCCCCGTGTCTCTATCCCTCCCGCCGCCAACCCCCTGCTCATGCCCCATGTCTCTATCCCTCAGGCCGCCCACGCTCCGCTCATGCCCCGTGTCTCTATCCCTCCTGCCGCCCACCCCCCGCTCATGCCGCGTGTCTCTAATCCGACCGCCGCCCACCCCCCACTCATGCCCCGGGCTCTATCCCTCGCACCGCCCAACCCCCCGCTCATGCCCCATGTGTCTATCCCTCATGCCGCCCACCCCCCGCTCAGGCCCTGTGTCTCTATCCCTCCCGCCGCCCACCACCCGCTCCACATGTGTCTATCCCTCCAGCCGTCCACCCCCCTCTCATGCCCCGTGTGTCTATCCCTCCCGCCGCCCACCCCCCGCTCATGCCCCATGTGTCTATCCCTCCAGCCCACCCCCCGCTCATGCCCCATGTGTCTTGCCATCCCGCCCACCCCCCGCTCATACCCCATGTGTCTATCCCTCCACCCACCTCCCATGTGTCTATCCCTCCTGCCGCCCACCACCTGCTCATGCCCCGTGTGTCTATCCCTCCCGCCTTCCGCCCCCCCTCATGCCCTGTGTGTCTATCGCTCCCGCTGCCCACCCCCCACTCATGCCCTGTGTCTCTATCCCTCCCGCCGCCCACGCTCCGTGTCTCTATCCCTCCCGCCGCCCACCCCACGCTCATGCTCCGTGTCTCTATCCCTCCCACCGCCAACCCCCCTGCTCATGCCCCGTGTCTCTATCCCTCCCACCGCCAACCCCTCTGCTCATGCCCTGTGTCTCTATCCCTCCTGCCGCCCACCTCCCGCTCATGCCCCGTGTCTCTAATCCTCCCACCGCCCACCCACCTGCTCATGCCCCGGGTCTCTAATACCTCCCCCACCCACCACCCGCTCATGCCCCGTGTCTCTATCCCTCCCGCCGCCCACCACCCGCTCATGACCCGTGTCTCTATCCCTCCCGCCGCCCACCCCCCGCTCATGCCCCGTGTCTCTATCCCTCCCACCACCCACCCCCCGCTCATGCCTCGTTTGTCTCTCCCCTTCCTCCCATCCCCGCTCATGCCCCGTGTGTCTCTCCCCTCCCACACCCCCGACCCGCCGCTCATGCCCCGTGTGTCTATCCCTCCCGCCGCCTACCCCCTGCTCATGCCCTGTGTGTCTATCGCTCCCTCCGCCCACCCCCTACTCATGCCCTATGTCTCTATCCCTCCCCCCGCTCATGCCCCATGTCTCTATCCCTCCCGCCGCCCACGGCCCGTCTCTCTATCCCCCATGCCGCCCACCACCCGCTCATGCCCCGTGTCTCTATCCCTCCCGCCGCCCACCCCCCGCTCATGCCCCGTGTCTCTATCCCTCCCGCCACCCACCCCCCGCTCATGCCTCATGTGTCTCACCCCTTCCTCCCATCCTCGCTCATGCCCCGTGTGTCTCGAACCCTCCCCCACCCCCCGACCCGCCGCTCATGCCCCATGTGTCTATCCCTCCTGCCGCCCAGCCCCTGCTCATGCCCCGTGTCTCTATCTCTCGCACCGCCCACCCCCCGCTCATGCCCCGTGTGTCTATCCCTCACTCCCGCCCACCCCCTGCTCCTGCCCCTTGTGTGTATCCCTCCCGCCGCCCACCCCCCGCTCATGCCCCATGTCTCTATCCCTCCCTCCGCCAACCCCCTGCTCATGCCCCGTGTGTCAATCCCTCCCGCCGCCCACCCGCCAGCATTGCCCCATGTGTCTATCCCTCCCGCCCACCCCCCGCTCATGCCCCGTGTGTCTATCCCTCCCGGCCACCCCCCGCTCATACCTCGTGTGTCTATCCCTCCTGCCCACCTCCCACATGTCTATCTCTCCTGCCGCCCAGCCCCCGCTCATGCCCCGTGTGTCTATCCCTCCCGCCGTCCGCCCCCCCGCTCATGCCCCATGTCTCTATCCCTCCCGCCGCCCACGCCCCGTGTCTCTATCCCTCCCGCCGCCCACCCCCCGCTCATGCCCCGTGTCTCTATCCCTCCAGCCGCCAACCCCCCTGCTCATGCTCCATGTCTCTATCCCTCCGGCCGCCCACCCTCTGCTCATGCCCCATGTCTATATCCCTCCTGCCGCCCACCCCCCACTCATGCCCCGTGTGTCTCTACCCTCCCCCCGTCCCCGCGCATGTCTATCCCTCCCACCGCCCACCCCCTGCTCATGCCCCGTGTGTCTATCCCACCCGCCGTCCGCCCCCCCGCTCATGCCCCGTGTGTCTATCGCTCACGCCACCCACACCCCACTCATGCCCTGTGTCTCTATCCCTCCCCCGCTCATGCCCCATGTCTCTATCTCTCCCGTCGCCCACGCCCCGTGTCTCTATCCCTCCCGCCGCCCACCCCCGCTCATGCCCCGTGTCTCTATCCCTCCCGCCGCCAACCCCCCTGCTCATGCCCCATGTCTCTATCCCTCCGGCTGCCCACCCTCTGCTCATCATGCCCCGTGTCTCTATCCCTCCTGCCGCCCACCCCCCGCTCATGCCCCGTGTCTCGAATCTTCCCGCCTCCCACCCCCCGCTCATGCCCCAGGTCTCTATCCCTCGCGCCGCCCACCCCCCGCTCATGCCCCATGTGTCTATCCCTCCCGCCGCCCACCCCCCGCTCATGCCCCATGTGTCTATCCCTCCCACCGCCTACCCCCCGCTCATGCCCCATATGTCTATCCCTCCAGCCCACCCCCCGCTCATGCCACGTGTGTCTAGCCCTCCCGCCCACCCCCCGCTCATACCCCATGTGTCTATCCCTCCCGCCCACCTCCCACGTGTCTATCCCTCCTGCCGCCCACCCCCTGCTCATGCACTGTGTGTCTTTCCCTCCCACTGTCCGCCCCCACTCATGCCCTGTGTTTCTATCGCTCCAGCCGCCCACCCCCCACTCATGCCCTGTGTCTCTATCCCTCCCCCGCTCATGCCCCATGCCTCTATCCCTCCCGCCGCCCACGCTCCGTATCTCTATCCCTCCCTCCGCCCACCCCCCGCTCATGCCCCATGTCTCTATCCCTCCCACCGCCAACCCCCCTGCTCATGCCCCGTGTCCCTATCACTCCCGCCGCCCAACCTCCGCTCATGCCCCGTGTCTCTATCCCTCCTGCCGCCCACTCCCCGCTCATGCCCCGTGTCTCTAATCCTCCCACCGCCCACCCCCCGCTCATGCCCCGGGTCTCTATCCCTCCCGCCACCCACCCCCTGCTCATGCCCCGTGTCTCTATCCCTCCCGCCACCCATCCCCTGCTCATGCCTCGTGTGTCTCTCCCCTTCCTCCCATCCCCGCTCATGCCCCGTGTGTCTCTCCCCTCCCCCACCCCCCGACCCGCCGCTCATGCCCCGTGTGTCTATCCCTCCTGCCGCCCAGCACCTGCTTATGCCCCGTGTCTCTATCCCTCGTGCCGCCCACCCCCCGCTCATGCCTCGTGTGTCTATCCCTCACTCCCACCCACCCCCTGCTCCTGCCCCGTGTGTGTATCCCTCCCGCCGCCCATCCCCCGCGTGTCTATCCCTCCCACTGCCCACCCCCTGCTCATGCCCCCTGTGTCTATCCCTCCCGCCGCCCACCCCCCGGAATTGCCCCATTTGTCTATCCCGTCCCGCCCCCCCGTGTGCCTATCCCTCCTGCCCACCTCCCACGTGTCTATCCCTCTTGCCGCCCACCCCCCGCTCATGCCCCATGTGTCTATCCCTCCCGCCGCCTAGCCCCTGCTCATGCCCTGTGTGTCTATCGCTCCCGCCGCCCACCCCCTACTCATGCCCTGTGTCTCTATCCCTCCCCCGCTCATGCCCCATGTCTCTATCCCTTCCGCCGCCCACGCCCCGTCTCTTTACCCCTCATGCCGCCCACCACCCGCTCATGCCCCGTGTCTGTATCCCTCCCGCCGCCCACCCCCCGCTCATGCCCCGTGTCTCTATCCCTCCTGCCATCCACCCCCCGCTCATGCCTCGTGTGTCTCTCCCCTTCCTCCCATCCTCACTCATGCCCCGTGTTTCTCTCCCCTCCCCCCACCCACCGCTCATGCCCCGTGTGTCTATCCCTCCTGCCGCCCAGCCCCTGCTCATGCCCCGTGTCTCTATCTCTCGTGTCGCCCACCCCCCGCTCATGCCCCATGTGTCTATCCCTCACTCCCGCCCACCCCTGCTCCTGCCCCTTGTGTGTATCCCTCCCGCCGCCCACCCCCCGCTCATTCCCCGTGTCTCTATCCCTCCCACCGCCCACCCCCTGCTCATGCCCCGTGTGTCTATCCCTCCCGCCGCCGACCCCCCGGCATTGCCCCATGTGTCTATCCCTCCCGCCCACCCCCGCTCATGCCCCGTGTGTCTATCCCTCCCGCCCACCCCCCAGCTCTTACCTCGTGTGTCTATCCCTCCTGCCCACCTCCCACATGTCTATCCCTCCTGCCGCCCACCCCCCGATCACGCCCCGTGTGTCTATCCCTCCCGCCGTTCGCCCCCCGCTCATGCCCCATGTGTCTATTGCTCACGCCGCCCACCCCCCACTCATGCCCTGTGTCTCTATCCCTCCCCTGCTCATGCACCATGTCTCTATCCCTCCCGCCGCCCACGCCCCGTGTCTCTATCCCTCCCGCCGCCAACCCCCCTGCTCATGCCCCATGTCTCTATCCCTCCGGCCGCCCACCTTCCGGTCATGCCCCGTGTCTCTATCCCTCCCGCCACCCACCCCCCGCTCATGCCTCATGTGTCTCTCCCCTTCCCCCCACCCCCACTCATGCCCCGTGTGTCTCTCCCCTCCCCCACCCCCCGACCCGCCGCTCATGCCCTGTGTGTCTATCCCTCCTGCCACCGAGCCCCTGCTCATGCCCCGTGTCTCTATCCCTCCCGCCGCCCAACCCCTGCTCATGCCCTGTGTCTCTATCCCTCCCGCCGCCCACCCCCCGCTCATGCCCCGTGTCTGTCTCCTGTTTCCCCCACCTGCTCATGACCCGTGTCTGTCTCCTGTTTCCCCCCACCCGCTCATGCATCGTGTCTGTCTCCTGTTCCCCCCACCCGCTCATGCCCCGTCGGTTCAGAGACGGGATGGTTCGGCACGCCGCACACCAGTGCACATCGCCTGCTGTTTAGGGAAACGTTCAGTGCCGTGCACTGAAAATGCGAGTTTCAACTTCACCCCACACTATTTTAAAATGAAACTGTTCTAGAGCAGTTTAATTTTAAAATATTGTGGGATGAAGTTGAAACTCGCACTTTCAGTGCACTGCACTGAACGTTTCCCTAAACAGCAGGCGATGTGCACTGGGGTGCGGTGCACAGAGCGGAATTGATCTGGCGTGCTCACCAGGGTGGGGGCTGTGCTGCTCGGAGCAGACTGCTCCGAGCAGCACAGCCCCCACCTTCGCGGGCCCGGCTGTGTACTCTGCGTGGCTGTGGTACATGCATGAAGAACTCGCAGGACATTTATGTGCGGCCAATTCGGCGCGGGCTCCCACGCTGTGCTGCACCGAACCGGCTCCTGCGCTGAACCGTCCGCGCCAAATCGTCCCGCGCCGAACCGGCCGTCCCAAAATGTCCTGCTCTGTGCCCCGTGTCTCTCTCCTGTTGCCCCCCACCCCCCGCGCATTCCCTGTGTCTGTCTCCTGTACCCCCCCACCCCCGCTCATGCCCCGTGTCTGTCTCCTGTTCCCATCACCCTCACTCATGCACCATGTCTGTCTCCTGTTCTCCCCACCCCCTGCTCATGCCCCGTGTCTCTCTCCTGTTCCCCCTGGTCTCACCCCGTGTCTGTCTCCTGTACCCCCCCACCCCCGCTCATGCCCTGTGTCTTCCTCCTGTTCCCTCCCACCCCCTGCTCATGCCCTGTGTCTTCCTCTTGTCACCCCCTCCTATGATGCCCCTTGTTGACCTCTTGTTCCACCCACCCCCCGCTCATGCCCTGTGTCTCACTTCTTCGCCCCCACCCCCCGATCATGCCCTGTCTTCCCCCCCACTCCCCGCTCATGCCCCGTGTCTCCCTTCTTCTCCCCCCCACCCCCGCTCATGCCCCGTGTCTGCACTGTTGGAACAGGGCAGACACGGGGCATGAGCGGGGGTGGGGGCCCCACCTTGCCCTACCCCTGCTCATGCCCCATGTCTCTCCTGTTCACCCCCGCTCATGCTCCGTGTCTGTCCCACATTTGTGATGTCATCTATGATGTCCTGGGTGTTAGTGTTAGCAGTGCACAATGGCGCGATTTATGGTTGTTTATCTTACCATAACTGCCGAATTTCAGGGGTTTTTCGGTTTTACTTTGAACCATAACGTCCTTTTAACAAAGTTTTTTCACTGAATTTCATAGGTTTTTAGTAGCGCAACTTAACCATAACATCACCGTAACAAAGTTTTTTTTACATATATATAGGAAGAGCACTTTTTGGGCGGCTTATAACTCTGCTCCCCCTGCTCCCCCTGGACGAATCCACACCAAACTTTGCAAAAAAAGTATATGGCCCACTCTGAATTAGTTTGCCCCCACGCCCCGCTCATGACCCGTGTCTCCCTCTCGTTGCCCCCCAGGCCCCTCATGCCCCGTGTCTCCCTCGTGTTGCCCCCCACGCCCCGCTCATGCCCCATGTCTCCCCTGTTCTCCCCACCCCAGCTCATGCCCCGTGTCTCCCCTGTTCCCCCTCACCCCCGGTCATTCCCCGTGTCTCCCTCCTTTCCCCCCACCCCCCGCTCATGTCCCTTGTCTCCCCTATTCCTCCCCACCCCCAGCTCTTGGCCCGCGTCTCCCCTGTTCCCCCCCACCCCGTTGCTCATGCCCTGTGTCTCCCTCGTGTTACCCCCGCTCATGCCCCATGTCCCCCTCCTGTTCCCCCACCCCCCAGCTCATGCCCCATGTCTCCCCTGTTCCCCCCACCCCCCGATCATGCCACATGTCTCCCTCCTGTTGCCCCTCAAGCCCCGCTCATGCCCCATGCCTGCCCTGTTCCCCCCACCACCCGCTCATGCCCTGTGTCTCCATCGTGTTGCCCCCACCCACCGCTCATGCCCTGTGTCTCCCTCTTGTTGCCACCCACCCACGCTCATGCCCTTTGTCCCCCTCCGGTTGCTCCCCACCCCCGCTCATGCCCCGTGTCTCCCTCCTGTTCCCCCCACCCCCCGCTCATGCCCCATGTCTCCCTCATGTTGCCCCCACCACTCGCTCATGACCGTGTCTCGCTCGTGTTGCCCCCACCCCCCGCTCATGACCCGTGTCTCCCTCGTGTTGCCCCCCCACACCCCCTCATGCCCCGTGTCTCCCTTGTGTTACCCCCAACCCCCGCTCATGCCCCGTGTCTCCCCTGTTCCCCCCCACCCCTGCTCGTCCCCTGTGTCTCCCCTGTTCCTCCCCACCCCCCGCTCATGTCCCGTGTCTCCCCTGTTCCCCCACCCCCCGCTCATGCCCCGTGTCTCCCTCGTGTAACCCCCCACCCCCTGCTCATGCCCCTTGGTCTCTCCTGTTCCCCCATCCCCCGCTCATGCCCTGTGTCTCCCCTGTTCCCCCCCACCCCCGGCCCATGCCCCGTGTCTCTCACCTGTTCCCCCCGCTCATGCCCAATGTCTCTCTCCTGTTCCCCCACCCCCCACTCATGCCCCATGTCTCCCCTGTTTCCCCCCACTCCATGCTCATGCCCCTTGTCTCTCTCTTGTTCCCCCCACCCCCCGCTCATGCCCCGTGTCTCCCTCCTGTTCCCCTCACCCCCTGCTCATGGCCCATGTCTCCCTCCTGTGCACCCCACCCCCTGCTTTGTGTCTCCCTCCTGTTCCCCCACCCCCCGCTCATGCCCCGTGTCTCTCTCCTGTTGCTCCCCACCCCCTGCTCATGCCCCGTGTCTCCCTCGTGTTGCCCCCCACCCCCGCTCATGACCCGTGTCTCCATTGTGTTACCCCCCACCCCCCGCTCATGCCCTGTGTCTGCCCTGTTCCCCCACCCCCCGCTCATGCCCCGTGTCTCTCTCATGTTGCTCCCCACCCCCTGCTAATGCCCCGTGTCTCTTTTGTGTTGCCCCCCACCACCCGCTCATGCCCTGTGTCTCCCTCGTGTTGCCCCCCACCCCCCGCTCATGCCCTGTGTCTGCCCTGTTCCCCCCACCCCCCCGCTCATGCCCCGTGTCTGCCCTGTGCCCCCCACTCATGCGCCGTGTCTCCCTCGTGTTGCCCCCACCCAACACTCATGCCCTGTGTCTCCCTCGTGTTGCCACCATACCCCGCTCATGCCCCTTGTCTCCCTCGTGTTGCCCCCACCCCCACTCATGCCCCGTGTCTCACTCATGTTACCCCCCACCCCTCGCTCATGCCCTGTGTCTGCCCTGTTCCTCCCACCCCCCACTCATGCCCCGTGTGTCTATCCATCCCACCCACCCCCCACTCATACCCTGTGTGTCTATTGCTCCCGCCCACCCCCCACGTGTCTATCCCTCCTGCCGCCCACCCCACACTCATGCCCCGTGTGTCTATCCCTCCCGCCACCCACCCCATGCCCTGTGTGTCTATCTCTCCCACTGCCCACCCCCCGCTCATGCCCCGTGTCTCAATCCCTCCCCCCGATCATGCCCCATGTCTCTGACCCTCCCGCCGCCCACCCCTCCGCTCATGCCCCGTGTCTCTATCCCTCCCGCCACCCACCACCCGCTCATGCCCTGTGTGTCTCTCCCCTCCCCTCGACCCCCCGCTCATGCCCCGTGTGTCTCTACCCTCCCACCGACCCCCCACATGTCTATCCCTCCCACCGCCCACCCCCGCTCATGCCCCATGTGTCTATCCCTCCCGCCGTCCACCCCCCCGCTCATGCCCCGTGTGTCTATCACTCATGCCGCCCACCCCCCACTCATGCCCTGTGTCTCTATCCCTCCCCCGCTCATGCCCCATGTCTCTATCCCTCCCGTCACCCACGCCCCGTGTCTCTATCCCTCCTGCCGCCCACCCCCGCTCATGCCCCGTGTCTCTATCCCTCCCGCCGCCAACCCCCTGCTCATGCCCCATGTCTTTATCCCTCCGGCCGCCCACGCTCTGCTCATGCCCCGTGTCTCTATCCCTCCTGCCGCCCACCCCCCTCTCATGCCGCGTGTCTCTAATCCGACCGCCGCCCACCCCCCACTCATGCCCCGGGTCTCTATCCCTCGCGCCGCCCACCCCCCCGCTCATGCCCCGTGTGTCTATACCTCATGCCGCCCACCCCCCGCTCATGCCCTGTGTCTCTATCCCTCCCGCCGCCCACCACCCGCTCATGCCACATGTGTCTATCCCTCCAGCCGCCCACCCCCCTCTCATGCCCCGTGTGTCTATCCCTCCCGCCGCCCACCCCCCGCTCATGCCCCATGTGTCTATCCCTCCAGCCCACCCCCCGCTCATGCCCCGTGTGTCTAGCCCTCCCGCCCACCCCCCGCTCATACCCCATGTGCGTATCCCTCCACCCACCTCCCATGTGTCTATCCCTCCTGCCGCCCACCACCTGCTCATGCCCCGTGTGTCTATCCCTCCCGCCGTCCGCCCCCCCTCATGCCCTGTGTGTCTATCGCTCCCGCTGCCCACCCCTCACTCATGCCCTGTGTCTCTATCCCTCCCCCCACTCATGCCCCATGCCTCTATCCCTCCCGCCGCCCGCGCTCCGTGTCTCTATCCCTCCCGCCGCCAACCCCACGCTCATGCCCCGTGTCTCTATCCCTCCCGCCGCCCACCCTCTGCTCATGCCCTGTGTCTCTATCCCTCCCGCCGCCCACCCCCGCTCATGCCCCGTGTCTCTATCCCTCCCGCCGCCAACCCCCTGCTCATGCCCCATGTCTCTATCCCTCAGGCCGCCCACGCTCCGCTCATGCCCCGTGTCTCTATCCCTCCTGCCGCCCACCCCCCGCTCATGCCGCGTGTCTCTAATCCGACCGCCGCCCACCCCCCACTCATGCCCCGGGCTCTATCCCTCGCACCGCCCACCCCCCCGCTCATGCCCCATGTGTCTATCCCTCATGCCGCCCACCCCCCGCTCAGGCCCTGTGTCTCTATCCCTCCCGCCGCCCACCACCCGCTCATGCCACATGTGTCTATCCCTCCAGCCGTCCACCCCCCTCTCATGCCCCGTGTGTCTATCCCTCCCGCCGCCCACCCCCCGCTCATGCCCCATGTGTCTATCCCTCCAGCCCACCCCCCGCTCATGCCCCATGTGTCTTGCCATCCCGCCCACCCCCCTGCTCATGCCCCATGTCTCTATCCCTCAGGCCGCCCACGCTCCGCTCATGCCCCGTGTCTCTATCCCTCCTGCCGCCCACCCCCCGCTCATGCCGCGTGTCTCTAATCCGACCGCCGCCCACCCCCCACTCATGCCCCGGGCTCTATCCCTCGCACCGCCCACCCCCCCGCTCATGCCCCATGTGTCTATCCCTCATGCCGCCCACCCCCCGCTCAGGCCCTGTGTCTCTATCCCTCCCGCCGCCCACCACCCGCTCATGCCACATGTGTCTATCCCTCCAGCCGTCCACCCCCCTCTCATGCCCCGTGTGTCTATCCCTCCCGCCGCCCACCCCCCGCTCATGCCCCATGTGTCTATCCCTCCAGCCCACCCCCCGCTCATGCCCCATGTGTCTTGCCATCCCGCCCACCCCCCGCTCATACCCCATGTGTCTATCCCTCCACCCACCTCCCATGTGTCTATCCCTCCTGCCGCCCACCACCTGCTCATGCCCCGTGTGTCTATCCCTCCCGCCTTCCGCCCCCCCTCATGCCCTGTGTGTCTATCGCTCCCGCTGCCCACCCCCCACTCATGCCCTGTGTCTCTATCCCTCCCGCCGCCCACGCTCCGTGTCTCTATCCCTCCCGCCGCCCACCCCACGCTCATGCTCCGTGTCTCTATCCCTCCCACCGCCAACCCCCCTGCTCATGCCCCGTGTCTCTATCCCTCCCACCGCCAACCCCTCTGCTCATGCCCTGTGTCTCTATCCCTCCTGCCGCCACCTCCCGCTCATGCCCCGTGTCTCTAATCCTCCCACCGCCCACCCACCCGCTCATGCCCCGGGTCTCTAATACCTCCCCCACCCACCACCCGCTCATGCCCCGTGTCTCTATCCCTCCCGCCGCCCACCACCCGCTCATGACCCGTGTCTCTATCCCTCCCGCCGCCCACCCCCCGCTCATGCCCCGTGTCTCTATCCCTCCCACCACCCACCCCCCGCTCATGCCTCGTTTGTCTCTCCCCTTCCTCCCATCCCCGCTCATGCCCCGTGTGTCTCTCCCCTCCCACACCCCCGACCCGCCGCTCATGCCCCGTGTGTCTATCCCTCCCGCCGCCTACCCCCTGCTCATGCCCTGTGTGTCTATCGCTCCCTCCGCCCACCCCCTACTCATGCCCTATGTCTCTATCCCTCCCCCCGCTCATGCCCCATGTCTCTATCCCTCCCGCCGCCCACGGCCCGTCTCTCTATCCCCCATGCCACCCACCACCCGCTCATGCCCCGTGTCTCTATCCCTCCCGCCGCCCACCCCCCGCTCATGCCCCGTGTCTCTATCCCTCCCGCCACCCACCCCCCGCTCATGCCTCATGTGTCTCACCCCTTCCTCCCATCCTCGCTCATGCCCCGTGTGTCTCGAACCCTCCCCCACCCCCCGACCCGCCGCTCATGCCCCATGTGTCTATCCCTCCTGCCGCCCAGCCCCTGCTCATGCCCCGTGTCTCTATCTCTCGCACCGCCCACCCCCGCTCATGCCCCGTGTGTCTATCCCTCACTCCCGCCCACCCCCTGCTCCTGCCCCTTGTGTGTATCCCTCCCGCCGCCCACCCCCCGCTCATGCCCCATGTCTCTATCCCTCCCTCCGCCAACCCCCTGCTCATGCCCTGTGTGTCAATCCCTCCCGCCGCCCACCCGCCAGCATTGCCCCATGTGTCTATCCCTCCCGCCCACCCCCCGCTCATGCCCCGTGTGTCTATCCCTCCCGCCCACCCCCCGCTCATACCTCGTGTGTCTATCCCTCCTGCCCACCTCCCACATGTCTATCTCTCCTGCCGCCCAGCCCCCGCTCATGCCCCGTGTGTCTATCCCTCCCGCCGTCCGCCCCCCCGCTCATGCCCCATGTCTCTATCCCTCCCGCCGCCCACGCCCCGTGTCTCTATCCCTCCCGCCGCCCACCCCCCGCTCATGCCCCGTGTCTCTATCCCTCCAGCCGCCAACCCCCCTACTCATGCTCCATGTCTCTATCCCTCCGGCCGCCCACCCTCTGCTCATGCCCCATGTCTATATCCCTCCTGCCGCCCACCCCCCGCTCATGCCCTGTGTCTCTATCCCTCCCGCCACCCACCCCCCGCTCATGCCTCATGTTTCTCTCCCCTTCCCCCCACCCCCACCCCCACTCATGCCCCATGTGTCTCTCCCCTCCCCCCACCCCCGACCTGCCGCTCATGCCCTGTGTGTCTATCCCTCCTGCCACCGAGCCCCTGCTCATGCCCCGTGTCCCTATCCCTCCCGCCGCCCAACCCCTGCTCATGCCCTGTGTCTCTATCACTCCCACCGCTCACCCCCGGCTCATGCCCCATGTGTCTATCCCTCCCACCCCCTGCTCCTGCCCCGTGTGTGTATCCCTCCCGCTGCCCACCTCCCGCTCATGCCCCGTGTGTCTATCCCTCCCGCCGACCACCCCCCGCTCATGCCCCGTGTGTCTATCCCTCCCGCTGCCCACCCCCCGCTCATGCCCCATGTGTCTATCCCTCCCACCCACCGCCCACTCATGCCCCGTGTGTCTATTACCACGTGTCTATCCCTCCTGCCGCCCACCTCCCGCTCATGCCCCGTGTGTCTATCCCTCCCACCGCCCACGCTCTGCTCATGCCCTGTGTGTCTATCCCTCCCACCGCCCACCCCCGCTCATGCACCGTGTCTCTATCCCTCCCCCGCTCATGCCCCATGTCTCTATCCCTCCCGCCACCCACCCCTCCGCTCATGCCCGTGTCTCTATCCCTCCCGCTGGCCACCCCCCCACTCATGCCCTGTGTGTCTATCCCTCCTGCCGCCCACCCCCCGCTCATGCCCCGTGTGTCTATCCCTCCCACCGCCCACTCCCCGCTTATGCCCCATGTGTCTATCCTTCCCACCGCCCACCCCCCGCTCATGCCCCGTGTGTCTATCCCTCCCGCCGCCCACCCCCCGCTCATGCCCCGTGTCTCCCCTGTTCCCCCACCCCCCGCTCATGCCCCGTGTCTCCCTCGTGTAACCCCCCACCCCCTGCTTATGACCCTTGGTCTCTCCTGTTCCCCCATCCCCCGCTCATGCCCTGTGTCTCCCCTGTTCCCCCCCACCCCCGGCCCATGCCCCGTGTCTCTCACCTGTTCCCCCCGCTCATGCCCAATGTCTCTCTCCTGTTCCCCCACCCCCCACTCATGCCCCATGTCTCCCATGTTTCCCCCCACTCCATGCTCATGCCCCTTGTCTCTCTCTTGTTCCCCCCACCCCCCGCTCATGCCCCGTGTCTCCCTCCTGTTCCCCTCACCCCCTGCTCATGGCCCATGTCTCCCTCCTGTGCACCCCACCCCCTGCTTTGTGTCTCCCTCCTGTTCCCCCACCCCCCGCTCATGCCCCGTGTCTCTCTCCTGTTGCTCCCCACCCCCTGCTCATGCCACATGTCTCTTTTGTGTTGCCCCCCACCACCCGCTCATGCCCCGTGTCTCCCTCGTGTTGCCCCCCACCCCCGCTCATGACCCGTGTCTCCATTGTGTTACCTCCCACCCCCCGCTCATGCCCTGTGTCTGCCCTGTTCCCCCACCCCCCGCTCATGCCCCGTGTCTCTCTCCTGTTGCTCCCCACCCCCTGCTCATGCCCCGTGTCTCTTTTGTGTTGCCCCCCACCACCCGCTCATGCCCTGTGTCTCCCTCGTGTTGCCCCCCACCCCCGCTCATGCCCCTGTGTCTCCATTGTGTTACCCCCCACCCCCCGCTCATGCCCTGTGTCTGCCCTGTTCCCCCCACACCCCCGCTCATGCCCCGTGTCTGCCCTGTGCCCCCCAATCATGCGCCGTGTCTCCCTCGTGTTGCCCCCACCCAACACTCATGCCCTGTGTCTCCCTCGTGTTGCCACCATACCCCGCTCATGCCCCTTGTCTCCCTCGTGTTGCCCCCACCCCCACTCATGCCCCGTGTCTCACTCATGTTACCCCCACCCCTCGCTCATGCCCTGTGTCTGCCCTGTACCTCCCACCCCCTGCTCATGCCCCGTGTGTCTATCCATCCCACCCACCCCCCACTCATACCCCGTGTGTCTATTGCTCCCGCCCACCCCCCACGTGTCTATCCCTCCTGCCGCCCACCCCACACTCATGCCCCGTGTGTCTATCCCTCCCGCCACCCACCCCCTGCTCATGCCCTGTGTGTCTATCTCTCCCACTGCCCACCCCCCGCTCATACCCCGTGTCTCAATCCCTCCCCCCGCTCATGCCCCATGTCTCTGTCCCTCCCGCCGCCCACCCCTCCGCTTATGCCCCGTGTCTCTATCCCTCCCGCCACCCACCACCCGCTCACGCCCTGTGTGTCTCTCCCCTCCCCTCGACCCCCCGCTCATGCCCCGTGTGTCTCTACCCTCCCATCGACCCCCCCCCGCTCATGCCCCATGTGTCTATCCCTCCCGCCGTCCACCCCCCCGCTCATGCCCCGTGTGTCTATCACTCATGCCGCCCACCCCCCACTCATGCCCTGTGTCTCTATCCCTCCCCCGCTCATGCCCCATGTCTCTATCCCTCCCTTCACCCGCGCCCCGTGTCTCTATCCCTCCTGCCGCCCACCCCCGCTCATGCCCCGTGTCTCTATCCCTCCCGCCGCCAACCCCCTGCTCATGCCCGGTGTCTCAATCCCTCCCCCCGCTCATGCCCCATGTCTCTATCCCTCCCACCGCCCACCCCCCGCTCATGCCCCATGTGTCTATCCCTCCCGCCGTCCACCCCCCCGCTCATGCCCCGTGTGTCTATCACTCATGCCGCCCACCCCCCACTCATGCCCTGTGTCTCTATCCCTCCCCCGCTCATGCCCCATGTCTCTATCCCTCCCTTCACCCACGCCCCGTGTCTCTATCCCTCCAGCCCACCCCCCGCTCATGCCCCGTGTGTCTAGCCCTCCCGCCCACCCCCCGCTCATACCCCATGTGCCTATCCCTCCACCCACCTCCCATGTGTCTATCCCTCCTGCCGCCCACCACCTGCTCATGCCCCGTGTGTCTATCCCTCCCGCCGTCCGCCCCCCCTCATGCCCTGTGTGTCTATCGCTCCCGCTACCCACCCCTCACTCATGCCCTGTGTCTCTATCCCTCCCCCCACTCATGCCCCATGCCTCTATCCCTCCCGCCGCCCGCGCTCCATGTCTCTATCCCTCCCGCCGCTCACCCCACGCTCATGCCCCGTGTCTCTATCCCTCCCACCGCCAACCCCCCTGCTCATGCCCCGTGTCTCTATCCCTCCCTCCGCCCACCCTCTGCTCATGCCCTGTGTCTCTATCCCTCCCGCCGCCCACCCCCGCTCATGCCCCGTGTCTCTATCCCTCCCGCCGCCAACCCCCTGCTCATGCCCCATGTCTCTATCCCTCCGTCCGCCCACGCTCCGCTCATGCCCCGTGTCTCTATCCCTCCTGCCGCCCACCCCCCGCTCATGCCGCGTGTCTCTAATCCGACCGCCGCCCACCCCCCACTCATGCCCCGGGTCTCTATCCCTCGCGCCGCCCACCCCCCCGCTCATGCCCCGTGTGTCTATCCCTCATGCCGCCCACCCCCCGCTCATGCCCTGTGTCTCTATCCCTCCCGCCGCCCACCACCCGCTCATGCCACATGTGTCTATCCCTCCAGCCGCCCACCCCCCTCTCATGCCCCGTGTGTCTATCCCTCCCGCCGCCCACCCCCCGCTCATGCCCCATGTGTCTATCCCTCCAGCCCACCCCCCGCTCATGCCCCATGTGTCTAGCCCTCCCGCCCACCCCCCGCTCATACCCCATGTGTCTATCCCTCCACCCACCTCCCATGTGTCTATCCCTCCTGCTGCCCACCACCTGCTCATGCCCCGTGTGTCTATCCCTCCCGCCGTCCACCCCCCCTCATGCCCTGTGTGTCTATCGCTCCCGCTGCCCACCCCCCACTCATGCCCTGTGTCTCTATCCCTCCCCCCACTCATGCCCCATGCCTCTATCCCTCCCGCCGCCCACACTCCGTGTCTCTATCCCTCCCGCTGCCCACCCCACGCTCATGCTCTGTGTCTCTATCCCTCCCACCGCCAACCCCCCTGCTCATGCCCCGTGTCTCTAGCCCTCCCACCGCCAACCCCTCTGCTCATGCCCTGTGTCTCTATCCCTCCTGCCGCCCACCTCCCGCTCATGCCCCGTGTCTCTAATCCTCCCACCGCCCACCCCCCCCGCTCATGCCCCGGGTCTCTAATACCTCCCCCACCCACCACCCGCTCATGCCCCGTGTCTCTATCCCTCCCGCCGCCCACCACCCGCTCATGACCCGTGTCTCTATCCCTCCCGCCGCCCACCCCCCGCTCATGCCCCGTGTCTCTATCCCTCCCACCACCCACCCCCCGCTCATGCCTCGTGTGTCTCTCCCCTTCCTCCCATCCCCGCTCATGCCCCGTGTGTCTCTCCCCTCCCACACCCCCGACCCGCCGCTCATGCCCCGTGTGTCTATCCCTCCCGCCGCCTACCCCCTGCTCATGCCCTGTGTGTCTATCGCTCCCTCCGCCCACCCCCCGCTCATGCCCCATGTCTCTATCCCTCCCGCCGCCCATGGCCCGTCTCTCTATCCCTCATGCCGCCCACCACCCGCTCATGCCCCGTGTCTCTATCCCTCCCACCACCCACCCCCCGCTCATGCCCCGTGTCTCTATCCCTCCCGCCACCCACCCCCCGCTCATGCCTCATGTGTCTCACCCCTTCCTCCCATCCTCGCTCATGCCCCGTGTGTCTCGAACCCTCCCCCACCCCCCGACCCGCCGCTCATGCCCCATGTGTCTATCCCTCCTGCCGCCCAGCCCCTGCTCATGCCCCGTGTCTCTATCTCTCGCACCGCCCACCCCCCGCTCATGCCCCGTGTGTCTATCCCTCACTCCCGCCCACCCCCTGCTCCTGCCCCTTGTGTGTATCCCTCCCGCCGCCCACCCCCCGCTCATGCCCCATGTCTCTATCCCTCCCTCCGCCAAACCCCTGCTCATGCCCTGTGTGTCAATCCCTCCCGCCGCCCACCCCCCAGCATTGCCCCATGTGTCTATCCCTCCCGCCCACCCCCCGCTCATGCCCTGTGTGTCTATCCCTCCCGCCCACCCCCCACTCATACCTCGTGTGTCTATCCCTCCTGCCCACCTCCCACATGTCTACCCCTCCTGCCGCCCACCCCCCGCTCATGTCCCGTGTGTCTATCCCTCCCGCCGTCCGCCCCCCCGCTCATGCCCCATGTCTCTATCCCTCCCGCCGCCCACGCCCCGTGTCTCTATCCCTCCCGCCGCCCAGCCCCCGCTCATGCCCCGTGTCTCTATCCCTCCAGCCGCCAACCCCCCTGCTCATGCTCCATGTCTCTATCCCTCCGGCCGCCCACCCTCTGCTCATGCCCCATGTCTATATCCCTCCTGCCGCCCACCCCCTGCTCATGCCCTGTGTCTCTAGACCTCCCGCCACCCACCCACCGCTCATGCCTCATGTTTCTCTCCCCTTCCCCCCACCCCCACTCATGCCCCATGTGTCTCTCCCCTCCCCCCACCCCCAACCTGCCGCTCATGCCCTGTGTGTCTATCCCTCCTGCCACCGAGCCCCTGCTCATGCCCCGTGTCCCTATCCCTCCCGCCGCCCAACCCCTGCTCATGCCCTGTGTCTCTATCCCTCCCGCCGCTCACCCCCGGCTCATGCCCCATGTGTCTATCCATCCCTCCCTCCCGCCCACCCCCTGCTCCTGCCCCGTGTGTGTATCCCTCCCGCTGCCCACCTCCCGCTCATTCCCCGTGTGTCTATCCCTCCCGCCGCCCACCCCCCGCTCATGCCCCATGTGTCTATCCCTCCCGCTGCCCACCCCCCGCTCATGCCCCATGTGTCTATCCCTCCCACCCACCGCCCGCTCATGCCCCATGTGTCTATTACCACGTGTCTATCCCTCCTGCCGCCCACCTCCCGCTCATGCCCCGTGTGTCTATCCCTCCCACCGCCCACGCTCTGCTCATGCCCTGTGTGTCTATCCCTCCCACCGCCCACCCCCGCTCATGCACCGTGTCTCTATCCCTCCCCCGCTCATGCCCCATGTCTCTATCCCTCCCGCCACCCACCCCTCCACTCATGCCCCGTGTCTCTATCCCTCCCGCTGGCCACCCCCCCACTCATGCCCTGTGTGTCTATCCCTCCCACCGCCCACCCCCCGCTTATGCCCCATGTGTCTATCCTTCCCACCGCCCACCCCCCGCTCATGCCCCGTGTGTCTATCCCTCCCGCCGCCCACCCCCCGCTCATGCCTCATGTCTCTATCCCTCCCCCCGCTCATGCCCTGTGTCTCTATCCCTCCTGCCGCCCACGCCCTGTGTCTCTATCCCTCCCGCCGCCCACCCCCCGCTCATGCCCCATGTCTCTATCCCTCCCACTGCCCACCCCCGCTCATGCCCCGTGTCTCTATCCCTCCCGCCGCCCACCCCCGCTCATGCCCCATGTCTCTATGTTTCCCGCTGGCCACCCCCCACTCATGCCCTGTGTCTCTATCCCTCCCGCCGTCCACCCCCCCGCTCATGCCCTGTGTCTGTCTCCTGTTTCCCCCACCCGCTCATGACCCATGTCTGTCTCCTGTTTCCCCCCACCCGCTCATGCATCGTGTCTGTCTCCTCTTCCCCCCACCCACTCATGCCCCGTCGGTACACCCCGTTTCGGCGTCGCCGGTTCAGCGACGGGATGTTTTGGCACGCCGCACACCAGTGCACATCGCCTGCTGTTTAGGGAAACGTTCAGTGCCATGCACTGAAAATGCGAGTTTCAACTTCACCCCACACTATTTTAAAATGAAACTGTTCTGGAGCAGTTTCATTTTAAAATATTGTGGGATGAAGTTGAAACTCGCACTTTCAGTGCACTGCACTGAACGTTTCCCTAAACAGCAGGCGATGTGCACTGGGGTGCGGTGCACAGAGCAGAATTGATCTGCCGTGCTCACGAGGGTGTTGGATGTGCTGCTCGGAGCAGACTGCTCCGAGCAGCACAGCCCCCACCTTCGCGGGCCCGGCTATGTACTCTGCGTGGCTGTGGTGCCTGCATGAAGAACTCGCAGGACATTTATGTGCGGCCAGTTCGGCGCGGGCTGCCACGCCGTGCTGCACCGAACTGGCTCCTGCGCTAAACCGTCCGCGCCAAATCGTCCCGCGCTGAACTGGCCGTCCCGAAATGTCCTGCTCTGTGACCCGTGTCTCTCTCCTGTTGCCTCCCACCCCCGCGCATTCCCCGTGTCTGTCTCCTGTACCCTCCCCACCCCCGCTCATGCCCCGTGTCTGTCTCCTGTTCCCATCACCCCCCGCTCATGCACCATGCCTGTCTCCTGTTCTCCCCACCCACCGCTCATGCCCGTGTCTCTCTCCTGTTGCCCCCCACCCCCTGGTCTCACCCCGTGTCTGTCTCCTGTACCCCCCACCCCCGCTCATGCCCCGTGTCTTCCTCCTGTTCCCTCCCACCCCCTGCTCATGCCCTGTGTCTTCCTCTTGTCACCCCCTCCTATGATGCCCCTTGTTGACCTCTTGTTCCACCCACCCCCCGCTCATGCCCTGTGTCTCACTTCTTACCCCCACCCCCCGCTCATGCCCTGTCAACCCCCCCCTCCCGGCTCATGCCCCGTGTCTCCCTTCTTCCCCCCCCACCCCCGCTCATGCCCCGTGTCTGCACTGTTGGAACAGGGCAGACACGGGGCATGAGCGGGGGTGGGGGCCCCACCTTGCCCTACCCCTGCTCATGCCCCATGTCTCTCCTGTTCACCCCCGCTCATGCTCCGTGTCTGTCCCACATTTGTGATGTCTTCTTTGATGTCCTGGGTGTTAGTGTTAGCAGTGCACAATGGCGCAAGCTATGGTTGTTTATCTTACCATAACTGCCGAATTTCAGGGGGTTTTCGGTTTTACTTTGAACCATAACGTCCTTTTAACAAAGTTTTTTCACTGAATTTCATAGGTTTTTAGTAGCGCAACTTAACCATAACGTCCCTGTAACAAAGTTTTTTTTACTGAATATATATATATATATATATATATATATATATATATATATATATATTGTAGTTATGGTTAAGTTGCTGTTTCCATAGGAAGAGCACTTTTTGGACGGCTTATAACTCTGCTCCCCCTGCTGCCCCTGGACGAATCCACACCAAACTTTGCAAAAAAAGTATATGGCCCACTCCGAATTAGTTTGCCCCCACGCCCCGCTCATGACCCGTGCCTCCCTCTTGTTGCCCCCCAGGCCCCTCATGCCCCGTGTCTCCCTCCTGTTGCCCCCCACGCCGTGCTCATGCCCCGTGTCTCCCCTGTTCTCCCCACCCCAGCTCATGCCCCTTGTCTCCCCTGTTCCCCCTCACCCCCGGTCATTCCCAGTGTCTCCCTCCTCTCCCCCCCACCCCCTGCTCATGCCCCTTGTCTCTCCTATTCCTCCCCACCCCCAGCTCATGGCCCGTGTCTCCCCTGTTCCCCCCCACCCCGTTGCTCATGCCCTGTGTCTCCCTCGTGTTACCCCCGGTCATGCCCCATGTCTCCCCTGTTCCCCCCACCACCCGCTCATGCCCTGTGTCTCCATCGTGTTGCCCCCACCCACTGCCCATGCCCCGTGTCTCCCTCTTGTTGCCCCCCACCCCCGCTCATGCCCTGTGTCCCCCTCTGGTTGCTCCCCACCCCCGCTCATGCCCCGTGTCTCCACTGTGTTACCCCCCACACCCCGCTCATGCCCTGTGTCTCCCTCCTGTACCTCTAACACCCCGCTCATGTCCTGTGTCTGCCCTGTTCCCCCACCCCCTATTCATGCCCTGTGTCTACCTTGTTCCCCCCACCCCCTGCTCATGCCCCATGTCTCCCCTGTTCCCCCACCCCCCGCACATGCCCCATGTCCCCCTCATGTTACCCCCACCCCCGCTCATGCCCCGTGTCTCCCTCCTGTTCCCCCCACCCCCCGCTCATGCCCCATGTCTCCCTCGTGTTGCCCCCACCACTCGCTCATGACCTTGTCTCGCTCGTGTTGCCCCCACCCCCCGCTCATGACCCGTGTCTCCCTTGTGTTGCCCCCCACACCCGCTCATGCCCCGTGTCTCCCTTGTGTTGCCCACAACCCCCGCTCATGCCCCGTGTCTCCCCTGTTCCCCCTCACCCCTACTCGTGCCCTGTGTCTCCCCTGTTCCTCCCCACCCCCCGCTCATGCCCCGTGTCTCCCTCGTGTAACCCCCCACCCCCTGCTCATGCCCCGTGCCTCTCTCCTGTTCCCCCATCCCCCGCTCATGCTCTGTGTCTCCCCTGTTCCCCTCCACCCCCGGCCCATGCCCCGTGTCTCTCATCTGTTCCCCCCGCTCATGCCCAATGTCTCTCTCTTGTTCCCCTCACCCCCTGCTCATGCCCCGTGTCTCCCTCCTGTTCCCCTCACCCTCTGCTCATGGCCCATGTCTCCCTCCTGTGCACCCCACCCCCTGCTTTGTGTCTCCCTCCTGTTCCCCCACCCCCCGCTCATGCCCCGTGTCTCTCTCCTGTTGCTCCCCACCCCCCGCTCATGCCCCGTGTCTCTCTCCTGTTGCTCCCCACCCCCTGCTCATGCCCCGTGTCTCTTTTGTGTTGCCCCCCACCACCCACTCATGCCCCATGTCTCCCTTGTGTTGCCCCCCACACCCGCTCATGCCCTGTGTCTCCATTGTGTTACCCTCCACCCCCGCTCATGCCCTGTGTCTGCCCTGTACCCCCACCCCCTGCTCATGCCCCGTGTCTCTCTCCTGTTGCTCCCCACCCCCTGCTCATGCCCCGTGTCTCTTTTGTTTTGCCCCCCACCAGCCGCTCATGCCACGTGTCTCCCTCATGTTGCCCCCCAGCCCCGCTCATGCCCCGTGTATCCATTGTGTTACTCCCCACCCCCCGCTCATGCCCTGTGTCTGCCCTGTTCCCCCCACCCCCCGCTCATGCCCCTGACTGCCCTGTGTCCCCCACCCCCTGCTCATGCCCCGTGTCTCCCTCGTGTTGCCCCCACCCCCCACTCATGCCCCGTGTCTCCCTCGTGTTCCCACCATACCCTGCTCATGCCCCGTGTCTCGCTCGTGTTGCCCCCACCCCCACACATGCCCCGTGTCTCCCTCATGTTACCCCCCACCCCTCGCTCATGCCCTGTGTCTGCCCTGTTCCCCGCACCCCCCGCTCATGCCCCGTGTCTCCCTCGTGTTGCCCCCCACCTCCGCTCATGCACTGTGTCTCCCTCGTGTTACCCCCCCACCCCCCGCTCATGCCCCATGTCTGCCCTGTTCCCCCCATCCCCACTCATGCCCCCTGTCTCCCTTGTTCCCCCCCACTCCCCGCTCATGCCCGTGTCTAACCTGTTCCCCCACCCCCTGCTCATGCCCCATGTTTCCCTCGTGTTACCTCCCACCCCCCACTCATGCCCCATGTCTCCCTCCTGTTCCCCCCGACCCCGCTCATGTCCCGTGTTTCCCTCGTGCTCCCCCCACCCCGCTCATGACCCATGTCTCCCTAGTGTTGCCCCCCACCCCCTGCTCATGACCCGTGTCTCTCTCGTGTTGGCCCCCGCTCATGCCCCATGTCTCCCTCCTGTACCCCCACCCCCCGCTCATGCCCCGTGTCTCCCTCCTGTATCCCCACCCTCGCTCCTGTCCTGTGTCTCCCTCCTGTACCCCTCACCCCCCGCTCATGCTCTGTGTCTGCCCTGTTCCCCTCACCACCCGCTCATGCCCCGTGTTTCCCTCCTGTTCCCCTACCCCTGCTCATGCCCGTGTCTCCCTCCCTCCTGTTCGCCCCACTCCCCCACTCATGCCCCGTGTCTCCCTCGTGTTACCCCCACACCCGCTCATGCCTCGTGTCTCCCTTCCTTTGCCCTGTGTCTCCCCTGTTCCCCCCACCCCCACTCATGCCCTGTGTCTCCCCTGTTCGTCCCTACCCCCCGCTCATGCCCCATGTCTCCCTGCTTTTCCCCTCGACCCCCCGCTCATACCCAGTGTCTCCCTCCTTTTCCCCCGATCCCCGGTCATGCCACGTGTCTCCCATGTTCCCCCCTGCCCCCTGCTCATGCCCTGTGTCTCCCCTGTTCCCCCCACCCCCCGCTCATGCCCCGTGTCTCCCCTGTTCCCCCCATCCCCTGCTCATGGCCCGTGTCTCTCTTGTTCCCCCCCACCCGCTGCTTATGTCCCATGTCTTCCTCCCTTTCACCCCACCCCTGCTCATGCCCCTTGTCTCCTCTGTTCCCCCCAACCCCCGCTCATGCCCTGTGTCTCTCTCCTGTGGCCTGTCTTCACTCATGCCCCCTGTCTCCCCTGTTCCCCCACACCCTGCTCATGCCCCGTGTCTCCCCTTTCTCCCACCCCCTGGTCAGGCCCCGTGTCTCCCTCCTGTTGCCCCCCACCCCCGCTCATGCCTCACATCTGCCCGGTTCCCCCCACCCCCGATCATGCCCCATGTCTCCCTCGTGTTGCCCCATCCACTGCTCATGCCCCGTGTCTCCCTCATGTTGCCCCCACCCCCGCTCATGCCCCGTGTCACCTTCCTGTTTCCCCCCACAAACTGCTCATGCCCTGTGTCTCCCTCGTGTTAACCCCCACCCCCCACTCATGCCCCGTGTCTCCCCTGTTCCTCCCTACCCCTGCTCATGCCCCGTGTCTCCCTCGTGTTACCCCCCACCCCCGCTCATGCCCTGTGTCTCCCTCCTGTTCCCCCACCCTCCGCTCATGCCCCGTGTCTCCCCTGTTCCCCCACCCCTGTTTGTGCCCTGTGTCTCCCCTGTTCCTCCCCACCCCCCGCTCATGCCCTGTGTCTCCCCTGTTCCCCCCCACCCCCCGCTCATGCCCCGTGTCTCCCTCGTGTAACCCCCCACCCCCGCTCATGCCCCGTGTCTCCCTCCTGTTCCCCCACCCCATGCTCATGCCCCGTGTCTCCCTCGTGTTGCCCCCACCCCTTGCTCATGACCCGTGTCTCCCTCGTGTTTCCCCATCTCCCGCTCATGACCTGCATCTCCCTCATGTTGCCCCCCACACCCGCTCATGCCTCGTGTCTACCTCGTGTTGCACCCTACCCCCTACTCATGCCCCTTGTCTCCTCTGTTCCCCCCACCCTCGCTCATGCCCCGTGTATCCACTGTTACCCGCACTCCCTGCTCATGCCCCTTGTCTCCTCTGTTCCCCCACCCCCTGCTCATTGTCTCTCTTGTTCCCCCACCCCCGCTCATGCCCCGCGTCTCCCCTGTTCCCCCACCCCCTGCTCATACACCGTGTCTCTCTCCTGTTGCCCCCCACCCCCGCTCATGACCAGTGTCTCCCTCGTGTTGCCCCCCACACCCGCTCATGCCCCGTGTCTCCCTCGTGTTGCCCCAACCCCCCCGCTCATGCCCCGTGTCTCCCCTTTTCCCCCGCCACCGCCGCTCATGCCCCGTGTCTCCCCATGTTCCCCCACCCCCGGTCATGCCCCATGTCTCCCATCTTTCCCCCCAGCCCCTGCTCATGCCCCTTGTCTCCCCTGTTCCTCCCACCCCCGGCTCATGCCCGTGTCTCCCCTGCTCCTCCCCATCCCCTGCTCATGCCCTGTGTCTCCACTCTTCCCCCATCCCCCGCTCGTGCGCCTTGTCTCCCTTGTGCCCCCCACCCCCTGCTCATGCCCCGTGTCTCTCTCCTGTTGCCCCCCACACCCCGCTCATGCCCCTTGTCTCTCTCCTCTTCCCACCCACCCCCTGCTCATGCCCCTTGTCTCCTCTGTTCCCCCCACCCCTGCTCATGCCCCATGTCTCCCTTGTTCCCCCCACCCCCTGCTCATGCCCCGTGTCTCTCTCCTGTTGACCCCCACCCCCCGCTCATGCCCCTTGTCTCTCTCCTGTTCCCACCCACAACCTGCTCATGCCCTGTGTCTCCCTCCTGTTGCACCCCACCCCCTGCACATGCCCTGTGTCTCTCTCCTTTTGCCCCCCAACCCCTGCTCATGCCCTGTGCCTCTCTCCTGTTCCCCCATCCCCCGCTCATGCCCTGTGTCTCCCCTGTACCCCCCCACCCCGGCCCATGCCCCGTGTCTCTCTCCTGTTCCCCCCACCCCCTGCTCATGCCCCTTGTCTCCTCAGTTCCCCCCACCCCCACTCATGCCCCGTGTCTCTCTCTTGTTCCCCCCACCCCCGCTCATGCCCCGTGTCTCCCTCTTGTTCCCCTCACCCCCGCTCATGGCCCATGTCTCCCTCCTGTGCACCCCACCCCCACTCATGCCCCGTGTCCCTCTCCTGTTGCTCCCCACCCCTCCGCTCATGCCCCGTGTCTCCATCTTGTTACCCCCCACCCCCCACTCATGCCCCATGTCTCCCTCCTGTTCCCCCACCCCCCGCTCGTGCCCCGTGTCTCACTCGTGTTGCCCCCCACCCCCGCTCATGCCCCGTGTCTCCATTGTGTTACCCCCCACCCCCCGCTCATGCCCTGTGTCTGCCCTGTTCCCCCCACTCCACCGCTCATGCCCCATGTCTGCCCTGTGCCCCCCGCTCATGCCCCGTGTCTCCCTCGTGTTGCCCCCACCCCCCACTCATGCCCCTTGTCTCCCTCGTGTTGCCACCATACCCCGCTCATGCCCCGTGTCTCCCTCGTGTTGCCCCCAGCACCCACTCATGCTCCGTGTCTCCCTCATGATACCCCCCACCCCTTGCTCATGCCCTGTGTCTGCCCTGTTCCCCCCACCCCCCGCTCATGCCCCGTGTCTCCCTCGTTTTGCCCCCCATCCCCCGGTCATGCACTGTGTCTCCCTCGTGTTGCCCCCACCCCCACTCATGCCCCGTGTCTCCCTCGTGTTGCCACCATACCCCGCTCATGCCCCGTGTCTCCCTCGTTTTGCCCCCCACCCCCCACTCATGCCCCGTGTCTCCCTCATGTTACTCCCCAACCCCCGCTCATGCCCCTTGTCTCCCCTGTTCCTCCCCACCACCGCTCATGCCCCGTGTCTCCCCTGTTCCCCCCCAACCCCCGGTCATGCCCTGTGTCTCCCTCCTTTCCCCCCTCACCTCCCACTCATGCCACTTGTCTCCACTGTTCCCCCCCACCCCAGCTCATGCCCCGTGTCTCCCCAGTTCCTCCCCACCCCCGCTCATGCCCCGTGTCTCCCCTGTTCCCTGCCACCCCCGCTCATGCCCCTTGTCTCCCCTGTTCCCCCCACCCCCTGCTCATGCCCCTTGTCTCCTCAGTTCCTCCCACCCCCACTCATGCCCCTTGTCTCTCTCTTGTTCCCCCCACCCCCCGCTCATGCCCCGTGTATCCCTCCTGTTCCCCTCAACCCCCGCTCATGGCCCATGTCTCCCTCCTGTGCACCCCACCCCCTGCTTTGTGTCTCCCTCCTGTTCCCCCACCCCCCGCTCATGCCCCGTGTCTCTCTCCTGTTGCTACCCACCCCCCCGCTCATGCCCCATGTCTCCATCTTGTTACCCCCCAATGCCCACTCATGCCCCATGTCTCCCTCCTGTTCCCCCACCCCCTGCTCATGCCCCGTGTCTCACTCGTGTTTCCCCCACCCCCGCTCATGCCCCGTGTCTCCATTGTGTTACCCCCACCCCCTGCTCATGCCCTGTGTCTGCCCTGTTCCCCCCACCCCCCACTCATGCCCCGTGTCTCCCTCATGTTACCCCCAACACCCGCTCATGCCCCTTGTCTCCCCTGTTCTTCCCCACCACCGCTCATGCCCCGTGTCTCCCCCGTTCCCCTCCAACCCCCGGTCATGCCCTGTGTCTCCCTCCTTTCTCCCCTCACCTCCCACTCATGCCACTTGTCTCCACTGTTCCCCCCCACCCCAGCTCATGCCCCGTGTCTCCCCAGTTCCTCCCCACCCCCGCTCATGCCCCGTGTCTCCCCTGTTCCCCGCCACCCCGCTCATGCCCCTTGTCTCCCCTGTTCCGCCCACCCCCTGCTCATTGTCTCTCTTGTTCCCCCCACCCCCCGCTCATGCCCCGTGTGTCCCTCCGTTTCCCCCCACCCCCTGCTTATGCCCCTTGTCTCCTCAGTTCCCCCCACCCCCACTCATGCCCCTTGTCTCCCTTGTTCCCCCCAGCCCCTGCTCATGCCCCGTGTCTCTTTCCTGTTGCCCCCCACCCCCGCTCATGCCCTGTGTCACCCTCCTGTTACTCCACACCCCCCGCACCTGCCCTGTGTATCTCTCCTGTTGCCGCCGACCCCCTGCTCATGCCCCGTGTCTATCTCCTGTTCCCCCCACCCCCCGCTCATGCCTTGTGTCGCCCCTGCTCCCCCCACCCCCCACCCATGCCCCGTGTCTCTCACCTGTTCCC
This sequence comes from Ambystoma mexicanum, assembly GCF_040938575.1. Taxonomy (NCBI): domain Eukaryota; kingdom Metazoa; phylum Chordata; class Amphibia; order Caudata; family Ambystomatidae; genus Ambystoma; species Ambystoma mexicanum. The sequence continues at coordinate 893,881,301 of NC_090934.1, read as the reverse complement.
CCGCTCAAGCCCAATGTCTCTCTCCTGTTCCCCCCACCCCCCGCTCATGCCCCGTGTCTCCCCTGTTCCACCCACCCCCCCGCTCATGCCCCTTTTCCCCTTGTCTCTCTCTTGTTCCCCCCACCCCCGCTCATGTCTCCTTACTGTTTTTCCATCCCGCTCATGCCCCGTGTCTCTCTCCTGTTGCTCCCCACCCCCGCTCATGCCCCGTGTCTCCCTCTTGTTACCCCCATCCCCCGCTCATGCCCCGTGTCTCCCTCCTGTTCCCCCCACCCCCTGCTCATGCCCCGTGTCTCCCTCGTGTTGCCCCCACCCCCCACTCATGCCCCGTGTCTCCCTCATGTTACCCCCCACCCCTCGCTCATGCCCTGTGTCTGCCCTGTTCCCCCCACCCCCCGCTCATGCCCCGTGTCTCCCTCATTTTGCCCCCCACCCCTGGTCATGCACTGTGTCTCCCTCGTGTTGCCCCCACCCCCACTCATGCCCCGTGTCTCCCCTGTTCCCCGCCACCCCGCTCATGCCCCTTGTCGCCCCTGTTCCGCCCACCCCTTGCTCATTGTCTCTCTTGTTCCCCCCACCCCCCGCTCATGCCCCGTGTGTCCCTCCTTTTCCCCCCACCCCCTGCTTATGCCCCTTGTCTCCTCAGTTCCCCCCACCCCCACTCATGCCCCTTGTCTCCCTTGTTCCCCCCAGCCCCTGCTCATGCCCCGTGTCTCTTTCCTGTTGCCCCCCACCCCCGCTCATGCCCTGTGTCACCCTCCTGTTACTCCCCACCCCCCGCACCTGCCCTGTGTATCTCTCCTGTTGCCGCCGACCCCCTGCTCATGCCCCGTGTCTATCTCCTGTTCCCCCCACCCCCCGCTCATGCCTTGTGTCGCCCCTGCTCCCCCCACCCCCCACCCATGCCCCGTGTCTCTCACCTGTTCCCCCGCTCAAGCCCAATGTCTCTCTTCTGTTCCCCCCACCCCCCGCTCATGCCCCATGTCTCCCCTGTTCCACCCACCCCCCGCTCATGCCCCTTTTCCCCTTGTCTCTCTCTTGTTCCCCCCACCCCCGCTCATGTCTTCTTACTGTTTTTCCATCCCCGCTCATGCCCCGTGTCTCTCTCCTGTTGCTCCCCACCCCCGCTCATGCCCCGTGTCTCCCTCTTGTTACCCCCATCCCCCGCTCATGCCCCGTGTCTCCCTCCTGTTCCCCCCACCCCCTGCTCATGCCCCGTGTCTCACTCGTGTTGCCCCCACCCCCCACTCATGCCCCGTGTCTCCCTCATGTTACCCCCCACCCCTCGCTCATGCCCTGTGTCTGCCCTGTTCCCCCCAGCCCCCACTCATGCCCCGTGTCTCCCTCGTTTTGCCCCCCACCCCCCGGTCATGCACTGTGTCTCCCTCGTGTTGCCCCCACCCCCACTCATGCCCCGTGTCTCCCTCGTGTTGCCACCATACCCCGCTCATGCCTCGTGTCTCCCTCGTTTTGCCCCCCACCCCCCACTCATGCCCCGTGTCTCCCTCATGTTACTCCCCAACCCCCGGTCATGCCCCTTGTCTCCCCTGTTCCTCCCCACCACCGCTCATGCCCTGTGTCTCCCCTGTTCCCCCCAACCCCCGGTCATGCCCTGTGTCTCCCTCCTTTCCCCCCTCACCTCCCACTCATGCCACTTGTCTCCACTGTTCCCCCCCACCCCAGCTCATGCCCCGTGTCTCCCCATTTCCTCCCCACCCCTGCTCATGCCCCGTGTCTCCCCTGTTCCCTGCCACCCCCGCTCATGCCCCTTGTCTCCCCTGTTCCCCCCACCCCCTGCTCATTGTCTCTCTTGTTCCCCCCCACCCCCGCTCATGCCCCCTGTCTCCCTCCTTTTCACCCCACCCCCTGCTCATGCCCCTTGTCTCCTCAGTTCCTCCCACCCCCACTCATGCCCCTTGTCTCTCTCTTGTTCCCCCCACCCCAGCTCATGCCCCGTGTCTCCCCAGTTCCTGCCCACCCCCGCTCATGCCCCGTGTCTCCCCTGTTCCCTGCCACCCCCGCTCATGCCCCTTGTCTCCCCTGTTCCCCCCACCCCCTGCTCATTGTCTCTCTTGTTCCCCCCCACCCCCGCTCATGCCCCGTGTCTCCCTCCTTTTCACCCCACCCCCTGCTCATGCCCCTTGTCTCCTCAGTTCCTCCCACCCCCACTCATGCCCCTTGTCTCTCTCTTGTTCCCCCCACCCCCCGCACATGCCCCGTGTCTCCCTCGTGTTCCCCTCAACCCCCGCTCATGGCCCATGTTTCCCTCCTGTGCACCCCACCCCCTGCTTTGTGTCTCCCTCCTGTTCCCCCACCCCCCGCTCATGCCCTGTGTCTCTCTCCTGTTGCTACCCACCCCCCCGCTCATGCCCCATGTCTCCATCTTGTTACCCCCAACCGCCCACTCATGCCCCATGTCTCCCTCCTGTTCCCCTACACCCTGCTCATACCCCGTGTCTCACTCGTGTTTCCCCCACCCCCGCTCATGCCCTGTGTCTCCATTGTGTTACCCCCCACCCCCCGCTCATGCCCTGTGTCTGCCCTGTTCCCCCCACCCCCCACTCATGCCCCGTGTCGCCCTCATGTTACCCCCAACCCCCGCTCATGCCCCTTGTCTCCACTGTTCTTCCCCACCACCGCTCATGCCCCGTGTCTCCCCCGTTCCCCTCCAACCCCCGGTCATGCCCTGTGTCTCCCTCCTTTCTCCCCTCACCTCCCACTCATGCCACTTGTCTCCACTGTTCCCCCCCACCCCAGATCATGCCCCGTGTCTCCCCAGTTCCTCCCCACCCCCGCTCATGCCCCATGTCTCCCCTGTTCTGCGCCACCCCCGCTCATGCCCCTTGTCTCCCCCCTGTTCCCCCCACCCCCCGCTCATGCCCTGTGTCTCCCCTGTTCCTCCCTACCCCCCGCTCATGCCCCATGTCTCCCTCCTTTTCCACTCCACCCCCTCTAATGCCCTGTGTCTCCCGTGTTCTCCCCCAACCCCGCTCATGCCCCGTGTCTCCCCTGTTCCCCCATCCCCTGCTCATGCCCTGTATCTCCCTCCTTTTCCCCCCCACGCCCCCGGTCATGCCCCATGTCTCCCCTGTTCCCCCCCACCACTGCTCATGCCCTGTTTCTCCCCTGTTCCCCCCACCCCCTGCTCATGCCCCGTGTCTCCCCTGTTCCCCCCACCCCCCACTCATGCCCCGTGTCTCTCCTGTTCCCCCCCACCCCCTGCTCATGGCCCGTGTCACTCTTGTTCCCCCCCACCCCCTGCTCATGCCCAGAGTCTCCCTCCTTTTCATCCCACACCCTGCTCATGCCCTGTGTCTCTCTCCTGTTCCCCTCCACCCCCCACTCTTGCCCCGTGTCTCCCTCCTGTACCCCCTGCTCATGCTCCGTGTCTGCCCTGTTCCCCCCATCACCGCTCATGCCCCCTGTCTCCACTGTTCCCCCCCACCCCAGCTCATGCCCCGTGTCTCCCCAGTTCCTCCCCACCCCCGCTCATGCCCCGTGTCTCCCCTGTTCCCCGCCATCCCCGCTCATGCCCCTTGTCTCCCCTGTTCCGCCCACCCCCTGCTCATTGTCTCTCTTGTTCCCCCCCACCCCCCGCTCATGCCCCGTGTGTCCCTCCTTTTCCCCCCACCCCCTGCTCATGCCCCTTGTCTCCTCAGTTCCCCCCACCCCCGCTCATGTCTCCTTCCTGTTTTTCCATCCCCGCTCATGCCCCGTGTCTCTCTCCTGTTGCTCCCCACCCCCGCTCATGCCCCGTGTCTCCCTCTTGTTACCCCCCATCCCCCGCTCATGCCCCGTGTCTCCCTCCTGTTCCCCCCACCCCCTGCTCATGCCCCGTGTCTCCCTCGTGTTGCCCCCTGCTCATGCCCCGTGTCTCCCTCGTGTTGCCCCCTATCCCCCACTCATGCCCCATGTCTCCCTCATGTTACCCCCACTCCCGCTTATGCCCCAGGTCTGCCCTGTTCCCCCCACCTCCTGCTCATGCCCCGTGTCTCCCTCGTGTTGCCCCCACCCCCCGCTCATGCCCAGTGTCTCCCTTGTGTTGCCCCCCACCCCCTGCCCATGCCCTGTATCTCCCTCATGTTACCCCCCACCCCCCGCTCTTGCCCCGTGTCTCCCTCCTGTACCCCCCACCCCCCGCTCATGCTCCGTGTCTGCCCTGTTCCCCCCACCCCCGCTCATGTCTCCTGTCTCCCCTGTTTCCGCCCACTCCCCGCTCATGCCCCTGTCTCCACTGTTCCCCCACCCCCTGCTCATGCCCCATGTTTCCCTCGTGTTACCCCCCACTCATGCCCCATGTCTCCTTCATGTTGCCCCCCACCCCCGCTCATGCCCCGTGTCTCCATCGTGTTTACCCCTACCCCCTGCTCATGCCCTGTGTCTCCCTCATGTTACCCCCCACCCCTGCTCCTGCCCCGTGTCCCCCTCCTGTACCCCCACTCCCCGCTCATGTCCTGTGTCTCCCTCCTGTACCCCCCAACCCCCGATCATGCCCCGTGTCTGCCCTGTTCCCCACCACCACCCGATCATGCCCCGTGTCTCCCTCCTGTTCCCCCCACCTCTGCTCCTGCCCCGTGTCTCCCTCTTGTTCCCCCCACTCCCTCACTCATGCCCCGTGTCTCCCTTGTGTTACACCCACCCCCGCTCATACCTCGTGTCTCCCTCCTGTTGCACCCAGCCCCCGCTCATGCCCTGTGTCTCCCCTGTTCCCCCCACCCCCCGCTCATGCCCTGTGTCTCCCCTGTTCCTCCCTACCCCCCGCTCATGCCCCATGTCTCCCTCATTTTCCACTCCACCCCCTCTAATGCCCTGTGTATCCCGTGTTCTACCCCAACCCCGCTCATGCCCCGTGTCTCCCCTGTTCCCCCACCCCCTGCTCATGCCCTGTATCTCCCTCCTTTTCCCCCCCACACCCCCGGTCATGCCCCGTGTCTCCCCTGTTCCCCCCCACCACTGCTCATGCCCTGTTTCTCCCCTGTTCCCCCCACCCCCTGCTCATGCCCCGTGTCTCCCCTGTTCCCCCAACCCCCCACTCATGCCCCGTGTCTCCCCTGTTCCCCCCCACCCCCTGCTCATGGCCCGTGTCACTCTTGTTCCCCCCCACCCCCTGCTCATGCCCAGAGTCTCCCTCCTTTTCATCCCACACCCTGCTCATGCCCTGTGTCTCTCTCCTGTTCCCCTCCACCCCCCACTCTTGCCCCGTGTCTCCCTCCTGTACCCCCTGCTCATGCTCCGTGTCTGCCCTGTTCCCCCCATCACCGCTCATGCCCCCTGTCTCCACTGTTCCCCCCCACCCCAGCTCATGCCCCGTGTCTCCCCAGTTCCTCCCCACCCCCGCTCATGCCCCGTGTCTCCCCTGTTCCCCGCCATCCCCCTGCTCATTGTCTCTCTTGTTCCCCCCCACCCCCCGCTCATGCCCCGTGTGTCCCTCCTTTTCCCCCCACCCCCTGCTCATGCCCCTTGTCTCCTCAGTTCCCCCCACCCCCACTCATGCCCCTTATATCCCTTGTTCCCCCCAGCCCCTCCTCATGGCCCGTGTCTCTTTCCTGTTGCCCCCCACCCCCGCTCATGCCCTGTGTCACCCTCCTGTTACTCCCCACCCCCCGCACCTGCCCTGTGTATCTCTCCTGTTGCCGCCGACCCCCTGCTCATGCCCCGTGTCTATCTCCTGTTCCCCCCACCCCCCGCTCATGCCCTGTGTCGCCCCTGCTCCCCCCACCCCCCACCCATGCCCCGTGTCTCTCACCTGTTCCCCCGCTCAAGCCCAATGTCTCTCTCCTGTTCCCCCCACCCCCCGCTCATGCCCCGTGTCTCCCCTGTTCCACCCACCCCCCCACTCATGCCCCTTTTCCCCTTGTCTCTCTCTTGTTCCCCCCACCCCCGCTCATGTCTCCTTCCTGTTTTTCCATCCCCGCTCATGCCCCGTGTCTCTCTCCTGTTGCTCCCCACCCCCGCTCATGCCCCGTGTCTCCCTCTTGTTACCCCATCCCCCTGCTCATGCCCCGTGTCTCCCTCGTGTTGCCCCCTGCTCATGCCCCGTGTCTCCCTCATGTTGCCCCCTATCCCCCGCTCATGCCCCATGTCTCCCTCATGTTACCCCCACTCCCGCTTATGCCCCATGTCTGCCCTGTTCCCCCCACCTCCTGGTCATGCCCTGTGTCTCCCTCGTGTTGCACCCACCCCCCGCTCATGCCCCGTGTGTCCCTCGTGTTGCCCCCCACCCCCTGCCCATGCCCTGTATCTCCCTCATGTTACCCCCCACCCCCCGCTCTTGCCCCGTGTCTCCCTCCTGTACCCCTCACCCCCCGCTCATGCTCCGTGTTTGCCCTGTTCCCCCCACCCCCGCTCATGTCTCCTGTCTCCCCTGTTTCCCCCACTCCCCGCTCATGCCCCTGTCTCCACTGTTCCCCCACCCCCTGCTCATGCCCCATGTTTCCCTCGTGTTACCCCCCACTCATGCCCCATGTCTCCCTCATGTTGCCCCCCACCCCCGCTCATGCCCCGTGTCTCCATCGTGTTTCCCCCTACCCCCTGCTCATGCCCTGTGTCTCCCTCATGTTACCCCCACCCCCGCTCCTGCCCCTTGTCCCCCTCCTGTACCCCCACTCCCCGCTCATGTCCTGTGTCTCCCTCCTGTACCCCCCAACCCCCGATCATGCCCCGTGTCTGCCCTGTTCCCCACCACCACCCGATCATGCCCCGTGTCTCCCTCCTCTTCCCCCCGCCTCTGCTCCTGCCCCGTGTCTCCCTCTTGTTCCGCCCACTCCCCCACTCATGCCCCGTGTCTCCCTTGTGTTACACCCACCCCCGCTCATACCTCGTGTCTCCCTCCTGTTGCCCCCAGCCCCCGCTCATGCCCTGTGTCTCCCCTGTTCCCCCCACCCCCCGCTCATGCCCTGTGTCTCCCTACCCCCCGCTCATGCCCCATGTCTCCCTCCTTTTCCACTCCACCCCCTCTAATGCCCTGTGTCTCCCGTGTTCTCCCCCAACCCTGCTCATGCCCCGTGTCTCCCCTGTTCCCCCACCCCCTGCTCATGCCCTGTATCTCCCTCCTTTTCCCCCCCACCCCCCCGGTCATGCCCCGTGTCTCCCCTGTTCCCCCCCATCACTGCTCATGCCCTGTGTCTCCCCTGTTCCCCCCACCCCCTGCTCATGCCCCGTGTCTCCCCTATTCCTCCCACCCCCCACTCATGCCCCGTGTCTCCCCTGTTCCCCCCCACCCCCTGCTCATGGCCCTTGTCACTCTTGTTCCCCCCACCCCCTGCTCATGCCCAGAGTCTCCCTCCTTTTCATCCCACACCCTGCTCATGCCCTGTGTCTCTCTCCTGTTCCCCTCCACCCCCCACTCTTGCCCCGTGTCTCCCTCCTGTACCCCCTGCTCATGCTCCATGTCTGCCCTGTTCCGCCCATCACTGCTCATGCCCCCTGTCTCCTATGTTCCCTCCCACTCCCTGCTCATGCCCCGTATCTCCCCTGTTCCCCGCCACCCCCGCTCATGCCCTTTGTCTCACCTGTTCCGCCCACCCGCTGCTCATTGTCTCTCTTGTTCCCCCCCACCCCCCGCTCATGCCCCGTGTCCCCCTCCTATACCCCCACTCCCTGCTCATGTCCTGTGTCTCCTTCCTGTACCCCCCAAACCCCGCTCATGCCCCGTGTCTGCCCTGTTCCCCACCACCACCCGATCATGCCCCGTGTCTCCCTCCTGTTCCCCCCACCTCTGCTCCTGCCCCGTGTCTCCCTCTTGTTCCCCCCACTCCCCCACTTATGCCCCTGTCTCCCTTGTGTTACACCCACTGCCGCTCATACCTCGTGTCTCCCTCCTGTTGCCCCCAGCCCCCGCTCATGCCCTGTGTCTCCCCTGTTCCTCCCTACCCCCGCTCATGCCCCATGTCTCCCTCCTTTTCCACTCCACCCCCTCTAATGCCCTGTGTCTCCCGTGTTCTCCCCCACCCCCGCTCATGCCCCGTGTCTCACCTGTTCCCCCCACCCCCTGATCATGCCCCATGTCACTCTTGTTCCCCCCACCCCCTGCTCATGCCCTGTGTCTCCCTCCTTTTCATCCCACACCCTGCTCATGCCCTGTGTCTCTCTCCTGTTCCCCCCACCCCCCGCTCTTGTCCCGTGTCTCCCTCCTGTACCCCCCACCCCCTGCTCATGCTCCGTGTCTGCCATGTTCCCCCCACCACCGCTCATGCCCCCTGTCTCCCATGTTCCCTCCCACTCCCTGCTCATGCCCCGTGTCTCCACTGTTCCCCCCACACCCCGCTCATGACCCGTGTCTCCCTCATGTTGCCCCCCACCCCCCTCATGCCCCGGGTCTCCCTCATGTTGCCCCCCAACCCCTGCTCATGCCCCGTGTCTCCCCTGATCCCCCCAAACCCCCGGTCATGCCCCGTGTCTCCCCTATTCCCCCCCACCCCCGCTCATGCCCCTTGTCTCCCCTGTTCCCCCCACCCCCTGCTCATTGTCTCTCTTGTTACCCCCACCCCCGCTCATGCCCCGTGTCTTCCTACTTTTCACCCCACACCCTGCTCAAGCCCCTTGTCTCCTCTGTTCCCCCCACCCCGTTCATGCCCCGTGTCTCCCTTGTGTTCCCCAGCCCCCGAGCATGCCCCGTGACTCTCTACTGTTGCCCCCCACCCCCCGCTCATGCCCCGTGTCTCTCTCCTGTTACCCCCTGCTCATGCCCTGTGTCTCCCCTGAACCCCCCACTCCCTGCTCATGCCCAGTGTCTCCCCTGTTGACCCCACCCCCTGCTCATGCCCCTTGTCTCTCTCTTGTTCCCCCCACTCCCCGCTCATGCCCCGTGTCTCCCTCCTGTTCCCCCCCGCTCCCCGCTCATGGCCCGTGTATCCCTCCTGTGCACCCCGCCCCCTGCACATGCTTCATGTCTCCCTCCTGTTCCCCCACCCACCGCTCATTCCCCGTGTCTCTCTCTTGTAACCCCCCACCCCCTGCTCAGGCACCTTGTCTCCCTCCTGTTCCCCCCAACCCCTGCTCATGCCCCGTGACTCCCTCGTGTTACCCAGCCCGCTCATGCCCCGTGTCTCCGTCGTGTTGCCCCATCACCCGCTCATTCCCCATGTCTCCCTCATGTTACACCCCACCCCCCGCTCATGCCCCAAATCTGCCCTGTTCCCCCCACCCCGGGCTCATTCCCCGTGTCTGCCCTGTGCCTCCTACCCTCCGCTCATGCCCCGTGTCTCCCTCGTGTTGCCCTCCACACCGGCCTCATGCCCCGTGTCTCCATCGTGTTGCCCCCCACCCCCTGTCCATGCCCTGTGTCTCCCTCATGTTACCCCCCACCCCCTGCTCTTGCCCCGTGTCTCCCTCCTGTACCCCCCACCCCCAGCTCATGCTCTGTGTCTGCCCTGTTCCCCCCACCCCGGCTCATGCCCCCTGTCTCCCCTGTTCCCCCCCACTCCCCGCTCATGCCCGTGTCTCCACTGTTCCCCCCAGCCCCAGCTCATGCCCCATGTTTCCCTCGTGTTACCCCCCACTCATGCCCATGTCTCCCTCATGTTGCCCCCCACCCTCCGCTCATGCCCAGTGCCTCCCTCGTGTTGCCCCCCACCCCCCGCTCATGCCCCGTGTCTCCCTCTTGTACCCCCACCCCCGCTCATGCCCCGTGTCTTCCTACTGTACCCCCACCCCCTGCTCATGCCCCGTGTCTCCCTCCTGTACCACCACCCCCGCTCATGTCCCATGTCTCCCTCTTGTACCCCCCACCCCCGCTCATGCCCCGTGTCTGCCCTGTTCCCCACCACCACCACCCGATCATGCCCTGTGTCTCTCTCCTGTTCCCCCCACCCCCGCTCATACCCCGTGTCTCCCTCTTGTTCCCCCACTCCCCAACTCATGCCCCGTGTCTCCCTCGTGTTACACCCACCCCTGCTCATACCTCGTGTCTCCCTCCTGTTGCCCCCACCCCCCGCTACGCCCTGTGTCTCCCCTGTTCCCTCTCACCCCTACTCATGGCCCGTGTCACTCTAGTTCCCCCCCACCCCCTGCTCATGCCCCGTGTCTCCCTCCTTTTCATCCCACACCCTGCTCATGCCCCTTGTCTCCTCTGTTCCCCCCACCCCCGATCATGCCCTGTGTCTCCCCATGTTCCCCCCACCCCCCGCTCATGCCCCGTGTCTCTCTATTGTTGGCCCCCACCCTCCACTCATGCCCTGTGTCTCTCTCCTGTTCCACCCCACCCCCCGCTCTTGCCCCATGTCTCCCTCCTGTACCCCCCACCCCCCACTCATGCTCCATGTCTGCCCTGTTCCCCCCACCCCCGCTCATGCCCCCTGTCTCCCCTGTTCCCACCCACTCCCTGCTCATGCCCCGTGTCTCCACTGTTCCCCCACCCACCGCTCATGCCCCATGTTTCCCTTGTGTTACCCCCCACTCATGCCCCATGTCTCCCTCATGTTGCCCCCCACCCCCGCTCATGCCCCGTGTCTCCCTCATGTTGTACCCCACCCCCGCTCATGCCCCGTGTCTCCCTCGTGTTACCCCCCACCCCCCGCTCATGCCCTGTGTCTCCCTCCTGTACCGCGACCCCCGCTCATGTCCCGTGTCTGCCCTGTTCCCCACCACCACCCGATCATGCCCCGTGTCTCCCTCCTCTTCCCCCCACCCCCACTCATGCCTCATGTCTCCCCTGTTCCCCCCACCCCCCGCTCATGCCCCGTGTCTCCCTCCTTCCCCCCCACCCCCCGGTCACATGCCCTGTGTCTCCCCTGTTCCCCCATCCCTGCTCATGCCCCGTATCTCCCCTGTTCCCCCCACCACCTGCTCATGCCCCCTGTCTCCCCTGTTCCCCCCAGCCCCTGCTCATGCCCCGTGTATCCCCTGTTCCCCCCACCCCCTGCTCATGGCCCGTGTCACTCTTGTTCCCCCCACCCACTGCTCAAGCCCCATGTCTCCCTTCTTTTCATAACACACCCTGCTCATGCCCCTTGTCTCCTCTGTTCCCCCACCCCCTATCATGCCCCGTGTCTCCCCTGTTCCCCCAACCCCCTGCTCATGCCCCGTGTCTCTCTCCTGTTGCCCTCCACCCTTCACTCATGCCCGTGTCTCTCTCCTGTTCCCCCCCCACGCACTGCTCATGCCCCATGTCTCCCTCCTGTTACCCCCTACCCCCCGCTCATGCCCTGTGTCTCTCTCCTGTTGCCCTCCACTCCCCGTTCATGCCCCGTGTCTCCCTCGTATTCCCCCCATCCCCCGTTCATGACCCGTATCTCCCTCGTGTTGCCCTCCCACCCCCGTTCATGCCCCGTGTTTCCCTTGTGTTCCCTCCACTCCCTGCTCATGCCCTGTGTTTCCCTTGTGTTACCCCCACCCTCCGCTCATGCCCTGTGTCTCCCTTGTGTTCGCCCCACTCCCCGCTCATGCCCCATGTCTCCCTCGTGTTCTCCCCAGCCCCCGCTCATGCCCCGTGTCTTCCTTGTGTACCCTCATGCCCCGTGTCTCTCTCCATTTACCCCTACCCTCGCTCATGCTCTGTGTATCCCCTGTTGCCCCCACCTCCCGCTAATGCCCCATGTCTCCCCTGTTCCACCCCACTGCCTGCTCATGCCCCGTCTCCCTCTCCTTTTCCCCCCACCCCCGCTCATGCCCCGTGTCCTGTTCCACCCACCCCCTGCTCATTGTCTCTCTTGTTCCCCCCACCCCCCGCTCATGCCCCGTGTGTCCCTCCTTTTCCCCCCACCCCCTGCTCATGCCCCTTGTCTCCTCAGTTCCCCCCACCCCCACTCATGCCCCTTGTCTCCCTTGTTCCCCCCAGCCCCTGCTCATGCCCCGTGTCTCTTTCCTGTTGCCCCCCACCCCCGCTCATGCCCTGTGTCACCCTCCTGTTACTCCCCACCCCCCGCACCTGCCCTGTGTATCTCTCCTGTTGCCGCCAACCCCCTGCTCATGCCCTGTGTCTATCTCCTGTTCCCCCCACCCCCCACTCATGCCCTGTGTCGCCCCTGCTCCCCCCACCCCCCACCCATGCCCCTTGTCTCTCACTTGTTCCCCCGCTCAAGCCCAATGTCTCTCTCCTGTTCCCCCCACCCCCCGATCATGCCCCCTGTCTCCCCTGTTCCACCCACCCCCCGCTCATGCCCCTTTTCCCCTTGTCTCTCTCTTGTTCCCCCCACCCCCGCTCATGTCTCCTTCCTGTTTTTCCATCCCCGCTCATGCCCCGTGTCTCTCTCCTGTTGCTCCCCACCCCCGCTCATGCCCCGTGTCTCCCTCTTGTTACCCCCCATCCCCCGCTCATGCCCCGTGTCTCCCTCCTGTTCCCCCCACCCCCTGCTCATGCCCCGTGTCTCCCTCGTGTTGCCCCCTGCTCATGCCCCGTGTCTCCCTCGTGTTGCCCCCTATCCCCCGCTCATGCCCCATGTCTCCCTCATGTTACCCCCACTCCCGCTTATGCCCCAGGTCTGCCCTGTTCCCCCCACCTCCTGCTCATGCCCCGTGTCTCCCTCGTGTTGCCCCCACCCCCCGCTCATGCCCAGTGTCTCCCTCGTGTTGCCCCCCACCCCCTGCCCATGCCCTGTATCTCCCTCATGTTACCCCCCACCCCCCGCTCTTGCCCCGTGTCTCCCTCCTGTACCCCCCACCCCCCGCTCATGCTCCGTGTCTGCCCTGTTCCCCCCACCCCCGCTCATGTCTCCTGTCTCCCCTGTTTCTGCCCACTCCCCGCTCATGCCCCTGTCTCCACTGTTCCCCCACCCCCTGCTCATGCCCCATGTTTCCCTCGTGTTACCCCCCACTCATGCCCCATGTCTCCTTCATGTTGCCCCCCACCCCCGCTCATGCCCCGTGTCTCCATCGTGTTTCCCCCTACCCCCTGCTCATGCCCTGTGTCTCCCTCATGTTACCCCCCACCCCCGCTCCTGCCCCGTGTCCCCCTCCTGTACCCCCACTCCCCGCTCATGTCCTGTGTCTCCCTCCTGTACCCCCCAACCCCCGATCATGCCCCGTGTCTGCCCTGTTCCCCACCACCACCCGATCATGCCCCGTGTCTCCCTCCTGTTCCCCCCACCCCACCCCCATGCTCAGGCCCCGTGTCTCCCTCATGTTAGCCCCCACCCCCTGCTCATGTCCTGTGTCTCCCTTGTGTACCCCCCGCTCATGCCCCATGTCTCCCACGTGTTCCCCTCACCCCCGGTCATGCCCTGTGTCTCCCTCGTGTTCCCCCCACCCCCTGCTCATGCCCCGTGTCTCTCTCGTGTACCCCCCACCCCCTGCTCATGCCATGTGTCTCCCTCGTGTTCCTCCCACCCACTGCTCATGCCCCGTGTCTCCCTCGTGTTACCCTCCACCCCCCTGCTCATGCCCCGTGTCTCCCTCATGTGCCCCCACCCCCTGCTCATGCCCCATGTCTCCCTCGTGTTCCCCTCACCCCCTGCTCATGCCCTTTGTCTCCCTCGTGTACCCCCCACACCCTGCTCATGCCCCGTGTCTCCCTCGTGTTCCCCTCACCCCCTGCTCATGCCCCGTGTCTCCCTCGTGTACCCCCCACACCCTGTTCATGCCCCATGTCTCCCTCATGTTCCCCCCACCCCTGTTCATGCCCCTTGTCTCCCTCGTGTTCCCTCACCCCCTGCTCATGCCCTGTGTCTCCCTCATGTACCCCCACCCCCTGCTCAAGTCCAGTGTGTCTCCTGTTGCCCCCCACCCCCGCTCATGCCCCGTGTCTCCCTCCTGTACCCCCACCCCCGCTCATGCCCCGTGTCTCCCTACTGTACCCCCACCCCCTGCTCATGCCCCGTGTCTCCCTCCTGTACCACCACCCCCGCTCATGTCCCATGTCTCCCTCCTGTACCCCCACCCCCGCTCATGCCCCGTGTCTGCCCTGTTCCCCACCACCACCCGATCATGCCCTGTGTCTCCCTCCTGTTCCCCCACCCCCGCTCATGCCCCGTGTCTCCCTCTTGTTCCCCCACTCCCCAACTCATGCCCCCTGTCTCCCTCGTGTTACACCCACCCCTGCTCATACCTCGTGTCTCCCTCCTGTTGCCCCCACCCCCGCTCATGCCCTGTGTCTCCCCTGTTCCCTCCCACCCCTAATCATGGCCCATGTCACTCTAGTTCCCCCCCACACCCTGCTCATGCCCCTTGTCTCCTCTGTTCCCCCCACCCCCGATCATGCCCTGTGTCTCCCCATGTTCCCCCCACCCCCCGCTCATGCCCCGTGTCTCTCTACTGTTGGCCCCCACCCTCCACTCATGCCCTGTGTCTCTCTCCTGTTCCACCCCACCCCCCGCTCTTGCCCCATGTCTCCCTCCTTTACCCCCCATCCCCACTCATGCTCCATGTCTGCCCTGTTCCCCCACCCCCGCTCATGCCCCCTGTCTCCCCTGTTCCCCCCCACTCCCTGCTCATGCCCCGTGTCTCCACTGTTCCCCCCACCCCCCGCTCATGCCCCATGTTTCCCTCGTGTTACCCCCCACTCATGCCCCATGTCTCCCTCATGTTGCCCCCCACCCCCGCTTATGCCCCGTGTCTCCCTCATGTTGTACCCCACCCCCACTCATGCCCCGTGTCTCCCTCGTGTTACCCCCCACCCCCCGCTCATGCTCTGTGTCTCCCTCCTGTACCGCGACCCCCGCTGATGTCCCGTGTCTGCCCTGTTCCCCACCACCACCCGATCATGCCCCGTGTCTCCCTCCTCTTCCCCCCACCCCCGCTCATGCCCCGTGTCTCCCTCTTTTTCCCCCACTCCCCCACTCATGCCGTGTGTCTACTTCGTGTTACACCCACCCCCTCATACCTCGTGTCTCCCTCCTGTTGCCCCCACCCCCCGTTCATGCCCTGTGTCTCCCCTGTTCCTCCCTACCCCTGATCATGCCCCATGTCTCCCTCCTTTTCCCCTCCACCCCCACTAATGGCCTGTGTCTCCCGTGTTCCTCCCCACCCCCGCTCATGCCCCGTGTCTCCCCTGTTCTCCCCACCCCCCGCTCATGCCCCGTGTCTCGCTCCTTCCCCCCACCCCCCGGTCATGTCCTGTGTCTCCCCTGTTCCCCCATCCCTGCTCATGCCCTGTATCATCCCTGTTCCCCCCACCACCTGCTCATGCCCCCTGTCGCCCCTGTTCCCCCCAGCCCCTGCTCATGCCCCGTGTATCCCCTGTTCCCCCCACCCCCTGCTTATGGCCCGTGTCACTCTTGTTCCCCCCACCCACTGCTCAGGCCCCATGTCTCCCTTCTTTTCATAACACACCCTGCTCATGCCCATTGTCTCCTCTGTTCCCCCACCCCCTATGATGCCCCGTGTGTCCCCTGTTCCCCCAACCCCCTGCTCATGCCCTGTGTCTCTCTCCTGTTGCCCTCCACCCTCCACTCATGCCCGTGTCTCTCTCCTGTTCCCCCCCACGCACTGCTCATGCCCCATGTCTCCCTCCTGTTACCCCCTACCCCCCGCTCATGCCCTGTGTCTCTCTCCTGTTGCCCTCCACCCCCCGCTCATGCCCCGTGTCTCCCTCGTATTCCCCCCATCCCCCGTTCATGACCCGTATCTCCCTCGTGTTGCCCCCCCACCCCGTTCATGCCCCGTGTTTCCCTTGTGTTCCCTCCACTCCCTGATCATGCCCTGTGTTTCCCTTGTGTTACCCCCACCCTCCGCTCATGCCCTGTGTCTCCCTTGTGTTCCCCCCACTCCCCGCTCATGCCCCATGTCTCCCTCATGTTCTCCCCACCCCCCGCTCATGCCCCGTGTCTTCCTTGTGTACCCTCATGCCCCGTGTCTCTCTCCATTTACCCCCACCCTCCGCTCATGCTCTGTGTATCCCCTGTTGCCCCCACCTCCCGCTCATGCCCCGTGTCTCCCCTGTTCCACCCCACTGCCTGTTCATGCCCCGTCTCTCTCTCCTTTCCCCCCCGCTCATTCCCCGTGTCTCCCTTGTTGCCCCCACCCCCCTGCTCAGGCCCCGTGTCTCCCTCATGTTAGCCCCCACCCCCCTGCTCATGCCCTGTGTCTCCCTTGTGTACCCCCCACCCCCGCTCATGCCCCATGTCTCCCTCGTGTTCCCCTCACCCCCGATCATGCCCTGTGTCTCCCTTGTGTTCCCCTCACCCCCTGCTCATGCCCCATGTCTCTCTCGTGTACCCCCCACCCCCTGCTCACGCCCCGTGTCTCCCTCGTGTTCCTCCCACCCACTGCTCATGCCCCGTGTCTTCCTCGTGTTACCCTCCACCCCCCTGCTCATGCCCCGTGTCTCCCTCATGTGCCCCCACCCCCTGCTCATGCCCCATGTCTCCCTCGTGTTCCCCTCACCCCCTGCTCATGCCCCGTGTCTCCCTCGTGTACCCCCCACACCCCGCTCATGCCCCGTGTCTCCCTCGTGTTCCCCTCACCCCCTGCTCATGCCCCGTGTCTCCCTCGTGTACCCCCCACACCCCGTTCATGTCCCATGTCTCCCTCATGTTCCCCCCATCCCTGTTCATGCCCTGTGTCTCCCTCATGTACCCCCCTGCTCAAGTCCCGTGTGTCTCCTGTTGCCCCCCACCCCCTGCTCATGCCCCGTGTCTCCCTCGTGTTTCTCCCACCCCCCGCTCATGCCCCGTGTCTCTCTCCTTTTCCCCCCACCCCCCACTCATGCCCGTGTCTCTCTCCTGTTCCCCCCCACCCCCTGCTCATGTCCTATGTCTCCCTCCTGTTACCCCCTGCCCCCGCTCATCCCCTGTGTCTCTCTCCTGTTGCCCCCACACCCCGCTCATGCCCCATGTCTCTCTCCTGTTCCCCCCACTCTCCGCTCATGCGCCGTGTCTCCCCTGTTCCCCCTACCCCCTTCTCATGCCCGTGTCTCTCCCCTGATTCCCCCCACCCGCCGCTCATGCCCCTTGTCTCCCCTGTTCCACCCCAACCCCCGCTCATTCCTCTTGTCTCTCTCTTGTTCCCCCACCCCCCGCTCATGCCCCTTGTTTCCCTCCTGTTCCCCCATCCCCTGCTCATGCTTCTTGTCTCCCTCCTGTTCCCCCACCCCCCGCTCATGCCCCATGTCTCTCTCCTGTTGTTCCCCAACCCCCTGCTCGTGCCCTGTGTCTTCCTCCTGTTACCCCCCCGCCCCCTGCTCAAGCCCCGTGTCTCCCTCCTGTTCCTCCCACCCCCCGCTCATGCCCGTGTCTCTCTACTGTTGGCCCCCACCCTCCACTCATGCCCTGTGTCTCCCTCGTGTTCCCCCCACCCCCTGCTCATGCCCCATGTCTCCTTCATGTGCACCCCCACCCCCGCTCATGTCCCGTGTGTCTCCTGGTGCCCCCCACCCGCCGCTCATGCTTCTTGTCTCCCTCCTGTTCCCCCACCCCCCGCTCATGCCCCGTGTCTCTCTCCTGTTGCTCCCCACCCCCCGCTCATGCCCTGTGTCTTCCTCCTGTTACCCCCCACCCCCCTCATGCCCCGTGTT
Source organism: Ambystoma mexicanum (assembly GCF_040938575.1). NCBI lineage: Eukaryota > Metazoa > Chordata > Amphibia > Caudata > Ambystomatidae > Ambystoma > Ambystoma mexicanum. The sequence continues at coordinate 893,863,915 of NC_090934.1, read as the reverse complement.
TCCCTCCTGTTCCCCCCACCCCCAGCTCATGCTCCCTCCCCCAGCTCTAGACCATGAACTGGTAACACGTTTTTGGGCACATGCCCCCTCCTCTAGGTGCATTCCAGTGTGGCCTTGGGGCTCCATCTCTGCATAAGGCGGGAATATTGCCTGGACATTGGCTAATGCTCGCTAGACCTGAGAACTGGGTCTTGCTCCCTGCAAAATTGATTGTATTTTTCACCCCACCACATAAGAAAGAGATGCTGCCTGCTACTCCATTCGTTGCCTGCTAGGTGTTAACATATCTCTACCTTGAGGATTAGAGATTCATACTGCTATCTAGGGGTTCAGTTTTCTGCTTAAGATTGCTGAGGTATATACGCTCCCATCCAATAACCTCTATTATTCCAGAATAAGTTAGACAGGCCTTTCTTAGGGTTAGGCCTGGGCCCATACAGTAGTCCTACTGCTGTCTGGTTTTGGGATACGAAAAGCAGTCTCAGACCTCCCCCGCAACGGTCTTTCACAATTCCTGAAAATGATGAGGAATGGGAAGCAACCCCTGAGTTACATGCATTCTTATTGGCATGTCTAGTGCCTGCCTTATCTCCATGGAGACAATAAAGCCATCAATCCTGGGCCCAGACTATTTAACCTAAAACAATTGCACCAAAGCAAGAATTAAACGAAAAACAAAATTGAGGTGTGCCGGTGTGGTGAGGCGCTGGGTTAGAACTAAATTTGAAAAGACAAACTAAAGTCAATGCGACCCTTACAAACCAAATAAGATTGGGTTGCTGCACGAAAGAGGGACCAGCAGTCACCTCAAAAACTGCTAATAGATACAAACACTTGAAAAATGTCACCTCTAAATGATTGTGCAGCCCTAAGCGAATGGGAAATATCCTATTCAAATTGAATGTGTAACTGGACAAAAAATACAGTGAAACAAAGAGTCCAAAGCAATAGATTCTTCAGTCAAAAAAACGCTGTTGAAACAGATTTTATGAGTTGATGTAAAAACAAGACTGCCGACACGTGTTTCGACCCAAAACAACGGGTCCTTTTCAAGGCAAGACTGTGGTATTGGTATGATTCATATACATTCCAATACAGCAAAATATTATATAATCATGCCATAAGGATAAGAACATTTGAAATATAAATGAAATCAACCAGCAGAGGAAGAAGAGGGGGCCAGAGTTAAAGAAGAGAAATGCAACCAAGAAAGAAAAAAGCCCATATGGACATTACATCATGTCAAAGAGCAAAGCAACCATTTCAATGTGAAACATATTCCAAGTAAATAAGGAGTAAATAAAAAATATTTGATTTGTTACCATATGTTATCGAGCCAAAAATCGTGGTCGAAGTGTCCATATGTGAATTTCCATATAATGAAAATAAAATAATATGTAAAAAAGAGAGAAAACACCATAAGCCTGAATCCTAAGTGAATAAACAACTGATAAATTTTAACAATGTATTAATCCTATGTACACGCATAGTGCAAAGGTAACAGATTATTGTGCCAAGGATCAAAATGCTCATCCCTCATGCGCCTCATGGTGGTAAAATGTATTATTACATTGTCAATCGTGTGTTATATAAATGTTAAAATGAATACATGTTTTACCATATGTGCTTCAAACTGAGTTGTACCGTATGTGATTCAAACTGAGTTGAAAAACCCAAGCCCTCCTTAGGGGCAGATATATGGGCCAATTCTAAAGTAGTTGATTCTCCTCAAGAATATAAACGGCAAATAACTGAAAAATACATAAAGAAACCAAAGACATAAGTTGTCTTGACAAGAGATCGACATATGACTTAAATGGGTTGTCAAAAATATCCAAATGCGTAAAAATAATGGACAGCGATACCTGAAGCAGTCTCTATTACTGATACATTGTGGTACATTCCCAGAACACGGGAGTTTGTTCAAACGTTGCAACTGCCAAAAAAAGGACAATGCATCAAAACCCAATTCTGCAGGTAGGTCGAATAACATAAATATATGTAAGAATCAGTCTAACAGTGAGATACTCTGAAAGTACTGTCAAGCCCATACCTGTAAGTTCAGGGGCTGGTTCCCCAATGTGGCCAGAGTCCAAACGCTTCACGAAATCAGTGTTGAGCAGTTCATTCCTTCCATGTGTTTAGTGAAAAGAGCCTAAAAATGTGTCACGTGACTCAGTCATGTGGTTAAATTTAGCTCAAGGAATTATGGTAATGGTAGTCCTGTATTAAGTAAGGCAAGCGCTTGCATCTTTTTTGTGCCCTAGACAATGTCTACATGTGTTAACACAACTATTAAATATTAAATAAAAGTCTAATGCATAATAAGCTGTGATGGCAGTGTGCATGCGAAATAAGAATAAAAAAATATATATATATATATAATTTTAAAAAAAAATTTAAATTGAAAAAATTGAAAAATCAAAAATTTCTGGAATATTTAATGACGGCGAGGGACGGATGAGCAATTCGATGCTGGCAAAGAAATATGGGCGCGAAATATGCCCTTCTTTGGCTAACTTATTCATGTTTTTTTTTTTTAGGACAAACACATATACATAGACCACCCATATAAACAGAATCTCATAGCATGGAGACGCTACATAGATGACATCCTGGTCATTTGGAATGGGACTTCTTCGTCCTTTGCTGATTTTTCTGAATATCATAATCGTAATAATTTTGGCATAGAATTTTCTGGACATGTGAGCTCTCAGTTTATGGAATTCCATGATCTTCAGATTAACATTGTGAATGGTGAACTACAAACTCAAACCATTCGGAAACCCACCGCAGTTAATGCTATGCTGCATGCCTCCAGCTGCCATAAAAAATCCATTATCTCTAACATCCCATTTGGAGAATTCTATCGTGCGAGACGTAATTGCAGTACTGACATGGCTTTTCAACATGAGTGTCGCATGATTAGGCGGAGGTTCCATGAACGTGGATACAGTAGTCAATGCATTAAGCAAGGGTTCAACCATATCAACACATTCACTCAGGATCAGACGTTGGTTACGAATACAGAACCCACCAGACCAAGTCTGGCGTATGTACAGTTCATAACGAAATATTCAGAAGACCATTGCATGCTCTATCGCCTGTTAGGCAAACATTGGCATTTGTTGAGACTTGACCCAGACCTTTTGCCTTATGTCTCGGCTACACCCAAACTCATCTTTACTCGTAACAAAACATTGCACAACAAACTCTGCCCTTCGTTCTTACAACCAAAGCCTACTCATGCACAGCCTTTAACTTGGCTTCCACCCAAACCTGTTGGTTTTTTCAAATGTGGTCTATGCAATTTTTGCCAATATGCTCCTTTCCAAAATACATTCAGTTGCCACCATGGTTTGTCAATTTACATTTCCGATTTTATCAATTGTAAATCGAAATTTGTGGTGTACGCCATTTTATGCGTATGCCGCAAAGTATATGTTGGTTCTACTATAAGAGAACTGTGAGTCCGCATTCGAGAACATTTTGCACACCTGAAGAGCCAAGAACCCAAGCTGCCACTTGCCCTGCATTGGCAACAGAATCATCAAATGGACTCAGTAAAAGATCTTAAGTTCATCAGGCTCATTCAAGCGCATTCCCACCCAAGAGGCGGGACCGTCAATTACGTTTATGTCAGCTTGAGGCACGCACCATCACCAAATTTTGTTGTACCAGTCTTGGTCTCAACACGGACACGGAACTAAATGTATTTTTGTAATGCTTTATACAAATGCTGGTGCATATTTCCTATAATTGCAGCAACTGCATTTTCATTATTCCTTGTTTGTTTTCATGTATTTACATCTCGTCAAATTTAAACAACCAAGACCGTCAGGAATCTTTGCCAGCATCGAATTGCTCATCCGTCCCTCATCGTCATTAAATATTCCAGAGATTTTTGATTTTTCAATTTTTTCAATTTTGCATTTTTTTTTAAATTCTTATTTCGCATGCACACTGCCATCACAGCTTATTATGCATTAGACTTTTATTTAATATTTAAGAGTTGTGTTAACACATGTAGACATTGTCTAGGGCACAAACAAGATGAAAGCGCCTGCCTTACTTAATACAAGGACTACCATTACCATAATTCCTTGCGCTAAATTTAACCACATGACACATTTTTAGGTTCTTTTCTCTAAACACATGGAAGGAATGAACTGCTCAACACTGATTTCGTGAAGCGTTTGGACTCTGGCCACATTGGGGAACCAGCCCCTGAATTTACAGGTATGGGCTTGACAGTACTTTCAGAGTATCTCACTGTTAGATTGATTCTTACATATATTTATGTTATTCGACCTACCAGCGGAATTGGGTTTTGATGCAGTGTCCTTTTTTTGGCAGTTGCAACGTTTGAACAAACTCCCATGTTCTGGGAATGTACCACAACGTATCAGTAACAGAGACTGCTTCAGGTATCGCTGTCCATTATTTTTACGCATTTGGATATTATTGATAACCCATTTAAGTCATATGTCGATCTCTTGTCAAGACAATTTATGTCTTGGGTTTCTTTATGTATTTTTCAGTTATTTGCCATTTATATTCTTGAGGAGAATTAACTACTTTAGAATTGGCCCATATATCTGCCCCTAAGGAGGGCTTGGGTTTTCCAACTCAGTTTGAATCGCATACGGTAAAACATTTATTCATTTTAACATTTATATCACACACGGGTGACAATGTAATAATACATTTTACCACCACGAGGCACATGAGGGATGAGCATTTTGATCCTTGGCACAAAAGTCTGTTACCTTTGCACAATGCGTGCACATAGGATTAATAAATTGTTAAAATGTATCAGTTGTTTATTCACTTAGGATTCAGCCTTATGGTGTTTTCTCTCTTTTTAACATATTATTTTGTTTTCATTATATGACATTCACATATGGACACTTCGACCGCGATTTTTGGCTCGACAACATATGGTAACAAATCAAATGTTTTTTATTTACTCCTTATTTACTTGGAATATGTTTCACATTGAAATGGTTGCTTTGCTCTTTGACATGATGTAATGTCCATATGGGCTTTTTTCTTTCTTGGTTGCATTTCTCTTCTTTAACTCTGGCCCCCTCTTTTTCCTCTGCTGGTTAATATTGTTTATATATCAAATGTTCTTATCCTTATGGCATGATTATATAATATTTTGCTTTATTGGAATGTATATGAATCATACCAACACTACAGTCTTGCCTTGAAAAGGACACGTTGTTTTGGGTCGAAACACGTGACGGCAGTCTTGTTTTTGCATCAACTCATAAAATCTGTTTCAACAGCGTTTTTTTGACTGAAGAATCTATTGCTTTGGACTCTTTGTTTCACTGTATTTGTTGTCTAGTTACACATTCAATTTGAATAGGATAGTGTTAGGCAGAAACCTGTGCAGTTCCCTCTGGGACTACTGCAAAAGCTTTAAGACTACGGGTGTTTGGCAGTGTTTGGCAGTAAACCCACTTGGTAGCAGTCTGTACCACACAGATTCACTTGGTAGCTGTGGCTGAGCAGTCAGACCTCCCTCAAGAAGAGTTAGGCAGTATACAGAGCATACAGAATAGGTACAGAGGCACAGTAGCACAAGCAAACACTGACCAGAGCTTGTGTAAAAGTATATAATTATTTATTTAAAAGACACACTTGTAAAATTACACTAGCACAGAAAAAGGTAAGTAAATTCAAAACACAGTCCTAATTACTATATTTACATCCCTAGTTATTTGTTGGACAAGTCTTAGTTAACACCACTTATTTCCAGACAGAGGTGAGCACTTAACGTCAGATGGCACTCCAACAAGTTGTTTAAAAAGGGAGGAAAAAGGCACAATTAAGAAAGCAATACAGCAAAACACTTTTCAGAGAACCACAGTAAGTATTAGAGAAGGCAGTCTATTGAGGAGCAAGGAAGTTCAGTGCCAGGCCCACTTTAGGGAGAGCCAGGCCAAATATGCCCAAGATCACACAATGTCACAAAGTCTCAAAAGTCTTTACAGGTGAGTAAAAAAGTTCTGTTAATCTTAGAAAAGTTTAGTTAGGGTGCCCCAGGCTAACCCAGGTTCGAGAGCCGAGGGCTAAATCTCGAAATACGTACAATCGGTAGCAAGGGAAGCCGGGCGGAACACAGTACCTTCAAAATGGAAAGGATCCTCCAGCGGTGGCAGTTGTTCCTGGTAGTGGGTGCAAGTTGCGGCGTCGTCCAGAGGAAGAGAAGATCTCGACGTGGAGGAAGGCTGAAGGTCGTTGCACTACCAGGGAAGAAACCAGCCGTGGAGTTTTCCGGTTAAAAGGATGTTACCCCTCTTTCGCGGTAGAGGTAAAAAGTGGTATTCCGGTTGCCGGGGTGCTTGACACAGGCAAGGCGGCCACGAGATGCTCCAGGGAGGTGAAAAGAAGGCAAAAACTGGTTGTCCCCACCAGTCAAGGGAAGAAGACACTCGGGACTGGAGATCTCCTCTGTCGTTGGGAAGTGGTGAGACGGTTCCGCAAGGCTCCACCGGTGGTGTTGTCATGGCAGGTCAGCTCAGCTTCTCCCTCTTCGGCTTCTTAGGTCCAGTGGCGACTTCTGAAGTTCCAGTCCCCAAAGCCCTGCTTTTATGCAGCAAACCCCCATTCACCAGTCCTAGCTGTCACTCAAACATGCTAAGCGGTGAGCCGGGCGGCTCACCAGTGGGCCAATCACACAAGACTGCGACTTGAGTTGCCAAGGCAACTCAGTCCAGGGTACCTAAATCCCCCTCCCACACATCCTGTAGACCCAGACACAGTGGCACCACTTTGGAGGGCTTCTGTGCAGGAGCCCGCCAAAAGTGGAACAAAGGCTCGACGCGGGTTCAGGGTTACTGAAGTGAACCCAGACACCATTTTGGCGGCGAGTTCTGGCAAAAAATCCCAACCGGTGAATTAATATTAAATAAATAAACCGGCGGTATCTTTAACATTGCACCAAAAAGTGGTGCTTTAAAATCAATGGGAAATCCCATTGGGAAATATTCTGGTGGAATATTTCTGTGGTATCCACTGCCACCAGCGAGAAACTCGGCGAGGGGGGACGGGACAGTATCCCCTCGACAAACAGACCCAGGGGCAATCTAATTGCCCCTACCAGTACTTCCACAGTATGATGGTTTGTACTGGTTCTGTTCACAATTTAAGACTAGTAAAGTCAATGGTGACTTTACATGCCCAGGGAGACAGTAGTCAGTCCCAGGGTATGGAGTCTATGTTTGGGGGTCACTATGACACCCCTGTGTTACTGCACTGGGGGTGCTGTGTAACACACATACAAAAACCAATGATAGCCTATGGGGAAAAATACCCCAAAGCCCATAAGCACATTACAAGTCACAGGAATACACTCAAATCATGTCCAAGAGTGAGGGTAAAAGAGTCCCACTCTTGGCAGGAGAAGAAAATAAACCCCAAAAATCCAGCAAAGCTGCTGGGGGACTCACTAGGTTAGGAAAATCAGCCTAAACAGAGAATTCTCCCTAACACTCGCCCCCCTCCAGACTAAGGGACAGGAGGATTTAATCCACTCCTGGATGAACCTCATACCTCTAGTCGATGACATACATCCTAGAGAGTCCATCAGCATTTTGATGGTGACACCCTGACCTGTGCTCAATGGTGAAATCAAACCCTTGGAGGGAGATTGACCATCTCAATAGTTTTGGATTTTCCCCTTTCATTTGCATTAACCATCTCAAGGGTTGATGGTCAGTCTGAATGACAAAAGTAGAACCATACAAGTATGGCCTAAACTTCTTCAGTGCCCACACAATAGCAAAGCATTCTCTTTCGATTGTTGCCCACCTTGTCTCAGGATCCTTCAGTTTTCTACTGATGAAGCAAATGGGGTGCTCCGTACCCTTCTCATCCAGTTGGCTAAGAACTGCACCTATACCTACATTGGAAGCATCAGTTTGTACAATGAAAGTTTGGTGGTAGTCAGGAGCTCTGAGTACTGGGGCTTGGCAAAGAGCTTTCTTCAGGTTTTCAAAGGCCTGATTGCATTCCTCATTCCATTTGAGCTTCTTAGGGAATTTTGGAGAGGAGATTACATTCAGTGGAGAAGCTATGGTCCCATAGTTCTCAATGAAATTCCTGTAATACCCATTGAGGCCTAGGAAGGCTCTCACCTTGGTTTGAGTAGTAGGTGTTGTCCAATTTTGCACAGCTTCAATCTTGCTGAACAAAGGCCTTATTTCTCCACCTCCTACCTCATGCCCAAGGTAGACCACTTTACTCTGTCCAATTTGGCATTTCCTTGCCTTTATGGTCAGATTGGCCTGCTCAAGAGCCTGCAAAACATGTCCTAAGTGGTTCACAGGTTCCTCCCAGGATTGGCTGAAGACTGCAATGTCATCCAAGTATGCCATGCAGAAGTCCTCCATCCCCGCTAGAACTTGGTTCACCATTCTTTGGAATGTAGCAGGTGCATTTTTGAGTCCAAAAGGCATAACCTTGAATTGGTATAAGCCAACTGGGGTAGAAAATGCAGTTTTCTCCTTGGCATGGTCTGTCAGGGCTATTTGCCAATAGCCTGACGTAAGGTCCAGGGTGCTGAGGTACTTGGCTGCACCAAGTTTATCCACCAACTCATCTGTCCTTGGCAAAGGGTGGGCATCATTCTTGGTGACTGCATTAAGAGCTTTATGGTCCACGCAGAATCTCAATTCTTTGGGTCCTGCCTTTGGTACTAACACTACTGGGCTAGACCATGGAATAGTAGAGGGCTCTATTACCCCGAGATCAAGCATTTTCTTGACCTCACCTTTGATGTGGGTTCTGACATTCTCTGACATTCTGTATCCTCTGCGTTTGACTGGCAGACAGTCACCAGTGAGTATGTCATGCTGTCCCCAAGGGGTCAAGCCTGGTGAAAGTGAGAACAGAGGGGCAAACTGATTCAACATAGATTTGCACTCCTCCTGTTGCTCAGGTGTCAGATCTGAAGAGAGATTAACTCCTTCAACCTTTTTGTCCAAAGGTAAGCCTCTCAGGAGGTCAGGTAGAGCTTCACTCTCCTTCTCCTCTTCTGATGAAGCTAGAAGCAAGGCTCCTACTTCTGGTCTAGAGACATAGGCTTTGAGGCGGTTGGTGTGGAAGACTCTAGGAGCTTCCCTGGGTTTGCCCAGATCCACCAGATAGTTGACCTCTCCAAGTTTTCCCACAACCTTGAAGGGTCCCATCCATTTGTCTTGCAAGGCCCTCTGCCTTGTTGGAAGCATTACAAGAACTAGCTGGTCTTGAGTGAACTCAACCATGTTAGCCTTCTGATCATGCCAATGCTTGACCAGAGCTTGTCCAGCTTTCAAGTTGTCACTTGCTTCTGCCATCATGTGTGACATTCTCCTCCGGAGACGTATCACATAATCAGTCACTCTGACTGGCTTGGGGGAAGGAGCACTCTCCAACCCCTCCTTAATCAGGGCCAAGGGGCCTCTGACTGGATGGCCATAGAGAAGTTCAAAGAGAGAATAACCTACTCCCTCCTGAGGGACTTCTCTATAAGCAAAGAGAAGGCATGGCAGTAGAAGGTCCCACTTCTTTTTAAGGGGTTCTTCTAAAGCACCTATCATGCTCTTCATGGTTCTGTTAAACCTTTCTACCAATCCATTGGTCTGGGGGTGGTATGCGGTTGAGAACTTGTAAGTAACTCTGCAGGTTTTCCACATGGCCTTCATGTAGTGGGACATAAAATTTGACCCCCTGTCAGAGATTACTTCCTTAGGAAACCCAACCCTTGTAAAAATACCAAGGAGGGCCTTAGCTACAGCCGGAGCTGTAACAGTCCTCATAGGAATTGCCTCAGGGTACCTAGTAGCATGGTCTACTACAACAAGGATAAACCTGTTGCCTGAGGAGGTTGGAGGATCAAGGGGACCAACTATGTCAATCCCTACCCTCTCAAATGGGACTCCCACAACTGGGAGAGGCAATAAAGGTGCCACATTCTTGGAACCAACCTTACCAGAAGTCTGGCAGGTATGTCAGCTCCTGCAATACTTGTCTACTTCAGCCCCCATTTTTGGCCAATAAAAGTAGAGAGAGAGCCTTTCCTTGGTCTTCTTGAAACTCAAGTGACCAGCCAAAGGAATCTCGTGGGCTAGTTGCAAGAACTGTTGTCTGTTCTCTTGGGGTACTACCAGGCGTTGGTAGTCTCCAGGTTCAGATGCAGTTGGTTCACTGTAGAAGAGGCCATCTTCCCAGTGTAACCTATACTTCCCAGGATCTTGCCCATCAGTCTGAGAAGCTGCCTGTTGGCGAAGGTCCTCCAGAGTTGGACATTCTCTTTGTCCCTTACAAAAAGCTGACTTGCTGGGTCCACCTTCTGCCAGTAAAGACTGCAGCTCAGGATGGTCAGCCGGGTCCAGGTCTTCAATAAGTTCTGAGCCTCCTACTAGCTCTTCTTCAGAGTCTAGTTCCACCATACAGGGTGGTACTTCCCTCTCAGCCTCAGCTGGAGGTGGAGTTACAGGTGTAACTTTGGACAACCTGGGGGAAGTCCTTGTTGGAAGCACTGAAGTGCTTGCTGTAGGCTTTTTCCTAGGAGTCTTGGGTTGCCCCTTTGCTCCTGATCTGGTAGTGACTGCAGTAAGTTCCTCCAGTGGGAGAGGAGTGATTTCTGTCATCATCTCCTGAGATAAACCTCACAGGGTTTTCTCTCTTGCAGGTTTGGTGAGCTCCTGTAACCTTTTACTAGGAGGTCTGGGGGTATGTGACACAACTCCAAGAGCTTTCAGGTCATTACCCAACAGAACCGTTCCTGGTACTTGACATTGTATACTGACAGGTATCTTCACAGCCATATCATTACACTGGATGAGAACTGGTAACTGGGGACACATCTGCACAGGCCCTCCATCTAACTTGGTGAGGCATTTGGGTGCCTTAGCAACATCCTCTGCCGTGAAAAATGATTCATCCACCACAGTTATGCTGGCCCCAGTATCCCGGATGGCAGGAGTCTCCTGACCATTCACCTGGACACTGTCCTTATAATACTCTTTAGTATTATCTGGGATATAATTATAGACATCTAAATTCTGTTGTTCCCACAACCCCAGAGAGACTAAAGAAACACTGGCTGAGACTCCAGTGGGTTCATCAGCCAATAGTAGAATGTTTCCACTTGCCATAGGGACTTCCTCCTCTGGAGCGAAGGCTAAGGAGACAAGTTGGATCCCTGAAGGTTTACCCTTACATCTGGGATCTCCTTTCACATGGTCAGTAGCCTTACAAACATAACAGGATCCAAAGGTCCTTTGGAATGGAGGCTTGTTCTGACCTCCTTCTGGTTTGGCACCAGAAGGTATACTACTCTGATTTGGTTTCCCTTGTGGCTTACCCTTATGGTTTTGTTTGGGGCCCTCTTTGGAATTGGAATTATTAGAATTCTCTTTAGAGTCCTTTTTCGGCTGCTTCCCCTCATCCTTCTTCTGAGTTACCCCAAAATCCTTGTGAGTGGCCCTGTTGGCAACCCACAAGTCAGCAGCCTTAGCTAGCTTTCTAGGATCTAATTCCCGTGAATCAGCCAAGTGCTGTCTGAGCTCAGGAGAGCAGGCATCATACATTGACTCCATCATTGCAAGATTCTTCATTCCTTCATAAGTGTTCACTTTGTAACCCTTAATCCATCCTCTAAGTTTTTCAACCCTTCACACACCCATGTAGCCCAAGGGATACCATCATGCTTTTTGAGGCTTCTAAACCTCCTAAGATACTAGGAAGGGGTCTTCCCAAACCTAGCTATTAAAGCTAGTTTCACACATTCATAATCTTTCCTATCCTCCTCCCCCAACTCCATTACCGCATCAGTTGCAACAGGGGGGAGCCTAGAGAACAACCAGGTGTCTAACTCATTACCTGTGATGTTCTGGAGCCCATGATTATACTCAAACATAGACAACCAATCCAACACATCCAACCTAGGCTCATACATACCAATCAATTCTTTAGGCATCCAAGGTCTTTTAGGACTGGAACTTCTAGAGGAGCCAGAGAGAGAAGCATTTTCAACAGATAATTTCTTCATTTCTAGCTCATACTTGAGCTCCATTTCTCTTCGCCTTAGTTCTTTGTCAGTTTGAGCATTAAGTTTCTTGTACTCTAATTCCAGTTTCATTTTCTCCAGTTCATAGTATTGAGGACTAAATGTGGGACCTGGCAAAGGCCCAGTAGGTACAGCTGGTTGAGCAGACAGAGGCCTAGAGGGAACATCTACAACAGTTTCATCCTCCTCTTCTGGTTCTGACCCAAGATCATCAATACTTTGTTCAATATCAATATCATTGCTGTTCTCTACATTTGCTGGAGTGATAGGTTCCTCTGAACCATCATCCAGACTTTGGTTTTCTAACAACCTTTCTATTAGCTCCATTTTCTTGCCTTTAGTCATGATATTCTTATGCTTACAGAGAACTCTTAAACAATCAGCAGTTTTTGTAGCAAGGGACTCTTGACTATAAACTTCCATAGTAGACATGTTAGAAAATAACTTTTTCTTTAGTGCTAAGCTTTGTGGTTAGTTGCACTAAGGTATTTCAAAAGTACACTAAAGTGTATACTCAATACAAATCCCACTGCTGTACACCAGTGTTAGGCAGAAACCTGTGCAGTTCCCTCTGGGACCACTGCAAAAGATTTAAGACTACATGTGTTTGGCAGTAAACCCACTTGGTAGCAGTCTGTACCACACAGATTCACTTGGTAGCTGTGGCTGAACAGTCAGACTTCCCTCAAGAAGAGTTAGGCAGTATACAGAGCATACAAAATAGGTACAGAGGCACAGTAGCACAAGCAAACAATGACCAGAGCTTGTGCAAAAGTATATAATTATTTATTTAAAAGACACACTTGTAAAATTACACTAGCACAGAAAAAGGTAAGTACATTCAAAACACAGTCCTAATTACTATATGTGTATCCCTAGTTATTTGTTGGACAAGTCTTAGTTAACACCACTTATTTCCAGACAGAGGTGAGCGCTTAACGTCAGATGGCACTCCAACAAGTTGTTTAAAAAGGGAGGAAAAAGGCAGAATTAAGAAGCAATACAGCAAAACACTTTTCAGAGAACCACAGTAAGTATAAGAGAAGGCAGTCTATTGAGGAGCTAGGAAGTTCAGTGCCAGGCCCACTTTAGGGAGAGCCAGGCCAAATATGCCCAAGATCACACAATGTCACAAAGACTCAAAAGTCTTTACAGGTGAGTAGAAAAGTTCTGTTAATCTTAGAAAAGTTTAGTTAGGGTGTCCCAGGCTAACCCAGGTTCGAGAGCCGAGGGCTAAATCTACCCCGTACAATTGGTGGCAAGGGAAGCCGAGCGGAACACAGTGCCTTCAAAATGGAAAGGATCCTCCAGCGGTGGCAGTTGTTCCTGGTAGTGGGTGCAAGTCATGACGTCGTCCAGAGGAAGAGAAGATCTAGACGTGGAGGAAGGCTGAAGGTCGTTGCACTACCAGGGAAGAAACCAGCCGTGGAGTTTTCCGGTTAAAAGGATGTTACCCCTCTTTCGCGGTAGAGGTAAAAAGTGGTATTCCGGTTGCCGGGGTGCTTCACACATGCAAGGCGGCCACGAGATGCTCCAGGGAGGCGAAAAGAAGGCAAAAACTGGTTGTCCCCACCAGTCAAGGGAAGAAGGCTCTCCGGACTGGAGATCACCTCTGTCATTGGGAAGTGGTGAGACGGTTCCGCAGGGCTCCACCGGTGGTGTCGTCGTGGCAGGTCGGCTCAGCTTCTCCCTCTTCGGCTTCTTAGGCCCTGTGGCGACTTCTGAAGTTCCAGTCCCCAAAGCCCTGCTTTTATGCAGCAAACCCCCATTCACCAGTCCTAGCTGTCACTCAAACATGCTAAGTGGTGAGCCGGGGGGCTCACCACTGGGCCAATCACACAAGAGTGCAACTGGAGTTGCCAAGGCAACTCAGTCCAGGGTGCCTAAATCCCCCTCCCACATATCCTGTAAACCCAGACACAGTGGCACCACTTTGGAGGGCTTCTGTGCAGGAGCCCGCCAAAAGTGGAACAAAGGCTCGACTCGGGTTCAGGGTTACTGAAGTGAACCCAGATGCCATTTTGGCGGCGAGCTCTGTCAAAAAATCCCAACCGGTGAATTAATATTAAATAAATAAACTGGCGGTATCTTTAACATTGCACCAAAAAGTGGTGCCTTAAAATCAATGGGAAATCCCATTGGGAAATATTCCGGTGGCCGTGGTATCCACTGCCACCAGCCAGAAACTCGGCGAGGGGGACGGGACAGTACCCCCTCGACAAACAGACCCAGGGGCAATCTAATTGCCCTTACCAGTACTTCCACAGTATGATGGTTTGTACTGGTTCTGTTCATAATTTAAAACTAGTGAAGTCAATGGTGACTTTACATGCCCAGGGAGACAGTAGTCAGTCCCAGGGTATGGAGTCTATGTTTGTAGGTCACTATGACACCCCTGTGTTACTGCACTGGGGGTGCTGCGTAACACACATACAAAAACCAATGATAGCCTATGGGGAAAAATACCCCAAAGCCCATAAGCACATTACAAGTCACAGGAATACACTCAAATCATGCCCAAGAGTGAGGGTAAAAGAGTCCCACTCTTGGCAGGAGAAGAAAATAAACCTCAAAAATCCAGCAAAGCTGCTGGGGGACTCACTAGGTTAGGAAATTCAGCCTAAACAGAGAATTCTCCCTAACAGATAGCTACCATTCGCTTAGGGCTGCGCAATCATTTAGAGGTGACATTTTTCAAGTGTTTGTAAGAATTAAATGAAAGATGAGTTGTACATGTTTTTTACTATTCTTGAAGCATAGTGTAAAAAGAAATGTAATAAAGTAATTTCTTTTTATGTTTTACAGTAATCATAGTACGTAAAGTGCCCTTTTATTTTTGCCCTAATGCAAATGTGTTTAGACAATAAAGTTTCGGACAAAGGAAAACCTCAATTCTCCATTCCCTGTCATCCAACCAGCAAAACCTTCCACCCATCACTTTTTTGATTATTACTTTATTCAATCCATGTTTTGCCAGCTATTTGTTGGAACTAAAGTGTGATTCGGTGGGTACGTTCGTGATACATAGCAGAATTCTTAGCACACATCTGTGGCCATTATGGGATTTGAACAGAAAGAGAGATACCATCACTAGCTCATGCCCCCGCTGTAGAGGAGATTCAGCCAGTCTTGTCCATCATGAGAGGAGTGGTTTATTGGAAGGTCCTCTACTACAACTCTCAAGTGAATACTATCACCAAAGTGCTTCTTGGTCATCCATGGAGGTCTGGTTCTTATAGATTTGGTATAATGCATGCCTGTTCATCTTGAGAATGTATAGTATTTTACTAGTGTTGGAATGCCTTATGTGTGCATTTACTCTAACATGATGCCATGGGTCTACAGGAAGCCTCAGGCGTTGCCCTGGATCTATTGTGTTATGAGGCAATATTTATACATTCATCATTTCTTTCTTTCAGTGCGTGCACAATGGATGGAATTCAGTGCGGATATGATGTTGAAGGTAGGAACCGAAGCCAAATGAAACCCAGTGAAATTCAACTATAAAATAATATATTTTGTCTGTGTGTTGTACGTTCTAATAAGGTCTTTTCGTCCCTTCAGATTTCCTTTCTTAGCTGCCTAAGACCATACTTACCAGTTTCTTCTTTAATGTTGTTAATCACTGTACTGAATATTTTTCTTCGTATGACATTTTCTTCCTTTTAATGACTATATTTGTACGTTATTTCATATCTTTGAATGAACATTTGACTCATGCTAGGTGTTCATTTGTATCATTCTATGCTCTCAATTACACCAACAGGCTCATTTTTTATGTGTCTGTGTCTCTTAATTTGCATTCTTTGTGTGTTTGGATGTTGCCTTATCTGAATATCTCCTTTCAGAGGTTCTTCCTTCATTTCATTTTGTATTCTCTAGCTTTTCATGCATTACCTATGATTTGTCAAGGCTTCTTTTCTTATGGAAAACTTCACCTACCCTTGAGTGACACTTGCTCCCTTTGAATGGTGCTTCTTTGTTGGAATGTATGTTCTTCTATTACAATGTTAACTATATGTACTACTTTTTTTCTTTGAAAGATGTATATTTTGCAGCAGGAACTCTGCACAATCATTAGATCATGTATTGCCATCTAGGGCCAGAATATTAAAGCTTTGCATTTGTGCAAAAAAGTGGAGCAAAATAAGTTACACATATTTTGCTGCTTATATAGTATGGAACGGCGCAAACTGGTTTAGCCCCAATTGCTATTATCTAAACATGTCTTCACTCACACCAAATTGAAGAAGGATGGTTTATGTACTATGTCTGCTGAGTAACATGAACACAAGTGTAGTAAACTCCTTTCATTTTATGTTATGTTCAAAGTAAGAACGATTTGTATTTGTAATCAAATGAATGCAATTAGAAATGTTAAACAAATACGTATGGTGTGGCCCATAATTGCTAAGATGTAAGAACATGCCTTCTATAAACTCAGAAAGCCCACCCTCTACTTGAAAATCTCCCTAATTTCAGTAATAGTGGGAGTGCTATATTTGGGTGCATTTTCAAACTCTCCTAGAAGCTCAGGTGTCAAGAGTCTCACACAAAACCGAGGGTCAGATGTAGTTTATGTTCTGGGGCTCGCTGTGGTATCTATCAATTAATTTCCCTCTGAGGATTTTACCCAAGGGTAAGGGTTACAGGTGTATCTGAAATGCAGTTATTACCATAAGGTCTCTCTGTGCTTGGCAGAAGGAGAACAGCCATGTCAGCATTCCCCTTTGTAATCCCTTATCCAATGGAGCCAAAAGGATATGTATAAAATATTCCCTTCTAGAAACTCTTTATTTAAGGGCCACATGAAATATCTTGATCCCTCCACCACTGGAGTGTTTGTACTTACAACACTCTGGATGAATTAAGATGTTCTGTTTTCTCTTTTAATAACTGGAATGCCCATAATTAGAATGGATGTACCCATCTCAAATTATTTGAATTGTGTTGCTTCTCACTGGTCCTCTGATTGTGTTCCTCTAAGATGAGTTTTTATAAATTAGCTGTTTTTTTAATTTGAATTACTCTTTTTTTATATGCATAGTCTTCATTATTTATGTGTCTTTTCTGCTAAATTGCTGCTCATCTCATTGACAGAGAGTTTTTTTATTTTTATGTACGTGTCTTCCTTGCCCTTCAATTAACCAATGTGCATAAACGAGTTGTTATCCAGCTGTTAAAAAAAGTGTATGATGATTTTTCTCTTGGATTGATCTTCTTCTCTTTGAATTGCCCTCACTCTCTTTTCACATTTTGTTTTAGTAAAAACGCTCTGTGATTTTGGGGGGATTGTTTGGTTATCCTGTCTTCTTATTTAATTATTGATTCTACATTCATTTATTGAATTTGCTGATTCCACTCTAGAATTGTAGTCCTATGTTATTATGCATCACCTTTTCCTCCACTGTCTGCAGCTTGTATTTAGCCTTCGATCTTGCAGGGGATCATATATCAAATATTCAACAATTGTAACAAATCAAAGATACAATTGACATAATATGTGCTATACTGGGTTATGTCACTAATATATGTAGGTAATATAGATTTTACACTAATTTTGATTCTGTGAATCATTCTCAAAATAAACAGTAGTTAAGTCTTCAAGAAAAACAGGTATCAGGTAATATTATCCCCATATATTTGGTCGCCGTAAATAATATCGCCGGGAAAAGGTCGTGGTGATATTATTTGGGTGACCATATATGTGGGGACAGGGGCAAAAAAACCAAAAAAAAATGCGGAGGTTGCAGGGGGTGTCACCCGCATGTTCCGTGCAATAATGTCGCCACAAAAAACGGCCATTTTCCGGCGATATTTTTGTATGGCGAGATTTTTGTGGCGACATTATTACATGGAACCGAAAAACACACATGCTCATTGCATAAACCTAGGCCTGGAAAGGACTCCCTAGGAAGCCTCAATGTGATGATCTGACCAAGGTATTCTAATGAATTGGGGAAGATCTCTAACCTGTGAACATAGTTTAGATTTGCTTTATATGCTTATAGAACCACATATAAATATGACAATTGTAAAAATAACATGTTTTAAAATAAAACTGTCAAGACTAGCCACCGTTGTGGAATCAGAAAAATACAATATTAAGGCTTTTACACCATGCAAAGAGAAATACACCGACATGGGCTTGTAAAGATTCCCAGAATCTTTATTGCATTTCTGTAAAGTTTACAAAACAAAGTACACAAATAGCTATTTGGCCGTCAATACATCACAGAGACCACCAGCAGGGTTCAATGTGAGCAGTGAACAGAATTTGCTAGCTGGACATCAGCGAATTTATACAGTTTCGTTACAACGATGTCCAGCCTCTTACAAGTTAATCATGTACTGGGCTAGGGTCGCGCCAGGTTCATTCCTAATTTACATATCTCGTGCATGTGGTTTACTTTTTAATACATTTGCTAACAAACACTATTATTCTCTAGGTTTAACTTTACACTCTTTACACATTGCTTTAATACAGATCATACAGATGTTTCACATATCGTTTTTAGATAGCGTTATTGTTCTTGTATACTTGTAGGTTAACATCGCCGATTCAAGTAATCCCCTGATCCCAAGGTCAACAAAGGACAAGGTCTACATGACCCTAACATGTAGCCTGAAGGCAGGTTGGACATTAACTCTCCTACAGGGGTTGAAGAGGTTAAAGCAAGAATAAGAGAACACAAGACGGCCATTTTAGGCCACAGGGTGACTTTGCACGATAAACTAAAATGGTGGCTTTAACCTAAAATGGAGGCTTGATTCACTTAAGGTCACGACCTTGCAATACGGATTTCCTCGCAAAGCGACTGGGCATAGGCCAACATATACAATGAGGACGAAACAATATTATATCAGTTCTAACACCATGAAGTCTTCTTTTTTCACTTTCCTTTGCATAAACTACACTAATGGCATTACTGACAGAGTGTAGCAAGTTAATGTCATCTATTTTGACTACTGTAGATATTAACATTTCACAAATTAAATAGACAGGTTCACCTACGTACAGAGGTCTGTTCTCACTAGTCAAATTTGCAACGTTGGCGCATTTCCTAAAATTACCCATTGACCGTGTTCCATTCCTCTGTATGCAGAAGGATACTGAATCGGGGCTATGGTTAACAGAATAAGATGGAGGCGTGGCATCCTTATTGCCTATAGGAGCCATTTTGAAAGAGATCAAAGACTGAAAAGGACGAGACAATCTATCAGAGGGCCTAACAGAAGCAACGTTTGGCTTACTCCTATTTGCAAAAAGAGAGCATCCCAGGGGCATCAAAACATGTTTTTCAAAACTATTCAAATTTGTACCATCAAAGTTCCCTGAGATGCTGTCATTCCATCGGCCAAAGAATATTGCTCTAAGAGAAGCATAACAAGCAGTTGTCAAAGGTAAAGGATGAATATTCCAACCTAGCCCCTTATCCCCATGTTGCGGTAGATGTGAGCAGATCCAGCAATGGGTCCTATTTAAAATTGCATGAGTGGCATTCATTATTAACAAAAGGGTATTATTCTGATAGTTCCGTCTATGCGAAGAATCTCTAGGCGATGAGGTATGCAATTGCACGGAAGGAGTGGGGAAAACAGATACATTTTGAACAGGTAAAAAGTCCTCTAGTGGATATGCTTCCTCCAGATACCATAACCCAAAACCAATAGTTAATAAAAACCCAGTTATTATTACAAAAAGGCAACAATACACTTTTGGGGTCCCATTACATGCTTGATAATTGTCTCTGCTAGTCACACATTTATCTAAAAGTTCGGTACGAGCGGTAGCGGGTGCAGGCATCGTAGTCTTCAATCGAAAAAACACCATTTGTTCGTTTGCTGGTGACTCCAGTCGTGCGTCTTCTTAATGTCTTTCCCACAACCCTTAGCCAACAGAATCCTTTGGTACAGTCGGGTCAAAAGGCAAGCCCTCAAATGATTTCCTCAATCGCACAGTCAAACCGTGCTGTACGTCTATTTCCTTGGACGTAAATTATATTTCACAATTTCTGGTGCCGAAGGATCGGATAACAATATGTTGTCACTTCCCACTGGAGGTGGCGAGTGAACGGAAATGGGATCAGAAAATGATTGATCCGGAAGTACCACTGTTGGAGAGTGCGGAGACAAGATGGCCATGTTGTCTGGCCTTGCAAACTCTGGAACGGTCTCCGATACTCTCGTGTCGGTTGTTGCTGTTTCGGGCATGTTGGTTACAGCAGTGGAAAGGGATTCTGTGTCTTCTGTATCGTATGGCACGGGCTGCAGGATCCGTTTGGTGTGCGTCACGTGGATCCAGTTCTTACGACCCGCTCCCCGCACAGCAGTCTGGATGACTAGTAGGACCTGGTAGGGACCCCTCCACCGTGGTGCAAGGCAAGACGACCTCTCGAAAACTTTCATGAGGATCCAGTCCCCCGGTCGTAGACTGTGACTAGGACCCTCATAACGTACAGGTAATGCCTCTCGCACCTGGTGATAAATTGAAAACAGATTTTTAGTCAACTGGTTACAGTAATCTGAAAGAAGCACAGTCTCTATATCCCACAACAAGCGACTTTTTGGCATACCCCAAATATTAGCAGGCCTCCCCATTACCACCTCAAAGGGAGAGAGCCCAGTCTTAGTTTGAGGGGTTGTTCTCATCGACAGAAACGTGATCAGTAAGGCGTCTGGCCATTTTAACTTGGTGCCAGCACATGTCTTAGCGAGCTTGTTCTTTATAATGCCGTTATGCCTTTCCACTAATCTGGCACTTTGGGCATGTCTGGCCGAATGGAACCATTTATCAATCTGTAATCCTTTGCATATTTGTAGGATTACAGCAGCGATAAAGTGTGGCCCATTATCCGACCAGATGACTCTCGGCAGCCCGAACCTAGGAAAAAACTCTTTCAACAGAGTTTTTGCCATGGGGATGGCCATTGCATCTCTAACAGGGAAGGCCTCAACCCACTCACTAAAGGCACAAATGACAACCAACACATATTTAAGATTGTTGCAACGTTCCATTTCAATAAAATCAAAGTGAATAACCTCAAACGGAACAGAAGGTGGAGCGAATCTTCCTCTAGGAGTCGAGGTACCTTTAACTACATTGTGCTGCAAGCAGACCATGCACCCTTGGACAAAGCGCTCCGCAATTTTGAAAATCTTATCATTGGCCCATACACTGTGTAGCATTTTAGTCAATTTACGCACGCAGACATGTGTCGGACCATGAGCCATAATAACCATCATTGTAATGTAGGCGTCAGGGAGTAACCATTTTCCTTCAACATTGTCCACCTAACACCCATCATCATCCAATCTTTCTGCACCCTCAACCCAATTCGTGGTTTCCTCTATAGTAGCATCTGCTTGAATGTCTTTTACAGAATCAATACTTTCACCAAAAGTGCAAATATTTACAGTTACAGCATACATTTCTGATCTAAAATCAGTGGCAGTTTGCTTAGCTATCTGATCAACAAAAGCATTCCCTTTTCCTATCTCATCTGTAACCTTTTCATGTGCTGCACATTTTATAATAGCTAACTGAACAGGGAGTGTGAGTGATGAATGTAATCGCACTATTAAAGTGCCAGGCTGAATTTTCGTGCCATGTGAGGTCAAGAAACCTTGTTCTTTCCAAAGTCTACCGAAGTTGTGAACCACCCCAAAAGCATACTGACTGTCGGTATATATATTTACTGTAAGCCCTTCAGAAATTTCACAAGCTCGAGTTAACGCTATAATTTCTGCGGCCTGCGCGGAATTATGCATAATTCTTTTGGTTTCCACAATCGTGCTTAAAGTAGTGACGGCATAAGCAGCCGTGGATGTACCATTCGGAAGTTTAAAACAAGAGCCATCACAAAATAGCTCTCCTTGTGGGCTATTCAAAGGCGTGTCTTTCAGATTGATTCTACCTTTAGTCTCTTGTTCTGTCACATAAAGGCAATCGTGTGATGTTTCGTCGCCATCAACAGTATCTTGTGGGACAGGTAAAAGTTCAGCCGGATTTAATACACAACACCTCTGAATTTGAATGTGGGAAGTGAACAAGATCAATTCATATCTTGTCAATCGTGCGGAAGTGAGGTGTTGCGTTTGAGTTCTATTCAATAAAATATCTACAGAGTGAGGTACCATTAGGGTTAAAGCATGACCCAGGACCATTCCCTCACTCTGTTTTACAGACACAGCAGCAGCAGCAGTGACAGCTCTCAAACATCTCGGCAAAGCGCATGCAACAGGATCAAGTGCGGATTAAAAATAGCCGCACGGCCTATTCTTCCCTCCATGTTCCTGCGTTAACACAGCCAAAGCACATCCATCACGTTCATGCACATACAACACAAAGGCCTTTTCATAATTTGGAGTTCCTAAAAACGGCGTTGAACACAGCGCGGTTTTGATCAAGTCAAATGCTGTCTGGTGTCCCAAAGTCCATGGCAATGGCAAATAAATGCCCTTCTTTGTCAAAGCCAACATTGGTTTAATCGTTAATGAAAAGTTAGGGATCCACAATCTACAGTAAGAAGCCATACCTATCAGGGCTCTAACTTCCTTCTGCGTATTTGGGACAGACATGCCAGAAATAGTTTTTATTCGTTCAGGTGTCAACCGTCTTCCCTCCTTTGACAGGAGATAGCCTAAAAAGTCGACCTCCTGACAACAATATTGGAATTTTTTGAGTGAAGCTTTGCGGCCATGTTTCGCTAGATGACAAAGCAACAACATGGTGCCTTCTTTACAGGCACTCTCAGAATCAGCAGCAAAGAGGAGATCATCTACAAACTGTAGTAACATGCAAGTAGTAGGCAACTCGAGAGTGTCGAGCTGCTCTTTTAATGCCCTACTATAAATACTTGGACTCTCATTGTACTCTTGTGGAGCAAGAGTGAATGTGAACGAGCGTCCACCTAGGGTAAACGCGAACAAATACCTACTATCCGTGTCTATGGGAATACTGAAAAATGCTTTTTTGAGGTCAACAATGCTAAAGTGAGTGGCAGAAGCTGGAATCATGGTTAGTATCGTTGTAACATCACATACAATAGGGAATTGAGGAGCCACAATTTTGTTAATAGCACGTAAATCAATTATAAACCGAAAGGGAATCGCATTATCACCTTTTTTTGTATAGTGGCAAAATCGGGCTGTTACACAAGCTACCCGTAATTTCCTCAATTACTCCACGATGTACAAAATCAGAGACTAAACATTTCAAAGCCTGTTCGCCTTCAACTGAGATCTTATATTGTGGAATGCGTGGCAATTTAACTCCATGTTTCAGAATAATTCTAAAAGGTTCAATTTGAAGAATGCCCACATCATTATCATCAATTGCCCATAAGCATTCCGGAATATTACTGAATTCTGGCGGTAAAAGTCGAGTCAAAAACTGAGAGGCGAGTGATTGCTGAGGTGAAATTGTTAACTGAACTCCGTCCGGAGAACAATGTATTACTGCATGCAATTCCTTCAACAAATTTAACCCCAGCAAATTCTCCCCACAGTTTGTGGTAAGTAGAAATGGACACTGCTCCGTGAAGGGACCCAGTGTTATCGGTACCGGCAAAGAGACCGGACAAACTACAGGTGTGCCTGAAAACCCTACGGAAAAGTTGGACTGCCTGACAGGGGAATATTTGGAACCCGCAAATGGTCAATGGAACATTTCTGTGCTCCCGCATCTACTAAAAATAGATGCTTCCTATTTCCCAACGCCATCTCAACGTAGGGGCCTTTCTGATGAACGGGAATAGGCGTCGGTTCCAAATCCTGCTTCGGGAAATCCTAGCGAAACAGAATATCATTAAAAGGAAGCTCTTCAGAGAGGTACGCGGCAGAAGGATAATCAAAAATGTTTCTATTATCCACATTCCAAACTTGCTTAACCTGTGAAGGAGGTTGCTGTGATTCTGGTGCAAACTGACCTCTGCCAGGGCCCCCTGCACCTGGGCGACCTCTGGATCGTCTACCCATGTTCCCAAATTACCTTTGCTGCAAGGTCGGACATTGTGCGCGCCAGTGGCCTTCCTGTCGACAATAGGCACACTGGTTAATGGTTACCGGAGCCAGGGGCATACTTCCCTGTGGAACTTACTGACCTCTAAATTGATTACCCCCTCTACTGTTTCTAACAATCTGTTGTAATAGGACTTTTGTTTTCAGGTCACCCTTTTTTTTCTCAAGTTTTTCCTTTTCATTATTCACATGATTTTCATAGTACTGAGCCATGTGCAGTACTTCTGATTGAGACTTCGCCTGCCAAGCGCTTTTGGAAGACATAATCTGTAACTGGATGTCAGGCAGTAATCCACGTACAAATTTGTCGACAAACAGCCTTTTCCCTGACTCTGTGCCTAAGTCTTGTCCACTGAAATCTGAAAATACCTGCTCAAACCGATTGAAGAAATCGGTAGCACCCTCAGACTTTCTTTGGACACAGGACGTAAACTTGTCCCAAATGATTCTTTTTTTCAGGAACTATAGATTTTAATTTTACAATAATCCTATCAGGCAAAGTTAATATCACGTGAGGCGGTCGCTCGCCAGCTGGTCTTTCTCTGTCGAGCCTAATCATGTTATCCCATGTATCTCCTAACCCAGGTACATCATCTACAGTCCTAATCTGTTTCCACAAATCAACTGGCAGGAGTACGGAAAATAATAAATCAATATCACTTAAGGTGAATACCGATGATTGTAAGACCGACTCTATTTCTTATAGAACCCGCCGGATTCTTTCTTACATCGGGAATAGATTGCTTTAGGGTGTTCACTTCACGTCTTGAAAACGGGACGTGAACAAACTGTGATACGTAATGTGCAGGAATTTCCCCCGCGAGTATTCCTCGTGCAGCATCGGCCGCAATCTCAACATTTGGGACAAATGTCGGAGGGACCTCTCTCATAGGCAACTGAGAAGTAGGTAGCGCCGAACGCTTACTAAGCAACAGAGCCAAATCAAGCGCTAAGGCAGTCGAAAAAGTCTCAATCGAAAAGGCTCTCTTATAAACACTCAACAATTCTGCGGGACAACAAATCTTTCTTTTTATACACTCATTCTGCAGGTATTCTACCATAACCTGTATCACTTTCTTTTGCATTTCTAACGTATACTGACTATATGTGTCATATACTTCATCTGGGGTTATTGACATATCCGAAATCCATCTTATCGCATCCTTTGTACAAATTCGCGCTTTCTCACCTTTTAATTCATGGCGAGGAGAAAACCGTTTCTGTAAGAACATAATACCTAAACTATCACCATCTGCTTCCTCATTTCTCCGCAGTATCTCTGGACAACGCTAAGGCGTTCAAATCCCGTAACCCTTGTGGGAGATCTACATCGTTTAATCTATTCCACATTATGCTCAAATGAATCCCTAACCCTTCAATAAAGACATTTTTCTCAGGAATACCTTTTAAATTTTCGAGTGTGGAAAAAACATCAGCTTGTTCACCCTTCTCCATGCAATGTTTAGCCCAAGCAATCAATTCATTCTTTTTATCTGGGGACACAGTATTATGATTCACAACCCTTGATCCCACTCCCTGGTCTACTACAAGCGATGCAGAATCACTTGGAAGAGGAAGGGTAGGCACATTCTGAATATCAACAGGTGGAGGCAAGGGGGCAGGCAAAGGAGCGACGGCTGGAAGAACAACAGGAAGAACAACAGGGAGGACCGGAGGAACTATAGGAGGAGGAATAACAATGGGAAGGGGCAAAGCGCCAGGAGGAGGGACATACGGGGGTGGCGCGGAGGCATCAGGCCTTCGTTCATGCAAAAGTTTATTAATCAATTAATCTGACGTATGAAAATCTTTTGAAGGGTAAATGTTTTGAATGCCTAATTGCAACGCTCTGTCCGTGTTCCTAACTAACTCCAATTGTTTATTTTGATCATATAACCGTGCTTTTTCGACACTTGTCATATGTCGACGCATATGTTTCTCTCCACTCTTTTGTTGCTGCAAAGCTTCTGTTTTCCAACTGTGTAATGTATCAAATGCTGAAGGTCTAGCCTTTTTCTTTACCAATACACACTCTAGATATTCTATACGAGGGATTTCAAAGCTACCCTTGGTTGGCCACTGAAGATTAGAGTTATGTCTGGTCTGTCTGTGCCAAATGTCATTAAATGCTATACTACCAAAGCCTTTCTTACAGTACATAGTACATGCCGGCGACCCCTCCCGTGGTGCGGGACGGATATCTTCCAAAGATTGTCTGTCACTGCGGAATAATGCCCTAAAGCAGGCAGACAATTTCCCAGGGATATCAAAGTTCTGGTGTCACCTGGTCAAATAACTGTGCTCGCGAGTACAATGCGCCAAATTCAAATTGTCAGGGTTAAATTAAGAATCGGGTCACGATTCACCTGACCAAAGGACTGGGAGGCCCGATCGGGTTACTAAGGACAATGCTAAGGACCCACGTGTCTGGTGATTTCGGCAAATTTACCCACCTTGATATATGGACCCTCGTCAAGACGTCGTCTCGGGCTACAGCTCACCGTTCAGTGATCGGATCGTGCAGTTCTGTCAAGGAATTCACGTCTTGTCCAGAGGGGCCGTTTCTCATGGCACCGTCCGATCCCGGTCCGATAGCCGAGCCAACCTTTAACGAGACGAAGTCGATCTTGAGGGTCCTTATTCGGGCGCCATCTGTGGAATCAGAAAAATACAATATTAAGGCTTTTACACCATGCAAAGAGAAATACACCGACACAGGCTCGTAAAGATTCCCAGAATCTTTATTGCAATTCTGTACAGTTTACAAAACAAAGTACACAAATAGCTATTTGGCCATCTATACATCACAGAGACCACCAACAGGGTTCAATGTGAGCAGTGAACAGAATTTGCTAGCTGGACATCAGCGTATTTATAAAGTTTTGTTACAACGATGTCCAGCCTCTTACAAGTTAATCATGTATTGGGCTAGGGTCGCGCCAGGTTCGTTCCTAATTTACATATCTCGTGCATGCGGTTTACTTTTTAATACATTTGCTAACAAACACTATTATTCTCTAGGTTTAACTTTACACTCTTTACACATTGCTTTAATACAGATTGTACAGATGTTTCACATATCGTGTTTAGATAGCGTTATTGTTCTTGTATGTAGGTTAACATTGCCGATTCAAGTAATCCCCTGATCCCGAGGTCAACAAAGGACAAGGTCTACGTGACCCTAACATGTAGCCTGAAGGCAGGTTGGACATTAACTCTCCTACAGAGGTTGATGAGGTTAAAGCAAGAACAAGAGAACACAAGACGGCCATTTTAGGCGACAGGGTGACTTTTTACGAAAAACTAAAATGGCGGCTTTAACCTAAAATGGAGGCTTGATTCACTTAAGGTCACGACCTTGCAATACGGATTTCCTCGCAAAGCGACTGGGCATAGGCCAACATATACAATGAGGACGAAACAATATCATATCAGTTCTAACACCATGAAGTCTTCTTTTTTCACTTTCCTTTGCATAAACTACACTAATGGCATTACTGACAGAGTGTAGCAAGTTAATGTAATCTATTTTGACTGCTGCAGATATTAACATTTCATTATACTTCAAAGAAGTAATTGGAGAAGCACAGTTTATAGTGTTTTGTGAATCAGTTCAGAGGTTTAGAAGAGATGTTCTGTTTGCCACTCCAGGCTGTGCTCTATTTGTAATCATATTATTTTTCACTGTCCACTGTTTGTTTTATTATAGTGAACGAGATACCTATTTAATACGATTCAGATGTCCATCTTTCTCATAGAACTTAGTGCAACAATGAAACAGTTTTATTCTGAATTGTGTGGTAGGTCTCCAGTTTGGGAAGTGAGTGAGCGCTTTGAAAAGGCTGAATTTTTCAGATTAGAATTGCACAGTACAGCATTAACGTAAACAATAAAAAAGCATACAGCGGAATGGGTTGACAAAGGCCTGGACACAAGCAAAGATCACTGCGACTAACAGATACATAGCATCCCCTCGTATAAAAATAATATGTGCAGACATCACTCACAATCTCAGTATAATGAACACAACATGCATCTCATTAATCCTAATTAGTGTGGCAGATAGTCAGCTAGCAATGGTTTATTTGCAACCCTGGAGCTTAAGAACGTACATTGCAGTTGACTGGCAATCAATGCCTTCACCTACAGTATCTACCAATGCGCATACATATTTGAAAATCAATATCTCACCACTTGATTTAAATACCCATTATAGCTTGCTTAATGGAATGAAAACACTCATCATGTGGGCATTAGGTTGTGCTTCCACCACTAAAGGAGTCAGAATCTGCTATTATTGCTAGTAACATTCTCCGCCTGCGAGAACACCTCTTTCACTGCAGCTAAATAGGCAAAGTCGGACTATTGTTCTCATACAGGTTTCTTAATGGCCTATGTAACTTTCTAGTCCAGCTGTCCTACCATGTCGTACCCCTGCTCACTTCTTCCTGCTACCACACACTAGTTATTCAACGTACAAGGCTCTTTAACTTCCCAATGCAATTTGTCCTATTGACTTACCCAGGCTGTTTCATTGAAATACAAATTCTGATAATCACTGTGAAGACTGAATTCATAAAGAACAATATGCCATCATAAGTAGCCATCAAACAATGCAATATTCCAGCATAAAAACCATAAGAGATTTAAAAGGCAGTGCTTAAAACTACATTTGAAATCCTAAAGAAAAAATATATATATCAACTGGAAGCTCAAACTGAGACTGAAAAAATGAAAACTTTTGATCTATGAACTTATTGTTTATCCTTTTATGTTTACTAACTGAGCCTGCTACGAAATTTGAATTACAGCCTGCTTCTGCGAGTATGAGGGAGTGATTTACACATACAAGGAGATCATCTACCAAACGACAGATGGCGTGGGTGGCTGTATC
Source organism: Ambystoma mexicanum (assembly GCF_040938575.1). NCBI lineage: Eukaryota > Metazoa > Chordata > Amphibia > Caudata > Ambystomatidae > Ambystoma > Ambystoma mexicanum. The sequence continues at coordinate 893,834,933 of NC_090934.1, read as the reverse complement.
AACATCACCTGTGGTGCCAATGGAACATTAGACAAAGTCGTGTACCCATGCCCTACAACGACAAGCACCACTGCCACCACCACCTCTACCGCCACAACCACTACCACCGCAAAATCCAGTACATCTACCTCAACCTCAACGACACGCACCACAACTCCCACCTCAAGCTCAACAAAAACAGGTACAGTAATTTCAGATATCAGAGGATAGCGTTCTTTTCACAAAGCATATTGCATAATCAGTGGGTTTCTCTGCACCTCTGACCTCTGCTTGCAAAAACGATGTGGGAGGAGACCTTTCACGGGATCTATATCCGTGATTTCTCAGTGAGCCGGAGGAAACAAAGATATATCTGTTTACTACATCAGCGTATTCAGCATTCTTATAAAAAAAGATTTAGGTTGGCGGACCATGTTATACTCCTTCACAGCATGTCTACACCACCTGGCGTGTTTCCATCACTAAACCTTTAACAGGCACTAGCAAACGAGCATTAGTTGACACTGTGATGCCGTAGTCTTAAAGCTGTCTGATGTTCTCTGTGAAACGTACACAATTTTCCATGGGAAAGACCTTACGCAGATATTGTAGTAGAGCATGCAGTGTGTCGGGGAAAACCCATACAATATTTATCTAGTTCCCGTACTATCCACCTTTAATAAAAGAACACTTCAAACTAGCAGTAGAAATATCCAATTGTGTCCAAGGTTACCAGGACTAATGCAGCCACACTGACAACACATACCATAATTATAAGGGTGACAGATTTTGACCCAACATTCCTGCATACGGCAAGTAATATTACCACACCCAGTAATATTGGGCTGAGAATAACATAAATCTATTGGGCAACTGATAACATTTACTGATCTCCAGAAATGTGGAATGATGCATGCAGTAGTTCTACAACTCCGTCGGTTCTAGGATGGAAATAAACTGTGTACATTATCGGGTCATTCTACTAATGTACAATGTTTTTAATGTAGAAAAAATGTCGTCTTTGGCTCTTCTCTGTTTCCATTTTAAAGAGAGGAGAATGCATGCATCAACGACCCCCACCCTGTCATGCCCACATGGGATCCCCACAACATATATTTGTTTGTTTGTTTGTTTATTCATTTGTTAGGCGCACCAGACTCATGAGTAAAAGGGCGCAACAATATGGAAATGCAAAGCTTACAAAGGTTACGAATATACACAGGATACAGTATTTACATACTAACGAGAAATACAATATTTACATGAATACAAGATATACACAATGTACAGAGTAGAGGCGAAGACAGGGAATAGCCAATGTGGTTACAGAGATAAGTGATAGACAGTGTGCAAATGATATCTATGCCAAAAATGGGGCACTTCGTGTAACACTTAGGCTCCCGGGTTGGTTACATTATACAAGGTCTTCAGAGTTAACGCAGTAGTGCACTATTGATGCAGGATGGACAGGTCTCTTTGGATGTGGGCAGGTGTTTTATTACCTTTTTCCTGAAATGTAGGTAGGGTTGGTCTGCTCTAAGATCCTGAGGCAGTGAATTCCAGAGTTTAGCTGCCTTGACAGTAAAGCTATTGCCCCCGATAGTGGTGAACTTATATTTGGGTATGGTCAAACATTTAACATTCCCAGTTCTGGTAGGTGTGAGTGAGGTTCTTCTCTGGAGTTTATATAGAAGGTAGCTGGGGGCTACGCTATTAAGGGCTTTCTAGGTCAAGGAGAGTGTTTTTATTTGTATTTTGTTAGATGTGGATAACCATTTATGTTGGCGTCTCAAGGAGGAGATGTGAATGTTCTTGTTTATGCCTAGGGCCGCTCTTAGGGCGTTATTCTGAAGTGTTTGGAGCTTTTGGATGGTAGATTTATTGGCACCGCTGTATAAGGCATCACAGTAGTCAATTCTGGAGAGTATTAGAGCCCTCGCCAGGATCAGGCAACTATTGTCAGAGAGGAACGGCTTACCAGCTCTGAGTAGCTTACAGGTGTAAGCCGTGGCAGAGGTGAGGGATTTGACCTGTTTATCAAAGGACAGTGTGGAGTCCAAGTAGAATACAAGGGTTTTTACTTCCTTGGGGACTTTGATAGTGTTCCCGTCAATATTAAATGAGGAGAATTCTTGGCCTACTTTTTTAATATTAGCCTGCGAGCCCAGAATTATAAGTTCAGTCTTATCATCGTTCAAGCACAGGCCATGAGTGGCCATCCATGCTTGGATGATAAGTTAAACTTTGTTCACTAAGCCCTTGTCCACGCTGTAATCCGCAGAAAGTGGGAGGAGAATCTGGGTATCATCTGCATAATTAGTGTAGGTGATACCCAGCTGGTCCAGATCGTCGAACAGTGGCTTAGTGAAGATATTGTAGAGGGTAGGTGAGACGCAAGACCCTTGGGGGACACCACATAGGATAGGTGTTGGGTCGGCGGCTGCTGAGGGGTAGAAGACTCTCATGGTTCTCTCACTCAGGAAGGACTCGATCCATTTGATGGCGCCCGTGGAGAAGTGGGCTGCAGAGTCGAGATGCCGGCATAAGACCTTGTGATTGACCAGATCAAATGTGGCAGAAAGATCAACTAGGAGCAGGAGTACTGTCTTACCTTTGTCTCTCTGCTCGTCTATTTGGGACTTTAGGTCTATTAAATTTGGATGTATGCAGCTTTATCCAATATTTTCTGTAGAAATGGGACTGTGGTGATGGGCCGGTAGTTAGTGGGAATAAGCAGATCTAATGTCTGTGTCTTAAGGAGGGATAGCACCCAGGATTGTTTGAGGTTAGCAGGTATGGTGCCTGTGGCAAATGAGTCATTTATCAGTTTAGTGATGAATGGGGAGAGGTCTCTGGCAGCATCTTTTATTAGTTGTGCAGGGCAAATATCGCCTTTGCAGTTTGAGGGCTTCAGTGATAGGATCATTTTTTCTACCTCCAGGATAGACATTTTAGATAAATGGAAGGTAGTATTGTGTGCCGATGGTGAAACGTTAGGCAGAAGGGTGTTAGGCGAGTGCTGTAGGTTCAGTGCTTCTTTTTTTGTTGAATTTTATTCTGGAGTCTATTCATTTTATATGCTAAGGCATGTTGGATGTCTGTTGGATATATGTTTCTATTATCTACAGGCAAGAGCTTGTGCTGCCCTTCACATAACAGAAACACATGTTTAAAGATGTTGTGGGGGAGCTTATACGATTTGTTTCCTCCACCCCAGCGTTTTTAAGGTATTTATGCTCATAATTAGGCAGAATGAATGATGTTTTCCTCATAATACTGCTTACAGTAAAAATGTACCTCTTAGTTTACCAGATGGTAACAACAAACCGTATTTGTGAACATTGTTTGTTTTTCCATTGCAGCCAAACCTATAATGTTATCGATGTCTCTGCCCAATACAACAGGAAAAGCTTAGAAATCACAAGCCTTTTTCTTTGGAAAGCTCTATTAACCAGTGGCTTTCATTTCCCTGAAGAGAAGCGCGCGTCATAGAAAAATTCAGAAAAGAGCACACATTATTCAGAATAACAAACCTTTCTGGATGATAATGTGACAGTAAATGGAGCAGACGTCTGGCGTGCTTTGCAATGTGACGTCACCTGCCACGCCGAGACCTGCCCACTTTGGTATTCGATATTAAGGAATTACCCTATGTGTCAGGTGATAAAGGCTTATCCGGATTTAGATATTTGCTGACAAGCCAAATCCAGTTCAATGCGTGGAGACTGTGATGCTCTTTCCCATTCTGCCTTAAGACAGCAGCAAGATGGCTCAGAAGATGATCTGCCCACTTTAGACATCAGATGCTGCCTGCTGTCAAATGCTGACAGGGATGAATCAGAGTATTGACCTCGGGCGGTCGATATATTGAATAATGGTAAATAAGCAGGTAGCAATGTCAGCTGTTATTAGAATTATGCATACGTAATTCAGTATTAAAAGTTATATGAAACATTATTATTATAATTATTATTATTATTATTATTATTATTATGATTGTACTTATTCTTATTATCATGCATACCTACAAACCATGCACATGGCTAAGTTCCAGCAATACAGTTGACAATGTCAGTGGGCAAAACAACAAATACATATACACAATCTCTTTCTCAACAGTATACTGGAACTCAACAGAAGAAACTCATGAGATACACTTCTATCACTATTCCTTCACAGTCTAAAGAAACAGATGAAAACGTTTACAAATAAACTAAATCATCAAAAAAAACAAAAAAAATACAGTTGACAATTATTTCCTAGCCCACTGCTACACAGTCCTACTCTTTGACCCCAAAAGGCAGCCAACTCTCAGCCTTTCTATTGGCCGCAGAGTGGAAATCAAGTAGCATTCACACAGCCCGAGTACAGCAGCCGACCCCCGGTAAGTATAGCATAGCACAATTAAGAAATCCCATGATAAAATCACACCAGGTCATACTGGCACAGACACAGGTGAGTTTTCCAGCGTCAACCCGTTTCCCAGAATTCTATGTGAGGAATAGATCTGGGCCACACCGGGTTCAAAGACAATTATGAATTGGTGTTGTAAGATTTGCCAACCAAAATCTTTATGTAACCCCAATATTTTTGTAGTCACACAATGGATCATTTATGGTGGATTCAAGTGAATAAAAGATCCAGGACATTGATTAATTTATGTAAAGACACAAACATCAGTGCAATTGTAAAATATATCTTATCATGCAATGGAAATGTGAACTGTTGAAATAAGTACAATGCAAATGAAAAATGTCATAATGGAGTGTTTTACAGTGTAAATGTAAGTTAGTAATGGTTCACTGTAATATTTTACCTGTGAAAAACAATGTAATTATCTGGCCACCATTTTATGAATCTGCTTTTCACAGATTTGCCATTTCACCCCAAATGGTCAATCTTGGTTTGTCCCGGCATGGGGACAATGGACTTCACCTGCGCCAATTACTGTAACAACTTGCCATTCCTCTGGGGGCAGGTAATAATAGCGCCACACCCTGGCTGCCTTAAAAGCCTCCTGCCTAATCTTGAAGAAAAAGGGAAGGGGCTAATTTGCTGCCGCTAGCAGCCCTCACAGTAGTGTTTGAGGCATGCCTGATGACTTTGGGGACAAGGACGGTAGAAAGGAAGAGTCACTTGTCGCCGGCATCCAGGACGGTGCAGTGCCCTCAGAGCAGGTAGTATCCAGAAGAGTAAAGAAGTGGCTCAGCACATAAAGGTTTTATCTATAAAAAAAACAATAAGCCTTGGCAAAATAAAAACACATATTCACTTAGAAACAAACGTGCACTGTGCTGGCACCTGTAGGGCTCCAGCTTCCCCCTCAGGGCTACAGGAGCAGCAGTGAAGACAGAAAGTGAACGTGTTTCCAATAGTCCGGGAACACTGTCTGCCTTGAGGCCCAGGCAAACATTAGGGGGCGCCCACTGGTGCACCCAATCCCCACAAGACATTTCGTGCAGCTGCAATAAGGAAACACTCTCCCTGTAACAAAGGTAATAGCTGTGCCCTGGGCCCACGAAACGAGGTGCTGCTTCCCCCTGGTTCACCCTCTGGGCCACTGGTAGTGTGTGCAACTTTAGTGTGTGGCTGGTCTGTGTGCCTGTGACCCAGTCTGACCTGAGCACTCATATGTGGTGAAGGAAATAAATGAGTCCCGCGATCCTGGTGATGGGACCTCCACTTCAGGAGAAGAACAGAAAAATATAGAGCTCCCACAGCTCTGCTTCCCCCATCAGGTCAGACCATATCTCAAAGCAAAGACAATAGGGGTCACTAGGTGTTTGTCGGTAACTCGGCTTACCGTTTCCACCCCCCCAGATATCCCGGTATTGCCAGGATATTATGGGTGGCGGAGCAACAGTAAGTTCCCATTGAGTCCCAGATGACTCCAGGGGTTGGGAACCACTGCCAGTGATTCAATGAATTCACTGCCAGTAGGGGCCTGATCTACCAGCAGATCAGGCCTGCTGGTAGTTCACCGCCCCTTTCAGCAGACTCGGAGTATGCTGGTCTGGAAAAGTTGCCGGTACACGTGTTTACTGGTACCTTATTTCCAGACCAGCGTAGTCCTAATGATCCCCAATGGCCAGACCCTCTTGCTGCTTGTGATTATTAACAAGCAAGACATATGAAGCCCCATAAAGATAGATTGTTTTTGTTACTGTAGAAGTACCTCTAATATAAAAGGGAATGTTTGGCCTCTTGCATGGTGGCCAAGAATAAATGTAGGTGTGAAGAAGACCAACCCCTCCATGCAAGTCAAGCATTCCCCACATATAAATGTAACATGCTCAGTTTCAGAAGAGTAGCCACCACAAGGTGTGTGCGCAGCCCTCCTATTATGAAGGGCTTCAGAGCTTATAGTTTGCCTACACATGGTTGCTTTTAAAATACATCAGTCTCCTCTAGTAAAAAGCAAACGCATGGATCTTCCTAGTATTCCATTCACTGCTTCACAGAGAGAGACACCAACGCCAGATATACCATCCCATCAGCTCTGTTGCAACTGGGAACTACAATCGGGACATGATTTTCTTGGGTAGAAACCGAATTCAACCTGCACAAGATTGCGAGGAAGAAAACTCTAGTCTCTTCAGCCTTAGCATTTACCTCAATTTTTCAAACAAAGCTATGCTATCAAAGAAGGACTCCAAGCGCTGCTGAACCCTTCAGCTCTTCCAGCCTCTGCTAGCCTCTGCTTATCCTCCCCACTGTTAGGCAGAATCCTGTGCAGTTCCCTTGGGGACACTGCAAAAAGATTAAGACTACAGGAGTAAGCAGTAAACCCAATTGTAGCAGTATGCACCACCCAGATTTACCTGGTAGCTGTTGCTGAGCAGTCAGACTTCTCTCAAGAAAAGTAGGGCAGTATGCAGAGTATACACAATAGGGCCAAAACACAGTAGAGCAAACAAACACTGACCAGAGGTTTGTATAAAAAGTATATAGTTATTTATTTAAAACACACTTTATGGCATACACTAGCACTCTCAATCAAAAGCAAGTTAAAACACAGTCATGAAAAGTATACACACATCCCTTAATAGTTATCCGACAAGTCAGGGTTAAAACACTACTATTTGTTAGAACAGATGTGAGCACTTAACCAAGGAGAGAAAGGCAGGTTATACTGTAGAGCCAAAGTTCATAGGCCAGGCCCACTTTAAATGGGGCAAAGAGAAATGTGCCCAGGATCACATGGTTTAAAGTGCACTGAAAGTCTTTGCATAGTGTTCAAAAGAGGTTGGGGTGATTCAAAAGATATAGTTAGAAGGTCTGGAGCCAACCCAGTTTAGAAGCCAAGGATTTAAGGGTCACCTTTAGCAATCTGTAGAAAGGGAGGCCAGGCAGGACACAGTAACTTAAAGAGAAAGGAAGCTCCAGCGGGGGCAGTTGTTCCTGGTAGTGGTTGAAGTTCATGGTTCCGACCAGGGGAAGAGAAGATCTCATTGAGGAGGCAACATGGAGTCGTCGCAATGCACAGGGATGAAACCAGCCGCGGAGTTCCCGATTAAAAGGTGTAGTCCTTTTATTCGCGGTCAAAAGTGGTGACCTTGGCTATCCGGCCGCCGGGGTGCTTGGCATGGGTGATTCGACCAAGAGATGTCTTTGGAAGGCGAAAAGGGCGAACTGGTTGGTCCTACCAGCTCAAAGGAAGAAGACTCTCCAGCTGAAGATTTTCTCATGTCGTTGGAAAAGTGGTGAGTTCCTTGCAGCAGGGCTTCACCGGTGGTGTCATCGGTTGCAGGTGGCTCAGCTTCTTCCCTCTTCGGATTCTTAGGTCCTGTGGTGACTTCTGAAGTTCCAGTCCCAAAGGCCCTGCTTTTATGCAGGAAAAACCCCCATTCATCAGCCTAGCTGTCAATCACACATGCTAAGTGGTGAGCCAGGCGGCTCACCACTGGGCCAATCAGAGTAGAGTGCGACTTGGGATGCTAAGGCAACACAATCCAGGGTGCCAATTCCCCTCTCCACCCTTCCTGTGGAACCCAGACAGAGTGGCACCATTTGGAGGGCTTCTGTGGAGAAGCCTGCCAAAATAGTGGAACAAAGGGCTCAACCTTGGTCAGCGTTACAGAGACGGACACAAACGCCATTTTAGAATCGAGTTCTGGGAAAAAGACCCAACCAGTGATTTAATATTAAATAAATAAACCAGCGGTATCTTTAACATTGCACCAAAAAGTGGTGCGTTTAAAATAAATGGGACAATCCCATGGAGAATATTTCGGTGAAATATTTTGCGTGGTAACCACTGCCACCAGCTAGAAACTCAACGAGGGGGGACGGGACAGTGCCCCTCGGAAACAGACGCAGGGGCAATCGAATTACCCCTTACCAGTACTTCCACAATTTGATGGTTTGTACTGGTTCTGTTCACAATTTTGGACTAGTAAAGCCAATGGTGACTTTACATGCCCTAGGAGACAGTAGTCAGTCCCAGGGTATGGAGTCTATGTTTCGGGGTCACTGTGGCACCCCTGTGGTACTGCACTGAGGGTGCTGTGTACCACACATACAGACAAACAGATGATACCCTATGGAGTAAAAAGAAACCCCATAGCCCATAAGCACATAACAAGTCAAAGACATGCCTCAAATCATGTCTAAGAGTGGGAGTAAAAGAGTCTCACTCTTAGCAGGAGAAAAAAAAAATCCAGCAAAGCTGCTGGGGGACTCACTAGGTTTGGAAAATTAGCCTTATAAGAGAATTCTCCCTAACACTCACTGTGCAGGACTAAGCCATATCATTGCAAAGAGAAGAATTAGTCAAACAACTAGTTCTGCCCTTCTGACCTCAGAAATCCACCACATCAGCCACAGCAGTGGCGGCATCAGGAAGAAGGGAGAGGTTCCATCACCTAGAAGCTTCTTCTGCACCACCTGCCTCCACAGCTGCTCGCCTGCAGAAGCATCCAGCAGGCCACATATCATCCGTGGTCCTTTTGTGGGTATTGTGGAGGATATGCACGCCTGATTATAATGTCTAATTTTCATTTTGGGGGCCGTAATGTTGCATTGTTTGTGCTGACAGTCTGCAGATGGCCATTAGTTCCAGTAGACTTTAGAGAGAAGGATTTTTGATGTTTGTGATAAAGAGTCAACTGTGTTTTAAATTGAAATATAACCACTTCTGGAAAAGGGCACATGTGTTTGGGACACCCTGTGCTGTTCTGCTGTTTGTCCCTGGGAGCCTTCCCTATTCCTGCCTGGCCATGCCCCCTGCACTTGAAAACCGAACCTCACCATCCGCATGGCGAAGGCCACGGGAAAGGACGCAGATGCTTCGGATGCCCATGTGCTCTTCTGCTGATTGTCCTTAGGAGCCTTCAGCATTCTGGCCTGGCCACGGCCCCTGCTCTTGAAAACCAAAGCTCTCCACCCACAGGGTGAAGCCCGCGGGAAAGGGCGTGGGTGTTTACCACTCTGTAGGGTGTTCGGTGGTTGCAGGTGGGTGGCTGCTGTGACCAAGCGCTTGGTACAGTCGATCCTGTCCAGTGGCATCATTTCTCATAACCAGACACATGCAGGCAAGGCATGTCAAGGCAAGGCTGAGGCATCGGGAAGTTATGCCACTGAATCCAACTGAGAACAAACGCTAAGAACCTAAAATTTAAAAGATCATCTACCCAGCCACCCATCCACCCATCATTATTAAGAACATTTCATGCCACCCGAAGTGCCAAAATGGAAAATCTGAACCGTAAGGTGGAAGATTGAAACAACCATCCCCTTACCTAGACTCGGCTGGGGAGGCAAACACCCTGATTCAAAGAGCTACAGCAATTCCTTGGCACATCCAATGTTCACGTGAATCGGGAACCCTGGGGTGACAAAAACAATGAGAACAATAAGAAGGACAATGAGAAGAAGAAGGAGAATGATCCACGTGCCTCTAACAACAGTGCTGCTGGCTGTAGTCACAGGGTCACAGTCGGTACATCCAAGGCCATTCTCAGCCCAACACAGCCAGGGGAGTTGAAAAGGAGCCTGCCCCTAAGCCCTGATGCTTCTTGCCCAGGGGTGGTCCTATAGGGATTCAATGGACATGAACATGACATTAATGTGACCGCCATGTCCACCATACTACTCGAGCTTCAAGCCACAACCAGCGTGTGTTGGTCATCTCTGACTCCCTTCACACCCCTGTCACTGTTGGGAAGATACAGCTCTATCCTTGATGGTCAGCGCAGGCCACGCCTCTTTGAACATTGCACAAACTAAAGGTCAGCAGGGTGGGATAATAATGGAGTGATGGATAGCAGGGGTGATGTGACCACACCTATGCAGGTCTGACTATAAGGGGCTATGTGCTCTGAGAGTAGCACCCAATCATATGCCAGCCCTTCCACCTCAGCCTCTGGCCTACCCTCCCTGTTTGGGCCATTTCTAACACACACCCTCGGCCTGGTTGGCAAAGGGGAACCCGTGGCCAAAGGGTGTAAATGCATTAAAGTCCTGTCTGAGTTGGTGATACTAAAGAAGCTATGCCTTTCCTTCATCGAAACACTTGAGAAGGGAGGGACTTCGAGAGCGTCTCCAACCAGCATGGAGAGTGCTCTAGGGGACCCAACCCCCTCTGAGACAGTAGCACCCAGTAATCCGGATTTCAGTCCAAGCATGACTAGTACCAACCAGAGAATGCTTTGACTATAAGTGACTTTCCCAACAAAGGACTAATGGTCTCTTGCCTATTGCACTAGCCTAGTGCACAGAACCCTACAGTATCCCCGCCTTCGCTGACCCCTGCTTGGCGAGAGGATCACATGCCAAGAGCCAAAGTTATGGTGGGAAAGACAACCAGCAGGGCTGGCCTTGCGACATCCAACCCCACCACCAAAACCAACCAGGTGATAGAGGCCCGCAGGGAAGGGACAATTTCTACATAAGGTCCCTAAACTGGGCTGCAACAAGTATGAAATCAGGGAAGCCCTTGTGAAAACATGCACTCATTGGCTATGCACCGTACCGCGTTGTTTATTCCAATCCCAGGATGACATCTTAAGGTGCACCAGGACATCATACCACAGGGAAAAGTGCCTTTAACTTCATACAAATTGTCAACATTAGCTAATGGTATATTAGAATTCGCCATGAGATGCCATCCCCCATCAAATAGCCCCATCGAAATTAGAGCCCACTCCCTGCATGATGTTGGCACATTCTCTGAAACTCGGCTATAAGGCTCGGTGCTCTCTGGCTCAAATGCAGTCGCCTTGGGGAAATGGACTCAGGCAATCTCTTGTTGTCCAATCACTGACTGTGTCCATCCCATATGTATGATTGATGAGCTAGTTGTTCATCGCAATCCCCGTTGAGCAAGACTTTTTTGGGAACTGAGCTTGATTGAGCACAGTCGGGCTCCAGGGTTACTGGAACTGATTTATTTATAATACGGGATGGAATGCATAATTCATGTATATTTTGCTTTCCTTTTGTTCATGTTGTATGTGTCATGATGTACTTATATGGCCCCAGGTCGAAATAAAGTTATTGATGATGATGATTACCACTGCCTATAAATAGGACATTGTTCAGGGGCAGCCTTCAAGGACTGGGACAGAAGGACTTAAAAATCAAACAGACACTGCATATGGTTACTGTACGCATTACTCTGTTATATAGAACGCACATTGATTTAATGCACACAGTATTACGTTGGTATTCATAACTGCTGATCTACCTATTTCATGCCTATAGTATTTCAAGGCTAGTAAGTACGTTGTTTTATGTTTAACAGCAATCCTCATTTATTGGGAGCCATTGAACATGTTTATTTGCAGACCAATAACCTATGCATTGTAATGTTTTGCAGATACAATATAGAACAGTGAGGTTGTGTGCATTATATGATACCCAGTCTTAATAATACCCACTAATACATACAAGAACCATCCACTAGAGGGGTTTTCAATCTTCAGTAGTTCATTGTTTTTTGTATCAAGACTTATATTGTTTTCATGTTTTTATTGCATTGTGTAGCTTGCATATTCTTTTTAATTTATCATCAGGTGGTTTGCTACTATAACTTGATCCATTTGGATGCACATTGTTTTACAGGCACTTGTTGCATAGGGCAACTGCATTGCCTTACTAGAAGAACAGCTCTTAGGCCCATAATTCCCCTAAAATAAGTCAGGAATGCTCTATGAGTGATGCAACACATCTCCTCGTTGTGCCATGTCCCAGATGCCTCACACACACCTCTACACTTGCTGCAGGAGCACCCTGCCGTGCCATTATCTTTCAGGTTCTGCATTTCCCATTGGAAAACCATTAGAGCTCTTCACACTAGGCACCCACCTAATGGGCAGTAAATAAGGAGGTGCATCTACTTCCCAAGCATGAACAAACATTGTGGCTTGAACACATCCACACCCCTTAAGGTCTTCTACACCAACGTATTAGTATAAATCAAACATTTCTCCAATCATCCATCTGTTATTAGTCCCAGATAGTGTTGACTGCTATCCATGCCAGCCAGGAATGCTCTTTACAGAACCATGTTTCCTACATATTCATTCTCATTCCACTTGTTTTTTCCTACAGTTTAGTGACCACAGTGGATGACCCTCGAAACGGAGACCATTTGATAACAGAGTCCTTGCGCCACACTGTTCTGGATTATTCTTTCACTGGGACCATCTCTTTCTGAAGTCACTATGGGCTTGCCCGTCTCCAAGAACAAAGCCAACTCACAGCAGCACATCTACATATACCAATGTATGCCAATCGATAGTATTGGGAATACCCATTCTCCACACATTTCTGTCAGGCTCCATGCTTTAAATTTGATAAATGTCGACTTTCACTTGGCAAGTGATCGGCACAGAAATAGATGGGCACAAAATTCCATCTCTGGGCAACAAAGTAAAACCCAAACAGAATTTTGCAGTAAGGATTATGTGTTAGCAGTTCTATAGTGTTGGATGTATTATCTCTTGGCAGACTATGCTTGTTGTGACTCTTTGCGTGTATTCAAGATCTCATTCGATTTAATCCTCTTGGTTCAACACATATGTTGTTCCCAAAATAGTTTTCAAGAACACGATATTCAATGTGTTTAAGTCATATAGAAAGGTATTTTATTTTATGTTATCTTATGTTATCTTAAGTTAGATGGGAAAACGCTGAAGTGCTACTAGTATTACATGGAAGTGATATGTGTAGCTTTGTAATACAGAGATTTAGGTAACTGAGATCTCATAGGCTATTGTCTGACATAATAGCATAATTAGTGAATGTTCATGTACACACATGTACACACATGTATATTTATACCATTGTATGAGTTAGCTGAATAGCATAATAGCATGATTAATACAGGTATATTCATTCAAACTGTAGTAGAACATATACTTAATGACATATATATCATGGATACAAGTTCACTATTTCTCTGCAGCTTCTGGTCCCACCAAATGTCCCATTGAACTGATCCAGTCAAATCCAACCACTCATGACAAATTGGGGGAAGTTTTATTACCACTTTCATTCCTAAACTGATTAATGAATGTATGTATTTATTTATGTTTATATATTTAACATTTGTAGTGCGGCCAAACCCTGAGCCATCAGGGCTCTAGTTACATGCATAGGACACAGAGAGATACAAGTACATATATGCAGGTAACTTACAGAGATACAGGTCAGAGATAGGAGCAAGCCCAAACTACAAAAATAGCGGACAATTTGTGAATAGCATAATATCATGATTAATACAGGTACATGCATTCAAACTGTAGTAGAACATATCATACTTAATGACATATATATCATGGAAACAAGTTCACTGTTTCTCTGAAGCTTCTGGACTCACCAAATGTCCCATTCAACTGATCCAGTCAAATCCAACCACTTATGAGAAATTGGGGGAGGTTTTATCACCACTTTCATTCCTAAACTGATTGATGAATGTATTTATATATTTATGGTGTTATATTTAACATTTGTAGTGCGGCCAAACCCTGAGCCATCAGGGCTCTAGTTACATGCATAGGACACAGAGAGATACAAGTACATAGATGCAGGTAAATAACAGAGATACAGATGCAGAAATAGGAGCAAGCTCATACTACAATAACAGCAGACAACTTGTGAGGTGGGGCAAGTCTCTGTGTGGTATGGTTGTTACCCTGGGCTAGGCTGTGTGATGCTTAGGAGGCAATGGCACTGACCTGGTCTGTTTAGGGACAAGGTGGCATCTAGGTATACACCCAGGTGTTTACGATGTTGGATACTGGTATTGTAATTCAGTCAATGGTGAAGGTTTTGTTATTGAGGTCAAGTTTGTTGAGGGTGGTCTGTGGACCTGTCAGGAGGATCTAGATTTTTTCATCATTTAGGCATGGCATGTTGGCAGCCATCCATGCTTGGATCGTATGATAGATGGAGTTAATGGCAATGGAGTATGTAGCATAGTTGCTTGAGAGTGGTGTAAGTATTTGCATGTCGTCTGTTTAGTTTGTGTATGAGATTCCTGGGCTATCTAAGATGTCAAAAAGGGGTTTCGTGAATATATTATGCAGTGTTGGTGAAACACAGGAGCCTTGCGGGGCTCCACTGGAGATCAGAGTATGTGCGGCAGAGGCTAGGTCTGAGAAGACCCTGAAAGATCTGTGGGACAGGGAGAACGATATCCATGAAGTGCCTTTTTCTGAGAAATGCTCTTGAGCTTCTGAGGTGAGGTGCTGGCAGAGGGGATGGGATAGTCAACAAGTTCAAAGGCTACTGACAGGCCTAATAGGAGTAGGATGGAAACCTTACCAGAGTGTTTGGCCTCATCCATCTGTTTTCTTAGATCCAGGAGTGCTGATTCTGTGATGTGTCCTGCTATAAGTCCTGATTGCCATAGGCATAGGATATTGTTGACTTCCAGGAAGGACTGGATTTGTATATATTCTACTCAGTCCAATATTTTTAGTTGGAAAGGGACTGTCATGATGGGGCGATAGGCAGTGGGGATGTTAGGGTCTAATTAAGGTTTTTTGTTACAGTGGGAAGCAGGGGGAGGACCCATGCATCCTTGAGGTTGGTAGGGACTTTGCGGTGGCGAAGGAGGCATTAATCAGGGTACTGACAAAGCTGCCAAGGCAGGCGAGCAGTCCTTTATCACGGTAGCTGGGCAGGTGTCTCCTTGACATCTTGTGGGTTTCAGGCTTTGGATAATGCTCAAGGATTCTTATGACGAGATTGGATTGAAGTGTAATGCCTGGGGTGCAGGTAATAGTGGTGTTGTCTTAGAGAGGGTGCTTAGGATAAGGGAGTTCTGTTTTAGCAGAATCTTTTTCTGTAGGGAGGCAGTTTTGAAGCAGTGCATTTTGAATGTTGATGTACCATGCTTCGTCTTTGTTGCAGTTGTCTTTGGATATGGTCCATGTTTCTAGTTTACATAGAATTACAAAGAGTTCTCGCGAACTACAGCTGGGTTTACTGATTCTTTAGTTGTAAGTGGATAATTTGGCCTGGATGAGAACGTTTTTGTAGGTTTTGGCTATCGATAGGAAGTACATTTTATTCAAGTCAGAAGGTGAGTTCTTCCAGGTGCTTTCGGCTTCTCATTTTTTTAAGTGCAAGATTATAAGGTCTGGGGTGAACCAGGATTTACAGTGTTAGGCAGAATTGCATGCATTACCCTCTGGGGCCAACACATACAATTAGGATTACAGGTGTAAGCAAAACCAACCTTCGGTACAAGTCTGTACTACACAGGTTTTGGTAACGAGCTGAGCAGCCAGGCTTATCTCAAGAGGTAATTTGAGCAGTAAATTATGTTACACAGAGGTCTTTCAATCCCAGTGGTTCAAGTAGACAATTACACTCAAGGTTTCTTGGTAAAACACTTATTAATTTATTACACAATCATTTAGAAAATATTCACTAGAAGGAGGCAACTTAATATTATACACAAACACACTTCAGTACCAAACCAATATGTTTCTGATTAAATTAGGCTCCCCTGAAATAGGAGCACAATGGCATTTCAGTCACTTTAAATAGGAGTAAAAAGGCACAAGTTAATGAAATAGATCACAAATACTTTCTTAGGGAGTGCAAATAGTTTCAGTTCACTAGAGGATGCGATTCAGTTGAATAGGCCTAGGCCAAAGTCAATGGGCTAGTGTCTTGGATGGGAAAGAGCAGTTCTGGTAGTAAACGGTAAAGTCTTTGCCAAAGTTCTAATAAGTAGTTTGTATAAAAAAGAATCATATGTTGGGTCACAAGCTGATTAGGCCTGCAAATTGGGAAAGTTTCAGAAACTTTCACCGCGAGAGGTAAGTTCTCTCAATCAGGTTGGCACAGTACCTTAATATGAAGTAAAGATGCAGCTGAAGACGTTGGTTCCTGGCAGTTCCTGCATATCTCACTGCTCCTGAACCTCAGTTGTGGGGACAAGAGGGAGGACATCAGGGGACTCCTGCACTGCATGGGGATTAGTTAAACAAGCTGGCATATGGAAGATCTTTGGTTCGAGTAGCTGTAGTCAAGCACACAAGTTGGTGTCCTTTCCCCTGGTTAAACCTAACCAGCTCTGAGAATGGTATGCAGGTGGATTACAAGTTGATTGGTCCCACCAAATCAAAGGAAGAAGTCATCCTTGAAGGTCTTCTCTGTTAAGGTGAACTTGACAATTCAGACCTGCAGCAGGGCTTCAGCGGGAAAACCAACAGTCCAGCTGTTGCAGCAGCTGTCCTCTTCCAGCACATCTTCGGTTCTTTCGTTCTAGTGGTCGACTCTGCCTTCCAAGTCTAGAGACTTGCCTTTTAAACAGTTTTCTCCCTTTCATTCCAGCCTAGCTGTCACTCACCCAGCAGGGTGACTGTCCTTGCCAGACAGTCAGCCAGCCAATCATGCCAGAGTGCATTTGGGCATCCTAGGAGACCAATCACAGGGAGTTTCTGGTACCTCCCTCACTTCCTACCCAGCCCAGACACTCAGGCGCCAGAGGCAGTCTTCAGTCCTGAAGCAAACTAAAGGCTTACAAACAAAGGCACCAAACCTGGTTTTGCGCGCTGAGCAAAACTATAGAAGGACCTTTCCAAAAAGAAATGACGAAAAAAGAAGACTGGGATCCGTTTAAATAAAGGGGCTTAAGGCCCCATCTTGAAAAACATGGCTCCTGCGATTTTTAGCTACCGGTGGTCACAGTCAGGAAAAATCAAGGTAGTCCATTGTAAGACCACTGTCACCAGCCATTTTGATAGGAAAGGGTTGCATTAGACTACTACATGAGTTTCTAGACACAGGGGATACTAGGTAACCCCTCCAGCACTGTATAGGACAATTGTGTGGGCTGGGTCTAGGAATTTAAAAAGACTAGAAAAGTCAATTTAACCTTACATTCTCTGGGAAACAGTAGTTTATCCCAGAGAAGGTATTTAAACCTTTTGGAAGTCTAAAAGACATCCGTGTATCACTATACTGAAGGTGCTGTGTAACACACATGAACATGTGATGCCTATGGAGTTATCTAAAACTCCATAATCAAAGAACACAAGAGTGAAACACACATCCAAATACATGGAAGAGTGGGAAAAAAGGCTCACACTCTTTTCAAGTAAAAAAAAAATCAAGTCCTCAAAATCCAGCAAAGTTGCTGGGGGGCTCTAAGAGCAAGGGAATTAACATATTTATGAGAATTCTCCCTGACATACAGAGAGAGAGGAGTTTGGTGTTCGGCTCAGTGAGCGGTGCCACAGTATGTATACCTTTTGTCATGGTTTTGTTGTAGATCTCAGACAGGGTTGTTGGGATGTCTAGCATGGTTGCTGGGTAGCTGTTCATTTCTGATAGTAATGGAAGAATATCTGTTGGTGTGATGGTTTTTGAGTTACTTGAGAGACTGGGGAGCTTGCAGTCAATGGTATTGGGGGTTTCTTCTGTTTGGGAAGGATGAATGTTATCATGCTGTGGTCACAGACAAGATTTGTTGGAGGTTATGGAGATAGGGCAGTTTATCTCGACAATACAATCGAGTATCCGTCCCTTGGTGTGGGCGGGGCTGTGAATGCATTGGGCAAAGCCAAGTGCAGTTAGTGCGTTGGAAAGGGAATGGGCGTTGCTGTCAAAGGTGCCATTGAATCCCAGGTTCAAGTCACCCAGGAGAATTATTTGTGAGAAGGGCTTAGAGTTGGAAGCTATTACATGTTGGATGTCTTCAAAGATTGAGATTGGGCTGGTTGCTCTGAATACTATGTGGATGGTTAGTGTTGAGGTGTGAGTGAGGGGGACTTTGAGGGACAGTAGTTCACTGGAGGTAAATCCATCATTGTTGGTCTCTCCAATGGCTAGGGAGTCTTTGGCAATTAAGGCTAACCCTTTTCCTTTGAAGTGCGATCTGTCTTTCATGAAGATAGTGTAGTTGGGTGGGATCGCTAGGGATAGGCTGAGGCCTGTGGCTGAGTGCAGCCAGATTTCTGTTATTGCGAGGTGATCAAGAGCTTGTGCAGTTAGTAATTTAGCATTAACTAATGCCCCCTTTAATGGACCTGAAGGTATTTTGGATGGTGGTTCTGTTTTACTTTTCGTTGTGAGCCTTTGTATTTGGTTATTGTATGTTGTTGCAGGCATGGGCCTTATTGCAGGAGAATGAGATGGAGTATTGCATGTTTGTTGCGGGTGATTGAATTTGGGTGACACTCGTCGGTCTTGAAGTTGGCAATGTGTTTCAGGCATTACCATGGGGGCATCACATAATATTTCAGGCATCATTACCATGGAGGCAACGTCATAATGTTTCAGGCATCCTTGCTGTAGGGGCATCACATACAATTTTGGACATCATTATCAAAGGGGCAACGCATAATGTTTCAGGCATCATTACCATGGGGGCATCACATAGTGTTTCTGGCATTATTACGTAGAGGCATCACATAATGTTTCGGGCATTATTACCATGGGGGCATTAAATAATGTTTCAGGCATCATTACCGTAGGGGCATCACATAATGTTTCAGGCATCATTACCATAGGGGCATCACATAGTGTTTCAGGAGTCATTGTCATAGGGGCATCACATAATGTTTCAGGCATCATTACCATAGGGACATACATAATGTTTCAGGCATCATTGTCATAGGGGCATCACATAATGTTCCAGGCATCATTTCCATAGGGGCATACATAATGTTTCAGGCATAGGTACTGTTTGGGTGGTTGTAGTGGGTGGCTGGCAGGGGCACCTCCAAGGGGTGGCCAAGGGAGGCCACGGCCACCCTTATAAAAGCACAGGCCCCTCCACCAGCCCATTCATTTGCATATGTTTGTTTTGGTGTGCCACCCTAAGACTTCAAGTGTGGTCACTCCTATGAAAAATTTCTGGGGGCGCCACTGTGGTGTTTGGGGTAAAACATGCCATTCTCGTCTGAGCTTGGAGGTGGGCATTGCTTAACCACAGTGACGGCGCATTGGATGTATCAACTGTCTGCCGGGTGGTATGGGAATATGGAGTCACCTCTGTTTTTTGTTGCGAGAGTGGGCTGAAGGTGGTGGGGGTGTTGTCTGTTTGATTTGATGTGCAATCCTGTTGGGCTCCTTGTACGGTGCTGTGCACATTTTGAGCTGGGCACTGTGGTAGAGAGCGGGAGGTAGGAACAGTGTGGGCAAAATCGTGGTGTAGTCTGGTAGAGAATGCTGCATTGCGAGCCATATAGTGCGGGCGGTTTGATCAGTAAGAACCTGTCTTGCAGGGTATGAGTAGATCTGGCCATCCTTGACATGACAGGGCCAGAAACGGAATGTCTGTGCAGGCCTTGATAGTTGGCCTTTGTAGGGGGCCGGCATCGCCTGCCAGCTCCCCTCAACATCCGGGATAAAAGACAGGGCTGGGCAATCAGTTTTGTTGGCAGACAGGTCAAATTAGTTGCCTAGGTGCTTCAGGTGCCTCGGCAGATATGGTCGTGTCGGCCATTTTTGAGTGGCCTTGTTGGTGCTTACACTGCATTTCGTTAGCATTTGTTGGTGGAATCTTGCAAAGCCCAACAAGGCTGAAGTTATTAAAGTAGGTGGATTGCAGCCCACGTAGCCCACTGTTTTTCTTAGGCAAATTAGCATGTGGCTTATCTTGGCTTGGCATGGGTGCTGATATAATGCAAGTTCCGACGCTTCAAGGTATGGGTGCAGCGGATTGCTTGTGGGGCTCTCCGGACCCACAGTGCCTGCCCCCCAGGGCCAGACAAGGAATACACACTGTTCTTTTCCCTGGGTATTGCCAGGACCATTTTACCCCATGCTGCCTCAGAAATGTCCACTTCGATGTTCAAGATTATTAGAACACATATAGACCATGTGCTGAAGTACTGGACTACTCAGAAGTTACGATAATGGATTAGCCAAAATTAAGATCAGAAAGAAATATTTATATTTCCGTACATGATTGGCACCCTCCTCCTTATGTACACAGTTCTGCTGCATGTAAGAAGATATCTAAACGCAGTGTTGCTCTCTTATCTGAATAACAACCACAGATGCACAGCAATTTATTTCCTCTTGCGAGCTCCCCTGTGCAGGATATGACCCCTCATCCCAACCTTCCCTTCAAGCTGCCATTAGAAGATATCCTATCGAGGGTTTTTGCACCAATCTCTGTCATGAAAACAATACCAGCACAAATCTATCCATGGTCTTCTTCAGTATCAAGGCTTTAGAAGGAAATGCCGGATGTTATGAATTTTTGTCAAGCCTAGTGAACCAACCTCAACTCACTTTGAGCTGTGTATAGACCCGCATGTGCATGGGCTGGTCTACTTGCCATGACTGATTCACCAAACCTCTGGCTCATTCATCCTGATTTCTTAGAACCACAGGCATCTCAGTTTCCCATATGTTAATACAACTAAAAGTCTGATTCATGGAATTATTTGCGTGAAAAACTCAGATTTGCACGCATTTCTGGCCGAAAATCCCTGTTTGAAGTATGGGGATTTTCGGGCAGAAAGGCACGCAAATCTGCGTTTTTCATGCAAATAATTCCATGAATCAGGCTATAAATCTTTCATCAGCGGCTTTAGTATAACCACACTGATTTTATCCCAGGCCCTTATACTTTGACCCAGTCGTAAGTGGGGCTCACCCTCCCATCTGTGACTCTATCAAATGTTCGAAAAATGTGTTTTACTATTGCAGACCACAGTATTATCCAATGTCAACCATCTGGGCCCAGCTCATGATCTTGAATCTTCATATGAACCGTGTGCACTGATTTAAGAACTAGTACTCTCAAGATGAGGCAGAAGCAGACCTTCGAATGCATCACTTTGAATGCATCACTTTGAATGCATCACTTTGAATGCATCACTTTGAATCCCCCCATCCGTCTCTGAAAGGTCATTTCTGGCCACATCCTCTCCACATTCCAGCACTCAAGCTGTTAATGAAAGATGGTGGTTGGGATTTTGCTGATGAGACTATGGCAAAGCTGAAAATATTATATTGCGAGAAGGAACTAAGCTAATGTTAAAGTACCTGCAATTGCAGTCAGTATTTGGAATATTTTGTGTATGTTCATGAACCATTTGAACCATGTTATTTAAGATATACATAAAGAAATTGTCACTTTAAACAATTGCAGGTTTTTGAGGAGCCATCAAAAATGTTGTTTTGGAGGCAATTCTGTGCACGTCAATATGTACAGGAATCTGTGGTCGAAGTGGGCGGGAGCACCTCTACTTTTTTTTATTATACTTCACTGTTCATATACTTTTGTTTTCAAAATAAACCTTTCCGGAATGGTTTCATTTTCAAATAAAAGTGTAAGAAGAAGTTAAAAATTGCACTTCAGTGCACTGCATCAGGGGTAGGTAGGAGGGGTGGTTTAATCTTTAGCGTGCCCCTTCAGAGGTGCGAATTGTGGGTGATATGAAGGGGAGGGTGTGTAAAGCTGCACTGGGGCACTGAATAAAGTTAATGAGGTAATTTAAAATTAATTTTGCATTTTCTTTCGCTGTGTTTCTTTCTGCCTTAACACAGAGGTGGGGAAAGATTTGAGGAAAGGCGCAACCCAGGTTTGGGGTTTGCATTGGGTGTGGGAGAGGGTGCGGGGATGGGGTTTGTGGGGCGCGGGCCAGCTTCTTTTCGTACACTTCAACCACTGACAGGAATTTGAATGTATGTTGATACTATGTTAAGTGTTTGTGTTATGAATTATATGTCATCCAATTAAACTGTCCATGTCTACTAAACAGTGACATCAACACAGCCTCCCTGCATCTACGTACATGAAGTCTGTGTCTGGTCGGAATGGTATGATGCCATGAATCCAGATGATGACATTGGAGATTTCGATACACCTGATCTGCTGAGAGCCAGTGGAATCCCAGTCTGCAAAGCACCCAGAAAGTTTGAATGCAGAGCGATGAGCTTTCCTGACATTGATATAAGCGACCTTGGACAAAATGTGCAATGTGACACTTCTGGACTTTCTTGTTACAATGAGAAGCAATTTAGTGGACGTTGCTTGAACTATGAAGTTAGGTTTTTGTGCTGCAGCTATGAGCCATGTGAAGGTAAGAAGCAATCCGGATCTTATAATGATTCCATTACTTCAGATTGTGGATTCTTTTATCTATAACAATACATTCTGGACAGAAAATTATCAAGTTGTGTGATTCTATTGGTTTGGGTCTACTTGGTCGAAATATTTGACCTTTTCACATTTGACTGATTTTTCTTTGCTCGTTTTTTGATCGAACCCCCCCTCAACCCACCCCATTACCTTACCCCACCCCATATGTATATTTAATAACATTTGGCTGAATTTTCTTTGCTTGTTTTTTTGATCGACCCCCCCACCCCCCACGCAACCCACCCCATTCCCTTACCCCACCCCATATATATATTTAATAACATTTGGCTGAATTTTGATTAAAAAAAAATCTCAAAAATTCAGTAAAAGGTAAAAGGTCAAATGTTTTTCGAACAAGCATTCTAATACCTTTCTATTCACTCACTACTTGTACCTGTTGGTGTGAATATGTGCATGTGTTTGTGTGTGTGTGTCTTCTGATCTCAATCAATATCATAGAGCACTTCAGAGCACCCCTATGGCAGCATCAGGTTGCTGTTGTACAAAATGAGAAGCGAGGAAAAGAGGGGGCAGTGTGTTACTAGCTGGGAAAAGAGGCCAAAGGCGAAGAATGCATCTGTCAGGGCTCTGTATGCAGATGTGTGGGGAGGGTGTTGGGTGGTGTTGGACACTGGGCTTGAGAAACATCGCTGTTGAAACTCCCTTCATGACAGTTCATGAGATGTACACTCAACTATCTGCAAATGAAACACTAGAATCCATTAGGACACTGGCCTGGCCATAACAGGGAACCCTTCTTTCAGGTGAAAAACATGAGACTGCACGGGTTAATTACAGCAGCTGCAAGGAGAAATATTTAAATTGTCAATTTCTACTTGCATTGGGATAAACACTAAATAATGCAAATTCTAGCTAGACAATAAATCCACCACTGGAACTTTCATTATAGAAATTCAGGACATGATCAAAAACCCATACGTCCGCAGCTGTATCCAGTAAAGTACCATTGAATGCCCTACACATTAACGAAACAACACACTCTTGAAAAATATAATGATTTAATGCAACCACTATCCCTTCGTTCATGGCATCTAAGCTCACTGTAAAATAAACTTAACAGAAGTGTCATGATCACACTCAATATCAATATCATTGAGCTCTTCAGAGCAGGCCTATGACAGCATCAGGTTGCTGTTGTATAAAATGAGAATACCTTATTTAAAGAGGTACCATTAATGGACAAATAAATGAATAATGATCATGCATTGCTTTCTTCATGGGGCATTAGTTTTAACATTACAAAGACACTGGAAAGTCTTATTTGCTCACATGAGGCCACATGCTGTCTTAAATGGTATTTTAGTTTTGATATCACTAAAAGCCATCATAAAGGGCAATACTGTTAACATCTACAAATAATCAATAAGAAAGCAGATATATTTAATCAGTACGTTTACATTTATCAGCAATGCAGCCCAATAGCAAAGTACAAATCCAGCAGATAGGTGGGTACTCTAATTAGTGAGATTGCCAAAAGAAACCTGAACTCTGTTTTTCCCTATACCTCGCACTTGCCAACATTGAATGGCAACATGAGTGAGCCAATGGTATAGCTTGCTAGGAGGTGGGCCACCAATTCAGGTTTCTGAGTTTTTAGAGGGTGGAGACAAGGACAAACCACTGGTATATATTTTCCATATGTGACCGATAAGAGAGATTTGCTCACCTTTTGTCTGGGAATCATGTTAGCATGTCCTTTCTGATCACATACATATTTTACGTTTTAATCACTCACATACATATTTTACATTTTAATCACTGGTCCAAATTTTAACTACATTCTCTGTTTAACTGTTATTACTTCTCATTCAATGACATATACTACATGCTATGTAAGTTCAATGTATTGATTTCTGCCCTTTTTCACTTTTCACAGTACTGTTGGGTATTTTGTGTAGATTTGGGGTCTAGCAGTATTTTCTTACCGGCAAAAATAAAAGTAATTCAGCTTAAATCACTCCTTGCATTCAGATTGGGTTTGGTATTATAGTAATATAGTGGATATGTATTATTTCAGTACACAGATATATTTAGCTGGTATACATTTGTTTGGTGGTATTTCTTTTGGTGAGCATAATTCCTTTGTTTTATTTGTGGCCCCAATATCCAGAACCCCTTATTTTTGTTTAGATTGTTCGTGTGATCACTAGAGAGACCTCAGGCCTACATTTCATAAACACCCCATTTTCATATGGAGTGCCGCCTAGGGCTGTTATCACTGATTTATCTACAACAGCAAACTAACATGTGGTTTTATCACTAATTTATTTACATTAGTGAACTATTCCAGAGGTCTCTCTCTCTCTCTCTCTCTGCTGACTCATGTACCTCCAGCAGGCTATTTCATTATGTCCCATTCAGAAGCCACACGCACATATACGCTGAGTGAAACCGTGCACACAGCTATTTTACTGCCAAGTCTTATTTTTAGCTACCTTATTCTTTCTGTTGTTTTATCTACATGAAAAATGACAAATGCACTGCCTAAAAATCTTCCCCAGATTACCAGTGCTATAATGGTAGATGCACTAAGAAAAGAGAAAAACAAAAACACACTACACGTCTGCTTTCATATATTTCTGTGTATTATAAACAATTGCATTTCAACACCATCTTACCCCTTTCACAGAAATAAATGGAAATTGCACAGCAGCAGAGATATTCACATTACATTATCTGTAACAAAGTGAAAAGGAATACGGCAAGAGAACATTCAATTTGCAACAGTACAGCATGTTAATTAAACACAGGAATCCCCTCTTCTACTCTGCCAGAATAGATTTCTCACACACACAGACACCGCCCCCTCACTCTGCAGGATAATTAATGGCAAATTGTAGCTTGTTCAGCACGCAAAGTCTCCGGGCTGGTCGCTTTCTTGAAATGGCTCAGGGCTCCCTCTTAAAGCACCCCAGCGAGGACATGCAGTTCTGATCTGCAATCTCTCAAGCCAGTGCTTATTGACTGGAATCTCCAGTCTGTGCAGCAGTGCACTGGGACCTGCTTCTCAATCAGGAAACTCCCCAGCCACTCCAGCCAAGTCTTCACCAAAGCTATGCAAAATGTCCACAAACTCTCTCCTTCCCCAAGATGCTACAGGAAAGCGCTATTACAACCCCTAGGGTGACGTGCACCCAATAAGATTATATCATGTCATATCCTCCTTCTCTAAACAATGACTTACTTTTACAGTAAGCAACTGTAACAAAACTGATTTCCTGCTTATGCGAGTTTTGTTTTCTGAGCAAGGACCGTGAAAAGCACAGAGAAAATAGAGAAAAATCTGGATGCACATTTAAAATGAGCCTGTCTTTTCTACCTCATTTTGCACTGAAGAACACATTATGATGTTATTTGATTATTATTAGTGATTAGTATTTGTTAGGTGTATCAGTTCATTAATTATCTAATGTGTCTCCTGCAACAGAGGCATTTCAGTCGAGAAAAGAGAAAAAAAGAATTGTGCTTTTAAATGAGAAAATGGTTTGTTTTTGACCTGTGTATTCTGTCTCCATTTACATGTCCATATGTTACACTGGCAACACATGGCTTGAAACAATTGCATCATAGCAATACCTTGATCCCATGCAGTGGCGCTGCACTCCAAAAACACGCTAAATAATCCTACATATCCCCTCCTTTTTTCTGAGAATTGTGGCCCTTGTCCAAGCCACACATGGAAGGAATTAAATGTGTTCCCTTCCTTTTTTTTTAAATGCATGTGTGTTGGGATATCTTTCTCTCCCCGTTGTATCCAGCAACATAGCAACATCTTCATTTTTACTGATAAAACAATCAACCATCCTCCCATTATTAGCACCAGGACAGCCAAACCCACTATAGAGCGTTCCCCCCAGGTTCCCCAATTAAAAATGTCCACTTCTATTATACCCAGATTACTAACCGTAATATTGTTCTTTCTTAGATTCATTTTCACTACATATTTCTCTTTATGATTCAATAAGAATTCTAGGTCCGGGTCTATTGGAAATGCATCCCTTTGAAAACATTCAATATTTTCTACTTGGCTTTCCCAAATGTCATTTGTCACATGAAATAATGTTAACCCTCCAATTGACACAACATTGGTATACGTCCTTGAATCAATTGTGAAATTGCATTTTGAACTTCTCTCATATAATTTGTTAATAGTCTATCCACAGGACTCATTATATTCAAAATCTCACTAAGTGTTCTGTCATGCTTAATTATTAGCTTAGTCGCCCGTTGCATCACATCCGCTTGTTCATTCAATATGATCACAGTTTCATTTATGAACCTTATTTGTTCATCCAATCCTCCTCTAATTCCATCTAATGTTTTTTGCATTATTTCTAGGTCAACACTCAGTTGTTGTGCTTTAGTACTCAGAGTCCCTACTGAAATGGCATTGGCTGTTGATATTGTGGTACCTATTATGGCTCCAACTATAGACATTGCCAATGAGATCGCAAGCATCACTGCTCCTCTCTTTCCTCTCCTCTTCTTAATGTCTGCTGAATTCACAAATGTGTTTTCCAATTGCATCAATATATCTCTAATTGACTGCCTCTTTTCTTATTTCCAGCCACTCTTTAGTTTTCTCAGCTTTAATTCCAGTATTGTTAAAGTGTTTTTCTACCAAAATATCAGGATTCAATGGTATTCAAATGTTCTGGAAAATCATCCTTCCATCACTCATGATGAATCCTGGTGCTTCTTCTACCGCAATAGCAGATGCTGGTCCAGGTTCAATGACATCCTGTGCTTCCGAATTTTTGAAGTTCCCTCCGAATAACATCATAATCATCCATATTGTTGGTGTCATCTGCAATGCTGATCGCTTTGCAGCCTTGGTCTTCGCCCCCTTCTGGGGCTTCTCCGGAATCCGTCCACGTGGGCTCCAGGATTCCATCGTCTCCCGTGGCCTCCGGTCCCAGAACCTCTGACTAAATTACGTTAATATTCTAAATTAAATAGAAAAAAAACAAATTAAGTAAATAGCACAATACTAACTTCACCCTTTTGCCAAAAAGAAAACATGCTTTGTAAAACATTTCGCCTTTATTTTTTTCACCTTCTGAAATTAAGCACAGGTTAAAGAGAAAACAACATACATAAAACAGCATCCAATATTTAATACATTTTCATTTTGTACACCAACTCCATAAACTTCAGCTTCCACTTTTTTTTAATTTTTAATTTTTTATTATATATATATAATATATATTTACATATGTTACAGTGTTTATGTGCCACTATAATAATCAACCATCTTTATTTAACTTCTCTGCCACTGCCTCCTGACTAGACCCATTTACTTTACCTTTTTATGTTCAAGGGACTCTATCTGTTTCTACACGCTCAAGCTGTTTGATCTCGTGTCTGGGATGGCATGGCTTGATCTGATTCACATGGACAAACTGTTCTGTTGCTGTTTCACCTTCAGTCTTCAAAATTTTATAAACTACAGGAGAGACCTTATCTGTAATTCGAAATGGCCCCTGCCAGGCTGCTAGAAATTTGGAATTTTTCTGTTTACTTTTTCCAAAATTAAATTTATACACCTGATCCCCCGCATAATACGCTTTCACTGATGTCTTTTTTATCATAGTATGATTTTGCACTGTCAGCAGCTCTTTCTAGATTTTGCTGTACAAAAGAAAATGCATGTTGTAAATGCTTCCTCAGTTCATCAATGTACTCATGAACTGTGGATGCACTCACACGTGTCTGCTCATGTGTTCTGTATAGCAGGTGTTGTGGTAACACCATTTTCCTACCTGTCAAGACCTCATGGGGGCTAATACCTGTTGCTTTGGCAGGAGTTGATCTGATTGCCATCAGAACCAAAGGTAAGCGTAAATCCCAGCTGGAACCTGCTTCTGTCACAAATTTCTTTAAAATGTCCACAACAGACCTATTGCTTCGTTCAAATCCATCTGAAGAAGCCGCCCGATATGCGATATGTAGCTTTCTCTTCACACCCAGTATTTGCCATACCTTACTCATTAGAGCACTTGTGAAATTACTTTCTCTGTCTGATTCTATTCTTTGTGGCAACCCAAACTTTGAAAACACATGGTTCACCAGCAATGTGGTTGCTGTTTGTGCACTACAATCTGGTGCAGGAATACACTCAATCCACTCCGACATCAAACATACCACACTTAAAATATACCGGTTCCCCCTGCTCGACCTCTTTACATGCCCTACATAGTCTAATTGCAAATCTGACCATGGAAGAGTTAGGCCTCTTTTCATTAATGGAGCTCTATGCATTGGTGAAGCAGGTTTAATTTGGGTGCATACTAGACATCCTCTAGTATATAATGCCACATCTTGGGACATATGTGGCCAGTAAGCATAATCTTTCAGTATTTCCAATGTTTTCTGTGAACCTCTGTGGCCTGCAGTTATTGCATCATGTGCATGGTGTAGCATTAGCCCTCTGAATGAAAGGGGTACCACCCACTGTATCTGTCCCATTATGGACTCTCTAATCATGAGTCCATCGTGTAGTCTAATTCGTTTTTTATTCTTTAATAGCACCCTCAACTCTTCTTTTCCCATACAATCATTTTCTGTTAAAGGGTTTTGTTCAGGATCTATCAAATGATTATAATAGATTCCCAAAATTCGATCATTCTTTTGTGCCTCAATCAGATCTTGGTCTGGTGTATCATAACTCCACTGTACCACTGGTTGCTCTGTCTCCTTTGGTGCTTTAGAACATGTTACTGCATCAATTTGTATTTCACCCAGTAAATGTTCAATTGGTAGCAATTCTCCCATCACAGCCCCACTTTTAGCCATGTGATCTGCCTTATCATTCCCCTCTTTATCTTCTCCTGGTGTTTTTAAATGCCCACAAATTTTTCTCCAGTATATTGTTAAATCATTTTCTGACACCAATTTGTCTATGGCTTGTATCATTTGTCCATGTTTAAGTGGCTTTTTGTTGTATGTAGTCATGCCTCTCGCTTTCCAGCCAGGTAAATATTCCACATAGCTATTTCGTCCAGTCACCAGAACAATTTCACTGAATTTATTATCAACTGCAGTAGCAATTGCTTTATAAATGGCTGCCAAATCTGCTACTTGACTGCTCCTAGCTCCAATCCTCATCCCTATGCTGGGGACGCCGTCACATTTCAACCAGACATTCCGATTCGTGACACTAATTGTTTATTACTGTCATTTTCAATGTGAAAAGCACAAACATCAACATATACAGTTGGCAAGTCCTTGCATGTTTTCTCATCAAAAGCTTTGTGTGGTGATTGTTCAAATTCCTGTCAATTAGGTCCCACTTCTATTTCATTTGATACTGGTTCAGCTGCACAGTCATGTCAATCTGCTAAACCTTGAGCAATTGGGCTCTTTTTATTTTGTCCATATCTCACTTCTACAGGAAAACCCAGTAAGGCCAGCATCCATGAAGTGATTCTGGACTGCGCTAGATTACCTGACCTAATTCTTTTACTCTCTAAAAACTGCAAAGGTTGATGATTTGTTTCAATAATCACCTTTTCTCCCTGAAAAATGGGGTGGAAATGTTGTAGCACCCACGCAGTGGTTAATAAGGCCTTTTCACATTCATTGAATTTCATTTCAACTTGGGAAAATGCCTTACTTGCATAGGCAATGGTTTTGTGATTCAAATAATGTTTTGTGATAACACCGCTGACATACAATGTTCAGAGAAACCTATTTCTATAAAGAAATCCCTGTCCTTTATGGGATATGCCAAACATGGTGCCTTTACAAGACATTCCTTTAATTTAGCCACTGCCTCAGACTGCTCTTTTTCCCATTTCCAGGGTGTATTCAGTTTAAGCAGTTTGGTCAATGGTTGAGTGATTTCAGCACAATTTTCAATGAACTTTCTTTTATAGCCTGTCATTCCTAATAAACTTTTACCCCTTTCACATTTTTAGGATCTTTTAGTTTCTGTATGGCCTCTATTTTCTTCTTTTGTGGATTTAGTCCATGTTCAGTCACTTCATGGCCTAGAAAATTCACCTTTTTCTTGCACCATTGTGCTTTTTGTAAAGATACTTTGGCACCTGCTTTCTGCAATTGGCCAAGAACATGTCTTATTTCATCAAAATGGCTTTTCAAGCTATCATTTTTTATCAGGACATCATCCACATAAACTATGGTTCCTCTTTCCACTGCATCAGGCATGGCCTTCCTCAAAAATATGCCAAATTCACTCCCACTATTGACATACCCGAATGGAGTTCTAACCCATGCGTATTGAGTCTTATCAAATGAAAAGGAAAATAAATTCTGTATCTCCTCTGCCAGTGGCACACACCAATATCCAGAGGTGAGATCTAATGTGGTGAACACTTTTGAACCATGTACCTGAGCTAATCCCTGATCAATGAATGGCAGTGGCCATCTGGATACTTGCACTCTTTTATTTAACTCTCTCAAATCTGCACACAGTCGCCACTGACCATTTGGTTTTAACACACCTAAAATAGGTATATTGGATGTGTTATGAATGGGCCTGATGATTCCCCGTGACTCCAAATGTTTAATAATCTCTGCCAATGATTCTAAACATGCCAGCGGAAGTCTATACTGGCGTACAAATACTGGGCTTCTGCTACACCCTTCCGGAAGTGTGGCCACATGTAAATTAGTTAGCCCGCAAACATAAGCATCTTTTGCAAATACATCTTTAAACTCCATAAATGTCTTCCTCAATTCATTTCTATCCTCCTCGTTGTCACATGCATCCACTAACAAAATCTGCTCCTCTACCAAATTCTGGAAAATGTTCTGGCATGGGAATCTCAGCGCTTTCCTCTAATTGTGTGGCTGTGTCTCTTTGTAGGGCTGCCACATTTAAATGTTTTGGCATATCAGCTTCCACTTCAATGAGCTGATTTTCTATTTCATTTTCATTTAAGTTAAATGTTATGCAATCCTCTTGATGACAGCACACTGTCTCGCTTGAATCATAAGGGTACACCGAATGAATTCTAAATATCCCTTTGGGCTGAGAGTCCAGTTATTCTGGCAATTCACCCTTAGCATCTACATACTTTTCAGGGATATTTCCAATCACCATGTTATTTAGATCAGCTGTGTAATGTGATTTTTGTATAGCCATTCCTACTGGGGAGTTGTCCTCTGAATGAATATTCTGATAACCTTTATTATTCACCATCATTTTTACAGACCCTTCACCCACATCTACCAATGAAATGTATTCATAATCCAGGCCTTGCTGTTTTATGGATTCATTCAGACATACACATGCATCAAAATCTTTAATCTGCTGTCCATTTTTGCATTTCAGTGTTATTGCAAACTGCTTTGTGAATGCAGGGATAACAGTATCTTTCCTCATTTGTAATTCAATTGCATAAGGGACCAGCTGTGCGCAATGATAAGCCCTTCTTTTGTCTTCAAATTCAGGTGCCGGCCCACCTATGCGTGACCGTATCTTTTGATGAAGGAAATCTAGCACCATACACATTCTGTGCATGATGTCATTGCCCATGTAAAAGTCATTTTGAAGTCCACACACTATCCAAACATTATGGTAAATTGTTTTTTGTCCAATGCTAATTTTCAGCATGCATCTACCTGCAATTAGGTTTTCAAAGTCTGGACCATCCAAACCAAAGACATACTGGTTTATAATCCTAAATTTCGGGATCTCCTCCCTTTCCATTATTTCTTGCAACAATTTCTCATTAATGAAGCTCCTTTCCTGTTCAAGCGCTAAAGTGGCTTTTATTGTTTTAGAATAGTCATTTATCCCAACATGAACCCATGGTTGTTCATCTTCCATGTGTATTTCAGCAAGAGTGGTAATGTGTTTTTCTGAGCCTGCTCTAGGAGCAGTATTCTGTTTGCATGTCTTCTCTTTTGAATAAAAAACCTAAGGTGTGCTCATCTATGGCAGTTTGCCATTCTTTCCTTGGGTCTAAGTATATTTGTACAGGTAATTTTTTATTTTCACTCTGCATCTTGTCTTGACACATTAATATAACAGTGACGCTAGGTATGCAACTATTCTGGAGATACACCTCCACTGCATCATTTGTTTTTGCAACGGTGTGAAATTCATTTATATTGCTATTTTGTGATTTTTGTTTCTTAGGTCTGAATGGTTTTTTTTGTTAAGGACCACAGTACTCCATTCACCCCATCTATGTGTGGAGACAATCTTTTCAGGCAATCTGTTCCCATTAGAAATGGAATATCACAAATGGATGTGACCAATACCTCCTGTTTCATTCTGTGTTTACCTATCTTTATGTCAACCTCGGTGGCGCCTAGAATAGGAACCTCCTCCCCATTAAAATTATGCACTGGACCTTGATTCTCCTTTACTGTGATCTGATTCTGCGGGGATCTCCCTTCATTGATACTCTTTACTAATACTTTAGACATAATTGTGGCCTGTGCGCCAGTGTCAATCATTGCAAATGTATGTCATTTTTCTTCCACAATGATTGGAGCATAATACCTGTCTTCAACTTCCTCTAACACACACGAGAAATGCGAATTCTTACTGATTTCAGGGATCACCTTTCTCAGGCCTTTTTCACTTTTGGCTAAGCACATCGGTAAATGGAAAGACATTTTTCCCTCCTTTTTGCTCATTCCTGTGTGAGAGACTTTATTAATTTCCCCATGTTCAGAGGTTTTTCGGAGTGTGGCCACAATTCGCCCATCCATCCAGGTATCATCAGAGGTCACACTACAACCCTCCAACTGAACATGTGTAACAACATGACTTGGCAATTTGTCATTGTCTAATTCTGTGCATTTGTGATTATTCAGTATCCCTTTTAACCTCTTCAAAAATATGTGGTTCAAAGAATTCTTCAGGTGATTGACCTGTACCCTCCTTTTTAGCATTTCTTTTTCCTGCCTGTGTTTGGTCATTGTTCGGATTGCCCAGGGAAGGAGCTATAGCATCACCACTAACTCCCTGTTCACTGGTATTCCCCATGCATGAGTCATTTTTCTTAAACCTGTCTCTTTGTTCTTTTGGATTTTTAGGTTTTCCTATTACATTTGTACATATCACCAATGTTTGATTTAGTGCTAGGTTAAACCATACCTCTCTTTTAGAAGTATTTGCATTTTCTGTTACATGTTCATGTACTGGTATTTTCACTTTTAAATCATTAGGCATCTCAGAGTCATTATGCAAAATTACATCAGAGCAAACTGTCTTTTCGGCGCTGCAGGTATCATAAGTACTTAGTCACTTTTCAGAAGCCCCCCGACCATTGCCCTGGCCATCTGCCCCCTCCTTTGATGACTGTTTTTGTGTTGTGCAGAGCTTTCCTATTTGCTCAGCCAACATTTTCACTTGGGCCTCGAGGCACTGGAATCTTTCCATCTCTCTAGAATCCTCTCTCTGTGGCCTAGATCGATATTGGTTGTTTTCTCCCTGATTGGACCTATTCTGATACCTCTCAGGAGAATGATTTCTATTGGGATGGTTCCTGAACTCTTGATTCATTTGCGTAGGGGAGCGGGATGCACCCATCCTTTGGCTGTAGTCCCCTGGTGGGGAATCATTGTACTGACGTGAAGTGTAGTTCATGTTCTGTCTCATTTCTTGTCTCTCAGGTTGTGGGTACTGGCCCCTATGTTTATTACCATTATCAGCAATTCGATCCACATATTGGGGTCTATACTGATTACCATATATCATGGTATTGGGATCAAATCTGCTTTGTGTCCCCAATGTCTGATAAGGACCATCATTTCTTTGATCCTGATTTTGTCTCTTGTTATTGTTCATACCTGACATATCAGGTTGATAACCTGCCCCCCGGGGTCTATCTCCTAAGTACCTGGGGCTGATGTAACTCTCCCTATTACTAGGATCATGTGATTGGAACATTGGTGCAGTGTGTAATGACCTTTGTTGATTACCCCTCTGTTCAGGTGCCAAATTATTTTTATTTGAACATTGAGCAGACTCAAGGGACATTTTGGCTGACCTGATTTCCATCACTGTTGCTGAGGGTTCTTTAGATTTAGATCTTGTATCTCTCATTTTATCACTTTCTCTACCCTGATAATAGAGTACCTCATATAGTTTTGTGCTTTGGTGTACAATCCATTCCAGGGACTTGTCACAGTCAAATTCACGGACCATTTGGGATATGATGTCTTTCTGCAGCCCATAGAAGTAGGCAGTTTTAAACTCATCGGAATTGAGGTCAGAAGATACATCAAAGCGAGAAAATGCTCTTTTGAAGTCTTGTAAAAACTGGCGAGGGGATGTATTAAGGCCAGCAGTGATTGTGTAAGCGACTTTCTTTGCCTCCTGCAATGACTGGAAGGGAGAAAAATGACATCTATCTCTTTTTCGAACTCCGCCCATGTCATATTCTGCTGTTCATTCAATCCTCTTATAATACTGGCCGTCGGGGCATCTAAAGTTAAATGGAAATATTGCCTGTACTCTTCCTTAGGTATCTGGAGTGCTTTAAAAATGTCATGAACCGCTTCTAAGTGATCCTCAATGCAGCATTCCCCTCCTTTTTCAAATGGTTTGATCAGGGCTTTAATGGATTTCATTATCTTTATGGGGCTACTTGTTGCAATGCATGGAATTGCACTACTTGGTGACTCAACCCTGGTTCCAGGTGTATGGGATTGCTGGCGGCCCCCAATGGGAGTATCAAATCCCCCAAGGGCGCTGCAACCAGGTTCAGTCACCGCCCAGTCACTGGGGCACTAGCCCTTTGGGTACAAATATAATTCACCTCAACTCCATTGAATGTGGTACCCTGCACCTCTCCTGGACCATGGTAATGCATATTTGCTGTTCTAAGTCCTTACACTTTTTAAGGAGCCTGTTTGCTTTGTTTTGCAAATAATTGTTTTCATCACTCATTTTATTAATTACCTCCTGCATGTCGCACATTTGCATTTGGCACTCATTAAATTCTTTATTCCTCTTGTCTCTTTCATGGAGCATTTTAACCATTTCTTGTTCCGCATTTTGGAGGTCACTTTCTTTCTCATAATGTTCTTTTTGTAAAATCTGCATCTCTGACACAATCTCATCTTTATCTTGTCTAATGTGGTCCACCAATGCTTTTAAGTCTACCAATTCTTGTTCACTGTCCTCAAATTGTTTCTTGTTTTTGGACAATTGAACATCAAAATCTCTGCATTTTAACTGCATGTCTTTTTGGCATAAATCCAATTCTGCTCTCAACATTTCCTGATTTTTACTTGCCCCATCTAAGTCAGTCTTTGACCTGTTAATTAGCTGGGTGACATTTTCTTGCATTCACAGGGACCTATTCAATATAAACCAGATTTTGGCCATAGCCGTATCAAACAGACTTTCTCTGCATTTTTATCAGCTGCCTTTAATAACCTTAGAAGGCAGACCTGAACTATGCTGACTTCTACAAAAATATTGTCTAGTTTTTCTTTCTGCACCTCACCCTGAATGCCGTCATGCAATTCTGAGGTACTGCTTGATGACCACGTCCCATGTGCGAATAACTTTGCCTCTAAACATTGCACTAGGTCTGAGAAAGTGGTTTCCCTTTGAGACATTCTGAAACGCATTTTTAGTGACACACTGCTATTATGAAATGGGTTCCCTTTAATGTACAGATGGCAGTGTGAGACACACTTGCCATGCCGAGTAGGTGCTCTAGAATCACTTTCGCGGCCTGCAACGCACCATAAATATGTAGGGTATTTTGTGTAGATTTGGGGCCTAGCAGTATTTTCTTATCGCCAAAAATAAAGCAATTCAGCAATAATAATTCCTTGCATTCAGATTGGGTTTGGTATTATGGTAATGTATTGGATATGCATTATTTCAGTACACAGATATATTTAGTTGGTATACATTTTGTTGGTGGTATTTTTGGTGAACATAATTCCTTTGTTTTATTTGTGGCCCCAATATCCAGAACCCCCTTTCTCCTTACTTAGTCAGTTTGTGTGATCAATAGAGAGACCTCAGGCCTACATCTTATGGATACCACAATTTGCACATACAGTATTCACAACCCGTGTGGTATTATCACAAATTTATTTATATCAGTGAAACTATTTCCAAAGGCCTCTCTTTTTGCTGACTCATATACGTCCAGCAAACTATTTAATTATGTTCCACTCAGAAATCACACACACATATATACACTGAGTGGAACCACGCACACAGCTATTTATAATTGCTCATAACATTATTTTATCTGCATAGAAATGTGGTGCTTTAAGCATCATTCCCTCTATGGAATAATATTTTTTTTTACACCAAATGAAACAGATTCAAGAATACTCTTAGGCAGACTGTGTGTTATCACAATTTCATTTTAAAATGATACATTACCATTAGTGAGACAATCCTCTCTGAAATAAAACATGAGAAAGACAAAATGCAAGAACACTACGAATTTCATTTCATTTTTGCACAAGAGAGAGAGAAATTACATTGTTTGTTTTGCCTTCAGCTGGCAACATTAAAATGTGTCATTTAATCACAGTGAAAAGCTATCGCTACGCTGCCTGTCTAAAATAGGTCTCATGTACATACCTCACCCTCACTTTTACACAAGATAATTACCAGCAAATTGTAGCTGTTCAGCATGCAAACTCCCCGGACTGGTCGCTTTCTTTAAATGGCTCAAGGCTTTCCTTCAAAGCACCCCAGCGAGGACATGCAGTTCCGATCTGCAGTCTCTCAAGCCGGTGCTTATTGACTGGAATCTCCAGCCTGGGAAAGTCAGCAATGGACTGGGACGACACCTCTCAATCAGGCAGCCCCACAGCAACTCCCCTCAGGCTTCTCACCCAAGCTGTGTAAAAATGTCCACTGCCTTTCTTCCTCCCAGAGATGCACCAAGAGACCTCTGTTACAGCCCTTCATGTGAAGTGCATCCAATAAAAATCTATCATGTTATACCCTCCTTCTTCAAACAATAGCTCACTTTTCAGTAAGAAACTGTATCCACTAATTTCCTGCTTATTCGAGTTTTGCTTCTTTAGCAAGGACTGTGAAAAGCACAAAGAAAGAGAAAGGAAAAAAAAATAATTCTGAATGTCCATTTAAAATGACTTTCAGCCTGCCTCATTTTGCACTTGGAGAACACATTATGATATTAATAAGTTAAGATCATGTTAGTACTGTTAATTATATTAGTTAATTAATCCTCAAATGTGTCTCCTGCAACAGAGGCATTTCAGGTGGAAAAAAAATCATGTGTTTTTGACTGAGTAGCCTGTCTTCATTGACATGTCCATGTTGCACTGGCAACACATAGCTTGCTGTACCGCATTATAGCAATATATTAAACCCATGCAGTGCCGCTGCATTAAAAAAACACGCTAAATAATCCTACAGGTCCCTGCCCGCCCCGTCACACACCTGAACAGCCTGCCGGCAACCCTTGCACTTGGGTCTGTATCTGCAATCCCCCTACCTGCACTTTGGACACCTGCCATCTGAACTTACCCTTGCACCTGCCACCTGCTGGCCACACTTCTTGTTATTATTTTGATCCCATGTACAGCACTGCCCCCTCCCCTTTCCACTGGCACTTTCCCCTTCTACACCTCCCTGCATTTGTGCAATCTGAATGTCACTTGGCCTAGTAGGATCGCTGCCTCTATCCTCCCTCTGTTCCCCCTTCCTTGCCTCATCATGCCTTGAAACACTTGTGTATAGGCACATTACAAATGCCATATCATATCTTATCAACACTGGTTGGGTGATATTTACGATACATATGGTGATCCATTCTTGTATGAAATGTATATCACTTTACAGTGATATGGTAACCATATTGTAGTGTACTTAGAAACAATGCTATGTGATGGCACTTCCTGTTTTGTCAAGGGATGAAAGGTTGTGTGCCACCACTTCCCTTGAAGTCACTTTGGGGTGGGGTCAAGTGACATCACTTCCAGTGATGTCATCAGAGTCCAAGGTTTGTGTGATGTCACTTCAGCTAACCCTGGCATTTTGGTGAAATGAAGTCCCTGAAGCAGACACTCTTATCTCAGTATATTTTTGTTGTGTTTATGTCTTGCAAAACCAAAGTACATATTTTATGCTTGCTCTGCTTTTCATTGAAGAACTTGATTTCTTCCATTCCATCTTTCTGTTTAACATATTTCTATTGTTTTCAAGCTGCATTATTATGATGTGTGTGATGTTCGCGTCATGTTTATAATACACAGTATTCTTGAAAAGCAAACGTTAGCATACATTCCTTACAACTAGACCTGAGAAGGTATGTGATTGTGTCCTTAAGTGGCACCCTAGTCTTAAACCTGTCCACCACCTATGTAATATGTGCGATTCTGAGCCAGTCCTCAGCAAGTTGTTATGTCTTGGTGTCCCTGAGTGAATGTGCTTATGTTGTTGTACCTATGGATCCTCAGTGCACTGTGTATGGAATGTTGGTGAATGCCTGGAATGTTCCCTTCCCTAGGTTCCGGTTGTGTCAGTTGAAGTGAGCCTGGCCCAGAGTAAGGGGGACTGGTGGATGTTCTCCCTCTACGTGACTTGGCTTCCCTAATATCTGATATCTTGTACATGTACCTTGAAGTTAAGTAAAGGTCTTACCTGCAGAGTGGCTCTTGACTCACCTATCCCAGAGCAGATCTTATCACGAGTCATATTATCTCAGTTTGCCTCTTTGGGAGTTTTAATGATAACTAAGTCCTGCTTTTACACAGAATACATGATGATCCAATAATTAAAACAGAACAAATACGTGCTGTAGTTTTAATTATTACGTTGCAGTTAATGCATTTATTTTCTTCAGGTTCCTCCATACTTAGAAATGTAATCAAGTACTTATGAGCGGAGTCAGGCATGCACATTCCACTGGCAACAGACGTTTTAGGGGTATTTGATTTGCAAATGTAGGCATGCATTCTTTGTTTGAATGTGTGAAAAAACAGACCACTGGAAGGGTCAATACATGTGATGGGGAGCACTGAGTATGCAGCCAGAGTTGTTGACTGTGGACAGTGAGGGGACAAAGAATATATACCAACTGCAAACTCATATTGTAGTCTCTACTATGACTTCTACCACGGCTACCATAGGGGCAGCTCCTTTAGCAGCCTTGACATCCTTTCATTAAGCTATACTGCACCCTTATAGGCAGCTTCAATGACTACTTCACATCCTTTAACGAAGCCTCTCCATACCGTTATGAATTTTAAACTTTTAGCACATCTTCCTTATTGTCTTTCATTAGTAATGCATGCATCTGAGATACAGCTTTTTAAAGCTTTCCTCAAACTTTGCTAGTTTCAAGAAAAATATTATTTGGAAATCTTACTTACTGGACCAGAATCAACGAGTTTGAAGTTGTAGTGATATTCCGTTTTCCTGGCTTCAGATGCAGTGAACATGCATGCTCTGATCAAATCGGGGAGATGATCTCACTGATGACGACAATGACATGTATTACAGGGAGGCCCCCTGATGCATTTGTCCATAGCATAGCAAAAGATTGCCTGCAATTGTGTTGTCTATTCTACGTACACCCACCAGGATTTAAGTTGTAAAAAGGAGTGATTATCTGAGCACATGTCAGTACCTGGTAAATGGTAATGTAACACCTCAAGCCAAAACTGTTGGATTTGTCACTGCTTGTTTTTTTAAGAAGACTTCAGTCCATGAAAGAGATTTAAATCAGGTGGCAGAAGGCACTCTTGGTCAAGACATTTTGATTACACCAGTAGCCTTTTACAGCTGCAGTTAAGCCATTTACTCTAAGCGGACTGCTTAGTACAAACACTGCATGGCTGAAGTATGTAATCTTTATTAATATGGATTTCTCAGTTAACACCAAATACAAACACATTGATATGCAAATAGTTTCGATCCATAAGACCTTCCTGATAAGATAATACATACCAGCAATCATTAAGACATCAAAGAGTTAAAAATGACAACGCAGACAGGAGTCTAAAGTTCATGTTGTGAACCATTCTTGTTACCCTAGAGACCACATAATTCATGATAATTTGAGCCCGTGGGACAAATCCTCTATTATGTATTGAAACAGACTAAAAATGAAACATGCGTTGTTACAATTCGTTATTGAAAACAGTGCTTCCAAGTAAAATCTAATATTACATTTCATAAATTAGAGCTTTAGCTAATGTATGGTATTATTGCTACATAGAGGGAGTTCACAGAGATCCCAGGAGGAATTGTTTAGAGCCGGCCTGGGAAGGTGGTGGGTGGTAATGTCCATAGCGATTACCAGGGCCATGGGCCATTGATGGGTGGTTAAATAGGCAAACAAGCTGTGCTTCCCTCCTGATATGCCATCGCTCTCCTACTTGTGCTCCAATGCAAACGTTTTGGCATGTAGGTGACGTTAAGGCACCACCGAATAATCCAAATAAAAAAAAAAATGTGAAATCTTAAGGTCAGTGTACTTGATAACTATTATTAGAGCATTATGTGAATGTATCTTTAAGTAAGGTGCCTCTTTTTGTGTATTTTATTATTATATGATAGAAAGGCAGAATGCTTTGCAGCAAAATCTGTGAAACCACATTGAACCGCCTTCCACTATCATCCAATGTTTTCCCATGATAAAAGCAGTCTGCATGCCTCAGCAGTGCAGTCTTCTTCGTCAGATAATTAATCTCACATTTTCTCTTTCTGCAAACTGGGTGTAGAAAGAACACAATTGTATATTTCAAATGACAAGAATGACAATGAAGCCCTTAGAGGGAAATGTTTTTAAACCCACCATTTGCTTTCAGGGGACCACCAACGGTTCTACTTGCATGATGTTGGGTGGCCTGC
The DNA here is from genome assembly GCF_040938575.1 of Ambystoma mexicanum. Lineage (NCBI taxonomy): Eukaryota > Metazoa > Chordata > Amphibia > Caudata > Ambystomatidae > Ambystoma > Ambystoma mexicanum. The sequence continues at coordinate 893,793,579 of NC_090934.1, read as the reverse complement.
ATGCAATTTTCAGAATTTTCAAGGCACAATGTGAAACTGAAGAGTGATTGCCACCATCGTGTTCTAATTGATTCCAATGCAATCCATGCTCATTGGCAGGTGCTGATTCGTTGTAGAATACATAGGAAACCATTTGTTTTAAGCCTAAATGAACATCTCATTCTGGTATAAACCAGACTGCTCACACAAATGGAGAGCGGAAAGCACGGGGTGAGGATAACTCCACTCCATGGGATGGAGCTGTACATTGATGCAGGAAAGCATAACGTCTTGCTTTCACACATCCATTTTATGCACTGCCCAATTGGAAATGACCACCTTAATATTTGTTGGTACTGCGAGTTGCACAGTTAGGTAACCTAAGAGAAAGTGAAAAGTAGCACTGGATGCCAACATAAGCTCAGGGCTGATGGCCAATATGTCAAGATATTCATTGATGTGAAATAGCGCATCAAAGAGTCAATTGAGTGACAGTGCAAGACATGCAAGGCAATCAAAGTGGGCATACATGTTGGTAAATAAAATATGTACATGCCGCAACTGCACATATATGCAAAACACAGAGTCGGAGATGGCCCTAGGCATCCTCCTTGCTGAACTGCTTGTCCATGCATGATTGAGTGGCTAAACCTATGGCTCTGTACATATTTGCACACAGAGAGAAAAAAGTCAAACAGGTAATTGTGTAGGTTTGCTGCAAGATTTGCACATTAAACCTCCATACATTGAAGTTCCCACAGTACGGGCAATGCATACTCAAACAATTCATGAGGGGAATACTTTAAACACACCACTGTGGCTGGCTGTTCTTAGCTTTAGCCTACAGAGAACTTGAATGAGAAAAGGCTATTCCCCGTGCAGTTGCACTGCATGATCCCTGGTATTATTTGAACAAAGTCCGTTCATGATTTAATTTCAAAAGAGTCAGCAGATATTAAATAATGAACTGACACAAATTTGACTAAATTGAATTTATATTTATTTTGTAAAACTAACCTCAAGAAGGCAAAGCGCAACTCTCCAACAACAATTTATTTTCTTCCACATTGACTTTGTTCAATTAATACCAGGGAACATGCATTGCAACTATACAGGGAATAGCTTTTTCTGTCTAATGAACATGCTTAGCAATGTGTCCGTTCATGATTTAATTTCCAAAGAGTCAGCTCAGAGTGGCCCGGAAGACCGCGGCACCGAGCACAAGATGGGATCTGGGATAAGGGGAGATAAGGCTAGCGGCAGAAATGCAGGAATCAGGAGGGGCTTCTAGGAAGGAGAAAATGGGGGTAAGGAACTGGAAAATAGTACGGTTCAAGGACTCGATCACATGCCTAACAACTCCAAGCAGTTGCGTTGAGACGCCCAGAGCTGCGGGGGCGTGCCTGTTTTCTAGGAAGCAGAGCAGTGCACGTAAAGACTAGAGCGCAGTGTTTCTGGGCTGTCGGCCATGTTGGAAGAATCACTGACCTCATGCTGCGGTGCATCATGGACCACGAAGTCCAGAAGGGCCAGAATTGGTGGTTCATGACAGCATGCCTCCTTCTAAACCCAGTACTACCCGGTTTGCCTGGATGGATTTGATGGAACCCTTGCATTAGACTGGGGGAATATATGTGTGAGACAGGTTCCAAGGTGTGTTCACTGAGGGGTATCCCTTCCATTCCACCAAATATTGGAGCTGACCCCATCTGTATCTGGAATCACATATCCTGGAGACCTTGAACTCAATCTGGTCATTGATGAGCACTGGGTTAGGTCTAGGAGTAGTTCTGGTGGATCGTGCATACGGTTTCATTAAGGAAGTGTGGAACACCGGATGTATCCTCTTCCAGGATTCTGGCAGTTGAAGCCGAAAGGCCACTGGATTAATGATTTCCTTAATGGAGAAAGGTCCATAATACTTGGGAGCCAGTTTATTAGGCTGTAAATGTCGAGGAAGAAGTTTTGAGGATAACCAAACTTTATCCCCGATTTCATATGACGGGCTATGTCTCCGCTTGGTATCTGCATATCTCTTGACTTCTATCCTGGCTTTCTCCAGGTGCTCCTTCGCGTCCCTATGTACATTTACTAGTGTTTCAATCCAGGAGTCAACTGAGGGAACCGGGGTAGGATGTGGTAGGACAGATGCAAAAGAATGGGCTTGTCTTGATAGCCGAATGGTCAGAATTTTCAGAATTGTTGTAAGCAAATTCAGCTACAGGAACCAAAAGTAACCAATTATCCTGGACCTTGGTTGAAAAACAGTGCAGGTGCTGTTCCAGGGTCTGATTTACTCATTCCGTTGCCCCATTAGTCTGAGGGTGATATCCCGAAGATAATGCACGCTGGATGCCTAGTATTTTGCATAGTTGTTTCTAGAACTGGGATATATATTGAAGTCCTCTGTCAGAGATGATCTTGGAAAGTAATCCATGAAGCCTAAATATATGTTTTAGGAATATCCCAGCACATTCAAGTGAGGATGGTAGTTTGAACAAAGGTGTGAAGTGAGCCATATGGGTAAACAGATCGATGGTAACCATTATGGTTATATATCCTCTGGATGGGGGAAATTCCATGATGAAGTCTGTGGCGATAATTTCCCAAGGGTGTGTTGTAATGCGGGTTGATGTAGGAGCCCTGGAGGTTTTCTGTTATCATGTCTGTTCTGATTGCACAATGCACAGGTTTGGATGTAAATTCTTACATCAGCAATCATCTTCGGCCACCATTATTGTCTCTGAATGAGGTGAAGAGTGGTTGTGATAACGCAATGTACTGAATGGAAGGTGTCATGGCAAAGATTCATGATTTAGTCTCTCAGTTTTTGTGTGGGTATTGCCAGTCGTTTGTCCTTGAAGAGATAACCATCTTTCGTTACTAGGTTCCATTGATTATTCCTGATGTAATCCTTTCAGAGATCGGAAGAAGGTATTTTGGCTCGGACGTCTTCCAGGAGGGAATTTGCTTGTGCCACAGGCACAGTATTAGGGAACATCTTCTGAAAGGCATGAGCTTCGACAGACTCATAGTCAGGACGCCTGGATAAGGCATCTGCTATAACGTTATTAGTTCCAGGAAAGTGGTGAATACGGAATTGGTACTGGGCAAAAAAGAAGGCCCAACGGGCTTGACGACTGTTTTTACATTCCAGGGACTGTAGGACTTGCAAGTTTCGATGATCTGTCCGTACTTGCACTGGATGTTTAGCACCCAAGAGTAGATGGCGCCAGTCGGTAAAGGCTTGTTGGATGGCCAATAACTCCTTCTCCAGGACAGAATAGTGGCTCTCGCTGGGGGTCAATGTGCGGGATAGGTAGGCAATAGGATGTTCCATCTTGTCTTCGAATTCTTGTTTTAAGACCGCACCAATGGTGTAGTCAGATGTGTCTGTTTCCACCAGAAAGGGCCAATTTATGTCGGGTTGGGCCAGGATTGGACATTGAGTAAATCTTTGTTTCAGCTGCTGAATGGACTCGATACTCACGCCTAACAACTCCAAGCAGTTGCATTGAGACGTGCAGAGCCGCGGGGACATGTCTGTTTTCTAGGAAACAGAGCGTTGTGCGTAAAGAATAGAGCACAGCGTTTCTGGGCCGTCGGCCATGTTGGAAGAATCACTGACCTCATGCTGTGGTGCATCATGGACCACGAAGTCCAGAAGGGCCAACATCAGTGGTTCATGACAGTTATGCGAACTGTGTTAAGGGTAACTACCTCAATTCCTGCCTCTGTTGTAAGGATGGGCTCAGTATAGTATCTTTAAAAGCTAGTGCCCATTGGAAAATGTTGTCCCTACTTTGAAAATGTTAGGTCCTCCCTAAAATTCATTTTATATGGACCTTTCAAATTATTTTAGAACAGAGAGGTAACTTTTGGCTCTATGAAATATGTGATTATTTTAGTACTCTTCTGAAGGAGATGGGCAATTCAATGCAGAAACTGATTTACTACCCAGCCAGAATCAAATCCACACTGTTTGAGGTGGATTGGATATCCACCATTGAGACTATGCATGCATATCCCTCCTTGAGTCATCTAAGGGAGGAACACAAGAGACTGGGGAACCTGGCTCCATTTGTGGCCATTTACCCTGATAGACTTACCAGGTAAATATTTCTTCATTTCCGCTGGAACATAATCATAACAAAATCAGTTTTAGTAAGTTATGGTATGCCATCAGTTGAGAACATCTCTTGCCAATTTTGTGATGAAGAAAACATATGTGAAACTTTAAATCATTTACTAATGAGCTATAAACCCCATTAAGGTTTGACAGAGAAATATTTAAAGAAATAATATGAAATTGTTTTATCCTCTGGCACTGTCTCCTTGTGGCCAGCCTATGTAACTGAACGCACCACTTCAATAGCAGTAGCTGTGATGGGTATTCTTAAGGCTTTGAAGTTAGATTTGAACTTTTATTAGTGCTAGGTTGAGGTTTTATACTGGAAGAACTTTGAAATACTGTATTTTACCGAACATTACTTTAAAAAAAAAGTTAATGTCAAATTAAATGCCTTGCATGGTTTTCTTTTATTATATTGATATCAAAATGATGGTATTTATTTGTTGTATAAAAATGTTAAATGTGGATTTTCTCTTTCAACCAAATAACAAAAAAAAAAGAAAAAAAAAACTTACCAGAGGCTATGTCTGTGGTAAGATACCGGATTTTCTGGACCACTCACAGGGCATGAGCCAATTACATGCCTAAAGAAAGGGAATTATCCATAGCCTAAGACATATTACACATTAATGGGACTATTCTACACTAACTGCAAAATGTATTCTAAAGTTCTTGCAAATTGACTGACTGGCACCTTTTATAGGGCACTTGTTCGAGGAGAGCCAACATGGCATTCTGCCAGGGCACAACACTACTATAGATTGTGATGTCACATGCTGAGGAACAGATTGTGGAGTAGAGGAGGGCTGCAGGGTATGGGACTTGTCATGGGTCGAAGGTATGATGGAATATGGTGACACTCTGGGAAACTGGGGCTAGGGCACTTACCTTATGGGTCTGCCAGACGGTGCAGAGAACGATGTGGTCAGATGATGTCCAGTGCAGGTTGAGCACTGGGAAACAGGCTACCTCTGGTTTTCCTGTTGGTGGTATTAAGAGTGGGATGACTCTGATCAGGGCATAGGTGCTGCAACAGAAAAACAACCAGTAGATCTTTGGCCAGTAGGGCTCACAGGAAGTCAGGTCACATATCAGAATCCAACACCTGCCTCTGACATAGCCAGCATTTAACTGGACATGATACATGGGTCCTATGTCTAGCCACTATTGAGATATTGGAGTCCAATAATTTGGATTACGAGGAATTACAAGGAAGACCAAGAGTGGGGGTGGCTTTAAAAAGAAAGTAATGGAAGGGTTTGTGGTGGCTAGATGTAGGAATGTTCTTGCAGATCGATAGTGAAAGAGGCAGACTCAGCATGGGGGCAAGGGAGTAGGAGGCTGGTATCGAAACCAAAGTTAGGAAGCTAAACTCGAATAGAAAAGACATGGAAGGAAAAAGGAGAAGGGTAGTGGGTCATAATAGTGGAGAAGTAGGAAGAAAAGGAGTGAGTGGCTGGATGAAGGAACAGGAGAGGAGAAAAAAGACAAGTAACACCAGGCACTTTGCGAAAGCATGGCAAAAATATTGTGATGTACATGATTAGAAGGAAACAGCAGGGAATTTCCGAGGTATTTTGATCTGATGTAATATTTGTCTCTTCTTAATGCTGTTTTCTATAATGTGTACTTATTCAATTTCCTATTTGTTTTTTCGATATAACACTTCAGATGGTTTTCAAATACTTTTTTAAATATGGGATTTTGTGCTCCATATTTCTTTGAGTTTCTACACTGGTTTCCCTCTCCAGTAACTGAAACAAATGCAAAACAAGATTGGACTAAAATATTGCAGCCCAGGATAAGGGACAGAGCGAGAATGTGAGATTCCCAGGGGGTGTGCTTGGCTATAATGGAAGACTAGAGTTGAGCATCCATGTTGCCACTGAAGTAACGTGGGCTTTGGAATGTGCAGAATCTTTGTGGATTCAGCAAATTTGGGAAGCAGGCTTGAAAGAAAGCACCAACCAAAGCTCCGGAGCCACATGAATGGATATGAGAACATTATTATGCAAGTTTCTTATTAGACTAGAGTGAGAAAGGAGTGGCCACTAGTAGTAATATATAGGCAGGTATCACTCTTAAATAAATGTTGCTGTCGACATTCAGAATGGGCCAGAACATGTTGGACCATTTTCCAAGTTAGTCTAGGAGAGACAAACAAAATGTGATTACACTTCAGCATGATTGTTTCTTTATCCTTGAAGTTTGGTTACTTTTACATTTGCATCTTGCAGCCTTTTATAATAACAGGGTGGTGTCAGTTCTGTTAACATGTTAAAAAAGAGGTTGAGAGGATAGGAACCAGATGGTCATTTTGGGTGTAACGAAGACAAGATCTGTATGTCTCCTTATTTTGAGTCAATAATATCTCAGGGAAAGTGGGGGCACAAGCAGAAGTTTGATATTACACAGAGGGTGGAAAATCATTGAAATTAAGCCAGGTGTTGACAATATTCAGGAAGTGTGCAGAATGATTGGGATGGCAAGAACAAGATTTGTATATTGAGACTACAAAAGAAAGTATTTGGTTGGAGATGCTGGAAATGTTGAGCTTTTGGAGGTGAGTATTTGTAGTTCTTGTGGGGAATTAAGTGGGGTCATTGGAACATAAAACATTGGTCACCAAGGTTACTTCTCAAAGGTTTATTTCTTTTTTGAAGATGGAAAGACGTGTGCAGTGGATCTGTCCTCATTTCATAGTCAAGTGAATTGATCTGTTCTTGTGACAAAGTGGTGTGGGAAAAATATCCCAAACTATTCTAGACATAAATACTATGCTATGCATAAGGACATACAAAGCGTGCCCCTCCTTCCTGTGCAGGCTGCAGGTATGCAAAGGGCACTGTGGTACCTGGCCATACTTAAAAAAAAAGATCATTCTCTACTTACCTGAAGTTGCCTACCAGTGCCACACAGGACAGTGGGGAATGCCTTGTTTGTAACCTCAACCATGATAGAAATAGAAACAGGTTTACATATGTTGACATTTGTAAGTGTATCAGAGGTCTATAGTAAAACAAGTAAATATGAAAACAACAACTGTGTGTGCAGACTTTATTTGGCTTTAACAGACTGTTTTATATTGTACTCTGTACAAGCAGCCATTCGTACACACTTTCATCCACACACGCAAACACGGGTTGCAGCAAATCTCATAAAAGAAAACTCCTGCTCAGATCCTGATTCCACAGCCTTAGTGACATTTCTAGGAGACCCTCACAAGTAACAGAAGCACAGATTTAGAGTTGAAATGTATTCCTAGGAGATCTAGCTTTAGCTTCATGCACAAGTCACCAATAATTCACTTTATTCCAACAGAGCCACTAGCTTCTGACTGCAAACTTGCCCATGAAATCCTGAAGTGGACACCATGGTTTGATGTAACAAATCCAAACAATGGGACAGGAGACTTTGAGACAATTCAGAATATTACAGCAAAAGGATATGAAATCTGTAAATCTCCACGAGATATAGACTGCAGAGCAGAAAATGAGCCAAACACACCAATAATGAACCTTGGGCAAGAATTAACATGTGATAAATGTGGACTTGTGTGCTACAATCAGGATCAGAAGGTTCCACCATGTTTCAACTATCAAGTCAGATTTCTGTGCTACAGCTACAATTTCGAACCATGCCTGATATCTACAACCAGCCCAAGCACTAAAATCAGTACTCCATCTTCTACAAGTGCAAGTACCAGTACTCGTTCTTCTTCCAGCAGCCCTATCAGTACTTCCTCCACTACAAGCTCCACTACCAGTACTCCATCTTCCACAAGTTCCACAACCAGCACTTTCTCAACTACAAGCACTTCAAAATTTACTCCATCTTCAACAAGCACCAGCACCAGTAGCTCATCAATTACAAGCTCCACTGCAAGTACCCCATTTTCTACAAGTACAACACGTGGTAAGAACAAACTATTTGATAATTGTTACTGTAATTTGTCAAGTCATAATTGATTAAGAATATTTAAAGGTTACCTGCTCTCTGTCTTCTTGAGAACTGTGTTACTGCTGCAGGTGTTTTTAAGCCTCCTACACAAGAGCATTTAATATTGTTCAATTTGTGCTCAAATTGGGCCTCATGATGAGTATGGTGCTGTTTGAAAACTTTGAATTTAAAATAGCTCTGGCTTTAAAAAGACCACCCAATTATGAGTGGTTAGTGGCTAGGATTGAATGGGATATGTACTTCATGGTGTACATAGACCATAATGCGTGGGGTAATTATGGGTTATTTACTCCAAGCCGTCCTTTCTACATATCCTATGCAGTGGCTCTCCTATTTGATCCCAACGCATAATTAGGTGGTATTAAAAATGCTGTATTTTTTCACCGTCACTACCGTACTCATGGTGTTCTTGTTTGCTTCATGAAATATTTGTATTTGTATTTATTTTATTTGTAAAGCACAGTCGAGCCCTGGAGCAACTGGGCACTGAATCTTACATGTTACACAGGCATAAACTATACAATCTTTAGGAAATTACACATGCATAAAATATACAACAATACAGTCTGTTAACATATATGGTAGCAATATAAAGCATATTGTACAATTTGAAAGCAACTACATGTATACGAATATACAAGCAATGGCGATTGAGTAAAGGAATTGATTGTATTGTTTTATATTGCGGATGGATTGTGGTCCTGCTCATAGAACCAGGCTTTAAACTTGCTACGGAGTAGTGTAAAAGAGGTTTCCTCTCTTATGGAGATGGGTAAAGTATTCAATTTCTTTGCAGCAAGGACTGGGAAGCTAGCTCCACCTGTACATTGTTGGTTGAATCGTGGGATGACTACATTGTGTGATTGTGCCGTTCTAGTGGGTTGCGTCGATGTATGACGTGAGAAGGTGTCAGAAGATAAGTGGGAGCCTGGTTGTGGACAAACCTGTGAGTGAGAGAGTCTTTAGGTCTATCCTCTGCTTAATGTTGAGCCATTTTATGTTCTGTCTGGTTGCGGTGATGTGTTGTTTCCTGGACATGTTGCATGCTGATCTGATTGCGTTATTTTGCATAACTTACATTTTGTTCAGGTATATCCTGCATCTTACATATGCCTCAACCTACAAACTGAAATACCTTCACATGAAAACAAACTATTCTATATTGCTTTACCTAAGTTCCCTTTTTCTCACCCAATGCCTAGTTTTCAACACAACACACTCATTTTTACAAAAAGGGTCCCTCAATTGTTTATTTTTGCTGAATGCACAAATCGGTGACTACCAGAGTGGTCATCATTCGGTCCCAAAAACTACATGTTTAGTCAAAACAGAATTGCTCATTGAAATAACTATCATGAATTGTAGGTGCTCTTCCTCATAGTTTGCAAATCCTTTCTCAATTAATAGCAAAGAGCTCCTCCTTTCCATCAATGTGTTCTAAATGTGCACAACCCTGACATCACAGCACCTCACAAGTTATGGTGTCAGCACATGGCGTTGAAATCTGTGTGACAAGTCACCAAACATCTGTATGGCTCCAATGCCATTAGAGTTTAGAAAAGAAATGAAGATATTGCTATGCTTTGATATGATATGGCATTTATAACACACCTATACACAAGTGTTTCAAAGCGCAAAATTGTTCATAGAATGTCCGAGCTAGCACTATCAACCTAAAGAGCTGTACCCACTTGTATCCAATCATAATCCATCCTCGTCGCTCTCACCAATGCATAGCTTCACAGATACATTTTAGCTCCATTCAAACAAATACATACATTGTGGGAAGTGGTTAATTAGGAGCGTTGAAAATTAATTGTTTTTTTGTAAAAGGAGACACATGTGTCATTAGATATCCTTCCCATACTGGGTGCATTAGTTATATGTCTGAATTATTTATCTATGTATTGATCATATTATGGTTTAAAATTAAAACCTTTCACAAATCATACATTTTACATGACATGATGAAACATTATTAATTGCAAAAGATATAAAGGCAAATGTATTTATAACACTTTCAATTAAAATTACAAAAACATTAATCAATTTGCTATACTCAAACGTGCTTTAGTAAGTGTTGGAATGTCACCTAGGAGATCAATAATTTCTATTAAAACGGCAACCAGTGCAATGGATAAAGACAAGTGGTTGGCATTCATTAAAGGATTCCACAGGTTGTGTGAAAATGCAGCCGAGGTCGAATAAATAAAACGTGAGAAATAAAACAATCTCCTAGGTAATAAAGCGTTACAATATAGAACTAAGTGTTTCAGAGTTTCACTCTGATATACAGTTTACAGAATCTACATACTCTTTTATCGAACTCTAGTCCAATACGAGGCCCAAGAACTGCCAGCACACGCAGAAAATGTTATCTAAATATCAAAAACATTGGTCTAAAGGAGTGTGAAAGGGCTTTAATCATATATGGCTGTGGACCCCACAATCCCCTCATACGGGCCATTCCCTTTATTTATTCTTTAAAAAGAGCCAAACCACGTACATTTGTTTTTTAGGTATCAGCCCTTTGTCTATAGACTCTAACAAATCCTATGAGCTTCCAACCTCCTTCTAATTCATAGAAACTCTGTTAAAATCTTCTGTGATAATTACAGGAGCAGAGGGGAATCAGACATCCAACAAAACAAAATGGAATTTAGTTCCTTCCGTACTTCCTCAACTGTCACAGGAACTGGGTTACAATATAAATTAACCATATGGATATTTGCTCGAGTGGGAAAGCTACCCAAACACGTTTTCACCATGAGAATATATTTCTGATTAACTTTCCATTCCTCCATTCCTTCAACCGCAGCCCTAAATCATTAGTTTGAAACAATGTCAAAATGAATCCATTCAGAACTGTTCCAATCATCTTTCTGAAGTCAGTTGACAAAGTGTCAATTAAGGAAATAGGCCTGTAGTTACTTGGCGAACTACTAGGTGCCTTTTTAATAATCGGTACAATAATGGATACTGCCCAAGACTTGGGCATACTAGTTTTCTCTGAAATCTGTGAGCAGAGAGACATCAGTATGTCTACCCATAGTTCTGCATTTGCCTTTAAAACATGATTTGAAACACCATCAATAGCACAGGCTCTAGAGTTCTTCAACCTCTTGATCTTCCCAATCAAAATGTAGTTTCCAATAAACTCCAAATATCTGAGCGTCTAAGACTTCTGCCCCTTCTCCACTGGTAAATAATGTTGATTAATGGTATATCCAAACCTTTGCTGATGCTCAGAACAACATAAGAGCCACTAGAGGCCCCTTACATAATTTGAAACCAATTTTCAGTTAATCAATTGATTTTGCTCACAAAACCTTAATAGCTTATACAACGTACACCAATGTGTATACAAATGCTTCAGGTTTTTATGAATATCATCTTATCCAAGGGTGCCAAAGTAGAATCCATTGAAATCTGCCTCAGTTCATGTCATAATTTCCTTTTACGATCTTGTATCTGTCTATCAAATTGTTGTGTACGTGTCTATGCACATGGTTTCAGCATCCACTGTGGGGCTTGATTTACTAGCTCTTTCCAAAGTATTTGAGCCCCTGTAAAGACTTTCTGATCATAAGCTAAAATCTTTTCATTTAGCGATCAGCGCTGCCAATTCTGAAAAGTCCTGTTAATAAATCAGGTTAGGGGTAAGCCTCCCTAAGCTAATCTATTTCTTGCAATATTGCTCCATAAATTAGTTCAGTCTGAGTCCTGCAGCTGGCTCCTATCATAATCCAACAGATATATCAATAATAACATTGCCTGGTTGATAAAATTGACTGAGAAATGAATATAAAATCAATTATTGACCTTGAGTGAGGCCCAAACCACATAGACTCTATGGGACAATCACCCCTTATGTTTTCATTTAAAGTACATAAATCCCGCTTAATCATACGATTCACCCAATTTGAACCACAACATCCTAATCTCTTCAGTTTTTTTGGCATCAGCCCTTTGTCTATACACTCCAATATATCCTGTGAGCTACAACCTCTTCCTCATCCATACAAAACAATGTAAATCTCCGGTGACAAGTGCAGGAACAGAGAGGAATTCAGACATCCAACAAAATGAAATGGAATCTAATTCCTTGCGTACTTCCTCATCTGCCACAGAAACTGGGTTACAATATTTATTAACCAAAAAGAGTGGGAAAGCTACCCAAACACACTTTCACCACTAGAATACATTACTGATTAACTTTCCATTCCTCCAACCTACATCATTCCATATAGCAAACAAAATACCCCCTCAGTGTGTACCACAAGAGTCTTTCTTAGCTTTTTTTGTAATGCTTGTACACCCATACAAAATCGGTGTATCTCAAAGCCAGATTACTTGAACGAGCAAAAAGGAGAAATCTTTTAACTTAACCATCATTTGTTAATTCAAGAAACTATTATAACCCCTCATGTTCAAACATAGAAGATAGCCTTGCTGACTGATATAAACCCAGCCTACCACCTTTGTGTGAGGGCAAGGTACGAGCTAACCACTGTAAATCATCTATAACATTCAAGGGTTCCAATGGAAGAGAGACTTGTCTTACTCCAGAAGCATCCACTGTTATGTTTAAAGTCAACTTTCTCATCCAGGAGCTGAGAAACACACAGAAAAGTCCTACCTGAATCTTGATAGAACTCTCAGCCAGTCTGATGTCTTCCTTTCCAACTGCGAGAATGGTAGGATTTACCTGAGTCTCCCTCTGAGCCTTATCCAAAAGGCTAGAGCCCAGTCAGAATCCCAGGGAAACCCCAAAGGGAAAAAACCCTGAGAGGAGCTGCTAGGGTTCGTTGAATCCTGAACGCAGCCTTCTCTGTAGCAGGACTGGAGTGCATGGATTCTTACTGTAGATGTCTTGATTCCTTCTAGCCTTTGATGGACTCGGGTTCTCATGGAAAACTGGACGAGGGAAAAAAAAGAATTAGCCGTGATTGAAGTTGCCTACCCCGAGTCTTCTTAACAAGGAATCTTCCTGCCCCATTTAGCTCTTCCTCTTACCCCTGGGAGGCTGACTTAATGGCCAGGAGTTCTTTGTCTGTTATAGCGTAATTGAGTTCAGCGGGTGAGAATTTACGTGACCAGAAGGCATCAGGGTGTAACTGGCCCGTTTCAGGGTCCTTTTGTGAGAGGACGGCTCCCATAGCCATGCTTGAGGTGTCCGTTTCCACCAGGTATGGGAGATCAGGGCGAGGGTGGCGTAAGATTGGGGAAGATGTGAATCTTGCTTTGAGTTCCTGGAAAGCTTCCTCGGCTTCTGTTGTCCACTGGAACTTTTGGTTGCTTTTCCTTAGCAATGATGTGATGGGATGCACGATTTGCGAAAATCCTGGGATTAACCAGCGGTAGAAGTTTGCAAAACCCAGCATACTTTGAACCCCCTTGAATGAATTTGGGGATGGCCAGTTCAGGATAGCATCTACCTTGTGTGCATCCATTCGGATTCCATTCGGGCTGAGAATAAAGCCCAGGAATTCCACCTCGGAGACGTGGAATGAGCACTTTACGAGCTTGGCATAGAGCTGGTGTTGACGGAGTTTCTCCAATACGGATCGGACGTGTTTAACGTGGTCCTGCTTTGATGCAGAATATACTAGAATATCGTCGATGTACACTTGAGCACAGACATCAATCAATTCCCGTAGGACATTGTTCATGAAGTATTGAAATGCTGCAGGTGTGTTGCAAAGGCCAAAGGGCATTACTTGATATTCGTACAAGCCGTATTTGGTGCGAAAAGCGGTTTTCCATTCATCCCCCTGTTTTACGCAAACAAGGTGATGTGCCCCCCTCAGGTCTAGTTTTGTGTAGATTTGGGCATCTTTGACTTGATCAAGCAATTCAGGGATCAGTGGCAGGGGGTAGCGTTTTTTTACAGTAATCTGGTCAGTGCGCGATAGTCGATGCATGTTCTCAAGTCCCCCTCCTTTTCCGGTACGAAGAATAGAGGACTGGCTGCTGGAGACTTCGAGGGACGGATGAACCCGTTGGCCAAGTATTGGTCAAGATAGGCCTTCAGGTGCTGCTTTTCTGGTTCCATGAGTGCGTTAATTCGCCCACAAGGGATTTGTGTGCCAGGTATCAGGTCGATTTGGCAATCGTATGGTCTGTGCATTGGCAGGGTATTAGCCTGTTCTTTCTGAAAGACATCTTGAAAGTCCTGGTATTCACTTAGTAGGGTGCCGATTGCCACAATCGCAAGCGTGGAGGTTCTGGTGTCTATTGGTTGTTTCTCTTGGTGATAACATGTGTGGGCGCAAGTCTCGGGTAAGGCCCATTCTTTTGCTCGCCAATCGATTCGAGGATTGTGAGCTACCAGCCATGGCATTCCCAAAATCAACCAGAACTGTGGTGCCTTAATGAGGTCGAAAAAGATAGATTCTTGTTGTCCATCCTGGCACAGAAGGGTTAAAGCTGCAGTGCATTGGGATACTGGACCAGAAGCTATTTCCGTGCCGTCAACAGTGGTAACAGTGTCGGTGGTTGATTTAGTGGGTAACGGAAGCCCCATCTTTGTTGCAAGATCCTGGTGGATGTAATTCCCAACGGCTCCTCTGTCAATGTACTCTCTTACTGTGTGCTTCCAAGATGGTTGTTGGTGATTTCTTCACTCGAAAAGTGGACCCTTACACTTGCCGGGCTGGGGAGTTTTCCGATTCCTTGATGGTATCTTCCTTGTCCGTGGCCCCTACCGTCCTCCTCGGTGGCTTCACAGGGCACTCTTTAGGGAAATGACCTGACCTTCCACAGTACAGACATAACTGCTGCTGTCTCCTTTTATCCCTTTCCGCTTTAGTCACGGGGGATCTGACCCCCCCGATTTGCATTGGTTTTCCTGAACCTTCCGTTGTGCGGGCAATATTGTCCTTTGAACGCACATACATAGAGCGAGGGTCTGGTCTGGTTCGATCTGCTCTTGAACAGTTGAACAACAAGATCACTGAATTCTGAGCAGTCCTTCGGGGGGTTTACTACTTGAGCGTGAACATCCTTGAGCTACTCCTGCAACCCCCGATGAAATAACGTGGTTCTCTTCTCCACTGGCCATTCTGCTTCAACTACAAGTCTATTGCATGTGGCTATGTACGTTAATAGGTCTTGATTCCCGTGGCGTAGGGACAGAAGTTCGTTGTCTAATGCCTGCCCAGGAGTACGACGGGCGAACAGATTTTCCATCTCCTGCTGAAAGCCCCTGAAGTCATGCAGCAAAGGCTCGTCTTGGGCCGCAAAGGGTACAGACCAGTCTGCAGCGCTACCACTCAGGTAGGATAGCATAAAAGCGACCCGTGATTGGTCATTTGGAAAGGCCCCTAGTCTACAATGGAAGTGCAGGCGGCACTGGTTCATCAACGTTGCAAACCTCTTGGGATCCCCCGTAAATTGTTTGGGCGGGGCCAAGGCAATTGCTCCAGGAAGGGTTATCTGAACGGGTTTGGCTGATGGTGCTGGCATCGAGGGCACGCTTCCCGGCAATGGTGCATGCCCTGCTTGTGACTGGAGAAGTTGCCGGCTTAAATCATCAGTGCGTTCTTTGGCTACTATCAGCTCTCTCCTCAGTATGTTGGTCTCCTGCCTGGCTGCATGTACTTCGGAACGTAACTGCCTCAACATGTGGGCTAACTGGTCGGTTTCTAACAATTCCATGACGCCCAGGTGGATTTTGATGTGAGGCTTTGTGTTCTGTAACGCTCACCTGGTATCCACGGGGACGTCACTCAGCCTGTTCTGACCTCTTACGACCTCAAACCCTTCCCTGGAGTCTACTCGACTGGAGACTGGGTATGAAGCACAGGATTGGTAGAGTTTAACTCCCTATTGTCCCTGTGTGCTTGAACCCCTTCTTCCCCGGGGACCAACCCTTACCTTTGATCCACAGCTCACCTTGTTTTCTTGGAAAGTGTGCTCTCCATCCTGCTTTCAGCACAGTGGCGTGTTGATTGATGCAGGCTCGTTGCTGCCTAGTTACTTCACTGGCAAGAGTCCGACAGGTAAGTATAATGAATCTTTTGAACAGTTCTCTAACTTCATTCCTTTCCTTCCTCAGATGATGGCCTGCGTCCGGGGATGGCGACGTGCTGCTGAGATGAGTAGCGCTGAAGGTGAGTGAGAGTGTGATGCGCGATGCAACTCTTTCGTATTTGTATTGAACTGAGTTCTTTTTCTGTGTCTTTTAGGTGCTGCGACGTTTTCAGCGTGGATGAAGAAGAAGAAATGCGGTGAGTAAGCGCGGTATGCGGCGCCTCTAAATGTTTCCACACTAACCTGGAGTGTCTTTTCCCTCTTGCAGATGGATGAGAAGTTCTGGAGACAGAGATCCCCCAGAGCGGCTGGAATTCAGGTAAGCATTTGAAGCTCGTACAGTCTAAGTGAGGATTTGCTGAATGCTTACTAATGCCTTTTTTCTGTTCTTTTCCCTTTTCCTTAGGAAGCGGCGTACCGGGATGGGAATGGCACCACCGAAGATGCCCGCAGAACAGAAGGAGCGATGAATGATGGGCAGAAGCGCCGCAAGGTAAGGCTGTTCCTAACAGTATTCTTGCAGGAGCTCAGCACAGAAGAAAGATGCAGGCCTACTGGAGACCGATCCGAACACGGTGAGTGTTACGCTGCAGGTGCAGAAAACACAAATCATGTTTCTCAGCCTGGGCGTGGCTTAAATATTCTCTGGGTATCCCAGGTGTCTCTGGGCTGAACCACACCCAAAAGACTAGACTGCAAATGCAGTTCTGGGAACCGAAATATGTGGGGCATCCATCTAATCCCCATCAATGCACTACAAGTCCAATCCCCCCTTTGGAGGGATGGAAAGGCCCTTGAGGGCCATCTAGGTGATCGTGGCCTGACTCCAGCCTGACATCTTGGAGGGCTGGGGACATGAGGGGCAGGAATCATGACAATGTATCTAATACTATCGCAGAAGGCATTATGGGAGTCCAGGATGGAGTTATTTGTTGTAACTAATGGCGTGGCCCAAGCCAGAGCTGGTCCTGTCATTTGGGAAATTATATACCCAACTCTGTCCCTATCTGTGTGGAAATAGGCTACCTTGAAGGTGAACTGGATGGCGCAAGAGTCAATAAACTCTGTTACCTTATGCAGATTCCCATCAAACTTCAATCCAGGCAGTGGTCCCGGCGGAACATCCGAACAGTGGGGAATGCGACTGGCTGCAGCTTGTTGTGCCACTTGCTGGATGCTTGCTGTGCCGCCTGTTGCTGGTACTGTTGGGTTTGCCTCAATGTGGCATTTTCCTGCTTAAGGTGTTGTACCTCAGTGGTGAGGGATTGAACTGCAATGATAAGCTGCTGGATTTGTTGATTCATCCCACCCAATAGTGGGAAATGTTAAACTTTCTGTGTGACTCTCCACCTCCAGATGATAGTAGTCTATCCAGGTGTTGCTATCTGTTATGTTTAAAGTCAACTTTCTCATCCAGCCTTCCGCAGATAACCATTTCCAAAACCCACACTCCTACTCTTTAGGAACAAACGTATCATAACCTCCTGCAATTTGATACTCATGGGCAGATTGTAACACACCCCATGCCAACTCTAAATAAAAATGGACAGTGCACACATTATAAAGCTCTTCATCACAAAGTTCCACTAATGTTAAATCACAGGAAGAAAAACTTGACAACGAGGGAGTACTTTTTAAGATTGCTAAAATTCTTGATCTGTTCATAGTACTAGCCACTTCATCCCAAAATATAGAGATAAAAGTAATACATTTCTCCTTCTAATCATTCATTATAAAATCCCTACTTGGCAAGGAGCCCTTCTACCCAAGATCTCCTTGTCCATGGGTTCAAACAAAGCCTCACTAGAAAAAAATCAATTTTGTTGGCTGACCCTCAAAGTAGCAAGAACATCTTCCCCTCTCCCTGAGATTCCAGAATTTCAATAACATCTGACAAAATCAACACATTAGATATTTTCTTATCATGCCTCTGGGTAACCCGAAGGATGTTCCAGAGAACATTTCTGGAGCCAGCCCACTTCCAGGCTAAACCTCCATTCTTATTTTTTTTTGTAATTTCTATTTAGGGGGACCAAGCCTTTTTACATTTATTTTTGCATAATAGCACTCATTCCTCAACCAAAGGTCTTGGGGGAGAGATTTGAAGGAATCTGATCTTGAAGCAACCTCATTCACTCTCTTGTCCCTCTTATGAAGGCAATCCAATAAATCATTGAGCAGACAAGATAAGGGTTTGAGACCTGACTTCGAAGTTTAGGTCATCATAAGGTCTAACCAAGCCTGGAAGACTAAATTGAGGGCAGCTCATGAGTGCCCTCCCAGGTTTGAAGAATCCTACCCATGTGACTCTCTTCCATTGCCAAAGCCAGGTGGAAGAGAGGCATACTAGTGCCCTACTGATTTGTTGTCATATCCATTGACAGAACTGAGCCCTACATCTTTTGCAAATTTGCAGATAAACAAGGGGAGGCATTAACACTTGTGGCTGTCATCTTCAATTGTAATAGTTCCTCCTCTAAACTTAAACATGCATTCAGTAGGGATACATTTGAGTTATGGATCATGTCGGGCCCCTGTTTCGGCAGTGTTACTTCACTAACCAGAGATTGCACACCTTCCAATACACTAGGAGTGCTCCACTTGTACCACTTCCAGTATTAGACAGTTGTACAATGTGGCTCTACGTTTCGTTGAGAATTTGGGGTAAAAAGGTACCCAGTTGGTTTGGGGGTGCTTCATTTTGAACTCCAGACTCATGACCCGTAGGTGCCTCCTGAATAATGTTCACTTTCTCTAGAATGCATACCACTTCTTTATATAATGGACTCATTTCTTTGGTCCAGAGCAGAGCATCTTTTACCCTTTTCTCTCATTGTGGGTCAAGATGAAAACCAAAGAACCAACAACAGTCAGCCTTAGCCAAGCTGTTAAGCAAATCCTGAAAGAGCTGGAAGCTGTCCCTCTGAAGTAAGCACCAACCCAAACAACTTTTTCCAGTCCACTGAAGGACCGCCAGTCAATTTTCTGGACTCTCAAAAAATTGCTGGTAACGATGTAACTGGCATCAAACACCAACCCACCTTAACCTGTGGACAAACCATTAGAATCAAAGCTGCTGTGAAACTGCAGTATAACAACACTTTGCCCGCTCTTTTTCACTGACGCTTTGTGCCACCGGCTGATTTTGTAATTGGCTCCATCTCCTCCTCCTCACAGTACAGACTGTGGCGACCAGAAAAAAAAGCTCCAAACTCCTTCATAGTGCACACAACAATACCAGTATACTGAAAAGTCTCATATTGATACAACACACCAAATGCACCATAAACATATTACTTAAACACACACCATTTCCCAGATGTTCCAAGTTAATTGTGTGGGAGGGACAGAAATGTTAGCATCCTCCCCATAGAAAATATGTTTTCTCTTGGGAGGTGAGTGCATGGTTGATGGTTGCTTATGGTTGTGTATTTGTTGTTACCAGATTTTTGGAGGTGTGGGGAGTATGCTACCTATCGGCTTTTGGAACAGGATGTAGGTGGTCATGTTTTACAATGAATTGGTTGTTTGTGTTTTGTTTCGTTTTTGCTCTTCAGATGCAGGTCTTGTGTGCATGGTATTGGACGTGTGTGTGTTGTATGCTGCTGGGTGTGCGTGTTATCATGATCATGAAGTCATGGTGTGGGCCTGCATACTGTTCATGTGTGTGGTTGTGTTCTCGTTTGTACCTCATTTCAGTTGACACAGGCAGGCAGTAAGTTGTTGTGCAAGTGCATGTCAGTGCTGGTGCCATGTGTACATCCTCTCAGTGTGGGACATTAACATAGTCCCACACACAGGAGGGGAAGTTTCCTAGAGGTAGAACCAGGGTCATGGTTACATGAGTGTGACATTCTTCTCATGTGGTGCTGGTGTTGGTGTGATAGGTCTATCTGTTTGTGAGTCAGTCAGTAAAATGTTATTTACGGTCAGTGTGGTGTTATTTGTAGCCAGGTGTAGCGTATGTTTCCATGTGTGTTTTGTTTTGTGCATGTGGTGTGTAATGAATATGAATACATCTTTTGACGCTGCATGTGTTGGGCATTTTGGCAGTGTGTGTGATAATCCTTGGTAATATTGCTGGGTATCATAATGATTGTTATTAAGTTAGTGGGAGCACAAGTGTAGGGGATAACTGCACTTGGTAGTGGTGTTTGGAGGATCTGTGTGTGTGTTTGGTCATGGAGTATTTTATGGTAATTGAAGTGGTGAGAGTGAGGTGTGTTACTGATATGCATGTAATTATGGTGTGTGTGCATGGGTGTGAGTGCATAAGCAGTGGTTGATGACACTGTTAAGAGTAGTAAAAAAGAGGTCCGGGAGACCCTCGAATGAGAACTAAAAGAGCCAAATAACCAGTTCTTTGGGAAGGTGCCCACTTGGGAGGGTCTACAACCACGTTTTAGCTCACTGTATTTTTCACAGAGGGGAAATACCAATTCGCATATCATTCTGTTCCCACCCATTTGGGTAGTCCAGCACCGACATGCTAGGCAATTCTCCTCTGAACAAGAGTACCGACAGCAAACCTAGACAAGTGTTTTAGCCTTGTTGGACCTCATCATTGAGGTGAAGCTGTGTCTGGACAACCCTGGGTAACATGAGTTGATCCCGACCAGCCTCTCTGTGCGAACAAAGGATCGTAAATTAAACCATGAAATATCATTCATCAATTAATGGAAATATGTCTCATTATAGCAAACATGTTTCCCAATTAATCACAGAGAGCTTCTCTTTATTAAACATTATGATTAAAATGTTCATGAGGCCCACATCACAGCATCTCACCACTTATTATGTATGAAAACTATGAAGGGTAAAATCGAATGCAACTGAGAAAACATAACAAAGAGGGAAGCAGCGTTTCATAACATGTCAGCAAGGTATTTACATTTTGGGCTGTGGGTCCTACGGGCAGCATTTCCCTGAACAGTTGTTTTTTTAAGAGAATGAATGAGCAGAAAACAAGCATTCTCCTGTTACCCATATGCACAGTGGAATTACTTCTCATGAAATATCTGCACAGCTCCAACGTTATTTGTTTGGAAATGAAATCAGTCCTATTCAAAAGCTCTAAGTATAAATGGTGTTATAAAAGCACATGTCACTCCTGTCTCACCTCTGACAAAGATCCCCTGTCCAGCATTTCATTACATTCTTAAATCCTGACAATCATCGCATTTCTAGGCCCGTTTAATCTTTAGAGCCCCGGTTAGCTTATTGTGAATTCCCTGCATTTGACTTATTCTCCCCTTTCTGTGTGTGAGCAACTGTTCCAGATGAGGGTCAGCTCACTAACCCAGTCCAGGTTCCAGCTCGCTTCCAACAAAGGCAATAAAGCTTGTAATGTTAGACAAGGTAAGGTCTTGCAGGCATAGTTCTAGCTCACTACCCCAGCTTATATTAAACTTGTTCACCTAGCCATCCATCTGACTCACTCTCCAAACCCTGAACACAACTCCCTCTCTCATCCCTAGAAAGATTCATTCACCCAGTGGTGGGTGCCAGTCAATGATTTAGCACACTGTTTGTCTCTCTGTTCCAGAATCAAATTCCACAGACTCAACACACCTTGACTAAGGCTCAATTTCCTTGCTTCCCGCCCAGTTCATTGCCTCAGTTCTGGTTATTGCATACACCTGGTTTATTCTTCCTCTCTCATAAAGGCTGGCAGTGATCCTATGTTGATTCATTTCCATGGTTATTTGGAGTCTTCTCTCAAGAGTTACATTTCAGACTGTTATTCAGATACAAGCAACAAAAGAAGAAATACTGACTAGGACTGTTCTGTTGATGTAGTAGGTGTTATAAGAACAATTGTTCATCACAGAATTAGTATTTGAATCATCACCATGAGTGATTTTCCTGATGCATTTTTCTTCCCACCTGTGAGTGTTTTAAACATCCACGTTTACGATTATATCTCAGTTATGAATATATATTCAAAATTCAGACTTGATAAAAGAAACACATACATTGCTATAACGATATTGCAGAAATTCGAGTTTGACGGTTAGTGTACCCAGAGATGTTTTAGGCAGATGAAAAAGACTACTTCAGAACAACAATGTATTAATTTGTCATCGACTCGCTGGTGCAGGTGAACATGCAAAGGAATACAACACTGGAGTAGTTGGCAGTCTGTACCTTATGGTGGTGCTCAGTGGACAGGTGGATCTGTTGATTCTAGTAAGCTAACTAAACTTTCTCTCTTTACTGAACAGGGACAACACAAGCACCTTGCGTCTACGTGCATGAAGTCTGTGTCTGGTCGGACTGGTATGATGTCAGCAATCCAGTCAAAGGCACTGGAGACTTTGAGACACCTGCGGCGTTGAGAGAAAAGGGAATCCCAGTCTGCAATACACCCAGAGAGTTTAAATGTAGAGCAACAATGTTTCCTGACAAAGATATAACTGATCTCAGACAAATATTGAAATGTGACGCATCTGGACTTGTGTGTTATAATTTGGACCAGAATGGTGTACCGTGTTACAATTATGAAGTTCGATTCTTATGTTGCAGCTATGAGCGGTGTGACGGTAAGAACCAATCCATTTCTAATAATGATTCCATTATTTCAGCTTTTGCAGTTCTATAAATATCATAACACGGTTGCAACAAATACATGCATTTTTCCTGATTCATAATGTTTTGCTTGTATCATCACAACTCTCCCAGACTGCGTGCTTTCTTTTTTTATTGATGCCGGACTTTTCAACTGGTCATCAATACTGGTCAGAGCTTACATCGGTATTCTGTATTTCTTTTGAAAAAAACATTTTATATTGGAGTTTCCAGATGTGACAATCACATAAATGCATGCATTGTACCATAATTCACCCCCACTTTGCTAACACTAGAGATTGGCAGAATTCCATATTTCTATATAGCTATTATTCATTTGAATTTCATATATGTCAAACTGAAAGTTATGAATGGACTGCTGGGTATTTGGAACTTTAGGCATTGGTAGTTGGGCATGGGCAACAGTTTTTGTGTTGTTATGTGTTGCAAAAAACGTATGTTTGCCACTTTAGACAGGCTGTCACCAGGGGTAATCCAAGAAGCATACAAAGGTAATCAAAAAAGGAGAGTACACCATG
The DNA here is from genome assembly GCF_040938575.1 of Ambystoma mexicanum. Lineage (NCBI taxonomy): Eukaryota > Metazoa > Chordata > Amphibia > Caudata > Ambystomatidae > Ambystoma > Ambystoma mexicanum. Next base: position 893,770,368 of record NC_090934.1, on the reverse strand, counting down.
CAGGAAAGAACACAGCTTTATTGATCAATCAGCTCTTATAGACAATGGATTTGGATATTTACACATCTGTGGCTCCCGCAGTGCTTTTTCATGCAGTACAGCTTGCATTCTATTTAATTGTTTCCACAAGGATATAACTATTAACAGCTGCTCAAGACATGCAGCACATGCCCCAAATTATACTTTATACAAATTTAGAAATGTATTGGGCAGAGGGTGAACGGCCAGTCTTGCCCTAGGGGCCAGCAAAGTGGCAGGGAATTGAGGTTGACCAAGAAGAGGGAAAATGTAGTTGTTAACACTGTAAAACAGCCTGAATTTGACATCAGAAAATAGAGTGAAAGGGACATGGTTAGGTCATCATTGGATGAATGGACAAATCTCTAGAGGATTTAAGGATGCCATGTGGAAAGACGGAGGGGCATATAATTAGGTTGTTAATGTTCTTTTTAGGTGACGATGTGATTAATAGTTTAATTTATCAATGCAATGTTTAGCAGTAATTTAGTGTGTGAGGTAAGGGGTTTGTGGATGTCAGCATTTGAAAACCTGAAAGGTGCATATGGTAAATACAAACTTTTATCAAACCAACAAAAACACATGTGTCTGCTTTGCACTGCTACTCCTCAAAAGACTCTTTGGTTGTATTTCACTCTATGCAAGTTGCCATTCTTACTCACTGACATCCGTGCACACAAACCTATAAGAGCAAATCTTAGAACAGATCCGTCATGCTCAGGTCTGGATCCACAGCCTTAGTAATATTCCTAGGTGAGCTTTCGTAGTTAAAAGTAGCACAGTTTCAGATTGCAAATAAATTGCCAGAAGATCTGACAAAGCTGTACATTAATGTCCGAGACACCAATGCCTCACTTTATACCAACAGTGCCACTAGCTCCTGATTGCAGACTTGCCCGTGAAATCCTGAACTGGACACCATGGTTTGATGTAACAAATCCAAAGAATGGTACTGGAGACTTTGAGACAATTCAAAATATTACAGCAAAAGGATATGAAATCTGTAAATCTCCACGAGATATAGGCTGCAGAGCAGAAAATGAGCCAAACACACCAATTATGAACATTGGCCAATACGTCACATGTAATAAATGTGGACTTGTGTGCTACAATCAGGATCAGAAGGTGCCACCTTGCTTCAACTATCAAGTCAGATTTCTGTGCTACAGCTACAATTTTGAACCATGCCTGATATCTACAACCAGCCCAAGCACTAAAATTAGTACTCCATCTTCTACAAGTACTAGTTTCAGTACTCGTTCTTCTTCCAGAAGCACTACCAGTACCTCCTCCACTACAAGCTCCACTACCAGTACTCGATCTTCTACAAGTTCCACAACCAGCCGTCTCTCCACTACAAACACTTCAAACTTTACTCCATCTTCAACAAGCACTACTACCAAAACTCCATCTTCTACAAGAACTAGTATCACTGCTCCCTCTTCTACAAGCACCACCACCAGTATCAAATCAACTACAAGCTCCACTACCAGTACCCAATTTTCTACAAGTACACGTGGTAAGAACAAACAATTTCATAAGTTTTCTGTAATTTGTCAAGTCATAATTGGTTAGGAATATTTATATGTTTAACTGTTTTGTGTCTTCTTGAGAAATGTGTTACTGTTGCAGGTGTTTTTAAACCTCCTACACAAGAACATTTAATATTGTTCAATTTGTGCTCTAACTATGCCTCATTATGAGAATGGTGCTGTTTGAAAACCTTGTACTTAAAATAGCTCTTGCTTTAAAAAGACCACTCAATTATAAGTGGTTATTGGCTAGGATTGAACGGGATATGTACTTCATGGTGTACATAGACCATAATCCATTGGGTAAATATGGGCTATTTACTCCATGCAGTCCTTTCTACATATCCTATGCAGTGCAGTGGCTATCCTATTTGATCCCAACTCATAATTAGGTGGTAATAAAAAGGCTGCATGCTTTCACTGCTACTACCCTACCCATGATGCTCTTGCTTGCTTCATGAAATATATTCTGCATTTTACATATGCCTCTTCCTGCAAACTGAAATACCCTCCTTTGAAAGCAAACTATTCTATATTGCTTTACCCAAGTGCCCTTTTTCTCACCCAATGCCCAGTTTTCAACACAACAGACTCATTGTTGTACAAAGGGCCCCTCAATTGTTTATTTTTGCTGAATTTTCAAATCGGTGATACCAGAGTAGACATCATTCGGTCCCAAAAATTCCATGCTTAGCCAAAACAGAATTGCTCATTGAAATAACTATCATGAATTGCAGGCACTCTTCCCCATAGTTTGCTTATCCTTTCTCAATTACTAGCAAAGAGCTCCTCTTGTCCATCAATGTGTTCAAAATGTGCACAACCCTGACATCACAGCACTTTACAAGTTATGGAATCAGCACATGGTGTTGAAATCTGCGTGATAAGTCAGCAAACAAATGTTTGTCTCCAATGCTATTAGAGTTTAGAAAAGAAATGAAGATATTATTATGATATGATATGATAAGATATGGCATTTTAACGCACCTATACACACGTGTTTCAAAGCGCAAAATTGTTCATAGAGTGTCCGAGGTTTTGCTTTCAACCTACAGAGCTCCACCCACTTATATCCAATCATAATCCATCCTCCGCACTCTCACCAATGTGTAGCTTCACAGATACATCTTAGCTCTATTCAAACATATACATGCTTGGTGGGAAGTGGTTAATTAGGAGCGTTGGAAATGAATTAATTATTTTTTGAAAAAGGAGACACATGTGTCATTAGAAATCCTTCCCATACTGAGTGCATTAATTATATGTCTGAATTATTTATCTATTTATTAATCGCATTATGGTTTCAAATTAAAACCTTTCACAAATCATACATTTTACACAACATGATGAAACATTATTAAAAGCATAAGACATAAAGGCAAATGTATACACAACACTTGCAATTAAAATTACAAAAATATGAATCAATTTGCTATACTCAAGCGTGCTTTAGTAAGTTTTGGAATGTCACCTAGGAGATCAATCATTTCTATTAAAACGGCAACCAGTGCAATGGATAAAGACAAGTGGTTGGCATTCATTAAATGATTCCACAGGTTGTGTCAAAATGCAGCCGAGATCGAATAAATAAAATGTGAAAAATAAAACAATCTCCTAGATAATAAAGCTTTACAATATAGATCTAAGTGTTTCAGAGTTTCACTATGTTATCGAGTTTACAGAATACACATACTCTTTTATCGAACTCTAGTCCAATACGAGGCTTAAGAACCTCAAGCACACGCAGACAATTTAATCTAAATATCAAAAACATTGGTCTAAAGGACTGTGAAAGGGGTTTAATCATATATTGCTGTGGACCCCACAATCCCCTCATACGAACCATTCACTTTATTTATTCTTTAAAAAGAGCCAAGCCACGTACGTTTGTTTTTTAGGTATCAGCCCTTTGTCTATAGACTGTAACAAATCCTATGAGCTTCCAACCTCCTTCTAAATTATAGAAACACTGTTAAAATCAATTGCCACAGGATCTGGGTTACAATATAAATTAACCATATGGATATTTGCTCGAGTGGGAAAGCTACCCAAACACGCTTTCACCACGAGAATATATTTCTGATTAACTTTCCTTTGCTTCAACTGCAGCCCCAAATCATTAGATTGAAAAAATGTCAAAATGAATCCATTCAAAACTGTTCCAATCCTCTTTCTGAAGTCAGTCGAAGAAGTGTCAATTAAGGAAATAGGCCTGTAGTTACTTGGCGAAGTACTAGGTGCCTTTTTAAAAATTGGTACTATAATGGATACTGCCCAAGACTTGGGCATACTAGTTTCCTCTGAAATTTGTGAGCAGAGAGACATCAGTATGTCTACCCATAGTTCTGCATTTGCCTTTAAAACATGATTTGAAACACCATCAATAGCACAGGCATCAGAGTTCTTCAACCTCTAGATCTTCTCAATCAAAAAGTAGTGTCCAATAAACTCCATATATCTGAACGTCTAAGACTCCTGCCCCTTCTCCCCTGGTAAATAATGTTGAGAAAAATAAAGAAACACATACATTGCTATAAGGATATTGCAGAAATTCGAGTTTGACGGTTAGTGTACCCAGAGATGTTTTAGGCAGATGAAAAAGACTACTTCAGAACAACAATGTATTAATTTGTCATCGACTCGCTGGTGCAGGTGAACATGCAAAGGAATACAACACTGGAGTAGTTGGTAGTCTGTACCTTATGGTGGTGCTCAGTGGACAGGTGGATCTGTTGATTCTAGTAAGCTAACTAACCTTTCTCTCTTTACTGAACAGGGACAACACAAGCACCTTGCGTCTACGTGCATGAAGTCTGTGTCTGGTCGGACTGGTATGATGTCAGCAATCCAGTCAAAGGCACTGGAGACTTTGAGACACCTGCGGCGTTGAGAGAAAAGGGAATCCCAGTCTGCAATACACCCAGAGAGTTTAAATGTAGAGCAACAATGTTTCCTGACAAAGATATAACTGATCTCAGACAAATATTGAAATGTGACGCATCTGGACTTGTGTGTTATAATTTGGACCAGAATGGTGTACCGTGTTACAATTATGAAGTTCGATTCTTATGTTGCAGCTATGAGCGGTGTGACGGTAAGAACCAATCCATTTCTAATAATGATTCCATTATTTCAGCTTTTGCAGTTCTATGAATATCATAACACGGTTGCAACAAATACATGCATTTTTCCTGATTCATAATGTTTTGCTTGTATCATCACAACTCTCCCAGACTGCGTGCTTTCTTTTTTTATTGATGCCGGACTTTTCAACTGGTCATCAGTACTGGTCAGAGCTTACATCAGTATTCTCTATTTCTTTTGAAAAAAACATTTTATATTGGAGTTTCCAGATGTGACAATCACATAAATTCATGCATTGTACCATAATTCACCACCACTTTGCTAACACTAGAGATTGGCAGAATTCCATATTTCTATATAGCTATTATTAATTTGAATTTCATATATGTCAAACTGAAAGTTATGAATGGACTGCTGGGTATTTGGAACTTTAGGCATTGGTAGTTGGGCATGGGCAACAGTTTTTGTGTTGTTATGTGCTGCAAAAAACGTATGTTTGCCACTTTAGACAGGCTGTCACCAGGGGTAATCCAAGAAGCATACAAAGGTAATAAAAAAAGGAGAGTACACCATGCAGGAAAGAACACAGCTTTATTGATCAATCAGCTCTTATAGACAATGGATTTGGATATTTACACATCTGGGGCTCTCGGAGTGCTTTTTCATGCAGTACAGCTTGCATTCTATTTAATTGTTTCCACAAGGATATAACTATTAACAGCTGATCAAGACATGCAGCACATGCCCCAAATTATACTTTATACAAATTTAGAAATGTATTGGGCAGAGGGTGAATGGCCAGCCTTGCCCTAGGGGCCAGCAAAGTGGCAGGGAATGGAGGTTGACCAAGAAGAGGGAAAATGTAGTTGTTAACACTGTAAAAAAGCCTGAATTTGACATCAGAAAATAGAGTGAAAGGGACATGGTTAGGTCATCATTGGATGAATGGACAAATCTCTAGAGGATTTAAGGATGCCATGTGGAAAGACGGAGGGGCATATCATTAGGTTGTTAATGTTCTTTTTAGGTGACGATGTGATTAATAGTTTAATTTATCAATGCAATGTTTAGCAGTAATTTAGTGTGTGAGGTAAGGGGTTTGTGGATGTCAGCATTTGAAAACCTGAAAGGTGCATATGGTAAATACAAACTTTTATCAAACCAACAAAAACACATGTGTCTGCTTTGCACTGCTACTCCTCAAAAGACTCTTTGGTTGTATTTCACTCTATGCAAGTTGCCATTCTTACTCACTGACATCCGTGCACACAAACCTATAAGAGCAAATCTTAGAACAGATCCGTCATGCTCAGGTCTGGATCCACAGCCTTAGTAATATTCCTAGGTGAGCTTTCGTAGTTAAAAGTAGCACAGTTTCAGATTGCAAATAAATTGCCAGAAGATCTGACAAAGCTGTACATTAATGTCCGAGACACCAATGCCTCACTTTATACCAACAGTGCCACTAGCTCCTGATTGCAGACTTGCCCGTGAAATCCTGAACTGGACACCATGGTTTGATGTAACAAATCCAAAGAATGGTACTGGAGACTTTGAGACAATTCAGAATATTACAGCAAAAGGATATGAAATCTGTAAATCTCCACGAGATATAGGCTGCAGAGCAGAAAATGAGCCAAACACACCAATTATGAACATTGGCCAAGACGTAACATGTAATAAATGTGGACTTGTGTGCTACAATCAGGATCAGAAGGTGCCACCTTGCTTCAACTATCAAGTCAGATTTCTGTGCTACAGCTACAATTTTGAACCATGCCTGATATCTACAACCAGCCCAAGCACTAAAATTAGTACTCCATCTTCTACAAGTACTAGTTTCAGTACTCGTTCTTCTTCCAGAAGCACTACCAGTACCTCTTCCACTACAAGCTCCACTACCAGTACTCGATCTTCTACAAGGTCCACAACCAGCCGTCTCTCCACTACAAACACTTCAAACTTTACTCCATCTTCTACAAGCACTACTACCAAAACTCCATCTTCTACAAGAACTAGTATCACTGCTCCCTCTTCTACAAGCACCACCACCAGTATCAAATCAACTACAAGCTCCACTACCAGTACCCAATTTTCTACAAGTACACGTGGTAAGAACAAACAATTTCATAAGTTTTCTGTAATTTGTCAAGTCATAATTGGTTAGGAATATTTATATGTTTAACTGTTTTGTGTCTTCTTGAGAAATGTGTTACTGTTGCAGGTGTTTTTAGACCTCATACACAAGAACATTTAATATTGTTCAATTTGTGCTCTAACTATGCCTCATTATGAGAATGGTGCTGTTTGAAAACCTTGTACTTAAAATAGCTCTTGCTTTAAAAAGACCACTCAATTATAAGTGGTTATTGGCTAGGATTGAACGGGATATGTACTTCATGGTGTACATAGACCATAATCCATTGGGTAAATATGGGCTATTTACTCCATGCAGTCCTTTCTACATATCCTATGCAGTGCAGTGGCTATCCTATTTGATCCCAACTCATAATTAGGTGGTAATAAAAAGGCTGCATGCTTTCACTGCTACTACCCTACCCATGATGCTCTTGCTTGCTTCATGAAATATATTCTGCATTTTACATATGCCTCTTCCTGCAAACTGAAATACCCTCCTTTGAAAGCAAACTATTCTATATTGCTTTACCCAAGTGCCCTTTTTCTCACCCAATGCCCAGTTTTCAACACAACAGACTCATTGTTGTACAAAGGGCCCCTCAATTGTTTATTTTTGCTGAATTTTCAAATCGGTGATACCAGAGTAGACATCATTCGGTCCCAAAAATTCCATGCTTAGCCAAAACAGAATTGCTCATTGAAATAACTATCATGAATTGCAGGCACTCTTCCCCATAGTTTGCTTATCCTTTCTCAATTACTAGCAAAGAGCTCCTCTTGTCCATCAATGTGTTCAAAATGTGCACAACCCTGACATCACAGCACTTTACAAGTTATGGAATCAGCACATGGTGTTGAAATCTGCGTGATAAGTCAGCAAACAAATGTTTGTCTCCAATGCTATTAGAGTTTAGAAAAGAAATGAAGATATTATTATGATATGATATGATAAGATATGGCATTTTAACGCACCTATACACACGTGTTTCAAAGCGCAAAATTGTTCATAGAGTGTCCGAGGTTTTGCTTTCAACCTACAGAGCTCCACCCACTTATATCCAATCATAATCCATCCTCCGCACTCTCACCAATGTGTAGCTTCACAGATACATCTTAGCTCTATTCAAACATATACATGCTTGGTGGGAAGTGGTTAATTAGGAGCGTTGGAAATGAATTAATTATTTTTTGAAAAAGGAGACACATGTGTCATTAGAAATCCTTCCCATACTGAGTGCATTAATTATATGTCTGAATTATTTATCTATTTATTAATCGCATTATGGTTTCAAATTAAAACCTTTCACAAATCATACATTTTACACAACATGATGAAACATTATTAAAAGCATAAGACATAAAGGCAAATGTATACACAACACTTGCAATTAAAATTACAAAAATATGAATCAATTTGCTATACTCAAGCGTGCTTTAGTAAGTTTTGGAATGTCACCTAGGAGATCAATCATTTCTATTAAAACGGCAACCAGTGCAATGGATAAAGACAAGTGGTTGGCATTCATTAAATGATTCCACAGGTTGTGTCAAAATGCAGCCGAGATCGAATAAATAAAATGTGAAAAATAAAACAATCTCCTAGATAATAAAGCTTTACAATATAGATCTAAGTGTTTCAGAGTTTCACTATGTTATCGAGTTTACAGAATACACATACTCTTTTATCGAACTCTAGTCCAATACGAGGCACAAGAACCTCAAGCACACGCAGACAATTTAATCTAAATATCAAAAACATTGGTCTAAAGGACTGTGAAAGGTGTTTAATCATATATTGCTGTGGACCCCACAATCCCCTCATACGAACCATTCACTTTATTTATTCTTTAAAAAGAGCCAAGCCACGTACGTTTGTTTTTTAGGTATCAGCCCTTTGTCTATAGACTGTAACAAATCCTATGAGCTTCCAACCTCCTTCTAAATTATAGAAACACTGTTAAAATCAATTGCCACAGGATCTGGGTTACAATATAAATTAACCATATGGATATTTGCTCGAGTGGGAAAGCTACCCAAACACGCTTTCACCACGAGAATATATTTCTGATTAACTTTCCTTTGCTTCAACTGCAGCCCCAAATCATTAGATTGAAAAAATGTCAAAATGAATCCATTCAAAACTGTTCCAATCCTCTTTCTGAAGTCAGTCGAAGAAGTGTCAATTAAGGAAATAGGCCTGTAGTTACTTGGCGAAGTACTAGGTGCCTTTTTAAAAATTGGTACTATAATGGATACTGCCCAAGACTTGGGCATACTAGTTTCCTCTGAAATTTGTGAGCAGAGAGACATCAGTATGTCTACCCATAGTTCTGCATTTGCCTTTAAAACATGATTTGAAACACCATCAATAGCACAGGCATCAGAGTTCTTCAACCTCTAGATCTTCTCAATCAAAAAGTAGTGTCCAATAAACTCCATATATCTGAACGTCTAAGACTCCTGCCCCTTCTCCCCTGGTAAATAATGTTGAGAAAAATAAAGAAACACATACATTGCTATAAGGATATTGCAGAAATTCGAGTTTGACGGTTAGTGTACCCAGAGATGTTTTAGGCAGATGAAAAAGACTACTTCAGAACAACAATGTATTAATTTGTCATCGACTCGCTGGTGCAGGTGAACATGCAAAGGAATACAACACTGGAGTAGTTGGTAGTCTGTACCTTATGGTGGTGCTCAGTGGACAGGTGGATCTGTTGATTCTAGTAAGCTAACTAACCTTTCTCTCTTTACTGAACAGGGACAACACAAGCACCTTGCGTCTACGTGCATGAAGTCTGTGTCTGGTCGGACTGGTATGATGTCAGCAATCCAGTCAAAGGCACTGGAGACTTTGAGACACCTGCGGCGTTGAGAGAAAAGGGAATCCCAGTCTGCAATACACCCAGAGAGTTTAAATGTAGAGCAACAATGTTTCCTGACAAAGATATAACTGATCTCAGACAAATATTGAAATGTGACGCATCTGGACTTGTGTGTTATAATTTGGACCAGAATGGTGTACCGTGTTACAATTATGAAGTTCGATTCTTATGTTGCAGCTATGAGCGGTGTGACGGTAAGAACCAATCCATTTCTAATAATGATTCCATTATTTCAGCTTTTGCAGTTCTATGAATATCATAACACGGTTGCAACAAATACATGCATTTTTCCTGATTCATAATGTTTTGCTTGTATCATCACAACTCTCCCAGACTGCGTGCTTTCTTTTTTTATTGATGCCGGACTTTTCAACTGGTCATCAATACTGGTCAGAGCTTACATCGGTATTCTCTATTTCTTTTGAAAAAAACATTTTATATTGGAGTTTCCAGATGTGACAATCACATAAATGCATGCATTGTACCATAATTCACCACCACTTTGCTAACACTAGAGATTGGCAGAATTCCATATTTCTATATAGCTATTATTCATTTGAATTTCATATATGTCAAACTGAAAGTTATGAATGGACTGCTGGGTATTTGGAACTTTAGGCATTGGTAGTTGGGCATGGGCAACAGTTTTTGTGTTGTTATGTGTTGCAAAAAACGTATGTTTGCCACTTTAGACAGGCTGTCACCAGGGGTAATGCAAGAAGCATACAAAGGTAATCAAAAAAGGAGAGTACACCATGCAGGAAAGAACACAGCTTTATTGATCAATCAGCTCTTATAGACAATGGATTTGGATATTTACACATCTGTGGCTCCCGGAGTGCTTTTTCATGCAGTACAGCTTGCATTCTATTTAATTGTTTCCACAAGGATATAACTATTAACAGCTGCTCAAGACATGCAGCACATGCCCCAAATTATACTTTATACAAATTTAGAAATGTATTGGGCAGAGGGTGAATGGCCAGCCTTGCCCTAGGGGCCAGCAAAGTGGCAGGGAATTGAGGTTGACCAAGAAGAGGGAAAATGTAGTTGTTAACACTGTAAAAAAGCCTGAATTTGACATCAGAAAATAGAGTGAAAGGGACATGGTTAGGTCATCATTGGATGAATGGACAAATCTCTAGAGGATTTAAGGATGCCATGTGGAAAGACGGAGGGGCATATAATTAGGTTGTTAATGTTCTTTTTAGGTGACGATGTGATTAATAGTTTAATTTATCAATGCAATGTTTAGCAGTAATTTAGTGTGTGAGGTAAGGGGTTTGTGGATGTCAGCATTTGAAAACCTGAAAGGTGCATATGGTAAATACAAACTTTTATCAAACCAACAAAAACACATGTGTCTGCTTTGCACTGCTACTCCTCAAAAGACTCTTTGGTTGTATTTCACTCTATGCAAGTTGCCATTCTTACTCACTGACATCCGTGCACACAAACCTATAAGAGCAAATCTTAGAACAGATCCGTCATGCTCAGGTCTGGATCCACAGCCTTAGTAATATTCCTAGGTGAGCTTTCGTAGTTAAAAGTAGCACAGTTTCAGATTGCAAATAAATTGCCAGAAGATCTGACAAAGCTGTACATTAATGTCCGAGACACCAATGCCTCACTTTATACCAACAGTGCCACTAGCTCCTGATTGCAGACTTGCCCGTGAAATCCTGAACTGGACACCATGGTTTGATGTAACAAATCCAAAGAATGGTACTGGAGACTTTGAGACAATTCAGAATATTACAGCAAAAGGATATGAAATCTGTAAATCTCCACGAGATATAGGCTGCAGAGCAGAAAATGAGCCAAACACACCAATTATGAACATTGGCCAAGACGTAACATGTAATAAATGTGGACTTGTGTGCTACAATCAGGATCAGAAGGTGCCACCTTGCTTCAACTATCAAGTCAGATTTCTGTGCTACAGCTACAATTTTGAACCATGCCTGATATCTACAACCAGCCCAAGCACTAAAATTAGTACTCCATCTTCTACAAGTACTAGTTTCAGTACTCGTTCTTCTTCCAGAAGCACTACCAGTACCTCTTCCACTACAAGCTCCACTACCAGTACTCGATCTTCTACAAGGTCCACAACCAGCCGTCTCTCCACTACAAACACTTCAAACTTTACTCCATCTTCTACAAGCACTACTACCAAAACTCCATCTTCTACAAGAACTAGTATCACTGCTCCCTCTTCTACAAGCACCACCACCAGTATCAAATCAACTACAAGCTCCACTACCAGTACCCAATTTTCTACAAGTACACGTGGTAAGAACAAACAATTTCATAAGTTTTCTGTAATTTGTCAAGTCATAATTGGTTAGGAATATTTATATGTTTAACTGTTTTGTGTCTTCTTGAGAAATGTGTTACTGTTGCAGGTGTTTTTAAACCTCCTACACAAGAACATTTAATATTGTTCAATTTGTGCTCTAACTATGCCTCATTATGAGAATGGTGCTGTTTGAAAACCTTGTACTTAAAATAGCTCTTGCTTTAAAAAGACCACTCAATTATAAGTGGTTATTGGCTAGGATTGAACGGGATATGTACTTCATGGTGTACATAGACCATAATCCATTGGGTAAATATGGGCTATTTACTCCATGCAGTCCTTTCTACATATCCTATGCAGTGCAGTGGCTATCCTATTTGATCCCAACTCATAATTAGGTGGTAATAAAAAGGCTGCATGCTTTCACTGCTACTACCCTACCCATGATGCTCTTGCTTGCTTCATGAAATATATTCTGCATTTTACATATGCCTCTTCCTACAAACTGAAATACCCTCCTTTGAAAGCAAACTATTCTATATTGCTTTACCCAAGTGCCCTTTTTCTCACCCAATGCCCAGTTTTCAACACAACAGACTCATTGTTGTACAAAGGGCCCCTCAATTGTTTATTTTTGCTGAATTTTCAAATCGGTGATACCAGAGTAGACATCATTCGGTCCCAAAAATTCCATGCTTAGCCAAAACAGAATTGCTCATTGAAATAACTATCATGAATTGCAGGCACTCTTCCCCATAGTTTGCTTATCCTTTCTCAATTACTAGCAAAGAGCTCCTCTTGTCCATCAATGTGTTCAAAATGTGCACAACCCTGACATCACAGCACTTTACAAGTTATGGAATCAGCACATGGTGTTGAAATCTGCGTGATAAGTCAGCAAACAAATGTTTGTCTCCAATGCTATTAGAGTTTAGAAAAGAAATGAAGATATTATTATGATATGATATGATAAGATATGGCATTTTAACGCACCTATACACACGTGTTTCAAAGCGCAAAATTGTTCATAGAGTGTCCGAGGTTTTGCTTTCAACCTACAGAGCTCCACCCACTTATATCCAATCATAATCCATCCTCCGCACTCTCACCAATGTGTAGCTTCACAGATACATCTTAGCTCTATTCAAACATATACATGCTTGGTGGGAAGTGGTTAATTAGGAGCGTTGGAAATGAATTAATTATTTTTTGAAAAAGGAGACACATGTGTCATTAGAAATCCTTCCCATACTGAGTGCATTAATTATATGTCTGAATTATTTATCTATTTATTAATCGCATTATGGTTTCAAATTAAAACCTTTCACAAATCATACATTTTACACAACATGATGAAACATTATTAAAAGCATAAGACATAAAGGCAAATGTATACACAACACTTGCAATTAAAATTACAAAAATATGAATCAATTTGCTATACTCAAGCGTGCTTTAGTAAGTTTTGGAATGTCACCTAGGAGATCAATCATTTCTATTAAAACGGCAACCAGTGCAATGGATAAAGACAAGTGGTTGGCATTCATTAAATGATTCCACAGGTTGTGTCAAAATGCAGCCGAGATCGAATAAATAAAATGTGAAAAATAAAACAATCTCCTAGATAATAAAGCTTTACAATATAGATCTAAGTGTTTCAGAGTTTCACTATGTTATCGAGTTTACAGAATACACATACTCTTTTATCGAACTCTAGTCCAATACGAGGCACAAGAACCTCAAGCACACGCAGACAATTTAATCTAAATATCAAAAACATTGGTCTAAAGGACTGTGAAAGGTGTTTAATCATATATTGCTGTGGACCCCACAATCCCCTCATACGAACCATTCACTTTATTTATTCTTTAAAAAGAGCCAAGCCACGTACGTTTGTTTTTTAGGTATCAGCCCTTTGTCTATAGACTGTAACAAATCCTATGAGCTTCCAACCTCCTTCTAAATTATAGAAACACTGTTAAAATCAATTGCCACAGGATCTGGGTTACAATATAAATTAACCATATGGATATTTGCTCGAGTGGGAAAGCTACCCAAACACGCTTTCACCACGAGAATATATTTCTGATTAACTTTCCTTTGCTTCAACTGCAGCCCCAAATCATTAGATTGAAAAAATGTCAAAATGAATCCATTCAAAACTGTTCCAATCCTCTTTCTGAAGTCAGTCGAAGAAGTGTCAATTAAGGAAATAGGCCTGTAGTTACTTGGCGAAGTACTAGGTGCCTTTTTAAAAATTGGTACTATAATGGATACTGCCCAAGACTTGGGCATACTAGTTTCCTCTGAAATTTGTGAGCAGAGAGACATCAGTATGTCTACCCATAGTTCTGCATTTGCCTTTAAAACATGATTTGAAACACCATCAATAGCACAGGCATCAGAGTTCTTCAACCTCTAGATCTTCTCAATCAAAAAGTAGTGTCCAATAAACTCCATATATCTGAACGTCTAAGACTCCTGCCCCTTCTCCCCTGGTAAATAATGTTGAGAAAAATAAAGAAACACATACATTGCTATAAGGATATTGCAGAAATTCGAGTTTGACGGTTAGTGTACCCAGAGATGTTTTAGGCAGATGAAAAAGACTACTTCAGAACAACAATGTATTAATTTGTCATCGACTCGCTGGTGCAGGTGAACATGCAAAGGAATACAACACTGGAGTAGTTGGTAGTCTGTACCTTATGGTGGTGCTCAGTGGACAGGTGGATCTGTTGATTCTAGTAAGCTAACTAACCTTTCTCTCTTTACTGAACAGGGACAACACAAGCACCTTGCGTCTACGTGCATGAAGTCTGTGTCTGGTCGGACTGGTATGATGTCAGCAATCCAGTCAAAGGCACTGGAGACTTTGAGACACCTGCAGCGTTGAGAGAAAAGGGAATCCCAGTCTGCAATACACCCAGAGAGTTTAAATGTAGAGCAACAATGTTTCCTGACAAAGATATAACTGATCTCAGACAAATATTGAAATGTGACGCATCTGGACTTGTGTGTTATAATTTGGACCAGAATGGTGTACCGTGTTACAATTATGAAGTTCGATTCTTATGTTGCAGCTATGAGCGGTGTGACGGTAAGAACCAATCCATTTCTAATAATGATTCCATTATTTCAGCTTTTGCAGTTCTATGAATATCATAACACGGTTGCAACAAATACATGCATTTTTCCTGATTCATAATGTTTTGCTTGTATCATCACAACTCTCCCAGACTGCGTGCTTTCTTTTTTGATTGATGCCGGACTTTTCAACTGGTCATCAATACTGGTCAGAGCTTACATCGGTATTCTCTATTTCTTTTGAAAAAAACATTTTATATTGGAGTTTCCAGATGTGACAATCACATAAATTCATGCATTGTACCATAATTCACCACCACTTTGCTAACACTAGAGATTGGCAGAATTCCATATTTCTATATAGCTATTATTAATTTGAATTTCATATATGTCAAACTGAAAGTTATGAATGGACTGCTGGGTATTTGGAACTTTAGGCATTGGTAGTTGGGCATGGGCAACAGTTTTTGTGTTGTTATGTGTTGCAAAAAACATATGTTTGCCACTTTAGACAGGCTGTCACCAGGGGTAATGCAAGAAGCATACAAAGGTAATCAAAAAAGGAGAGTACACCATGCAGGAAAGAACACAGCTTTATTGATCAATCAGCTCTTATAGACAATGGATTTGGATATTTACACATCTGTGGCTCCCGGAGTGCTTTTTCATGCAGTACAGCTTGCATTCTATTTAATTGTTTCCACAAGGATATAACTATTAACAGCTGCTCAAGACATGCAGCACATGCCCCAAATTATACTTTATACAAATTTAGAAATGTATTGGGCAGAGGGTGAATGGCCAGCCTTGCCCTAGGGGCCAGCAAAGTGGCAGGGAATTGAGGTTGACCAAGAAGAGGGAAAATGTAGTTGTTAACACTGTAAAACAGCCTGAATTTGACATCAGAAAATAGAGTGAAAGGGACATGGTTAGGTCATCATTGGATGAATGGACAAATCTCTAGAGGATTTAAGGATGCCATGTGGAAAGACGGAGGGGCATATAATTAGGTTGTTAATGTTCTTTTTAGGTGAAGATGTGATTAATAGTTTAATTTATCAATGCAATGTTTAGCAGTAATTTAGTGTGTGAGGTAAGGGGTTTGTGGATGTCAGCATTTGAAAACCTGAAAGGTACTTATGGTAAATACAAACTTTTATCAAACCAACAAAAACACATGTGTCTGCTTTGCACTGCTACTCCTCAAAAGACTCTTTGGTTGTATTTCACTCTATGCAAGTTGCCATTCTTACTCACTGACATCCGTGCACACAAACCTATAAGAGCAAATCTTAGAACAGATCCGTCATGCTCAGGTCTGGATCCACAGCCTTAGTAATATTCCTAGGTGAGCTTTCGTAGTTAAAAGTAGCACAGTTTCAGATTGCAAATAAATTGCCAGAAGATCTGACAAAGCTGTACATTAATGTCCGAGACACCAATGCCTCACTTTATACCAACAGTGCCACTAGCTCCTGATTGCAGACTTGCCCGTGAAATCCTGAACTGGACACCATGGTTTGATGTAACAAATCCAAAGAATGGTACTGGAGACTTTGAGACAATTCAGAATATTACAGCAAAAGGATATGAAATCTGTAAATCTCCACGAGATATAGGCTGCAGAGCAGAAAATGAGCCAAACACACCAATTATGAACATTGGCCAAGACGTAACATGTAATAAATGTGGACTTGTGTGCTACAATCAGGATCAGAAGGTGCCACCTTGCTTCAACTATCAAGTCAGATTTCTGTGCTACAGCTACAATTTTGAACCATGCCTGATATCTACAACCAGCCCAAGCACTAAAATTAGTACTCCATCTTCTACAAGTACTAGTTTCAGTACTCGTTCTTCTTCCAGAAGCACTACCAGTACCTCCTCCACTACAAGCTCCACTACCAGTACTCGATCTTCTACAAGTTCCACAACCAGCCGTCTCTCTACTACAAACACTTCAAACTTTACTCCATCTTCAACAAGCACTACTACCAAAACTCCATCTTCTACAAGAACTAGTATCACTGCTCCCTCTTCTACAAGCACCACCACCAGTATCAAATCAACTACAAGCTCCACTACCAGTACCCAATTTTCTACAAGTACACGTGGTAAGAACAAACAATTTCATAGGTTTTCTGTAATTTGTCAAGTCATAATTGGTTAGGAATATTTATATGTTTAACTGTTTTGTGTCTTCTTGAGAAATGTGTTACTGTTGCAGGTGTTTTTAAACCTCCTACACAAGAACATTTAATATTGTTCAATTTGTGCTCTAACTATGCCTCATTATGAGAATGGTGCTGTTTGAAAACCTTGTACTTAAAATAGCTCTTGCTTTAAAAAGACCACTCAATTATAAGTGGTTATTGGCTAGGATTGAACGGGATATGTACTTCATGGTGTACATAGACCATAATCCATTGGGTAAATATGGGCTATTTACTCCATGCAGTCCTTTCTACATATCCTATGCAGTGCAGTGGCTATCCTATTTGATCCCAACTCATAATTAGGTGGTAATAAAAAGGCTGCATGCTTTCACTGCTACTACCCTACCCATGATGCTCTTGCTTGCTTCATGAAATATATTCTGCATTTTACATATGCCTCTTCCTACAAACTGAAATACCCTCCTTTGAAAGCAAACTATTCTATATTGCTTTACCCAAGTGCCCTTTTTCTCACCCAATGCCCAGTTTTCAACACAACAGACTCATTGTTGTACAAAGGGCCCCTCAATTGTTTATTTTTGCTGAATTTTCAAATCGGTGACTACCAGAGTAGACATCATTCGGTCCCAAAAATTCCATGCTTAGCCAAAACAGAATTGCTCATTGAAATAACTATCATGAATTGCAGGCACTCTTCCCCATAGTTTGCTTATCCTTTCTCAATTACTAGCAAAGAGCTCCTCTTGTCCATCAATGTGTTCAAAATGTGCACAACCCTGACATCACAGCACTTTACAAGTTATGGAATCAGCACATGGTGTTGAAATCTGCGTGATAAGTCAGCAAACAAATGTTTGTCTCCAATGCTATTAGAGTTTAGAAAAGAAATGAAGATATTATTATGATATGATATGATAAGATATGGCATTTTAACGCACCTATACACACGTGTTTCAAAGCGCAAAATTGTTCATAGAGTGTCCGAGGTTTTGCTTTCAACCTACAGAGCTCCACCCACTTATATCCAATCATAATCCATCCTCCGCACTCTCACCAATGTGTAGCTTCACAGATACATCTTAGCTCTATTCAAACATATAAATGCTTGGTGGGAAGTGGTTAATTAGGAGCGTTGGAAATGAATTAATTATTTTTTGAAAAAGGAGACACATGTGTCATTAGAAATCCTTCCCATACTGAGTGCATTAATTATATGTCTGAATTATTTATCTATTTATTAATCGCATTATGGTTTCAAATTAAAACCTTTCACAAATCATACATTTTACACAACATGATGAAACATTATTAAAAGCATAAGACATAAAGGCAAATGTATACACAACACTTGCAATTAAAATTACAAAAATATGAATCAATTTGCTATACTCAAGCGTGCTTTAGTAAGTTATGGAATGTCACCTAGGAGATCAATCATTTCTATTAAAACGGCAACCAGTGCAATGGATAAAGACAAGTGGTTGGCATTCATTAAATGATTCCACAGGTTGTGTCAAAATGCAGCCGAGATCGAATAAATAAAATGTGAAAAATAAAACAATCTCCTAGATAATAAAGCTTTACAATATAGATCTAAGTGTTTCAGAGTTTCACTATGTTATCGAGTTTACAGAATACACATACTCTTTTATCGAACTCTAGTCCAATACGAGGCACAAGAACCTCAAGCACACGCAGACAATTTAATCTAAATATCAAAAACATTGGTCTAAAGGACTGTGAAAGGTGTTTAATCATATATTGCTGTGGACCCCACAATCCCCTCATACGAGCCTTCACTTTATTTATTCTTTAAAAAGAGCCAAGCCACGTACGTTTGTTTTTTTAGGTATCAGCCCTTTGTCTATAGACTGTAACAAATCCTATGAGCTTCCAACCTCCTTCTAATTCATAGAAACACTGTTAAAATCAACTGCCACAGGATCTGGGTTACAATATAAATTAACCCTATTGGATATTTGCTCGAGTGGGAAAGCTACCCAAACACGCTTTCACCACGAGAATATATTTCTGATTAACTTTCCTTTGCTTCAACTGCAGCCCCAAATCATTAGACTGAAACAATGTCAAAATGAATCCGTTCAAAACTGTTCCAATCCTCTTTCTGAAGTCAGTCGAAGAAGTGTCAATTAAGGAAATAGGCCTGTAGTTTCTTGGCGAAGTACTAGGTGCCTTTTTAAAAATTGGTACTATAATGGATACTGCCCAAGACTTGGGCATACTAGTTTTCTCTGAAATTTGTGAGCAGAGAGACATCAGTATGTCTACCCATAGTTCTGCATTTGCCTTTAAAACATGATTTGAAACACCATCAATAGCACAGGCATCAGAGTTCTTCAACCTCTAGATCTTCTCAATCAAAAAGTAGTGTCCAATAAACTCCATATATCTGAACGTCTAAGACTCCTGCCCCTTCTCCCCTGGTAAATAATGTTGAGAAAAATAAAGAAACACATACATTGCTATAAGGATATTGCAGAAATTCGAGTTTGACGGTTAGTGTACCCAGAGATGTTTTAGGCAGATGAAAAAGACTACTTCAGAACAACAATGTATTAATTTGTCATCGACTCGCTGGTGCAGGTGAACATGCAAAGGAATACAACACTGGAGTAGTTGGAAGTCTGTACCTTATGGTGGTGCTCAGTGGACAGGTGGATCTGTTGATTCTAGTAAGCTAACTAAACTTTCTCTCTTTACTGAACAGGGACAACACAAGCACCTTGCGTCTACGTGCATGAAGTCTGTGTCTGGTCGGACTGGTATGATGTCAGCAATCCAGTCAAAGGCACTGGAGACTTTGAGACACCTGCGGCGTTGAGAGAAAAGGGAATCCCAGTCTGCAATACACCCAGAGAGTTTAAATGTAGAGCAACAATGTTTCCTGACAAAGATATAACTGATCTCAGACAAATATTGAAATGTGACGCATCTGGACTTGTGTGTTATAATTTGGACCAGAATGGTGTACCGTGTTACAATTATGAAGTTCGATTCTTATGTTGCAGCTATGAGCGGTGTGACGGTAAGAACCAATCCATTTCTAATAATGATTCCATTATTTCAGCTTTTGCAGTTCTATGAATATCATAACACGGTTGCAACAAATACATGCATTTTTCCTGATTCATAATGTTTTGCTTGTATCATCACAACTCTCCCAGACTGCGTGCTTTCTTTTTTTATTGATGCCGGACTTTTCAACTGGTCATCAATACTGGTCAGAGCTTACATCGGTATTCTGTATTTCTTTTGAAAAAAACATTTTATATTGGAGTTTCCAGATGTGACAATCACATAAATGCATGCATTGTACCATAATTCACCCCCACTTTGCTAACACTAGAGATTGGCAGAATTCCATATTTCTATATAGCTATTATTAATTTGAATTTAATATATGTCAAACTGAAAGTTATGAATGGACTGCTGGGTATTTGGAACTTTAGGCATTGGTAGTTGTGCATGGGCAACAGTTTTTGTGTTGTTATGTGTTGCAAAAAACTTATGTTTGCCACTTTAGACAGGCTGTCACCAGGGGTAATCCAAGAAGCATACAAAGGTCATCAAAAAAGGAGAGTACACCATGCAGGAAAGAACACAGTTTTATTGATCAATCAGCTCTTATAGACAATGGATTTGGATATTTACACATCTGGGGCTCTCGGAGTGCTTTTTCATGCAGTACAGCTTGCATTCTATTTAATTGTTTCCACAAGGATATAACTATTAACAGCTGCTCAAGACATGCAGCACATGCCCCAAATTATACTTTATACAAATTTAGAAATGTATTGGGCAGAGGGTGAATGGCCAGCCTTGCCCTAGGGGCCAGCAAAGTGGCAGGGAATTGAGGTTGACCAAGAAGAGGGAAAATGTAGTTGTTAACACTGTAAAACAGCCTGAATTTGACATCAGAAAATAGAGTGAAAGGGACATGGTTAGGTCATCATTGGATGAATGGACAAATCTCTAGAGGATTTAAGGATGCCATGTGGAAAGACGGAGGGGCATATAATTAGGTTGTTAATGTTCTTTTTAGGTGAAGATGTGATTAATAGTTTAATTTATCAATGCAATGTTTAGCAGTAATTTAGTGTGTGAGGTAAGGGGTTTGTGGATGTCAGCATTTGAAAACCTGAAAGGTGCATATGGTAAATACAAACTTTTATCAAACCAACAAAAACACATGTGTCTGCTTTGCACTGCTACTCCTCAAAAGACTCTTTGGTTGTATTTCACTCTATGCAAGTTGCCATTCTTACTCACTGACATCCGTGCACACAAACCTATAAGAGCAAATCTTAGAACAGATCCGTCATGCTCAGGTCTGGATCCACAGCCTTAGTAATATTCCTAGGTGAGCTTTCGTAGTTAAAAGTAGCACAGTTTCAGATTGCAAATAAATTGCCAGAAGATCTGACAAAGCTGTACATTAATGTCCGAGACACCAATGCCTCACTTTATACCAACAGTGCCACTAGCTCCTGACTGCAGACTTGCCCGTGAAATCCTGAACTGGACACCATGGTTTGATGTAACAAATCCAAAGAATGGTACTGGAGACTTTGAGACAATTCAGAATATTACAGCAAAAGGATATGAAATCTGTAAATCTCCACGAGATATAGGCTGCAGAGCAGAAAATGAGCCAAACACACCAATTATGAACATTGGCCAAGACGTAACATGTAATAAATGTGGACTTGTGTGCTACAATCAGGATCAGAAGGTGCCACCTTGCTTCAACTATCAAGTCAGATTTCTGTGCTACAGCTACAATTTTGAACCATGCCTGATATCTACAACCAGCCCAAGCACTAAAATTAGTACTCCATCTTCTACAAGTACTAGTTTCAGTACTCGTTCTTCTTCCAGAAGCACTACCAGTACCTCCTCCACTACAAGCTCCACTACCAGTACTCGATCTTCTACAAGTTCCACAACCAGCCGTCTCTCCACTACAAACACTTCAAACTTTACTCCATCTTCAACAAGCACTACTACCAAAACTCTATCTTCTACAAGAACTAGTATCACTGCTCCCTCTTCTACGAGCACCACCACCAGTATCAAATCAACTACAAGCTCCACTACCAGTACCCAATTTTCTACAAGTACACGTGGTAAGAACAAACAATTTCATAAGTTTTCTGTAATTTGTCAAGTCATAATTGGTTAGGAATATTTATATGTTTAACTGTTTTGTGTCTTCTTGAGAAATGTGTTACTGTTGCAGGTGTTTTTAAACCTCCTACACAAGAACATTTAATATTGTTCAATTTGTGCTCTAACTATGCCTCATTATGAGAATGGTGCTGTTTGAAAACCTTGTACTTAAAATAGCTCTTGCTTTAAAAAGACCACTCAATTATAAGTGGTTATTGGCTAGGATTGAACGGGATATGTACTTCATGGTGTACATAGACCATAATCCATTGGGTAAATATGGGCTATTTACTCCATGCAGTCCTTTCTACATATCCTATGCAGTGCAGTGGCTATCCTATTTGATCCCAACTCATAATTAGGTGGTAATAAAAAGGCTGCATGCTTTCACTGCTACTACCCTACCCATGATGCTCTTGCTTGCTTCATGAAATATATTCTGCATTTTACATATGCCTCTTCCTACAAACTGAAATACCCTCCTTTGAAAGCAAACTATTCTATATTGCTTTACCCAAGTGCCCTTTTTCTCACCCAATGCCCAGTTTTCAACACAACAGACTCATTGTTGTACAAAGGGCCCCTCAATTGTTTATTTTTGCTGAATTTTCAAATCGGTGACTACCAGAGTAGACATCATTCGGTCCCAAAAATTCCATGCTTAGCCAAAACAGAATTGCTCATTGAAATAACTATCATGAATTGCAGGCACTCTTCCCCATAGTTTGCTTATCCTTTCTCAATTACTAGCAAAGAGCTCCTCTTGTCCATCAATGTGTTCAAAATGTGCACAACCCTGACATCACAGCACTTTACAAGTTATGGAATCAGCACATGGTGTTGAAATCTGCGTGATAAGTCAGCAAACAAATGTTTGTCTCCAATGCTATTAGAGTTTAGAAAAGAAATGAAGATATTATTATGATATGATATGATAAGATATGGCATTTTAAAGCACCTATACACACGTGTTTCAAAGCGCAAAATTGTTCATAGGGTGTCCGAGGTTTTGCTTTCAACCTACAGAGCTCCACCCACTTATATCCAATCATAATCCATCCTCCGCACTCTCACCAATGTGTAGCTTCACAGATACATCTTAGCTCTATTCAAACATATAAATGCTTGGTGGGAAGTGGTTAATTAGGAGCGTTGGAAATGAATTAATTATTTTTTGAAAAAGGAGACACATGTGTCATTAGAAATCCTTCCCATACTGAGTGCATTAATTATATGTCTGAATTATTTATCTATTTATTAATCGCATTATGGTTTCAAATTAAAACCTTTCACAAATCATACATTTTACACAACATGATGAAACATTATTAAAAGCATAAGACATAAAGGCAAATGTATACACAACACTTGCAATTAAAATTACAAAAATATGAATCAATTTGCTATACTCAAGCGTGCTTTAGTAAGTTATGGAATGTCACCTAGGAGATCAATCATTTCTATTAAAACGGCAACCAGTGCAATGGATAAAGACAAGTGGTTGGCATTCATTAAATGATTCCACAGGTTGTGTCAAAATGCAGCCGAGATCGAATAAATAAAATGTGAAAAATAAAACAATCTCCTAGATAATAAAGCTTTACAATATAGATCTAAGTGTTTCAGAGTTTCACTATGTTATCGAGTTTACAGAATACACATACTCTTTTATCGAACTCTAGTCCAATACGAGGCACAAGAACCTCAAGCACACGCAGACAATTTAATCTAAATATCAAAAACATTGGTCTAAAGGACTGTGAAAGGTGTTTAATCATATATTGCTGTGGACCCCACAATCCCCTCATACGAACCATTCACTTTATTTATTCTTTAAAAAGAGCCAAGCCACGTACGTTTGTTTTTTAGGTATCAGCCCTTTGTCTATAGACTGTAACAAATCCTATGAGCTTCCAACCTCCTTCTAAATTATAGAAACACTGTTAAAATCAATTGCCACAGGATCTGGGTTACAATCTAAATTAACCATATGGATATTTGCTCGAGTGGGAAAGCTACCCAAACACGCTTTCACCACGAGAATATATTTCTGATTAACTTTCCTTTGCTTCAACTGCAGCCCCAAATCATTAGATTGAAACAATGTCAAAATGAATCCATTCAAAACTGTTCCAATCCTCTTTCTGAAGTCAGTTGAAGAAGTGTCAATTAAGGAAATATGCCTGTAGTTACTTGGTGAACTACTAGGTGCCTTTTTTTAAATCGGTACTATAATGGATACTGCCCAAGTCTTAGGCATACTAGTTTTCTCTGCAATCTGTGAGCAGAGAGACATCAGTGTGTCTACCCATAGTTCTGCATTTGCCTTTGGAACATGATTTGAAACACCATCAATAGCACAGGCTCTAGAGTTCTTCAACCTCTAGATCATCCCAATCAAAATGTAGTGTCCAATAAACTCCAAATATCTGAGCATCTAAGACTTCTGCCCCTTCTCCCCTGGTAAATAATGTTGAGAAAAATAAAGAAACACAAACATTGCTATAAGGATATTGCAGAAATTCGAGTTTGACGGTTAGTTTACCCAGAGATTTTTTAGGCAGATGAAAAAGACTACTTCAGAACAACAATGTATTAATTTGTCATCGACTCGCTGGTGCAGGTGAACATGCAAAGGAATGCAACACTGGAGTCGTTGGTAGTGTGTACCTTATGGTGGTGCTCAGTGGACAGGTGGATCTGTTGATTCTAGTAAGCTAACTAAACTTTCTCTCTTTACTGAACAGGGACAACACAAGCACCTTGCGTCTACGTGCATGAAGTCTGTGTCTGGTCGGACTGGTATGATGTCAGCAATCCAGTCAAAGGCACTGGAGACTTTGAGACACCTGCGGCATTGAGAGAAAAGGGAATCCCAGTCTGCAATACACCCAGAGAGTTTAAATGTAGAGCAACAATGTTTCCTGACAAAGATATAACTGATCTCAGACAAATATTGAAATGTGACGCATCTGGACTTGTGTGTTATAATTTGGACCAGAATGGTGTACCGTGTTACAATTATGAAGTTCGATTCTTATGTTGCAGCTATGAGCGGTGTGACGGTAAGAACCAATCCATTTCTAATAATGATTCCATTATTTCAGCTTTTGCAGTTCTATGAATATCATAACACGGTTGTAACAAATACATGCATTTTTCCTGATTCATAATGTTTTGCTTGTATCATCACAACTCTCCCAGACTGCGTGCTTTCTTTTTTTATTGATGCCGGACTTTTCAACTGGTCATCAATACTGGTCAGAGCTTACATCGGTATTCTGTATTTCTTTTGAAAAAAACATTTTATATTGGAGTTTCCAGATGTGACAATCACATAAATTCATGCATTGTACCATAATTCACCACCACTTTGCTAACACTAGAGATTGGCAGAATTCCATATTTCTATATAGCTATTATTAATTTGAATTTAATATATGTCAGACTGAAAGTTATGAATGGACTCCTGGGTATTTGGAACTTTAGGCATTGGTAGTTGGGCATGGGCAACCGTTTTTGTGTTGTTATGTGCTGCAAAAAACGTATGTTTGCCACTTTAGACAGGCTGTCACCAGGGGTAATCCAAGAAGCATACAAAGGTAATCAAAAAAGGAGAGTACACCATGCAGGAAAGAACACAGCTTTATTGATCAATCAGCTCTTATAGACAATGGATTTGGATATTTACACATCTGGGGCTCTCGGAGTGCTTTTTCATGCAGTACAGCTTGCATTCTATTTAATTGTTTCCACAAGGATATAACTATTAACAGCTGATCAAGACATGCAGCACATCCCCAAATTATACTTTATACAAATTTAGAAATGTATTGGGCAGAGGGTGAACGGCCAGTCTTGCCCTAGGGGCCAGCAAAGTGGCAGGGAATTGAGGTTGACCAAGAAGAGGGAAAATGTAGTTGTTAACACTGTAAAACAGCCTGAATTTGACATCAGAAAATAGAGTGAAAGGGACATGGTTAGGTCATCATTGGATGAATGGACAAATCTGTAGAGGATTTAAGGATGCCATGTGGAAAGACGGAGGGGCATATAATTAGGTTGTTAATGTTATTTTTAGGTGAAGATGTGATTAATAGTTTAATTTATCAATGCAATGTTTAGCAGTAATTTAGTGTGTGAGGTAAGGGGTTTGTGGATGTCAGCATTTG
The DNA here is from genome assembly GCF_040938575.1 of Ambystoma mexicanum. NCBI lineage: Eukaryota > Metazoa > Chordata > Amphibia > Caudata > Ambystomatidae > Ambystoma > Ambystoma mexicanum. The sequence continues at coordinate 893,743,782 of NC_090934.1, read as the reverse complement.
AAAGCCTGAAAGGTGCATATGGTAAATACAAACTTTTATCAAACCAACAAAAACACATGTGTCTGATTTGCACTGCTACTCCTCAAAAGACTCTTTGGTTGTATTTCACTCTATGCAAGTTGCCATTTTTACTCACTGACATCCGTGCACACAAACCTATAAGAGCAAATCTTAGAACAGATCCGTCATGCTCAGGTCTGGATCCACAGCCTTAGTAATATTCCTAGGAGAGCTTTCGTAGTTAAAAGTAGCACAGTTTCAGAATGCAAATAAAATGCCAGAAGATCTGACAAAGCTGTACATTAATGTCCAAGACACCAATGCCTCACTTTATACCAACAGTGCCACTAGCTCCTGATTGCAGACTTGCCCGTGAAATCCTGAACTGGACACCATGGTTTGATGTAACAAATCCAAAGAATGGGACTGGAGACTTTGAGACAATTCAGAATATTACAGCAAAAGGATATGAAGTCTGTAAATCTCCACGAGATATAGGCTGCAGAGCAGAAAATGAGCCAAACACACCAATTATGAACATTGGCCAAGACGTAACATGTAATAAATGTGGACTTGTGTGCTACAATCATGATCAGAAGGTTCCACCTTGCTTCAACTATCAAGTCAGATTTCTGTGCTACAGCTACAATTTTGAACCATGCCTGATATCTACAACCAGCCCAAGCACTAAAATCAGTACTCCATCTTCTACAAGTGCTAGTATCAGTACTCGTTCTTCTTCCAGAAGCACTACCAGTACCTCCTCCACTACAAGCTCCACTACCAGTACTCCATCTTCTACAAGTTCCACAACCAGCCGTCTCTCCACTACAAACACTTCAAGCTTTACTCCAACTTCAACAAGCACTACTACCAATACTCCATCTTCTACAAGAACTAGTATCACTACTCCCTCTTCTACAAGCACCACCACCAGTATCAAATCAACTACAAGCTCCACTACCAGTACCCAATTTTCTACAAGTACACGTGGTAAGAACAAACAATTTCATAGGTGTTCTGTAATTTGTCAAGTCATAATTGGTTAGGAATATTTATATGTTTAACTGTTTTGTGTCTTCTTGAGAAATGTGTTACTGTTGCAGGTGTTTTTAAACCTCCTACACAAGAGCATTTAATATTGTTCAATTTGTGCTCTAACTATGCCTCATTATGAGAATGGTGCTGTTTGAAAACCTTGTACTAAAAATAGCTCTTGCTTTAAAAAGACCACTCAATTATAAGTGGTTATTGTCTAGGATTGAACGGGATATGTACTTCATGGTGTACATAGACCATAATGCATGGGGTAAATATGGGCTATTTACTCCATGCAGTCCTTTCTACATATCCTATGCAGTGCAGTGGCTATCCTATTTGATCCCAACTCATAATTAGGTGGTAATAAAAAGGCTGCATGCTTTCACTGCTACTACCCTACCCATGATGCTCTTGCTTGCTTCATGAAATATATTCTGCATTTTACATATGCCTCTTCCTACAAACTGAAATACCCTCCTTTGAAAGCAAACTATTCTATATTGCTTTACCCAAGTGCCCTTTTTCTCACCCAATGCCTAGTTTTCAACACAACAGACTCATTGTTGTACAAAGGGCCCCTCAATTGTTTATTTTTGCTGAATTTGCAAATCAGTGACTACCAGAGTAGACATCATTCGGTCCCAAAAATTCCATGCTTAGCCAAAACAGAATTGCTCATTGAAATAACTATCATGAATTGCAGGCATTCTTCCCCATAGTTTGCTTATCCTTTCTCAATTACTAGCAAAGAGCTCCTCTTGTCCATCAATGTGTTCAAAATGTGCACAACCCTGACATCACAGCACTTCACAAGTTATGGAGTCAGCACATGGTGTTGAAATCTGCGTGAGAAGACAGCAAACAAATGTGTGTCTCCAATGCTATTAGAGTTTAGAAAAGAAATGAAGATATTATTATGATATGATATGATAAGATATGGCATTTATAACGCACCTATACACACGTGTTTCAAAGCGCAAAATTGTTCATAGAGTGTCTGAGGTTTTGCTTTCAACCTACAGAGCTCCACCCACTTATATCCAATCATAATCCATCCTCTGCACTCTCACCAACGTGTAGCTTCACAGATACATCTTAGCTCTATTCAAACATATAAATGCTTGGTGGGAAGTGGTTAATTAGGAGCGTTGGAAATGAATTAATCATTTTTTTAAAAAGGAGACACATGTGTCATTAGAAATCCTTCCCATACTGAGTGCATTAATTATATGTCTGAATTATTTATCTATTTATTAATCGTATTATGGTTTCAAATTAAAACCTTTCACAAATCATACATTTTACACAACATGATGAAACATTATTAAAAGCATAAGACATAAAGGCAAATGTATACACAACACTTGCAATTAAAATTACAAAAATATGAATCAATTTGCTATACGCAAACATGCTTTAGTAAGTGCTGGAATGCCACCTAGTAGATCAATCATTTCTATTAAAACGGCAACCAGTGCAATGGATAAAGACAGGTGGTTGGCATTCATTAAATGATTCCACAGGTTGTGTCAAAATGCAGCCGAGGTCGAATAAATAAAACGTCAAAAATAAAACAATCTCCTAGATAATAAAGCTTTACAATATAGATCTAAGTGTTTCAGAGTTTCACTCTGTTATCGAGTTTACAGAATACACATACTCTTTTATCGAACTCTAGTCCAATACAAGGCCCAAGAACCTCCAGCACACGCAGACAATTTAAACTAAATATCAAAAATATTGGTCTAAAGGACTGTGAAAGGTGTTTAATCATATATTGCTGTGGACCCCACAATCCCCTCATACGAGCCATTCACTTTATTTATTCTTTAAAAAGAGCCAAGCCACGTACGTTTGTTTTTTTAGGTATCAGCCCTTTGTCTATAGACTGTAACAAATCCTATGAGCTTCCAACCTCCTTCTAATTCATAGAAACACTGTTAAAATCAACTGCCACAGGATCTGGGTTACAATATAAATTAACCCTATTGGATATTTGCTCGAGTGGGAAAGCTACCCAAACACGCTTTCACCACGAGAATATATTTCTGATTAACTTTCCTTTGCTTCAACTGCAGCCCCAAATCATTAGACTGAAACAATGTCAAAATGAATCCGTTCAAAACTGTTCCAATCCTCTTTCTGAAGTCAGTCGAAGAAGTGTCAATTAAGGAAATAGGCCTGTAGTTTCTTGGCGAAGTACTAGGTGCCTTTTTAAAAATTGGTACTATAATGGATACTGCCCAAGACTTGGGCATACTAGTTTTCTCTGAAATTTGTGAGCAGAGAGACATCAGTATGTCTACCCATAGTTCTGCATTTGCCTTTAAAACATGATTTGAAACACCATCAATAGCACAGGCATCAGAGTTCTTCAACCTCTAGATCTTCTCAATCAAAAAGTAGTGTCCAATAAACTCCATATATCTGAACGTCTAAGACTCCTGCCCCTTCTCCCCTGGTAAATAATGTTGAGAAAAATAAAGAAACACATACATTGCTATAAGGATATTGCAGAAATTTGAGTTTGACGGTTAGTGTACCCAGAGATGTTTTAGGCAGATGAAAAAGACTACTTCAGAACAACAATGTATTAATTTGTCATCGACTCGCTGGTGCAGGTGAACATGCAAAGGAATGCAACACTGGAGTCGTTGGTAGTCTGTACATTATGGTGGTGCTCAGTGGACAGGTGGATCTGTTGATTCTAGTAAGCTAACTAAACTTTCTCTCTTTACTGAACAGGGACAACACAAGCACCTTGCGTCTACGTGCATGAAGTCTGTGTCTGGTCGGACTGGTATGATGTCAGCAATCCAGTCAAAGGCACTGGAGACTTTGAGACACCTGCGGCGTTGAGAGAAAAGGGAATCCCAGTCTGCAATACACCCAGAGAGTTTAAATGTAGAGCAACAATGTTTCCTGACAAAGATATAACTGATCTCAGACAAATATTGAAATGTGACGCATCTGGACTTGTGTGTTATAATTTGGACCAGAATGGTGTACCGTGTTACAATTATGAAGTTCGATTCTTATGTTGCAGCTATGAGCGGTGTGACGGTAAGAACCAATCCATTTCTAATAATGATTCCATTATTTCAGCTTTTGCAGTTCTATGAATATCATAACACGGTTGCAACAAATACATGCATTTTTCCTGATTCATAATGTTTTGCTTGTATCATCACAGCTCTCCCAGACTGCGTGCTTTCTTTTTTATTGATGCCGGACTTTTCAACTGGTCATCAATACTGGTCAGAGCTTACATCGGTATTCTCTATTTCTTTTGAAAAAAACATTTTATATTGGAGTTTCCAGATGTGACAATCACATAAATGCATGCATTGTACCATAATTCACCACCACTTTGCTAACACTAGAGATTGGCAGAATTCCATATTTCTATATAGCTATTATTAATTTGAATTTAATATATGTCAGACTGAAAGTTATGAATGGACTCCTGGGCATTTGGAACTTTAGGCATTGGTGGTTGGGCATGGGCAACAGTTGTTGTGTTGTTATGTGTTGCAAAAAACGTGTGTATGCCACTTTAGACAGGCTGTCACCAGGGGTAATCCAAGAAGCATACAAAGGTAATCAAAAAAGGAGAGTACACCATACAGGAAAGAACACAGCTTTATTGATCAATCAGCTCTTATAGACAATGGATTTGGATATTTACACATCTGGGGCTCTCGGAGTGCTTTTTCATGCAGTACAGCTTGCATTCTATTTAATTGTTTCCACAAGGATATAACTATTAACAGCTGATCAAGACATGCAGCACATCCCCAAATTATACTTTATACAAATTTAGAAATGTATTGGGCAGAGGGTGAACGGCCAGTCTTGCCCTAGGGGCCAGCAAAGTGGCAGGGAATTGAGGTTGACCAAGAAGAGGGAAAATGTAGTTGTTAACACAGTAAAACAGCCTGAATTTGACATCAGAAAATAGAGTGAAAGGGACATGGTTAGGTCATCATTGGATGAATGGACAAATCTGTAGAGGATTTAAGGATGCCATGTGGAAAGACGGAGGGGCATATAATTAGGTTGTTAATGTTATTTTTAGGTGAAGATGTGATTAATAGTTTAATTTATCAATGCAATGTTTAGCAGTAATTTAGTGTGTGAGGTAAGGGGTTTGTGGATGTCGGCATTTGAAAGCCTGAAAGGTGCATATGGTAAATACAAACTTTTATCAAACCAACAAAAACACATGTGTCTGATTTGCACTGCTACTCCTCAAAAGACTCTTTGGTTGTATTTCACTCTATGCAAGTTGCCATTTTTACTCACTGACATCCGTGCACACAAACCTATAAGAGCAAATCTTAGAACAGATCCGTCATGCTCAGGTCTGGATCCACAGCCTTAGTAATATTCCTAGGAGAGCTTTCGTAGTTAAAAGTAGCAAAGTTTCAGAATGCAAATAAAATGCCAGAAGATCTGACAAAGCTGTACATTAATGTCCAAGACACCAATGCCTCACTTTATACCAACAGTGCCACTAGCTCCTGATTGCAGACTTGCCCGTGAAATCCTGAACTGGACACCATGGTTTGATGTAACAAATCCAAAGAATGGGACTGGAGACTTTGAGACAATTCAGAATATTACAGCAAAAGGATATGAAGTCTGTAAATCTCCACGAGATATAGGCTGCAGAGCAGAAAATGAGCCAAACACACCAATTATGAACATTGGCCAAGACGTAACATGTAATAAATGTGGACTTGTGTGCTACAATCATGATCAGAAGGTTCCACCTTGCTTCAACTATCAAGTCAGATTTCTGTGCTACAGCTACAATTTTGAACCATGCCTGATATCTACAACCAGCCCAAGCACTAAAATCAGTACTCCATCTTCTACAAGTGCTAGTATCAGTACTCGTTCTTCTTCCAGAAGCACTACCAGTACCTCCTCCACTACAAGCTCCACTACCAGTACTCCATCTTCTACAAGTTCCACAACCAGCCGTCTCTCCACTACAAACACTTCAAGCTTTACTCCAACTTCAACAAGCACTACTACCAATACTCCATCTTCTACAAGAACTAGTATCACTACTCCCTCTTCTACAAGCACCACCACCAGTATCAAATCAACTACAAGCTCCACTACCAGTACCCAATTTTCTACAAGTACACGTGGTAAGAACAAACAATTTCATAGGTGTTCTGTAATTTGTCAAGTCATAATTGGTTAGGAATATTTATATGTTTAACTGTTTTGTGTCTTCTTGAGAAATGTGTTACTGTTGCAGGTGTTTTTAAACCTCCTACACAAGAGCATTTAATATTGTTCAATTTGTGCTCTAACTATGCCTCATTATGAGAATGGTGCTGTTTGAAAACCTTGTACTTAAAATAGCTCTTGCTTTAAAAAGACCACTCAATTATAAGTGGTTATTGGCTAGGATTGAACGGAATATGTACTTCATGGTGTACATAGACCATAATGCATGGGGTAAATATGGGCTATTTACTCCATGCAGTCCTTTCTACATATCCTATGCAGTGCAGTGGCTATCCTATTTGATCCCAACTCATAATTAGGTGGTATTAAAAAGGCTGCATGTTTTCACTGCTACTTCCCTACCCATGATGCTCTTGCTTGCGTCATGAAATATATTCTGCATTTTACATATGCCTCTTCCTACAAACTGAAATACCCTCCTTTGAAAGCAAACTATTCTATATTGCTTTACCCAAGTGCCCTTTTTCTCACCCAATGCCCAGTTTTCAACACAACAGACTCATTGTTGTACAAAGGGCCCCTCAATTGTTTATTTTTGCTGAATTTGAAAATCGGTGACTACCAGAGTAGACATCATTCCGTCCTAAAAATTCCATGCTTAGCCAAAACAGAATTGCTCATTGAAATAACTATCATAAATTGCAGGCATTCTTCCCCATAGTTTGCTTATCCTTTCTCAATTACTAGCAAAGAGCTCCTCTTGTCCATCAATGTGTTCAAAATGTGCACAACCCTGACATCACAGCAATTTACAAGTTAAGGAGTCAGCACATGTTGTTGAAATCTGCGTGATAAGTCAGCAAACAAATGTGTGTCTCCAATGCTATTAGAGTTTAGAAAAGAAATGAAGATATTATTATGATATGATATGATAAGATATGGCATTTTAACGCACCTATACACACGTGTTTCAAAGAGCAAAATTGTTCATAGAGTGTCTGAGGTTTTGCTTTCAACCTACAGAGCTCCACCCACTTATATCCAATCATAATCCATCCTCCGCACTCTCACCGACGTGTAGCTTCACAGATACATCTTAGCTCTATTCAAACATATAAATGCTTGGTGGGAAGTGGTTAATTAGGAGCGTTGGAAATGAATTAATCATTTTTTGAAAAAGGAGACACATGTGTCATTAGAAATCCTTCCCATACTGAGTGCATTAATTATATGTCTGAATTATTTATCTATTTATTAATCACATTATGGTTTCAAATTAAAACCTTTCACAAATCATACATTTTACACAACATGATGAAACATTATTAAAAGCATAAGACATAAAGGCAAATGTATACACAACACTTGCAATTAAAATTACAAAAATATGAATCAATTTGCTAAACTCAAACGTGCTTTAGTAAGTTATGGAATGTCACCAGGAGATCAATCATTTCTATTAAAACGGCAACCAGTACAATGGATAAAGACACGTGGTTGGCATTCATTAAATGATTCCACAGGTTGTGTCAAAATGCAGCCGATGTCGAATATATAAATCGTGAAAAATAAAACTATCTCCTAGATAATAAAGCTTTACAATATAGATCTAAGTGTTTCAGAGTTTCACTCTGTTATCGAGTTTACAGAATACACATACTCTTTTATCGAACTCTAGTCCAATATGAGGCCCAAGAACCTCAAGCACACGCAGACAATTTAATCTAAATATCAAAAACATTGGTCTAAAGGACTGTGAAAGGTGTTTAATCATATGTTGCTGTGGACCCCACAATCCCCTCATACGAGTCATTCACTTTATTTATTCTTTAAAAAGATCCAAGCCACGTACGTTTGTTTTTTAGGTATCAGCCCTTTGTCTATAGACTGTAACAAATCCTATGAGTTTCCAACCTCCTTCTAAATTATAGAAACACTGTTAAAATCAACTGCCACAGGATCTGGGTTACAATATAAATTAACAATATGGATATTTGCTCGAGTGGGAAAGCTACCCAAACACGCTTTCACCACGAGAATATATTTCTGATTAACTTTCCTTTGCTTCAACTGCAGCCCCAAATCATTAGATTGAAACAATGTCAAAATGAATCCATTCAAAACTGTTCCAATCCTCTTTCTGAAGTCAGTTGAACAAGTGTCAATTAAGGAAATATGTCTGTAGTTACTTGGTGAACTACTAGGTGCCTTTTTTTAAATCGGTACTATAATGGATACTGCCCAAGTCTTAGGCATACTAGTTTTCTCTGCAATCTGTGAGCAGAGAGACATCAGTGTGTCTACCCATAGTTCTGCATTTGCCTTTGGAACATGATTTGAAACACCATCAATAGCACAGGCTCTAGAGTTCTTCAACCTCTAGATCATCCCAATCAAAATGTAGTGTCCAATAAACTCCAAATATCTGAGCATCTAAGACTTCTGCCCCTTCTCCCCTGGTAAATAATGTTGAGTAATTGGATATCCCAACCGACTTAGAAATACATTTTGATTGAACCAGCCTTTGCTGATGCTCAGAACCACTTAAGAGCCACTAAAGTACCTTACATAATTTGAAACCAATTTTCAGTTAATCAATTGATTTTGCTCACAAAACCTTAATAGCTCATATGACTTGCACCAATTTGTATACAAATGCTTCAGGTTTTTATAAATATCATCTTATCTATGGTTGCCAAGGTAGAATCCATTGAAATCCACCTCAATTCATGTTGTAATTCCCTTTTAATATCTTAAATCTCTTTATCAAAGTGTTGTGTACATGTCTATACACATGGCTTCAGCATCCACTGTGGGCATGATTCACTTGCCCTTTCCAATGTATTTGAGCCCCTGTAAAGACTTTCTGATCACAAGCTGACATCTTTTCATTTAGCGACCAGCACTGCCAATCCTGAAAAGCCCAGTTAATAAATCAGGTTAAGGGTAAGCCTCCCTGAGCTAATATATTTCTTGCAATATTGCTCCATAATTTAATACAGTCTGAGTCTTGCAGCTGGCCCCTATCATAATCCAACCGAAATATCAATAATAACATTGTATGGTTGATAAAATTGACTGAGAAATAAATATAAAATCAATTATTGACCTTGAGTAATGTTTTCATGTAAACTACATAAATCCCACTTAATCATACGATTCACCTAATTTAAATCACAACATCCTAATCTCTTCTGTTTTTTTGGCATCAGCCCTTTGTCTATACACTCCAATATATCCTGTGAGCTACAACCTCTTCCTCATCCATACAAAAACAATGTAAATCTCCTATGACAAGTGCAGGAACAGAGGGGAATACCGACATCCAACAAAACGAAATGGAATCTAATTCCTTGTGTACTTCCTCATCTGCCACAGAAACTGGGTAACAATGTATATTAACCAAAAGAGTGGGAAAGCTACCCAAACACACTTTCACCACTAGAATACATTACTGATTAACTTTCCATTCCTCCAACAAAAGCGCTACATCATTCCATGAAGCAAATAAAATACCCCCTCAGTGTCTACCACAAGAGTCGTTCTTAGCCTTTTTTGTAATGCTTGTAAAACCATCCAAAATTGGTGTATCACAAACCCAGATTACTTGAACAAGCAAAAAGGTGAAATCTTTTAACTTAACCATCATTTGCTAATTCAAGAAACTATTATAACCCCTCATGTTCAAACATAGAAGATAATTTTACTGACTGATAGAAACCCAGCCTACCACCTTTGTGTGAGGGCAAGGTACGAGCTAGCCACTGCCAATCATCTATAACATTCAAGGGTTCCAATGGAAGAGAGACTTGTCTTACTCCAGAAGCATCCACCATATACTGAATGAAGATATTTTCCAGAAGCAGTGGCCTTCCACAGATAACCATTTCCAAAACCAACACCCCTCCTCTTCAGGAACAAATGTATCATAACCTCTTGCAATTTGATACTCATGGGCATACCCCATCCCAACTGTAAATAAAAATGGACAGTGCACACATTATAAAGATCTTCATCACAACATTCTACCAATTTTAAATCACAGGAAGAAAAACTTGACAACGAAGGAGTACTTTTTAAGATTGCTAAAATTCTTGATCTGTTCGTAATACTAGCCACGTAATCCCAAAATATAGAGATAAAAGTAATACATCTCTCCTTCTAATCATTCATTATAAAATCGCTACTTGCCAAGGAGCATTTCTACCAAGATCTCCTTGTCCATGGGTTTAAACACAGACTCACTAGAAAAACCTCAATTTTGTTGGCTGACCCTCAAAGTAGCATGAACATCTTCCCCTCTCCCTGAGATTCCAGAATTTCAATAACATCTGGCAAAATCACCACATTAGATATTTTCTTATCTTGCCTCTGGGTAACCCAAAGGATGTTCCAAAGACATTTTCTGGAGCCAGCCCACTTCCAGGCTGAACCTCCTTTCTTATTTTTTTTGTAATTTCTATTTAGGGGGACCAGGCATTTTTACATCTATTTTTGCATAACAGCACTCATTCTTCAACCAAAGGTCTTGGGGGAGAGATTTGCAGGAATCCGAACTTGAAGCAACCTCATTCACTCTCTTGTCCTTATTATGAAGGCAATCTAATAAATCCTTGAGCAGACAAGATAAGGGTGTGAGACCTAACTTCGAAGTTTAGGTTATCATAAAGTCTAATCAACCCTTGTAAGACTAAATTGAGGGCAGCTAATGAGTGCCCTCCCATGCTTGAAGAATCCTACCCATGTGACTCTCTTCCATTGCCAAAGCCAGGTGGAAGAAAGACACACTAGTGCCCTACTGATTTGTTGTCATTTCCATTGACAGAACTAAGCCCTACAATATTTTGCAAATTTGCAGATAAACAAGGGGAGGCTTTAACACTTGTGGCTGTCATCCTCAATTCGAATAGTTCATCCTTTAAACATAAACATGCATTCATCAGGGATACATTTGAGTTATTGATCATGTTGGGCCCCTGTTTTGGCAGCGTTACTAGACTAATCAGTGATTGCACACCTTTCAGTACACTTGGAGTACTCCCCTTGTACCACTTCCAGTATTAGACAGTTGTACAATGTGGCTCTATGTTTTGTGGAGATCTTGGGGAAAAAAGGTGCCCAGTTGGTTTGGGCTTGCTTCATTTCGATCCCCACACTCATGACCCGTAGGTGCCTCCTGAATAAGGTTCACTTTCTCTAGAATGCACACCACTTCTCCATATAATGGAGTCATTTCTTTGGTCCACAGAAGAGCATCTTTTGCCCTTTCCTCTGATTGTGGGTCAAGATGAAAACCTAAGAACCAACAACAGTCAGGCTCAGCCAAGCTGTTAAGCAAATCCTGAAAGAGCTGGAAGCTGTCCACCTGAACTGAACACCGACCCAAACAACTTTTTCCCGTCCACTGAAGGACCGCCAGTCAACTTTCTGGACTCTCAAAACAGTGCTGGTAATGATGTAACTGGCATCAAAAACCAACCCACCTTAATCCGTGGACAAACCATTAGAAAACAGCTTAACCCTCCAACTGTCATTCAACTGCATTATAACTACACTATCGCCGCCGGCTGATTTTGTAATTGCCTCCATCTCCTCCTCCTCACAGTACGGCCTGTAGCGACCAGAAAAAAAAGCTCCAAACTCCTTCATAGTTCACACAGAAATACCAGTATACTGAAAAGTCTCATATTGATACATGACCCTTTTGTGACCCAAAAAGTGATATTCCAGAATATAACATGGTGCATGATATGACATGGTGTTGCTCTTTTTCAATCCAAGCTTTAGGCATTTTTTTGCAAGATCGGTTGCAAGCAATCTTTAGGCGTATGAGTTTTGTACATTTGGGAGGGAGACACGTTAGTTGTATTAAAGTTCCTGCTGTGTGCATGCCTATATGAGCTTTGTTAAAAGAATACGGAGAGATGGAAAAAACTATGGAAATCTATTCAGAATGTATTTGGCCACCTCTCACTGCACTGTAGTTCTTATAATGTTATATGAGCAGAGGTCTCTGCGGGAACCAGATGGTGAGATATAGAAATGTTTTAATTGGGTAATGTTCACTGTGACAATGAGACTGTCTTTACGTGGTGCAGCAAACCATCAGCCCCATCTTTCGTTTTCACTTCCAAGCTTAAATGCCTCTCTTACTGCTCAGTGTGAGATATTTTCCTAGCCCCGACTCTGCCTGCACTGGCCACTAGAAAAAATGAACCAGTGCTTGGGAATATATGCATTGCCTTGCCATACAGAGTGTCAGGCTAGCACCTGTACTTCACAAGTGTGGCACAATCAGAAAAACAGCAGTCATGTTTCAAAAGCAGCATGCTTGCTAAGACAAGCACCACCTATGGGACATGGTAATGGTTCTATGAGAAAATGTCAGCTGGGAAAAGTTTGTCAGGTAGGTGATTCTTTTCCCTGCACCCCTAAAAGACTTTCCCACATATTCTAGGACAGGTATGATCTATTTTACTCGAGTCCTATAACATTTGTGGAAAGTGCTTGATTTTCGTGGGAGTCAAATCTGGGGAAATGTCGCCGACTGGAGACCTGTTCCCATTTGACTTTATCACTAGATAGCATGGAAACTAGCCATTATCCTCAGCCTTGTCTGTTAATCTAACCACCCACCTATGCCACTACCATAACAAATGATACATTATGAAGTGCAAATAAGTCTGTCACTGTTGAATTGGACACAATTTATTGTGTTATACACATTGTTTGGACAGCCAGCCTACAAGTTTTCGACCTTTCAAAGGTCATCTTCAGGGTTGTAATACAGATACTTAATTAAACAATTATATTTGGTATACATTGACAATATCCCAAACATTCAACACAAATTGTTCCACCACACAAAAAAAGCATCCATGAGTATTTGTTATCGTTCAATACAGATGATGAAATGTAACCCTGTGGACCAATCACCAACAAAACCTGGGAAAGACGAAAAAGGAAACAGAGTTAATAGGGAAGAAGACAAAAAGAAAATGGACTTTAGTCTATTAGAACATTGAACTTTTAAATGTTTCCATACTCAAATGGTTACATCCAATTACCAAAGGCTAATTTAACTTACTGTGACAAAGTGTCCACCACCAATTGGTGCAAACCTTCCTGTGGCTCACTTTTATTTATATATACTAGCTTCATCCTTGAATCCTTTTGTGCCATGCATCCAATAGGGGCCTTCCTTTTAGCAAAATGAAAACATTTCACATGCATGTCTGCACCCGCGTGTGTGTCAATATTGTCATTGAATTTTATCTTTAATGAGGAATGTGTTGCCATGAATGCCTAAATATTTAGCAAATATATTTCAAATTTGGTATTCTCATTCTGATTATCTTTAACCTTAAAACAACTAACTGTTTAGCAGTCACCTCCCCCTCGACAGTCATTAAAGACTCTGTGGACATTTGAAGTCCAACATTCAATACATTTTTGAAAGTGTCATTACAGCATGGGTTGGTTCCAAAAATCTAAATCAAGCCTCGGTCACTCCTCCGCTGAAAGAAATCTAATTGGGGCGTCAGGGAATGTTCTAGATATCACCATGATAACTATTTCTCCTTTTGTGTTAAAAGTGATCAATAAAGTTGCTTTGGCTCATTTACAAACCTACAAAGAAAGCGGATTTTGCACATCAGTCTAGATTCTGCTGTTAAAAAGGGACTGAATTAGCACTTTTAAATGTAAAGAACTCTTTTTTTCGCATTATAAATCACGGTCATTCTTTTGCTGATATTAGATTTCAAAGCAGTCCTCAATACACTTGATCATATTATCCTTCATCGTTGTTTAATGGCGATTTTAATTTTTTGAGCAACAGATAATGGGAAACCTTGTTTCTGGTACATGAGTTGTGAGATTTGGAGCATGACCAAGAAGCTTGAATTTCTCAGATTCTCTCCAATGTCTATATGAATCATCTTCATGATTTTCAAAACATGGAAAGCTTCCAAAGTTCAGGCTATATAGGAACTGGGGTCTGCCAACCAGTAGCCCTGGAGATTCCTGGCAGTATGAACTGGGACTTGTTAATATTACCCTTTTAGTTGAGCAGCGCTTCCTGGAGTTTTTTCTGAAGATCCAGCTTAAGACTCTCAGGAACCCAAATCTCTGCTCTGCAGTGAAGGAGTTGTGAAGGAGTTGTGCTGCCCCGAGAAAAGATCCCTCCAGCTGATCTGAACAGTGGGATCAATTTAATAAAACACTGGAGGCTGGGGATGTGGGAGGATTGGGTTCCCTATCAAACCCACAGCTTAAGTTCCTTCTTAAAATAAATGGCAGTCAATTTGGAACAGGGCCCTTTTCCGGATAGAATTGTCAAGTTGTCATCTTTGAAGTGTTATTCTCTTGCACCTATGAATCTTAATCTGGGTCCCTAATAAAGTTCAAATCACGTGATTGCCGCAGATTTTTGCTAATCACCCAATTAAAAATGTCAAGCTTGGGCACCATGTTTGGGTAAGGGGAAGATGTGTCCTTGTAGTTGGAAATGCGTTGACGATTTAACATATTTTTTTACAATTTGACAATTTTTAAATAATTTAAGGAAATTGGGGTTGTGACCCCATTTTATCATAAATAACATAAGAACTTGTGCGGGTGCTATGGCAGTTTTTATGCATAATAATGATGCACATTTTAAATCTGGGGAGCATCTGCAGGCGAAAGGAAGTATGCAATTTCAGATGCTTTTAAGATAAAGCGTGGCATGACCTAACTAAGCTGTACGAGCTACTGGAAGAAGTTTGAAAGAGATTCAACCTTTTAACAGTAGGCACTAAAGTTGTCTTAAAATATGAACACGTTTCAGCAAATTCCTGGCTATACGTGCTGCGATGTTTTGAAGAAGTAGTAAACATTGGATGGACCCTCAGCAACTCCGCATAAAGGCATAACAGTAATCTAATCTTGCACCCACAACAGCTCAGGCCAAAATGGCACAATAAGTGGCCAATAAAAACGGCCCAACCTATCTGAATAGCATTAGCTGAAGGTCTATAGATTGTGAGGTGCTAGTTGCGTGTGATGACATGGAGACCTGCGACTCGAAGAAACACTAAGGTTTTGTAACAAGAGAATTATTGGCTAAACAGCAAGATCAGAGTTTTAATGTTATTCAGGAAGAAAAATGAGTTCATTCGGTAAACATAACACTTTAACATACAATAAAACCACAAAAGTGCAAAACATATTGAACAGTATAAAGGACTATATTATGGTGTTCCTTCTTCTAATTATTTCTTTAAAAGTGTCCTTGATAAAATTAGATGCACCAGATTCACAGACTGCCTGCCAGTTCACTGCTGTCTGGACTCCCCGGCCCTTTAGTGTGCCCACCCTTCTCATTCCATTTAAGGGATTCTGCATTCTTTTCATGTATATGCTCTTATGCTTTTCCTCTGGTCTTCTCTTTCTGATGTTCTCTATGTATTTATTGTTTATGTGTAGACAACGTGCTGAGATGCTTTTTAAGTTGTAGAGCCACATTTCTCTCTCCACCCTGCCCTTGAGGAGAAGGGGACATCATAGCATATTTGACCATCACTCCACATGATTCCATCAGAACGCAACACAAGACAGATGCATTGAGCAGTGCCATGATTACCTGCAGCAATCTATTATAATTAAACTTGGACAGACTCAAGAATAATGGATTATAGCAGGGACATTTCTGAGGAAGCATTTTATAGAAGAGGTTCCTACTCACCTGGTGCATAATCTGAACCTACGGAATTTTAGGGGGGCCCACACCTGAGCAAATCACAGATGCCAACTGATGGCATGTTTGAGTCCCTAAGTCTAGCCTACTTTCCATGCAAAATATCTGGGACATCATCCCCAGAGAGTGGCAGAAAACAGAGAAGACACCAATAACAAAGGGTCTTCCTAAATGTACCCTCTACAGGGGTTTGGTCATTATTTCCCAAAAAATAACCATAGCTCAAGGAAGAACTCAAAGAACCCAGACACACTACCAAGCAAGACAGGGACTCAGCACCTCTAACTCCACAAATGTACAACAATGCTAACCCTACTCCCAGAGGTAGATGACCAGGAATAGTCTACCAGAATCATTCTCATCCAAAAACATTCCACCGACATTTGCCCAGCCGTATTCCAATTGTGGGAGTAGCCAACTGTTGGAGAGGACAAACCAAAAGGATTCAAAAGGGTTACCAGACAGCACACCAGTCCCTCGGCACTCCCCAAAGATGCCTAAAAGGAATCTGGAGGCCCTAAGAATCTGAGCTACACCATGGTCCATAAAGAATAGACCATCGTCAATGAGGACAGAAGAGCTTTGTAAACAAAACAGCCATGCTAAATACTGCATGCTTAGTGGCAGCTACTAAATATCTGAGCAACAAGTATTCCGGGGCACCAAACTGCCCTAAAACAGCATGTCATGTGTGCTGAACAAGCAGAAATAGAAATGGCGAGACGCAGATTCAGACTCACATCCACAACTTCAAACACAATAGAGGAAGGAGGATTTATTAATATATCAGTTACATTTATCAACAAACCTTTTGTATTAACATGAACTCAGTGCAACAAACAGAGTTAAACCAACTGTCTTAACAGATACATGGTTATGCAATTTTTATTCCACCAGTAGCACTTTTACGTCTGCAAGAAAAAACACTAACTCGCAGCAGACAGCTTAGAAATAGCACTGACAGGCCATAGTTTGATGTTACTGCTTAATAAAAGTAGCTCAATCACAGGAGAGTGTGTTCTGGGTGGGGAGGGCAGGTACTGGGTGCATTTATCATAGAATTGAACATGGCCATGGTTAGTCAATGGGTGGGTACTTAACCAAACAACTCCAAAAAGCTTTGTGTCACTCATCACATGCCATCTTCCTCCCAGCAGTACGCCAATGCAATAGTTTCTACTTATTGATGGCACTTTAGCTCCTCCTGATTTTCAAAACTAGAATGTTGTCTCAAGTGACAACAGAGAATTAGTGATGGTCCTACCACCACCTGCAAATTGGGGATTTTTCTGAAGCTATCTGCAAACATAAGAACAACATGTCTGAAGATTAAGAAAACCTTAGAGAGTCCAGTTGAGGTCAGAATCAAAAAGGGGATTGTGTAAGCGGGGCTAATAGCGGCAGAAATAAGAAGGCACCTTTTGCAACACCTAGGCTTTGAATGGGTAGGTGCAGAGTGGACATTAGATGCAATGGGTAAGAAAGCATGATGTCATTTCTTTTTTTTTTTTTTTTTATTATTGTTTGATCAAAATGTGATTTTACAATACTGAAACTTTGTAGTAAACTACAATAAACATGTCTTTATGTTTTCTGTTTTGGAGGCTTATTCTTTACTGTTCGCTGTTAACATTTAGTAGATTCGAGTTAATGTGTTCTAGCATTTTTGCAGTTGCTATTTGCCACGTTGTTTTATCTCCCCCAATGAGTCTGCACCACCACAATTGCTCTTCTGGCAGTGTGCTGAAACCCGGTATCATTGGCAGATAGCACTGTCTAAGTGCTGCAGTCGCTGTACATGCCATGAGTAAATGTCTTATTGTCTCCTTTGGAGGTTGTGTGTCGTTGGAACAGAATCTGCAGGTGTTTGACTGTGCTTGTACTCGAACATATCTTATTTCATTTGTTTTGAACAGGTTGAGCCTAACTCGTAGAATTAGGTTCTGTGCTTGCCTATTTGGAAATTGCTTTATGTAGTTTTGCAGTTCATTTCTTTTTACAGTGAAACTAGGTAAATGAGCGATGAGTTTTAATGTCGCGGTATCGTCAATCGTTTTGACCCAGTCCATATCTTTTATTTTCTTTAGCACTTTACATGGATTTGTGATGAGTTCGTCTTCATCTGAGATGATTGCATCTAATACTTTTTGATTTTGCTTTTGCCAGTTGGTTATCATATCACAAGTATTGTTGTTCATTTCTTGTTTAATGATACTGAAGATTTTGTTTTTGCTGTCCATTTTGCATTTGCGGTATAACATGATGGCATTGCAAGTTGCGGCACATTCTACAGATTGTAAACTTAATTTGCGTCGTATAGCTACCCCAGGAGTCGAATTTGGTAGTTTAAGAACTTTGCGCCAGAAATGTGCTTCTAATTTGCACCAAACTTTCTGTGGAATCATCGGCATGGCTTCTATGCCATATATGATGGTGGGTACGACATTCATCTTGTAGAAGTTTATTATTGGTTTCAGGGAGAATTTTCCAAATTTGCTGTCAATTTTTTTTGCTTGAGCTGCTAGTTTACTCATTTTTGTATGTAGTTCCTGCTGCATTGTGTTTTCATGGAGGGAACTATCCATGTAGACTCCTAGATATTTAAAGTTTGAGACTACTTCAATTTTGGTCTTGCCCAAATGCCACTGAAAGTTTTCCTTTCTTGGGTGACATTGGAAAATCATGATTTATGTTTTATTGATATTGATTTCCAAATGATTGCTGTTGGCGTAGATTAGAAGGGCGTCAAGTTTGCGCTGCAGCCCAATTTGGGTCTGGTCAAAAATTGTTAGTTCATCAGCATAAAGTAGGTGTCCGATTCGCGTTTTCCCCAGTGTTGGTGGGAAGACTCGTGTTTGACTTCCCATATTTTGAATATCGCCGATATAGGTGATAAAGAGTGCTGATGCCAGTGGACAACCCTGTTTGACTCCTCGTGTGGTGTTTATTTCGGCTGATAGGTCTCCTTCACGACTGAGTCTGACTCTTATGGATGTGTCATGATGCAATGCTTGAATTGGCTCTAACAGAGCGTGGGGACATTTCCATGCTTCGAGTTTGTTCCACAAGCGGGATCTTTCAACACTGTCAAAGGCTTGAGAGAAGTCAATATAAGCTGCGAACAGACGGTGCTTCTTTTCTAGGGTTTTTGCTTTTAGTATACTGCACACTAGTATATTGCATGTTGTACCTGTGTGTTTCTTGAACCCTGTTTGCATTTCATCATTACATTCTGCAGAGGCCGCCCATCTTGGAAATCTCGTCAAGAGTAATGAGGCGTATACTTTCCCCATGACATCTAGTAGGGCGATCGGTCGAAAGTTCGTTGGATCCGTGAGGCTGCCTTTTTTATAAATCGGTACCACGATTGCTTTGGTCCATGATTGTGGCACTGATCTCGTTTCAGTGCATCGCTTGAAGATGACGCTTAGCAAGTTAGCCCATTCTTCTGGATGACTTTTTAGTTCTGCATTACTGATGCCATCTGGGCCTGGTGCACGCGAGTTTTTCAATTTTTTGATTATGTCGATAATATCCTCTTTTCTATCTAGGTTCGACCATTGTACAGATTTTAGTTGTTGCGCCTGTGGTTTTACATTTAAATCAGATTTGAAGACTTTGATGAAGTGACTTTCCCAAGTGTGTTGACTGATGTTGTTTGAAATGTGATTGTCCTGTGATTGTTCAACGTTATGTATTAAGGACCAGAAATTCCTACTGTTGTTGTTGATAGGCGCTTTTGTTATTTGTTCGGCGTCCTCTTGGTACAGTTTATGTCTATATGATCTTACCCAGGCTTTGTATTTTGTTTTGATACTTTGAATCTCTGATGTACCGTCTGTGGCAATTTGCTTGGAGGCTGTTCGAAGAGCTCTTCTATACTCGCGCCTTTTATCAATTAGAACTTTATTGTATGCGTGTTTAGTATTTCTGTTTGTTGCGTTTCCTTTTCTTTTTGTTGTTTGTATATACGGCAACAGTAAAGGTTGGTAGTCGATGCTGGGGCATGTCGCTGAGGTGGTGATAGCCTTGTATTTTGCTGTGATTTTGAGAATTTCAGCAGTACTTAGTTTGATTCCGGTGCCTTTCGCGTTTGCCTCAATTTGTGTGTTCATTTGACAGTTTTTGTTGGTTTTGAGGTTCCATGCGGTTTCAAGCAGGTTGTGGTCGCTTGTTGGAATGTGCCGCACTTTAAAAAGTTGTAGGCAGTGCAATATGGATTTGGATACATAGATGTAATCGATCGTGGAGGCCGAGGATGCTCGCTCCCAAGTTGCTATTCTGTCTGTTTCCACGAACACTTCATCCAAGTTGTATAGCTCACGCGAGTCGGTGAACTTTCGCCAAATTGTGCCACGGTGTGCGGACGCCTTTTGTAGTTCCGTTGCATTCATACTAGTTGTTTGGATGACATTTAGATCTCCACATATCAAAATGTTCTCTATGTCATGTTCGGTTCTTACTGCATCAATTGTCCTTTCACAAAGGTCTATGAATTTTTTTGCGATGATTGCAGCTGGGTTCCAGTAAAGATTTATTATAACAATTTTTGGTAAATCTGTCTTGTGATTTTCGTCGCCTTGCCAGGCAATCTCTACTGCCAAAATTGATTGATTTGCAATTATCGTTTGTACGATGGAGGCTCCAGAACCTTTTCGGCAGGCTATCAGGAGACCTGAAGTTGGACGTCCTTTGGTTCCTCTTGCAGCAGGGGATAGAATGATCTGATATCCTTCTAGTGTGGGGGTTTGCTGAAGCCAAGTTTCCTGTAGACAGATTATGTGAAATTCTCCAAGATTGGGGCCTCCTGGAGCAGTCAGATGTATGTGACCTCGCATATTCCATGAACATAACTTGATGTCATTGATGACTTCTATGGGTTCATTACATGTGACTGCTTCCGCCCGCTTGAGTGGCTATTGTTTGCGATGTAGGTTTAGTGCTTTTGGCAACCAAGCCCAGATTCCTGTTTTACTGCTTGTATTTGAGCTTTGCTTGAATTGAGCCATCGGTGTTGAGCCGACTCTTTGCGTGCAGGTTATTTTTGTGGTACCATCTATGATTGGTGTCCGTTGTGGCTTTACCATCTTTTCTTTCTCCGTTGTTTTGTTGTGTACTGAGTCATTCTTGGTTTTATAGTGCTCATTTTTTGCTCTTATCATAATGTGATCTCTGATATTTCTTTGATGTTTCAAGTCCCTTTGTTACTTTGTGGTCTTTGTGAGGATAATCCTCTGTACCTTTTTTAGCATGTGTCTTGTACTTCGTGGTTAAGGGTTTGTTTTCTGTGGCGTCAGTCTCTCTAGTTTTAGCTGATTCGATGCATTCTTCGTTACTGGGTACTGTGGGTCTTCCACGTAGTAACCAGAATTGTAGATATCTCTTCTATGTTTTAGAATTTTTTTGAATATCGTTGAGGACGTTAGATGCAGTATTGTGACTGCCCCATGTTGCGTATGCCATGGTTCAACGATTTTCAAGTCGTCTGTGTGAAGTCTCTGTAAATCTTTAATTTGACGCAGTATTTTCAAGACCGTTCTTCGATTTAAAATAATCTCTTCTTTTATGCAACTTCGTTGGGTCATTCTAATTGAATATTTTGAAACATTTTTTGTGGGGTATCTCCCGTCGATTTCTTCAGTTTCTGTGTTTCTTGTGTTTGGAGCGTGAGATGCTCGTTTGTGTGGATCGTTCTGTTGTTTATGTCCTGAGCTGGGATCATGTTTGGTATTGTTGTTAGTTTTTCTTACTTCGTGTTCTCATTTCTTGGGTGTTTCTTTGTACACCTTTAGCGTTGTTTTTTTTCCCCTTGAGGTTCTTGTGTTTTGTTTTGTGTTCGTAGAGTAGTTGTTGACTCTCTGTCCGTTGTTGTTTTTTTCTTTTTTGTAAGGCGTTCTTCTGATTTGTTTCTGATATATTTTGTTTTACTTTGGATAGTCTCCGTACATCTATCTGCAATATGGATTTGCTTGTGCTCTTTTTTTGTTCTCACGGTATGCTGCACACTTTGTTAGACGATTTCGTTTTTGTTCCAGGGTTTCGAATTCGCGTTCTTGCGGCATTTCCGCATGTTTTTCTTCTGTAGTTGCTGCAGTCTTTTGTTTCGGTGATTGTGTTTGTTCCGCCTTTTGATTGACTGCAACTAATGCTGTCGGTGAATCAATGACTTCATCCGAATATGTGCTCAGGTTCGTTAGGGGATCTGTTAAGTCCAGGTTATCCTTGGAATTCCGTTCTTTGGTCAGTTTGTTTTTATAGTTTTTTACGTTTTCTGAATTTTCGTTTTCCCTCATTGTGGTGGCCGTTGAGCTATTCGCATTCCATTTTGGTATTGCGACTGGTGCTGTTATTTCAAGACTTGAGTTCGATTCTTTTTCTATGTTTTGTTTACTGGAGGTATTTTTTGGGACATCCTTTTTAGTGCGGGTTGCAGCTGTTTCTAAATCGTTATTCGGTTTGTCTTTCCGGCCAGTTACCTCGAAAATGCCATATGAGGGGGGTTGCAACTCTGATCTCACCTTTGTCTTTGGCGTTTACTTGATTTAACACCAACATTACCGGTGGCGTTTGTTGTCCCGTGGTCACATTGTTTTTACTGTTTGTTATCTCGTTATTGCTTATTGTGTTTTGCTGGGTTTTTTCTTTGTCAGTTGCTTTTATATTCACTGTTAAGTCAATGATGGTCTCTGTTTGTGTTCCTACTTGATTTATATTGACTGACTTGCTCAGTCGATTGGACAGTGTTGTTTCATTTGTCATTTCTGTGCAGTTGTTAATCGTCTCATCGATACGTGGCTCAGTCGTACCTTTGTTGTTTATAGGATTTTCTTTTGCCGTAAAGTAGCCTTCCAAGTATAATATTTTCGTCAGAAGCATTGCTAGGATGACTTGTTGATCTTTTACTGCATCATTCATGGTCTCGTATAGTTTGCAAAAAGGATTGAGTGCAATAGTTATGACGGACAGGATTCCTTGTAAGTCCGTTTTTTTCGAGGATGCCTTTTGTACTGCATTTGGCGTTTGTGGGCATGAAGTTCTGCCTGATTGATGTACAAACTCACTATGACTTCTCCTGGGTGTTCGTGGTTGCTGTGAGCTTCTTGATTCCGTTTGTATTATTTTTTCTGTCGGAAGAATCCATTGGGGTCTGTCTTTTTTTTTATTCACTTGAATGTCGAGTTCCACTATCTTTGGGCATTTATGTGGTTCTCTTGCATCTGCCACGTGATAACTGGTTGAGCATGGAGTGAGATTCTGACTAGATGCAGCTGGTGATGTAGATGCTTGTGACACAGAGGTCTGGGGCAGGCTTTCTCGTTTTTGTGTTTTGGCCATGACCGCAGTGGCCTTTTGGGGCTCTTTGGATTCTTTGCTGCCTTGAATCAGTTGTTCGTCGCTCGTCATGCTCTCCTGGTCCATGTTAAACGGTGTTGAGGGCTCACCTTCTACATTGTCTTGGTTAGGTGCGTTTTTTCCATTGGGTATGTCTTCGCCTATATTCTTGGAGAGGTTGGCTTTTGACATTTGTCTTATTGCATTCTCATCGCTTTCATTTGTTTTTTTGCCTTCCTCAAGACTAGAGTCTGTTGATATGAGCTTTTGAGCTAAATTGTTGGGTATTTTGTGAAGATTTGGGGCCTGATGGTATTTTCTTACCGCCGAAAAATAACTTAGCAACAATCACTCCTTGTATTCAGATTGGGCCATGTACAACAATAATACAGTGGACATGCATTATTTCAGCACACGGACATGCGTATTTGGTATGCGTGGTTGGTATGCATGGTTGGTGAGCATAATTCCCTTGTTTTATTTGTGGCCCCAATATCCAGAACCCCTTATTTTTGCTTAGATTTTTCGTGTAATCACTAGAGAGACCTCAGGCTTGCATTTCAGGAACACCACATTTTCATTTTTAGTGTGCCACCATGGGCAATTTCTCTCTGTCTTATCTATGGCAGCGAGCTACCACGTGGTATTTTCACTATCTTATAAACGGTAGTGAACTATGTCCCGGGCCTCCCTTTTTGCCAACTCATAGACCTCCGATAAACTACAACACACACAGTTAGTTATAATTGCTCATACTGAATTACATTGTGCACACGGCTGCAGCAAATTTGACGTTTAGCTACCTTGAAAATGACAATTGCACTGTCTAAACATCTCCCCACATCATCAGCACTGTATTGGTAAATATAAAACACACCACCTGTCTGCTTTCAAATATTTTTGTGTATTATAAAAGTTGCATTTAAACACGATCTCACTCTTTACAGAAATAAATAAAATAGCACAGTAACAGCATTGTCTGTGATACACTGAAAAGAGAGTGGCGGTGACAAGAACTCAATTTGCAACATTAAACATGTGATTAAAGCACAGGAATCTCCTTTCCTACACTGACTGAATATTCTCGTACACACTCAGCCCCCACACTTCTGTAATTACCTTATCTGTTCAGCATGAGTTTTCTTCAGCTGTTCTCTTTCTGAATTTGGCTCCCTTGAAGATTAACCCCAGTGAAAACAAGCGTCTTTCGTTCTCAAACCGGGGTTATTGCCTGGAATTCTCAGCTTTTGCAGCAGGAATGCTTCTGCCAGGAAACAGGTCCTTCTCCCAGTTCTGCCAAATCCCGACTGACTTCCCCCTCTCCTCAAGCTCCTCCAGCATCACTGCCTCTAGCATGATACTTGCTATGACGCTGCTCCAATCAGAAATCAATCATGCCATCTCCTCCCTCACTACACAATGGCTCATTTCTACAGTAATTATTTGTAACCAACTGATTTCCTGTTCCTTCGAGTCCTTTGCTTCCTGTAGTTATGTGGACAGAGCAGCAGAGAAAAAGAAAAAAATGAATGTGCGTTTAAAAGTTCACTTTCAGAGTAGGCCTAATTCTGCAGTGGAGACACATTTTTATTAGTGGGTTATGTTAAATGCAGTTTTATTAGTCAGGTTATTTATTAATAATGTTAGTTATTAATTTTCAAATGTGTCTCTTGCACCATAGGCATTTCAGGTGAAAAATAGTGTGCATTTTTGAGTGTGCACGTGTGCTTTTAACTGTAAAAATAGATTTGCATCTTATATGTTAAAATCGTTTTTGACTGAATAGCCTGTCTTTACTTATATGTCCATGTTAATCTGGCAACACATATAGCAATGCACCACACCCATATGGTGGTGCTGCATCAAAAAAAAAATTGCTACCTGTGCAGTAGTGCTGTACTCTGTGCTGTAACACGCCAAATATCCTTACATACCCTCCTTTTGTTTTTAAAACTTGGCTACGCTCCAAGCCAATTCCTAAAAACAACTTGTTCTTTTTTTTTTCTTTTAAAATGCATGTATATTGGGATATCTTTCTCTTCCTGACGTAGCTAGTAAAATCAGTAACATTTTCATTTTTACTGATAGCACAATCAACCATCCACCCATGATTAGCACCAGGACAGCCAAACCCACTATTGAGCGTTCCCCCCAGGTTCCCCAATTAAATCTTTCCACTTCTATTATCCCCAGATTACTAATTGTAATATTGTTTTTTCTCAAATTCATTTTTATAACATGTCTTTCTTTGTGATTCAATAAATATTCCACATCCGGATCTATTGGAAAAGTATCCCTTTTCCAATTGGCTTTCCCAAACATCATTTGTTACATGAAACAATGTTAACCCCCCAATTGACACATTTGTATCCTTTGGAACCTGTAAATAAAAACATTATATTTCACCTGTTTAACCATGTATGTTCCATGGTTTAAATGTACTACTGTCATGTTCTTTAAACAGGTGCTGACCAACCATTTACCTCTGACCATCTTAGCCTGTGCCATTTCTTCACTCCCCATATTGCTAATAATCACTTCACATCCTTCTGATATACTTGGGTCAGATTTCAAACCACAAATAGCATCTGTGGCATCAGGAACAAACGGTTTACCTGGACACATACATTTTTGTTCTTTAAATTTTACACATGTTTCCAGGTTTGGTATTAAATAAACTTCAGGTTCCCATGACTGAAATGCCACCACTTCTGGAGTCTTAATCTTAATAAATGTGTCCTCTTGCCAAAATCCCACGTTGTGTACCCACTTCGTTTGGTAAATAAGTTCAGGGGCTACATATGGGATGCATAGCAAAAATCCGATCTCCAGTCTTTCCAAGTCCACATATAACGGCATTGCATTACCCATTTCGAATGCAATTTTTACCTGTATTATATCAATTTCCCTCCTGGTCAATCTTTCTATCATTTGACGAATAATATCCTGCGAAACAAAATACAAGGGGATATGTCCTTGAATCAATTGTGAAACTGCCGTTTGAACTTCTCTCATATAATTCGTTAATAGTTTATCAACAGGACTCATTATGTTCAATATTTCATTTAAAGATCTGTCATGCTTAAGTATTATTTTAGTCGCCAGTTGCATTACATCCGCTTGTTCATTTAGAATGATTGCCGTTTCATTTATGAATCTTACTTGTTCATCCAGTCCCCCTCTAATTCCATCTAATGTTTTTTGTATTATTTCTAGGTCAATACTCAGTTGTTGCGCTTTAGTACTCAGTGTTCCTACCGAAATAGAATTGGCTGTTGATATTGTGGTACCTATTATGGCTCCAACTATAGACATTACCAATGATATCGCGAGCATCACCGCACCTCTCTTTCCTCTCTTCTTCTTAATGTCTGCTGAATTCACGAATGTTTTTTCCAATTGCATTAATATATCTCTTATTGACTGCTTAGTGTCCTCTTTTCTTATTTCCAGCCACTCTTTAGTCTGGTCAATCTTAATTCCGATATTGTTCAAGTGTTTTTCAATCAAAATCTCAGGATTCAATGGTATGTATATATTTTGGAAAATCATCCTTCCATCACTCATGATGAATCCTGGTGCCTCTTCCACCGCGATACCAGATGCTGGTCCAGGTTCAATGACAACCTGTGCTTCTGAATTCTTGAAGATCCCTCCAAATATCATCATCATTAACCATATCATCGGTATCATCTTCAATGCTGATCGCTTTGCAGCCTTGGTCTTCACCCCTCTTTGGGGCTTTCCCGGAATCCGTCCACGTGGGCTCCAGGACTCCATCGTTTCCCGTGGGCTCTGATCCCAGAACCTCTGACCAAATAATGTTAATTTTCTAAATCAAATTGAAAATAAACAAATTAAGTACATAGCACAATACTAACTTCACCCTTTTGCCAAAAATAAAACATGCTTGGTAAAAATATATATATATTTTTTTTCTGAAATTAAACACAAGTTAAAAAGAAAACAAGCACATATAAAACAGCATTCAATATTTAATACATTTTCTCTCTGCACACCAACCATGAGCTTCCATTATATATTTTTATTTATTTATTATATATTTTTACATATATTACAGTGTTTATGTGCCATTATAACAATCAACTTTTTAACTTCTTTGTCACTGCCTCCTGATTGTACCCATTTATTTTCTCTTTTTGTGTTCAAGGGACTTTATCTGTTTCTACATGCTCAAGCTGCCTGATCTCATGTCTGGGATGGCATGGTTTGATTTGATTTACATGGACAAACTGCTCTATTGCCGTTTCACCTTCATTTTTCAAAATTTTATAAACTACAGGAGAGACCTTATCTATAATTCGAAATGGCCCCTGCCAGGCTGCTAGAAATTTAGAATTTTTCTGTTTACTTTTTCCAAAATGAAACTTGTACACCTGATCCCCTACACTGTATTCCTTTACTGATGTCTTTTTGTCATAATAAGACTTTGCACTGTCAGCAGCTCTTTCCAGATTTCTCTGCACAAAACCAAATGCATGTTGCAAATGCCTCCTCAGTTCATCAATATATTCATGAACTGTGGATGCACTCACAAGTGTCTGCTCATGTGTTCTGTATAGTAGGTGTTGTGGTAACACCATTTTCCTACCTGTCAAGACCTCATGGGGGCTAACACCTGTTGCTTTGGCAGGAGTTGATCTGATTGCCATCAAAACCAACGGTAAACGTAAATCCCAGCTGGAACCTGCTTCTGCCACAAATTTCTTTAAAATATCCACAACAGACCTATTGCTTCTTTCAACTGTACCTGAAGACGCCGCCCGATATGCGATATGTAGTTTCCTTTTCACACCTAGTATTTGCCATACCTTACTCATTAGAGTACTTGTGAAATGACTTCCTCTGTCTGACTCAATTCTTTATGGCAACCCAAACCTTGAGAACACATGGTTCACCAGCAATGTGGCTGCTGTTTGCGCACTACAATCTGGTGCAGGAATGCATTCAATCCACTTCGACATCAAACATACCACACTCAAAATATAACGGCTTCCCCTACTCAACCTTTTTAAAGGACCTATATAGTCTATTTGCAAATCTGACCATGGGAGAGTTAGGCCTCTTTTCATCAATGGTGCTCTATGCGTTGGTGAAGCAGGTTTAAATTGGGCGCATACTAGACATCCTCTAGTATATCATTCCACATCTTGGGACATATGTGGCCAGTAAGCATAATCTTTCTAATGTTTTTTGTGAACCTCTATGGCCTGCAGTTATGGCATCATGTGCATGGTGTAGCATTAGCCCTCTGAATGAAAGGGGTACTACCCACTGTATTTGTCCTGTTATGGACTCTCTAATCATGAGTCCATCCTGTAATCTAATTTGTGTTTTGTTCTTTAATAGCACCCTCAACTCTTCTTTTCCCATACAATCATTTTCTGTTAAAGAATTTTGTTCGGGATCTATCAAATGATTATAATAGATTCCCAAAATTCGATCATTCTTTTGTGACTCAATCAAATCTTGGTCTGGCGTGTCATGACTCCACTGCACCACCGGTTGATCTACCTCCTTTGGTGCTTTAGAACGTGTCACTGCATCAATTTGTATTTCACCCATTAAATAATCAATAGGTAGCAATTCTCCCATCAAGCCCCAATCTTAGCCAGGTGGTCTGCCTTATCATTTCCCTCCTTATCCTCTCCTGGTGTTTTTAAATGCCCACAAATTTTTCTCCAGTATATTGTTAAATTATTCTCTGACACCAATTTGTCTATGGCTTGTATCATTTTTCCATGTTTAAGTGGCTTTTTGTTGTATGTAACCATGCCTCTTGCTTTCCAACCAGGCAAATACTCCACAAAGCTATTCCGTGCATAGTCAGAATCAGTCACCAGGACAATTTCACTGAACTTTTTATCAACTGCAGTAGTAATTGCTTTATAAATGGCTGCCAATTCCGCCACCTGACTGCTCCTATCTCCAATCCTCATCCCTATACTGGGGACGCCTTCACATTTCAACCAGACATTTCCTATTCCTGCCACTAATTGTTTATTACTGTCATTTCCAATGTGAAAAGCACAACCATCCATATATACAGTTGGCAAATCCTTGCATGTTTTTTCATCAAAAGCTTTGTGTGGTGATTGTTCAAATTCCTGCAAACTAGTTTCCACTTCCATTTCATTTGGTATTTGTTCAGCTGCACAGTCATGTAAGTCAGCTAACCCTTGAGCAATTGGGTTCTTTTTATTTTGTAAATATCTCACTTCTACGGGAAAACCTTGTAATGCCAGCGTCCATGAAGTGATTCTGGATTGCGCTAGATTACCTGATCTAATTCTTTTACTCTCTAAAAATTGCAAAGGTTGATGATTTGTTTCAATAATCACCTTTTCTCCCTGAACAATGGGGCGGAAATGTTGTAGCGCCCACACAGTGGTTAATAGGGCCTTTTCACATTCATTAAATTTCATTTCAACTTGGGAAAATGCCTTACTTGCATATGCAATGGTTTTGTGATTCAAATCGTGTTTTTGTGATAAGACTGCTGACATACAATGTTCAGAAAAACCTATTTCTATAAAGAAATCCCTGTCCTTTATGGGGTATGCTAAACATGGTGCCTTTACAAGACATTCCTTTAATTTAGCCACTGCATCAGACTGCTCTTTTTTCCATTTCCAGGGAGTATTCAGTTTAAGCAGTTTAGCCAATGGTTGAGTGATTTCTGCATAATTTTCAATGAACTTTCTGTTATAGCCTGTCATCCCTAATAAACTTTTTACTCCTTTCACATTTTTAGGATCTTTTAATCTTTGTATGGCCTCTATTTTCTTCTTTTGTGGATTTAGCCCATGTTCAGTCACTTCATGCCCTAGAAAGTTCACTTTTTTCTCGCACCATTGTGCTTTTTGCAAAGATACTTTGGCGCATGCTTTCTGCAATTGGCCAAGTACATGTCTTATTTCATCAAAATGGCTTTTCAGGCTTTCATTTTTTATCAGGACATCGTCCACATAAACTATTGTTCCTCTTTCCGCTGCATCCGGCATGGCCTTTCTCAAAAATATGCCAAATTCACTCCCACTATTGATGTACCCGAACGGAGCTCTAAGCCAGGCATATTGAGTCCTGTCAAATGTAAAGGAAAATAAATGTTGTATCTCCTCTGTCAATGGCACGCACCAATATCCAGAGGTGAGATCTAATGTGGTAAATACATTTGAACCATGTACCTGAGCTAGGCCCTGATCAATGAATGGCAGTGGCCATCTAGATACTGGTACTCTTTTATTTAACTCTCTCAAGTCTGCACAAAGCCGCCATTGACCATTTGGCTTTAACACACCTAAAATAGGTGTATTGGATGTGTTATGAATGGGCCTGATGATTCCCCGCGATTCCAAATTTTTAATAATCTCTGCCAATGATTCTAAACATGCCAGCGGTAGTCTATACTGGCGTACAAACACTGGATTTCTGCTACACCCTTCTGGTAGTGTGGCCACATGTAAATCAGTTAAACCACAATCATAAGCATCTTTTGCAAATACATCCTTAAACTCCATAAATATCTCCCTCAGATTGTCCCTAACCTCATTGCTTTAACACGCATCCGCTAAGGAGATCTGCTCTTCTACCATTTTGGAAAATTCTGGAAAATATTCTGGTAAGGGAATCTCGGCGCTTTCCTCTAACTGTGTGGCTGTGTCTTTTTGTAAAGCTGCCACTTTTAAATATTTTGGCATATCAGCTTCCACTTCAATGGGCTGATTTTCTGTTTCATTTTCATTTAAATTAAATATTATGCAATCCTCTTGATGGCAGCACACTGTCTCATTTGAATCATAAGGATACACAGAATGAATTTTAAATATTCCTTTGGGCTGAGAGTCCAGGTGTTCTGGCAACTCACCCTTGGCATCTACATACTTTTCAGGAATATTTCCAATCACCATGTTATTTAAATCTGCCGTATAATGTGATTTTTGTATGGCCATTCCTAATGGGGAGTTTTCCTCTAAATGAATATCCTGACAACCTTTATTATTTACCATAATTTTTACAGATCCTTCACCAATATCTACCAATGGAATGTATTCATAATCCAGGCCTTTCTGTTTTATGGATTCATTCAGGCATACAAATGCATCAGAGCCTTTCATCTGCTGTCCATTTTTGCATTTCAGTGTTATTGCAAACTGTTTTGTAAATGCAGGAATAATAGTATCTTTCCTCATTTGTAATTCGATTGCATGAGGAACCAGTTGTGCACAATGATAAGCCCTTCTTTTGTCTTCAAATTCAGGTGCCGGACCACCTAGGCGTGACCATATTTTTTGATTAAGGAAATCTATCACCATACACATTCTGTGCATGATGTCATTGCCCATGTAAAATTCATTATGTGCTCCACTCACTATCCATACATTATGGTAAATTGTTTTCTGCCCAATGCTAATTTTAAGCATGCATCTGCCTGCAATTCGGTTTTCAAAGTCTGGACTGTCCAACCCAGAAACATATTGGTTTTTAATCCTAAATCTCAGGATTTCTTCCCTCTCCATTATTTTTTGCATCAATTTCTCATTAATGAAACTCCTTTCATGTCCAAGCGCTAAAGTGGCTTTTATTGTTTTAAAATAGTCATTTATACCAACATGAACCCATGGTTGCTCATCTTCCATGTGTATTTCTGCCAGAGTGGTAATGTGTTTTTCTGAATCTGTTTTAGGAGCAATATTCTGTTTGCATGTTTTCTCTTTTAAATAAAAACGTAATGTGTGCTCATCTATGGCAGTCTGCCAATTTTTCCTTGGGTCCAAGTATATTTGTACAGGTAGTTTTTCATTGTCGCTCTGCATTTTGTCTTGACACATTAATATAACAGTGACACTAGCTATGCAGCTATTCTGGAGATATACCTCCACAGCATCATTTGTTTTGGCAACGGTGTGACATTAATTTATATTGCTGTTTTGTGATTTTAGTTTCTTAGGCCTCAATGGTTTTTTGGTTAAGGACCACAGCCCTCCATTCACCCCATCTATTAGAGGAGACAATCTTTTCAGGCAATCTGTCCCCATCAGAAATGGAATTTCACAAATAGATGTGATCAATACCTCTTGTTTCATTCTGTGCTTTCCTACTTTTATGTCAACCTCAGTTACACCTATGATGGGCACCGCCTCCCCATTAAAGTTATGCACTGGGCCTTGATTTTCCTTCACTGTGATCTGACTCTGTGTGGGTCTCCCTTCATTGATACTCTTTACCAGCTCCTTGGACATAATTGTGGCCTGTGCGCCAGTGTCAATCATAGCAAAGGTGTGGCATTTTTCTTTCACAGTGATGGGTGCATAATATCTGTCCTCAACTTCCTCGAATAAACATAAGAAATGTGAATTCTTACTGATTTCAGGGCTCACCTTTCTCAGGTCTTTTTCACTTTTGGCTAAACACATTGGTAAATGGAAAGACATTTTTCCCTCCTTTTTACCCATTTCTGCGCGAGAGACTTTATTCATTTCTCCATGATCAGAGGTTTTTTGGAGTGTGGCCACTGTTCGCCCATCCATCTGGGTAACATCAGAGACCACATTACAACCTTCCAACTGAACATGTGTAACAACATCATTCAGCAATTTGTCATTTTTTAATTCTGTGCATTTGTGATCATTTAGTGTGATACCAGCCCTTTCAGCCTCTTCAAAAATATGTGGCTCAAAGAATTCTTCAGGTGATTGACTTGTACCCTCCTTGTGAGTATTTCCTTTTTCTGTCTGTGTTTGGTCATTGTTTTGCGTGCCCAGGGAAGGAGCTATAGCATCCCCACTTACTCCCTGTCCACTGGTATTCCACATGCATGAGTCATTTTTCTTAAATCTGTCCCTTTGTTCTTTTGGAATTCCTAATGTTTCTTTTTCATTTGTACAGATCTTTACTGTTTTATTTAGCTCTAGGTTAAACCGTACCTCTTTTTTAGAAGTATTTGCACTTTGTGTCACAAGTTCATTTACTGGCACTTTCACATTTAATCCATTAGGCATCTCAGAGTCGTTATGCAACATTATATCAGAGCAATCTGTCATTTTGGCACTGCAGTTATCATAAGTACTTAGTCACTTTTCGGAAGCCCCCCTCTCATTGCTATGGCCATCAGCCCCCTCTTTGGAAGGTTGTTTTTGCGCTGTACAGAGCTTTCCTATTTGCTCAGCTAACATTTTCACTTGGGCCTCAAGGCACTGGAACCTTTCCATCTCTCTAGGATCCTCTTTCTGTGGCCTAGGTCGATATTGGTTGTTTTCCCCCTGATTGGATCTATTCTGATACCTCTCAGGTGATTGATGTCGGTTGGGATGGTTTCTGAACTCTTGATTCATTTGTGGAGGGGAGTGGGTTGCACCCATCCTTTGATTATAGTCCCCTGGTGGGGAATCATTGTACTGACGTGGATTGTAGTTCACGTTTTGCCTCATGTCCTGTCTCTCAGATTGTGGGTACTGGCCCCTAGGTTGATTTCCATTATCAGTAAATCGATCCACATATCGGGGCCTATCCTGATTACCATATATCATGGTGTTGGGATCAAATCTGCTCTGTGTCCCCAATGCCTGGTAGGGACCATCATTTCTTTGATCTTGATTTTGTCTCTGGTTATTGTTCATACCTGCCATATCAGGCCGATATCCTACCCGGGGTCTGTCCCCTAAATACCTAGGGCTGATGTAGCTCTCTCTATTACTAGGATCATGTGATTGGAACATTGGTACAGGAAATGGCGATCTTTGTTGATTACCCCTTTGTTCAGGTGTCACATTATTTTTACCTTGGCTTTGAGCAGACTCAAGGGACATTTTGGCTGACCTGATTTCCATTACTGTGGCTGAGGGTTCTTTAGATTTAGGTCTAGTATCTTTCATTTTATCACTTTCTCTACCCTGACAAAAGAGTACCTCATATAGTTTTGTGCTTTGATGTACAATCCATTCAAGGGACATGTCACTGTCAAATTCACGGACCAATTGGGATATGATGTCTTTCTGTAGCCCATAGAAGTATGCAGTTTTAAACTCATTAGAATTTAAGTCAAAAGATACATCAAAGCGAGAAAATGCTCTTTTTAAGTCTTGTAAAAATTGGTGAGGGGATGTATTAGGTCCAGCAGTAATTGTGTAAGCGACTTTCTTTGCCTCCTGCAATGACTGAAAAGGAGAAAAATGATGCCTAATTTCTTTTTCAAACTCCAACTAGGTCATATTCTGCTGTTCATTTAATCCCCTTATGATGCTGGCCGTCGGGGCATCTAAAGTTAAATGAAAATATTGTCTGTACTGTTCCTTAGGTATCTGGAGTGCTTTAAAAATGTCATGCACCGCTTCTAAGTGATCCTCAATGCAGCATTCACCTCCCTTTTTAAATGGTTTGATCAGGGCTTTAATGGATTTTATTATTTTTATGGGGCTACTTGTTGCAATGCATGGAATTGCACTATTTTGTGATTCAATCCTGTTTTCAGGTGTATGAGATTGGTGGCTGCCCCCAATGGGAGTATCAAATCCCCCAAGGGGGCTGCAACCAAGTTCAGTCACCGGCCCAGTCACTGGAGCACTAGCTCTTTGGGCAGAGCTAGAATTCACCTCCACTCCATTGAATGTGGTACCCTGCCGCCTCTCCTGGGACCTGGTAATGCACATTTGCTGTTCTAAGTCCTTACACTTTTTAAGGAGTCTGTTTGCTTCATTTTGCAAATAGTTGTTTTCATCACTCATCTTATTAATCACCTCCTGCATGTCGCACATTTGCATTTGGCATTCATTGAACTCTTTATTTCTCTTGTCTCTTTCTTGAATCATTTTAATCATTTCTTGTTCTGCACTCTGGAGATCACATTCTTTTCACAATGTTCTTTTTGTAAAATCTGCATTTCTGAAACAACCTCATCTTTATCCTGTCT
Source organism: Ambystoma mexicanum (assembly GCF_040938575.1). Lineage (NCBI taxonomy): Eukaryota > Metazoa > Chordata > Amphibia > Caudata > Ambystomatidae > Ambystoma > Ambystoma mexicanum. The sequence goes on along the minus strand of NC_090934.1, from coordinate 893,708,533 downwards.
AATGTGGTCCACTGAAGCTTTTACGTGTACCAATTCTTGCTCACTATCCTCAAATTGTTTCTTGCTTTTGGATAACTGAGCATCAAAGTCTCTGCATTTTAATTGCATGTCTTTTTGGCATGCATCCAATTCTGCTCTCAACATTTCCTGATTTTTACTTGCCCCATCTAATTCAGTCTTTAACCTGTTAATTAGCTGAGTATCATTCTCCTGCATTCGCAGGGACTTATTCAAAATAAACCATATTTTGCCGCATAGCCGTATTAAACAGTCTTTCTCTGCACTTTTATCGGCTGCATTTAATAATCTTGTAAGGCAGACCTGAATTATGATGCCTTCTGCAAAAATATTGTCTAGTTTTTCTTTCTGCACCTCACCCTGAATATGTTCACGCCAGTCTAACGTGCTATTCGACGACCAAGTCCCATGTGCAAACAACTTTGCCTCTAAATATTGCACTAGGTCTGAGAATGTGGTTTCCCTTTGTGACATTCGGAAATTCGTTTTTAGTGGCACACTGCTATTATAAAATGGGTTCCCTTTAATGTGCAAATGGCAGTGTGAGACACGCTTGCCACGCCCAGTAGGTACTCTATGATCACTTTCCCGGCCTGCAACGCACCATAAATATGTTGGGTATTTTGTGAAGATTTGGGGCCTGACGGTATTTTCTTACCGCCGAAAAATAACTTAGCAACAATCACTCCTTGTATTCAGATTGGGCCATGTACAACAATAATACAGTGGACATGCATTATTTCAGCACACAGACATGCGTATTTGGTATGCGTGGTTGGTATGCGTGGTTGGTGGTATTTTGGTGAGCATAATTCCCTTGTTTTATTTGTGGCCCCAATATCCAGAACCCCTTATTTTTGCTTAGATTTTTCATGTAATCACTAGAGAGACCTCAGGCTTGCATTTCAGGAACACCACATTTTCATTTTTAGTGTGCCACCATGGGCAATTTCTCTCTGTTTTATCTACGGCAGCGAGCTATCATGTGGTATTTTCACTATCTTATATACGGTAGTGAACTATGTCCCGGGCCTCCCTTTTTGCCGACTCATAGACCTCCGACAAACTACAACACACACAGTTAGTTATAATTGCTCATACTGAATTACATTGTGCACACGGCTGCAGCAAATTTGACGTTTAGCTACCTTGAAAATGACAATTGCACTGTCTAAAAATCTCCCCACATCATCAGCACTGTATTGGTAAATATAAAACACACCACCCGTCTGCTTTCAAATATTTTTGTGTATTATAAAAGTTGCATTTAAACACGATCTCACTCTTTACAGAAATAAATAAAATAGCACAGTAACAGCATTATCTGTGATACACTGAAAAGAGAGTGGCGGAGACAAGAACTCAATTTGCAACATTAAACATGTGATTAAAGCACAGGAATCTCCTTTTCTACACTGACTGAATATTCTCGTACATACTCAGCCCCCACACTTCTGTAATTACCTTATCTGTTCAGCATGAGTTTTCTTCAGCTGTTCTCTTTCTGAATTTGGCTCCCTTGAAGATTAACCCCAGTGAAAACAAGCGTCTTTCGTTCTCAAACCCGGGTTATTGCCTGGAATTCTCAGCTTTTGCAGCAGGAATGCTTCAGCCAGGAAACAGGTCCTTCTCCCAGCTCTGCCAAATCCTGACTGACTTCCCCCTCCCCTCAAGCTCCCCCAGCAAAACTCTCATCACTGCCTCTAGCATGATACTTGCTATGACGCTGCTCCAATCAGAAATCAATCATGCCATCTCCTCCCTCACTACACAATGGCTCATTTCTACAGTAATTATTTGTAACAAACCGATTTCCTGTTCCTTCGAGCTCTTTGCTTCCTGTAGTTATGTGTACAGAGCAGCAAAGAAAAAAAAATGAATGTGCGTTTAAAAGTTCACTTTCAGAGTAGGCCTAATTCTGCAGTGGAGACACATTTTTATTAGTGGGTTATGTTAAATGAAGTTTTATTAGTCAGGTTAGTTATTAATAAGGTTAGTTATTAATTTTCAAATGTGTCTCTTGCAACATAGGCATTTCAGGTGAAAAATAGTGTGCATTTTGAATGTGCACATGTGTGCTTTTAACTGTAAAAATAGATTTGCATCTTATATGTAAAAATCGTTTTTGACTGAATAGCCTGTCTTTACGCATATGTCCATGTTACTCTGGCAACACATATAGCAATGCACCACACCCATGTAGTGGTGCTGCATAAAAAAATGCTACCTGTGCAGTAGTGCTGTACTCTGTGCTGTAACACGCCAAATATCCTTACAAGTCTTAAATGTTAAATATAGGACCTAAGGCTAAATAAAGGACTCAGATTTGGAACCACCCTGTTATCTCCTGGAAGGCAATTGGAGCACAGAGAACCTCATGGGTCTGTATCTCTGGAGGTTTCGATCCTATCTGAGTTAACACTTGGATGGCTGCAGAGTGAAAGCTCAATGGCTGTGGTTCCTTTTAATAGGGTTGTAGTTTAATTATTTGTATGGGTGATCAAACATGTGTCCGTGGCTCTGTCAGATGTCACTCCTCCTGGAGTCTGGTTCTTCTCATGCGTCATGTTATCTCCATATAGGCACTAGGGAGCATGAGGGAGGGAATCATGTCTTGACTTTTGACTACATCCACTGGTTCAAGGGAAGGGACTGCTAGTTGTTCAGTCAGTACTCTCTGGTCAGTAGACGTCTGCTGTTTTCAGACACTGAACAGAACTTCCCCATCTGAAGAGTTCTTCGAAGGGGCTATGGAGCAACATACTTTCCTCATGATTCTGTTTAGGTCAGTGTCTTCCTCTTGGCTTTGGGACTCATCCCCATTTCAAATCAGATACAAACCCATGAGTTATATAAGTAATTGGGGCAGAGTGCTGCACATCACTGGCTTGTATTCCTTAAAAATGTTGATGAGCGTCTGCATCATTCAACATTTGGGAGATTGTTCTTGCACTGTAACTTGGTTTTGGACTTAGGCCTGAATCCTGAAACCATTTACAATCATGTCATATCTATTCTGACAACGACAGTGATATCTCTCGAAGGCAGCCTGTTAGCATGACCACATAAGGCAATATGCATATTCCACTCACTCTCCCATATGAGATGTCTAGTGCTTTGACTCAATTATAAAAAGGTGATTTCTGGCAGGGGCAGTGCCAGTTTACAAAGTCTGCCATCAACAAGTGGAGCCCACACAGCTTAGTGTGGTAAAATACTCACATTGGGAAATAGGGTGCTTTGGGACATGGTGATCCTGAGGGAATTATCATCATTCATAGGCACAAACATCGTTTTCTTTTCATCCCTGATGAGTCCTCAGATGAGCACTCATCAGGGACAGATGAGGAAAATAAAGCCTGGGAAAGTCAAACATTATCAGGGACTGGTTCCATAAGTGTAGGATGGAGCATTGAGTCGAAAGTGTCTTTCCAAGATTAGTTTTGTGGTGGCTAATTCAAAGCCACGGTTGCTAATACCAAAACATTTGTGAAGGATAGTTTATATTGCAATGACTAGTTGCTGCATTATACTCCCTGCCGATTGCCAACCTCAGCAATATAAGGTTTAGAGTTATAAGCCAATCTGAGGCAGGGTCCAACACACCACAGGGGCAACACAATATCCAACACTGTTTGTCTACAGGTGCTCATATTTGTTTTCCTGTCAGAGTTGTCTGTTGATGAATGCCACCGGGTTCTCTGTGCCGTTCTCAGATAGTTGAGTCACCAACGCAAATACCCCTTAATCAAATGTGTATTTTTAACTAGGAGCAGTTTATGCCATCTAGTTTATTCTGCACTGCTTCATGGCCTGCGATCTGTTTCAGCCTGTGGCTTACCTGTAGCATTGTCATTGTCCGAACAACTGTCTTAGGAAACCTTTAAGGGGCAATGCAGTCACCTGACCTGCTACTCTGCCTTAGTTAACAATGACGTTCCAGCATTAACCAATGAGTCAATTAAAGGTCAGACGTATGTCTGGAAGGTGGGAGGTTTGTAATTACCTTATGATGTGATTATTGTTTGCAAGAGTCATGGCAATGATGTACAGAATGGCAAGCATGTCAGCTGTGAGAGAGGAAGAACAGCAAAAAAGAATTCCCCTAAGGAAACACAGAATAATCTATTGTCAGTGTGACCTTAAATGTTGAGGCAGGTAAAACTTGGAAGGGTGATTAAGTGATGCAATTGAGGTATCCATGGCTGACTATGAGTTCCAGAAGAGCAAGAGAGTGGCGCAAGCTGCAGGGCCAGGAGGCAGGTTCTTGATTACAGCACTCAATATTCTGGGTGGGAATGGTTTACAACAGGGGCATCACATTCTTCTAGTTAGATCGAGCCCAGGAGATGTTTGTGTGGAGTACAAAACATTCAGTAGTGATAGTGATGGCCTGTCATGTGAGAGGCAAGGTGCCCCGGGGCTCATCTTCGTTATAGGGCAAATGTGATGCAGAACCATGTACGCTGATGTCTGTGTTAACAACATCTCTTTCACAGTCATCTAACCAGGTTTGAAGCTTTGGGGGAAATAGTAGACTAATTTGGTAATTGAGCATGATATCAGTGCAGAGGTGTGTAAGACTTGTGCTTAAGTCTTACTTGACATCTCCATTTCTTGACAGGTAGTTGGCTTAGGGGAATTAGAGCAAGATTGAAGCTTTCTCAGAGTACCCCGGGGTAATAATGTCGCAATGACTGACTTTGACATAAGATGCTGACTGCTCAGTTGAAAGGTTGGCTAGGTCCTGGTTGAGGTCCCGGTTGAGCCTAGGTGTTGTTGCAACACAGAGGAACAAGTGCATGGCGTTCTTGATGAAATGCATTGTTTGCTTTGTGGACTGTATTTAAATAGATCAAGGAGATAGTGGATGTACTATCTTTAGACAACAGTCGGTTGCAAGGTATTCTGTGAGGTAATGTTGACCTTTTAAATACTGTATAAAAATCTCAGTGATATAGAAGTGCAAAGTTTGATCTTTTTCACGGATGTGAAAAGGTATATGTCCACCATTAAATCATAGCATCACAAGATAGAAACAATGCATTTACCCTTGTAGACACAAATATTGGAACATGCAAGAAGATTATGTTATGTTGTAGAATAACTAGAGGAGGGGATAATTTGTGTCTTTAGGTTTAGTATTGTCCATTGGAATTAGTGGGGCAATATAAGTCAATGAGAGAATCTAAGTGGAAAATAATTGCAATAAGAAAGCAGAGCATTTTCATCTGGACCAATTGGGATATCTGGCTGGTTAGGACCAGAGAGTTTGGTGGAAATACCAGTGTCTAACACTAGGTACTGTGTGCTAGGAAGTCCAGGAATGTACAGTGGAAATAGTAGATTGACTGAGAATATTGCACAAGTCTGTTCTACTTGATTCCCCGGTGGGGAAGATGGTGGTGCAAGCTGCGGCCCCATCCCCCACCTCCGGCTGGTTCCTTGGAAATCTGGTGCTCGGAGGGGTGTGGCAGGTTTATTAGAGCATGGGAATGATGAAGTAAGGAGTAAGAAATTCATCAACTGACAGAAATTCAGGTGACAGCCACAAACTTGCTTTGTTCAGCTTATTTCTATACCTGATTAGAAATTATCTAGTACTGACTTTTTAACCTCAAGCCAGCGTGTTGTTTTCCCTCCATTTTAAAGTGACTGAGCATAGGCACTGGGACATTTGGATTGAAAGCAGACCTGTAGTGCCCGGTATATCCCTTGAAAGCACCCACATGAGGTGGTGAAACTTACCTTCTCCTGCCTTTCAAAGAGAAACACTTAGGGCTGAAATCTGATTTCTTCTTCAGCAGCCCTGTCAGAACGGATCAAAGTTCACTTCAGGCTCATGCTCAATCAAGTACAGGCACCAATATATAATATCACTTGAATGTGATGGGGAGGAGGCTTGTGCCGAGGGCAACTACAGAATAAGGAAGTCTACATGTTGGTAGGAGCCCTTCTGGACTCCTTAGGGCAAAAGCTGGGGCTCCTTCAGATTATCAGTAAATACATTTAAAAAGAGCCATATTTCTTTCTGTCCAGCTCCCTTTCTTGAGGTGATCAAATTGAATTATTATTTTACTGGGCTAAAACGGTGGCAGGCAATTCAGCTCTCCCTGTGCTTGCTTACACAAAAGCAGCAATGCAGTGTAAACTATGTCAATTAACCGTAATTCGTAGCATGAGGCTGATGTGTAGCAACCACCCTCCATCTGACAATGGAAATCCTCCAAAGTGAGCTATATACCTTTCACCTCTGTGTGAAAAACTACCATCCCTTTCTCTCGATCACCCTTGCTGGAATAATACAAGTTCTCTGGCAAAGCATTGGACATTGCAGTAGTCAGATGGACTGAAATACCAACCACACTTATTTGCCTGAGTTATTTGACTAGCACTTGCCATCCCCCTCCCCTGCGCTTAATTGAGCTGAATGTTCCCTATCCCATCTCTTTTTTCTTTGAGCAATGTGAAGTTACTGTGCTCACAGTCAGTGACGTATACATCACTAATGAATACATACGTAGACAACACCTGAAAAAATAAACAGAACTTCTACATAAGGTTTTCCCATGTAGCTAAGTACTGATTTTAAAGTTACAAAACGAACTGGGTTATGTAAGTCCCATGTTTGGGGTTAGAAGATGAGGCTTGGGAGACTATGGCATGGGGTGGCACCACACATAACATGATGTAGGGCCTGAAAAAGATAAATACAAAGTCCCACGGGTAGTGGAAACTGCAGTAGCAAGGGGTAATGAGCAAAGCAGGGACACATCAGTAAGACTTTAGAAAGGGAAGTGTAGGAGGAGTACAGGCGAGTAAAAGGAAGAATGAAACATGGACAAAGAGAAACGATAAAGAGTCAAGTACGATGAAATATCAAACATATCATAGTAGGAAGGTGTGTCACCAGAGGCATCAGCAGAGGATGAGACAAGAATTAAAGTATGTGATGAAGAGGTGAAGTGGACACAGTTGTTTGAGGGCATTAAGTAGGAAAATACAGGAGATAAGGACATCAACACAGAACAGAGAATAGACAAGGCCAGGTAATTAAGAAGAGGTCTGCAGGTATTAAGCAGAATAGAGAGACCTGACCGTAATGGGTTGGCAATGAGTGTAGCAGAGTCAATTGCCATTACTCTGGGTCTCACACCAGATGTCCCCCAAGCCTAGAGGGATCTGGAAATGCCTTGCACCCTTCAAAAGAAGCCATGGCCCCTTCAGCCCAATTGGCTTAAAGGGCCACCTAGAATCACAGCCTCCTGACCAAGATAACGAAAGCGAAAAGCATCAACCAAGACAAGACATAAGTGCAGGGGGCACTAAAGTCCCAGAGAATGTAAGTGATGTCCATTAGATCACCAGGAGGCAGCGCTCAAGGGAGTTTAGGGATGTAGTGACTCATTATGGTCCATAAGCAAACACACATTTCTCTCTTTTTCGATTTTTGGAAATCTCTCATTTACTCAATTCTTCAAAACCCCATGTTTATTTGTGTTGTAAAATATACCCTTTTGTAGCCTACTTTGTGGCTCTAGAGTTGTATTATTATCCCCGGCTCTAACAGTTTAGAACAGAAAAACACACACTTTACACAATCCAAGAGTCACCAAAAGCACATGGGAGAATTTCACAACACATGCATAAGATGCCTTTGCCCACAATATCTGCCAGCATGAAAACATTTTCAAACTGATTGTGCCCATATAGTTAAATGCTGACTGCACCAATATACACCAGAAGTCATACTTAAGAACATACTCCTATTTGCTTTGCACATAATGGCAGTAATGATAATATACAAACAAAGGTCCACCATGACTCTCCCAAAATTTGGTATTCTCCCCACAACCTTTTGGTTTTGCCTTTAAACATGGATGACTCAATAAGGAAACATGTGCTAAATGGCTGCACAATGTAGTCCAGTCTAGACACGTCATACAACTTAAATTTAAAATCCTTGCTTTATCACAGATACTATGAATAAAAGACCATGCCAAAGTAAGATAGGGCTAAACTGGCTGCCCAAAATATCAGCGTAGCCAAGTAACACATATCATGCTCAGTTTATCATAGATGCCCAGAACAAAAGGCATGCCACTGTAAGAAAGGGGAGGACTGGTTGTGCCTTAACGAGTTTACCCACTACATCAACCTTACACACACACACACACACACACACACACACACACACACACACAAACACACACACACACACACACCCATTCCCTCTGGTGCAACAAGCAGAACAGGGAGGGCTATGCACACATAGTCCAGGTCCCTCTCGTTCATGCTTGTTACTTGGTTCCAGGAATGTGAAGCTGTCCTTGAGACCAATGTGGCCACTTTCTGACAGTGCACTCTATTGCCATGTGACTCTGTCACAGCTTCGATGCTTACAAAGGCAACTGGATGCATGGGTGCAGCACCATTGGGATAATTGAGCTCCAGGCCGCTCCCTCTAAAACTCTTGGCCATTCCTAATGGCATCTGCTGATCTTCAGGGATGTTACGAGCAGGATGAAATGTAGACGATGAACAGAGTTATGGTCTGCCGAACTACTTTCCTTTTGTTATCAGCAGTGCCCCTCTTGGACCTAACATTTTAGGCAATTGGCGCTGAAGTGGGGCATTTCCAAATGAAAGGCCGCCCCACCTACAGCTCCAATTAAGTAGCACATCTGTGTATGTTTGCTATACAATGAAAGTGCGAAAATAATAGAAAAGCTCCCATATAAATATTAATGTGTACCTCCCTAAAACCTACTTGATGCTGAAAAAAAACGTGTGTTGTTGGAATTGTAACTTACCTTCTACAATATAGAGTAGGCAAGTCGCATGTCAGCGTGTCTATCAATTTCGTTTTTCCCCATTGACTAGTTTTTTTGTGGCATCTTAATTCCTTTTTTGTTGTTTGGACACGTTATAAGAAATACACATTTTAATTATAAGACAACACACAGTGGTGTTGTTTTTTTATCGTTTTTGGTTTTGATTCCAACACAATTATGAAGAATTTGATGTTTTTTAAAATTCTTTATTCATATTTTTACAAGCATAACAACTGGAAACCAACAGAAACCTATGAACGCTATTAGATGGGAGGTGAGAGAGTAACATGATTAAGGAGTAACGGTACATATCTTCACAGTTGTAATTCATAGAACAATATGTTCTTAATGGAATTGATTATTAGTCTTTTTACTTGGACAGTCCTGCACCGATATGCTAGGCAATTCTCCTCTCAACTAGTGTATCAACAGCAACCCCGGACAAGGGTTTGGCCTTGTTGGGCCTCATCAGTGAGGTGAAGATGTGCCTCTCTAAGCACAGTGAGCAAGGGATCCACGTCTGGATAACCCTGGGCAAAATCAGATGATCCAGTCCTGCCTCTCTTTGTGAACAAAGGATTGCAAATTGAACCATTAAACAAAATTAATCAAATTCCTGAAATATTTTTCATGATAGCAAACATGTTTCCCAATAAATCCCAAAGAGCTTCTCTTTATTTAACATAATGAATAAACTGTGCATGAATCCCACATCAAAGCACCTGACCACTTACTATGTGAGCACAGACTATTGTAAACTGTGGAGAGTAGAATTGAATGCAATTGATAAAAACAAAACACAGAGGGAGGTATATTCACATTTGGGGCTCTGTTAGGGAGAATTCTCAAAAACGTGCTAATTCCCTCCACCTTAGAGACCCCCAGCAACATTCTGGATTTCGAGGACTTTACTTTTTAACCTTGAGAGAGTGTGGCCCGTTTTCCAGCTCTCTCATGTATTTTAATGAACATTTTACCTCTGTGTTTCTTTTGGTTATGGAGTCTGACAAACTCTATAGGCATCATCTTTTACATTGTGTCCATAGCACCTTCAGTGCAGTGGCACGGGGAAGTCTTTCAGATTTCCCAAGGTTTAAATACCTCCTCTGGGATAAACTACTGTTTCCCAGAACAGTAATGTGAAATTGACTTTACTTAGCATTGTAACTTACTAGACCCAGCACACACTATCTTACAATAGAGTGCTTGAGGGGTTACTTAGTATCCCCTGTGTCTAACTGCTCATGTAAAATGTTTTATGCTACCCTTTCCTCACAGAATGGCTGGTGACAATGGTTTAGTTTGAACTACCATGGTTTGCATTTACCATGGGCTGCGTTCGCGCCTCCGGTAAAGAAACCGCACAAGCCATCTTTTTCGAAAATGGCGCACAGCCATCTTTGACAAAAAAGACAAAATGGTCTTCTTTTTTTGCCATTTCTTTGTGGAAAGGTCCTTATAGAGATTTTCTGTGCGTGCAAACCAGGTTTGGTCTCTTTGTTCATTTCACCTTTGGCAGTTTTTCTGGAGTGAAACCCTTCTCTGGCTTCAGAGTGTCTGGGGTCTGGGGTAAGCAGGAAATGAGGGAGGTGCCCATACCCCCTGTACTTAGTCTCCTAGGAGACCCAAATGCACTCTGTGGTGATTGGCTGGCTGACTGTCCGGCAAGGACAGCCACCCTGCTAGGTGAGTGACAGCTAGGCTGGAATGAATGGGAGAGAACTCAATAAAAGGCGAGTCTTTTGGCTTGGAAGGCAGAGTCGACCACTGGACGAAGGAACCAAAGAAGTGCTTGAAGAGGACGCCTGCTGCAACTCCTGGACCACTGGTTTGCCCAGTGAAGCCCTGCTGCAGTGCTGAAATGCCAAGTTTGCATCGACAGAGAAGCCCCTGCAAGGATGATTTCCCCCTTTGAGTTGGTGGGACCCATCAACTCCAAAGTAAGCCACCTGGACATCCTCCTCGGAGATGGTTGAAATTCCACAGAGTTGCTGCAGGAAACCGTATAGCCAGGGAGAGGAACACCAGATTGTGTGTGTTGCTTTTAAGCTGGCCTAAAACATTTGGAAGATCCTCCAGACTCCCAGGAAGCAGGACTGACCAAGCCTAAGTCCCCTCAGCAGAGTGCGGGACCCCAGAAGCAAGGAAAGTCCACCTTGACAGCCAGGAACCACGTTGTTGCTATTTGTGGTAGCTGAAAGTGAAGTTTGCCAGTTGTGAGTTTTGACAGTCCTAGTTCATTGCAGGAGTCCCCCCCCGACATCCTCTTGTCCCCATGACTGAGGCCCAGGAACAGTGAGATCTGCAGAGATGCACAGGAACAGAAGTCATCAGATGCATCTTTTCTTCTTTACCAAGGTACTGTAAAACAAGTCTAAGAGAACTTACCTCTTGCTGTAGAAGTGCTTGTAACATCCACAACTCACAAGTCTAATCAGCTGTTGCCCTACATTTGATTCTTCTTTTCATTAAAGACTCCTAAGAACTTGTGCAAAGACTTTTCCATTTACTTCATCCTATCCAAGGCTTTCGCCCATTTACTTTGGCTTAGCATATTGAATTGAATGACTCTTCTAAGAATATCTAAAAGTACTTACCTGCTTAAGAATATTTGTGGTCTCTTGTTCTAATAACTTTTGCCTTTTACCAACTTTTCTGAATGCCAACAGTAAGATATTAATGTCACCAGCACTCTTGTTACTGAACTCACCTGTGAGTGTAGGTTGTGTCTGTGGGCCGTCTTTTCTGATTCACAAACTCAGAGTGTACAATATTGAAGTGTATTTGGGAGTTATTATTTTATTGCTCCCTTCTGAAGAAGGCTTTATAACTGACTGATAAATAAATTAGTAATTGTTTATGCAAGAAACCTTGAGTGTACGAGTTTACTTGAATACCTGTAACTGTGAATGTGTGTAACTCCACTACAGCTCACATTTCCCCTCTTGAGATACGCCTGGCTATTCAACACGCTACCAAAACTGTGTAGCACAAGCTTATACAAAAGTTTAGGTTGCCTATACCTGTAGTCATCGTTGTTTCTTGTGATCTTAGAGGGTACTGCATACAAACTTTGCCTAACACTGGTGGCAGGCAGTGAGGATATATTGTAGAGTTGTTACAATGAGAGTTTGATTTACTTTTGTTCAACTTAAAACCTTCACAAGGCTAAGCTCAACTAGAAAAGCAATTGGAACATGCCAGAAATGGATAACTTCAGGCAGGAATGTCTGATCATTTTGACAGTAGAGCAACTGAAAGAAATGTGTAAAGTCAGGAATCTCCAGGTTTAAGGAAAGAAAAATGAAATAATTGCAAGATTGTTAAGTAATAAAAGTCTGTGTAGTGGGCCTGTCACACCTACTATCACAGGAAATGTTAAGGATGATGATAGTTCAGAGTCTAACTCTAACATTGTTGAAGGAAGAGTCAGAAGAGTTAGAGGTGTCTCAGGAAGAGAGGCCCTCTTTACCTCAACAGGCCCTCTTGCCTCAACCTTTAACCACAGGGATCCTACCAGGTCCAGTACTGAGTCCAGAATGTGTCTCTCTTGAAAAAAATTAGACTTGAGTTAGAGTTCAAAAGATTGCAACTCCAAGCTGAAAGCAAACATCAAGAAATCAAACTAATGGAACTTGAAATGCAACATGCTCTTGAAATGAAGAAAGTGTCTCTTGAAAATGTTTCTATCCCAGAGTATTCTAGGTCTTCCAGTCCAAAGAGACCTTGCATGCCTAAAGAAGCAGTGAGTATGTATAAAGAGAAACTTGATATTTTGGATTGGTTGGGTACTTTTGAACATAACTATGGGATTCAGGGTTTCACAGGGAATCAGTTGATTCTTAGGCTTTTGTCTAGGCTCCCCCCAGGTTGCAACTGATGCAGTAATGGAGATGGGGGAACTTAAAAGATTGGAGTATGAAAATGTGAAGCTAACTTGGATAGCTAGATATGGGAACACTCATTCCCAGTACCTTAAGAGATGTAGGACCCTCAAGAAGACTGATGGTACCCCTTGGGCTACCTGGGTGTGTGAATGTTTGAAAACCTTAGATGGTTGGGTTAAGAGTTACAGAGTGAACTCTTTTGAAGGAATGGGAAATCTGTTTTTATTGGAATCTGTTTTTGATGCCTTAGCTGAGACAGAAGTTGGCTGACTCTAAAGAGATTGATCCCAAGAAGCTAGCTAAAGCTGCTGACTTGTCATTGCTAATCACAAGGATTCTGGGACCACTCATAAAAAGGATGAGGGGAAGCAGCACAAGAAAGATGACAAAGAGAATTCTAACATCCAAAAGAGGGCCACAAACATAAGAAGGGTAAGCCACATGGGAAACCAGGTCAGTCTAATTAAACCTCTGGTGCCAAACGAGAGGGAGGTCAGCAGAATCCCCCATTTGTCAAAACATTTGGAAAATGCTATGCTTCTGGGTCTACTGACCATGTGAAAGGGGATCTCAAGTGCAAGGGTAAACCTTCAGGGATCCACACTGCCTCCTTAGCCTTCATCCCTGAGGGAGAATTACATATGGCAAGTGGAAACTTTCAACTATTGGCTGAAGACACCATTGGTCTCTGCCAGTGTTTATTTAGTGTCCCTGGGTCTGTGGGAACAGCAGCATGTAGATGTGTATAACTATATACCAGAAAACACAAAGGAATACTACAAGGACAGTGTACTTGTAAATGGTCAGGAGACCCCTGCCATTAGAGACACTGGGGCCAGCATCACAGTGGTGGATGACATCTTTTTGAAACCTGAGGATGTTGCTAAGGCACCCAAAGGTCCCACTAAGCTTGCTGGAGGCTCTATCCAGGTGGTTCTGATACTACCAGCTCTCATTCAGTGCAACAACATGACTGTAAGAATACCTGTTAGTGTACAAAGTGAGGTGCCTGGGGGAGTCCTGCTGGGGAATGACTTAAAAACCCTTGGAGTGGTATCAAGCACCCCCAGGCCTCCCAGTAAAAGGAAGCAGGAGCAGACTAGGAAGGCCAGAGAGCTCACTTTAAATGACTCTCAATGGGTTGTTACAGAATAACCTATTACAACCAGTCCACAGGAAGAACCACCTTCTATTAACAGGAAGAAAGAGACCAAGGGGAAACCCAAGGTCTCAGGAAACAAGTAAGATAGCACTCTTGTGCATCAAACCAGGACATCCATGAGAGGACAGTCCAAAGTCACACCTGTGACTACTCCACCAGCTGAGGCTGTGTGTGCGATCCAACCAGGAGAGGTTGTGTCAGCTACTGAGGACTCAGAGCTGGAAGAAGACCTTGCCCCTTTTGGAGATCTGGATCCTGAAGATCATCCCGAGCTACAGTCTTTACTGGCAGAAGGTGGCCCCTGCAGCAGAGGTCAAAGAGAGTGTCCTACTCTTGAAGGACTTTGCCAACAGGCAGCTTCCCAGCTCAAAGGGCAAGAGCAAGGGAAGCACAGGTTATACTGGGAGGATGGCCTCCTCTACAGTGAGCCTACTGAGTCTCCCCCAGGAGACTACAGAAGACTTGTAGTGCCCCAGGAGGTGAGACATCAGTGTCTACAGTTAGCCCATGATATTCCTTTAGCTTGTCACGTATGCTTTAAGAAGACCAAGGAAAGGATTTCTCTTTATTTCTACTGGCCTAAGTTGGGGGTATGATGTAGATAAATTGTGTAAAAACCGTCACACTTTTCAGACATCTGGCAAGAGTGGAGCCAAGAATTTGGCACCTTTGGTGCCCCTCCCAGTGGTGGGAGTTCCTTTTGAGAGTGTAGGAATCAACATTGTTGGTCCCTTAGACCCTCCAACTTCTTCAGGCAACCAATTTATATTGGTTGTGGTAGACCATGCTACCAGGTATCCTGAATCAATACCTATAAGGACTGTCACAGCTCAGGCAGTGGCTAAGGCCCTACTTGGTATTTTTACCAGAGTAGGTTTTCCTAAGGAGTTTATCTCTGACAGAGTATCAAATTGTATGTCCCACCACATGAAGGCCATGTGGAAAAACTGTGGAGTGACCTACAAGTTCTCAACAGCCTACCATCCCCAGACCAATGGGTTGGTAGAGAGGTGTAATAGAACTATGACGAGCATGATAGGAGCTTTGGAAGAACCCCTTAGAAGAAAGTGGGACCTTGTACTGCCATGCCTTCTCTTTGCTTATAGAGAAGTCCCTTAGGAAGGGGTTGGATTCAGTCCCTTTGAGCTTCTCTATGGTCATCCATTTAGAGGTCCATTGGCTCTAATCAAGGAGGGGTTGGAGAGTGCTCCTTCCCACAAGTCACTGGCTATGTGTTAGGTCTCTGAAGGAGAATGACACAAATGATGACAGAAGCTTCAGACAAATTGAAAGAAATTCAGGCTCTGGTGAAGCACTGGCACGAACAGAAGGCCAACATCGTTGAGCTTAGTCAAAACCAGCTAGTTCTTGTTATGGTACCTACAAGGCAGAGGGCCTTACAGGACAAATGGATAGAACCCAAGGAGGCCTCTACCAGCTTAAGGTTATGCCTTTTGGATTAAGGAATGCAGTTGCTACATTTCAAAGGATGGTGAATCAGGTTCTGAATGGGATGGAGGACTTCAGCATGGCGTACTAATTCAGTGTTCAGCCCTACATGGAAAGAACATGTTGACCACCTAGGATATGTATTGCAGGCTCTTGAACAGGCCAATCTGACCATAAAGGCAAGTAAATGTCAAATTGGTCAGAGTAAAGTGGTCTAACTTGGACATGAGGTAGGAGAAGGTGAAATAAGGCCATTGCCTTGCAAAGTACAGGCTGTACAAAGTAGAGGCTGTACAAGAATGGGCCACCCCTACTACTCAAACCCTTTCTCGGTCTCACAGGTTACTACAGGAATTTCAATGAGAACTATGGACCCATAGCATCTCTCTTGAATGTGATCTCCTCACCCAAATTCCACAAGAAGGTCAGGTGGAACGAGGAGTACACTAAGTCATTTGAAGGATTTAAGCAAGCCCTTTGTCAAACTCCAGCCTTAAGAGCTCTTGACTACAATCAATCCTTTTGTCACACTCACTTGGTCTCCACGGGGGCATAGCACGTAGTCATATGAACGATATCTGTACTGGCGTAGTTTTGATGGCATGATGGTGTCCTCTCCCCTGTTATCTCCCCAGGAGGCGTTAGCCTGCAATGTTGAAACAAGATGTTAGCTAATGAGTGGGTTGGATTGGTCCCACTTCTTGCAACCTCCTGATGCCCGACTCCTCTCCTGCACACCTTTGAGTTTGGTGAGGTTGGCTCTCCGTCCTGCTTGACCTTCAGCAGGGGCGCAGTAGGCTCAGTCTTTCTCTGGGCACAGTTACTTCACTGTTCCTGAGTGTCTGTTGCTGTGTTTCGGGAATGCTTGGATTAATCAGGTAAGTCTGTATCCCAATGACAGCTTGGTATAGATGCTCAAAGTCTTATTGTTCCAAGGTTTAAACGTGTTTGGTCTTTCTTGCAGACACGGTTTCGTACGGAAGGTTAGAAGAAGAATTGACTCTCCTAAGATGGTTGTCTCCAGGTGAGTATGAGTGCGGATGAGTGGCGCTGGATGGCTGAACAATTGTTTGTTTTGTATTGTGCACAACTAATCTGCTATTTTCTGTTCCCTTTTTGCAGGCGCGGCGTGGCACCAAGGTGAAGAATGGAAGAACCGCTCCGAAGTAACCCGGAAGAATGCAGAATCCCGGGTGAGTATTGGATGCCTGCATAGAAGTCCTTTTCCCACAGGGGCGGCGATCGGAAGACCAGCTGGAGACAAGACCGATGGACGGAATTGCAGGTAAGGCCTCTGTCACTGTAGTAACACCTGTTCTTTTCCTTTTCTTCTTCCAGGCACCGATGGATGGAAATCTCAGGCGGGCGTGGCTGTAGAAACTCGAGGACAGAGCAGACACGGTGAGCGTTACGCTGCAGGAGTGCAGAATAACGCAAAGAGTGTTCTGCCTACAGGGTGTGGCTTAAATAGCCTTGCAAGTAGTTCCAGATAAAGTAGTCCCTTTACCAAACCCTGTTTCTCAGGAATAGTAGTCCCTCTGCCACACCCTGGATATACAGAAGACAGATTAAGTAGTTCCATAAATTCAGCCCATTTCATGAGCCTGGCGCCAACGGCACCAGGACTGAGTCCATGAGGCTCTGGGGCACTTCCTTGGGGCCTGACAAGTCCTTCTGGGTGACAGGGACTGGGGTGGGCCCAACAGCTCCAGGGGTTTCGGAGCACGCACCATGACACCTTTACTGTACAGACAGATGCTTCCAATACAGGTATAGTTGCAATTCTGAGTCAGCTGGATGAGAAAGGCAGGGACCACCCAATCTGCTTCTTCAGTAGAACACTGAAGGAACCGGAGACAAGGTGGGCAACTATAGAAAGATAATGTTCTGCCATTGTGTGGTCTTTGAAGAAGTTTAGACCATACTTGGTATGGTTCTACTTTTGTGATTCAAACAGACCACCAACCCTTGAGATGGTTAATGCAGATGAAGAGGGAGAATCCTAAATTGTTAAGATGGTCAATCACCCTACTTGAGTTTGATTTTACCATTGAATACAGGTCAGGATGTAATCTCCAAAATGCTGATGGTCTCTCCAGAAAGTATGAGTGACTGGAGTAAGGGGATTCATCCAGGGGTTGATTAAATCCTGCTGTCCCATAGTCTGGGGCAATGAGTCATAGGGGGAATTCTCATAAATGTACAAATTCCTTCCACCATAGAAACCCCAGCAACGTTGCTGGATTTTGAGGACTTGATATTTTACCCTTGAAAGATTGTGACCCTTTTTTCCCACTCTCTCTTGTAATTTAATGTGAATTTTACCTCTGTGTTTCTTTTCGTTATGGAGTCTGATAAATCCATAGGCATCATCTTTTACATTGTGTCACACAGCACCTTCGGTGCAGTGGCACAGGGAAGTCTTTCAGATTTCCCAAGGTTTATATACCTTCTCTGGGATAAACTACTGTTTCCCAGACCAGTAAAGTGAAATTGACTTTCATTGAAACTTACTAGACCCAGCATGCACTATCTTACAATAGAGTGTTGGAGGGGCTACGTAGTATCCCCTGTCTCTAGCTGCTCATGTAACATGTTTTATGTTACCCTTTCCACACAGAATGGCTGGTGACAGTGGCTTCGTTAGAACTACCATGGTTTGCACCGCAGGCTGTGTTCGCAGCTCCGGTAAAGCAACCGCGGGAGCATTTTTTTTCAAAATGGCACAGAGCCATCTTTGACAAAATGGTCCCCGGTCTTTTTTTTCATTCATCAGCAAGCAATAGAAGACTAATGCATTGAGCAGTGTGATCATAACCTGCAACATTCTATTATCATTAACCAACACACAGATATGAGATGTCCATGTTACATAAAAGTAGCAATTCCTCTGACATTTAACTCACACTTCTGCACCATTAAAGATGGGGAGAATGAGTGGGTGATTCTGGAGTTGAAGCAGATGGTCCACACGTAGAAGGGATAGAAAAAGTTGTGAGCAGGCATGAGTGAACTTACACATGTACAATCGTCTGATGAAAATTGAATTTCATATTCAGGATTCAGCATACTCTAAAGTTCTTTTGAGACTTGACAGCCTTCCTGTTACTCGTCCAAACTTGTCTTTATTTGCCTAATGTCTCTGCTCTGTAGTCACAAAAGGGTTGCTTTATTTTGCACTTTAAACAGCCACAAAATATATTCTGCCTCCACACAGTGGGAGTTTCTCTTTGGTAAATAGTCATTGTCAAACAAGAAGTATCACATGCTTATATATCTGATATCCTGCCTCCAACAACTTCTAGAATAATAAACAAATAACCAGGCTGAGCAATGTCAATCACCCCCCTCTGTCTCAGCTAAGTCCTCTTTCATTGTTAATTTTTTCCTGTAGTAAAAACCTATTTGAGTTGTCTTTCACTTCCTAAAGTATCCTGGCAACCACATGTCTCTGCCACAAGACGGATCACAAACTCCAACCACATGTGCTTTATAAAATCGGTTGGATTATATGAAGCTTTACATAGTATATGCAAAACTGCTCGAGCCACCATGCCCCATCATTGAAGGAAGCTCAGAAAAGTTGTGTGTGTCTGAATCTTTCGCAATTCAACTGATTCGTAGTTTGCCCGAATAGGAACATCAGAGCTTATTTGTGGGTAACAACAAGGGGCTCAGGGTGTCAGATGGGAAAATAAGCCCCAAACACAAGCACAAGCACCAACCGTGGCACATAAGACCCAACCCTAGCAAATGAATGGTACCCTGACACAAAAGTGTTTGCCCTGGCAGAACTAATGACTAAAGGTATCATCTCCAGCATATAAGCCCCAACGTTTTCAGACAGGCATAAGAGCTGGCAAAAGAGGACGACACTGGCATATCCACCCAGCCATGCGTAAAACCCAGCATTATAATTATGCACCATTGTGGCACTTAAGCACACACCTTGACACATATGCCCTGTCACAATGTGCCAGTCCATAGAACATAACCTTTTTCTGTCACCTATTTGCTTCCATGTCACACTAGGGCCAGATATACCTCTTTTGGCGCTATCAGAAGCAGCTCTGGTATAAGAAGAATAATGATAGCAGCCGTGTCTCCTAATCCTTAGGCCTGGTATCCATATGGGAAATAAAAACAAGGCATGAGATAGTACTACTGTTATGCCACATGAGAAGAGGTCCTGTGGCAAACAAATAAGTCTTGGTGCAATATCGCAAACCCTATCACAATGAACAGCATGGATTCACAATGAACAGCCATGCACACATCACTGCCCAGGCCTATTCGAACAGCATTACTTATACATTGAGCTGATATGTTTGTCCAGTGAGAATTTGAGCAGCAGCTTTGCCTATTGGTGCCCTGCCCTGGTCTCTATGAGCAGAAACCCATGGAGGTTCGATGTGGTGACCAGTACCATGGTTCCAAGCAGCAGTCTGTATTAATTGAGAACTCTGTAGTGAATTAAGGATCCGGTAACTCCAGGTAAGTTTAGGGATGCTTCCTGCACCTTCACCAATACATTAGGATGGTAGGGGACACAATTGGACAAGACAGGAAGAAGAAACACTGGGCTTGACCCACACCCCACTCACACTCTCTCTAACTGCTAAGCCCAACCGTCACCCCTGGAACACAACAAATCCCATGTTCCACTCCATGATGACACCACCACATTCCAACCATGACACCTCCACACTCCCAGCTTGAGTCTAAGCTCACAATACAACACTGGCACTCAAGTCGCAGAACACAGCAGCCGTCCATGTTCGGCACTCCAGCACCCAAAAACAAGGAAAAACCCTCACATGCCAAACCGGACCACTCCAAAATGCCAGAAACTCCATGTCCCACGCAACACCCAACTGAAAACTGAACTCCATGTCCAATACAATGCTCAACTGAATGCTCAACTCAACTCACTATCAATACACATGCCCCTCGATTGACACCCTCGAGAAACAAAAACAACAAAACTGCACCTCCCCTGTCCCGTGCTGCCTCTCAGAACCTAGGGCTGCCACTCCTAGATCAAACTATTGTTACGGGAACATTACTGACTAACCAACCCGATGCCATAAACGCACACACATCCTCCCACTCTGGTCTTCCCCCCAGAGTCTCAGAACTGCCACCCCGAGCACTAACCCAGCTCAGCGTGAGCACAACAAATGCCATACACCATCAAGGGATCCACTCACACTAAACTAGGACAGAACCTATTCGGCCTAGCCCAACACCAGCAACCATTACAGAACAACAAAACTGGAGACTGTTCAGCATCTCACCCACTGCGTCTGAACTAGAAGTCTAGGTATCTTGACAGACCTAACATACCCGATAACAGAAACAAGCATGTAAAACACTGGGGCACATGTCAAAAATGATAACCCAAAAGGTAACTCCCATCACAACTAGTAGGGAGCAACATTCCCCAGCGTTGACAACTCTTGGAAGGAAAACCAATAACTCATGTTGTCAGCCTCATACAAAGGAACAAAACACCTTCCTCCACACGCGCAACACATGTGCACATGCACACACACCACACACATAGAGCAACCACTAGCTCCCCACACGTAGAGCAACACCTAGCTCTAGTTCACCGCGCCTAAGAAAAACCCACTCCACAAAGCAACACATACTTCCAACACAGCTTACATCCTGCAGACCAAACTGGAGAACACCCAGCTGCTGCAGAAATATGTTAACCACCAACACGCTTAATGCTGGAAACCCGTCCGCTCATGGAATACACCCCAGGACCCGAGCGACAAATTAACATGATGCAATATCCAGCAAAATACATGGACCCACCCAGCCATCCACGATGTGCACAAACGACCACAACTAAACCCCGGCCAACGACCAACCAATGACTATTGGCATGCCACATTAACCCACCTGGCCGTCCATGCAAAACCCAACCACCAATGACACAGAACGAACACCTGCTCTAGAAAACACTGACACTGGAAATGAATGTCAGCCAAATACGAACAATACCTTCTCTCACCCACACGAATACGCACCATATAATACCTACTCTCACTCATACGAACACGCACTCCAATCCACTACACACTCGCTCATAAATCACAAGCACACCTCCACACCCCCATGCCACACGCGTGACACCAACCCGGAAACACAAATACATTGAACCTCATGTGACAAAACATTAAGTGCGTAAATGTTAGATCAGGTCTTTAGATCAGGTCTGAAAACTAGACAAGGTCCTATACATAGCGACCACCACCCTCCAGTTCAAAATGGATCCTAAAGTCCCAGATGACCTTTGCCATTTCCCTGAAAAACTTGAAAACACCACAACCCTCAAGTCCAACAGACCCTCAAGTCTTAGTAGAGAACGCAAAATCCCTTTTACAGAAAATGTGGAAACCACAACCCCGGAAACCACCCAACCCCCTGCTGGTACTAAAGAATGGAGAAAAATCTATCAGGGGACAAAGGTCATAATGAAGCACTCCACAGGAAACATACAACGGCCTCAGACAGACATCACCTTTACACCACCCCGTGGACACTACCTGAAACACTAATCATGGGCCACAACATCAAAAGAACAACACAACTGACCCGAAACACTAACCTGATAAGAGCCACTTTATAACCTGGCTCAAGTCCAACAGAGTCTGTGAAAACTCCAAGTGCCTTGTCCAGGGACACATATGGACTAGCAGCACTGATAGATGGAACACTCAACGTGGAATCCGCTGTCCTCTGCTGACAACTCCAGTTAGGACCAGGACAGTCCACAACCTCCAAAACGCTCTGCAAAAGAACTGGCAACAGGACCACACAGGCACTACCAAAACGCTGTGTCCCTGTCGCACAGGATCCTTGTTGCACGAAACCTGAGGCTGGTTTCGCTTCTGCATACTCGTGCTCGCCTCAATGACAATGTGGGTGGGACACAACCAACAAGAACGCCAACAGCCTCCGCAGTGATTGGCCCAGGGCCGTCCGCAAGGTGAGGACATCATCATTCCAGCCAGAGACACTGTCCTTGACACATCGAGATGAGCCTATTCAACACCAGCTCCATCAGTCCCTTGCAACCGGCCACCGAGCTCCGCAACAAAAACTGCATGCCCACATGACAAGAATTAGCGTGCCTGCATCTGCTGGCCCACTGACACACGGCCGTACTCGGGTCTCATCTCTATGGGCCCTTGCTCTCCAGTTGCTTGGCCCTTCAGCTCCAACACACACTCGCCACAGCACGGGCAACCTGTTCCTATGCCGCACACCACTCGCAGCACGGCTCCTCCTCAGGCCTCAGTCAGTCGAACACCGGACAGTTCATTGAGAGCCCTAGGTTTTCTCAGCCCTAACAGCAGATACTGCTGCACCGGCGGATGCTGCCACAACGAGAGAGACTTAGCTGGCCACTGAGTCAGCCCAACCTGGACAACCAACCGACTCAAAGCCCGCTTGGGGTGTGGGGCCGACCGTCAAGGGAAGTGTTCTCTGGTGTTCCAGGTGCTGCACTCCCCCCCCCCACTCCCAGCAGCATACGAGTCAGACAGCGGTCCCTTCACGATCCCATCCTTGTTGCCAGTATAGTGAAGGAAGGACCCGGTAACTCCAGGTAAGTTTAGTGATGCTTTATTGTCCAAGTCCTGCACCTTCACCAATACATTAGGATCATAGAGGACACAATTGGACAAGACAGGAAGGAGAAACACTGGGCTTGCCCCACACCCCACTCACTCTAAGCCCAACCATCACCCATGGAACACAACTCCCACGTTCCACTCCATGATGACACCACCACATTCCAACCATGACACCTCCACACTCGCAGCTTGAGCCTAAACTCACAATACACTCCTCCTATATGGAGCACCAGTAATCTAGCACAGGATGACAGGCCACTGCTACATAACAGCATAAGCATTTCTGATGATATTTTATTTGTTGGCACAGAAAATATGGGTCATTAATGCCTGACAGTGATAAACATGCAATAAACTTTCTGCTTCCCATAGAACCTCTGTACATCCATTGTTTCCACTTGTAAAGCAGGTGTCTTAAAAGCACAGATGGATATTCTGCCTGAAGAGGAATCATGCTCCTGGTTAATGTTGAAGACCATGAAGTATTGGGAATGGGATATTTCATGAGATTGCCTTTCAAATTGGCATATAACGCATATTACATTATGACCTGATGCCACATGAGTCTGTCAGCAAAATAGGAAGATCTTGCTAGACGCCAAAGCAATTAAGCAGACCAATTCACCTACCATGGCCTGTCCTTTACTTCCTTGTTATCATAGATGGTACATGTTAATGCTATAAGCACGAAAACAGATTATCAATCCTGAAAAGGCCATTAGTAAGACACATTGGGCCTCATTACGACCCTGGCGTGGCGGAATGGGCTAACGGGTGCCACTAATGGAAGTGGACCCGTTAAACCCATTCCGCCTGATTACGAGGTTCCCTCGCGGGACCCGGTAAGGACGAATGGTAAAACCAGGCGTCCTTACTAGGTCCCGCGATGGAACCAGGGAGCTAACAACAGGCCGGTCGTAATCGGCCCGTTGTTAGCTCCATGCATCCATTCCCATTGAGCCCTATGGGGGCTCAAATGGGAATGGGGAAGGTCCAGGCCCGGGTTCCCTGAAGGAGGAATTACCGGGCCCTCCAAACTTGGAATGGCCCGGTAATTCCCCATCCAGGAAACCCAGACCCGGTTTTGGTGGCAGCCATGCCCTTACTAAGGGCATGGCTATCGCCAAAGTTGTAATGAGGCCCATGTATCAGAAAATCACAGCAACGCGTTCCTTAAGTCACTAA